>NC_139218.1:181305799-181906007 GCF_055691185.1 Crinia signifera
GCATGAATCTCTGATCCCTGCTGCTATCCCCCTTCACCACCAGCACCAACATCCCCCATAGGTTTCTATGGGGTTAGCAAACCAGGGCGATGTATTAACATTGTTTAGGGCAACTTGACATCCCTGGCCTATTGCCATTCTGAAATGGAAATAGGCCATTGTAAGGGACAGCTACGGGATTGAAGTCGGGGTGGCCCAGTGTGGTCAGCTCGGGGTCAGCACATAACCACACATGTGTACAACCACCAAGCTTCCCGCTCTGCGCTTTGCAGGGACAGGTTTTTTTTTAGGCCTGTCCCTGCACTGTCATGGATGAAACATCCTTAGGTAATGATGACATTTCCAAATGCAATCCTTGGTGTTAATATTCCTACCAAATTGTATTGGAAATGCATTAATCATAAATGGTCCCCTACATGGTCATCGTGGCACAACAACCATTGTCTTGAACACAGACACCTCCAATAGAAACAACATTGCTATTTGGTGTGTGGCGCCCCAACCACACCAATGACTACTGTGTGTCCACCACAAATACCACTCATACCCTTGTTGAAGCTTGCCATTGAATCCATGCAGTAAAGGTGCAAGGAAAGGCACACCTTACCCCCATTACATTGACATACTGTATACTGTAGTTGATGAAGATTGTAAATGCCATGGTGGTGAAATGTTAGGACTTTATCAGTACATTGCTTACTGCAGAGGGTTGTCCAGTTTGACAGAGGCACAAGGATAGGCTGGCTTCGGCAACATACATTTGTAATTTATGGCATAAGCCATACATATAATAGAGCAGACAACTGTGTGACTCTCCTTTATTTAGTTAGTTACATGTTGACAGCAGTACCCTCTGTAATCCTGTGTATACTGTATATGAGTTTTGGTTTCGTAGGTCAATTAAAAATACTGGTACTTATGTAATATCTGGGCTCCCGTTTTTCTTATGAGACCGCGTCCCCTCGCCACGCTTCGGGCACGGTGGCTCGCTGCGCTCGCCACACTATTTAAATTCAACTCCATGCGTAGTTCGATAGTGAGGTATAAAACAATGGGGTGCATTTAACATGGGAGCCCAGATAATTCATAAGTACCCAATATTTGATTACTCAGATATGACATTAATGTATTATGCATAATGTTTAATACAAATATGAAATAATGTGTACACAATTGTGGCAGTTAAAACAAATTAATGGGTGGGTTTTAATGTTTATATTGTAGTGGTGGAAAACTCATAGCATTGTAGAAAATTGAGGCACACATAAACACAGGTATAGGTGTCAAAGTCGGAAATTGTAAGGAATACACTAATGTGGTAAGGGTTAATGTAAATTGCAAATGTGTGAAGAAGCATTCAATTAAATGTAATTGAAATTGATAGAGACCATAGAGTTTAGGTAATTGTTTAATGCAGGGGTTCCCAAACTTTTTTGAGTCATGGTGCCCTAGAGCATCAAAATATTTTCAAGGCACCCCTAGGCCAAATGCTTCTTATCAAGAAATTCAGATTTTTTTTTTAATAAATGCATTGTGTTTATATGTCACAGTTATCTGGGGAGGGACAGGATTTGCTTCTGTTTGTCCACATATGTTATGATTGGCAGCCACAAGCACTGGTTTTGCCTGGTATATTGACCATAAATAATATGAATTGATCCTGGTCCACCAACCAAAGGCACCCTTGCAAGTGTACTGAGGCATCCCAGGGTGCCTAGGCACATGGCCGGATTAACAATGGGCCTGATTGATCTACAGCTCCAGGCCCACTCTCCAAATAGACCCATTTTATAGCTGAGGGCCAGGGCTCTCCAACGAGCCCAGCCCCGCGTCGGTAGCCCACAGGAAACCGGAGATACCGCCAGGCAAACCTGGAACGTTTTCCCCATAGGATAACATGGGACCCGCTAATTCCGACCTCCACCCGGTTCCAACGGCTGCCAGTTCCCTTTTCGGCATCACAGAAGCTCGAGGTTGATCTCAGTCGAACCCAAATCGCAGAGCCTTCAATCTGATACCTGGTCCATATGGGTTTATTGGTTCTAGAGATATTATGGATAAACCAATTTTTTTTCATTTCTGAAATGTACTACGGGGGAAATTTACTAAAGGAAATTTGTAAAAAAATAGATGTATTTGTATCCAGAAATACACTTATTTTTGACATTTACTATCCCGAAAATACGGCAATTCGTAGTCGTATTGATGTGCTATCAATACGAATACGAATTGCCGTATTTTCGGGATAGTAAATGTCAAAAATAAGTGTATTTCTGGATACAAATACACCTTTTTTTTACAAATTTCCTTTAGTAAATTTCCCCCGTAATTTCATGGCTGTTTATGTTGTTTGAGGACAGATTTCTCTGGAACCAAACGGCCCAGTTTCACAGGACCAAAATCATTTGAAGCCTACATGTAAATGGGTCAGTTGGTTCAGAAGAAATAGCTGGTTGTTTAAAGGGGGGTGGTTTTCTCTCCCCCTCACACCAGAAAATGCAGGGACTAGGCTGGTGTAAAAGGGGCCAGTCCAGGAATGTCCCTGCATGATCCTGGGACCATATTCCCGGGTAAATCCCTGCACTTTCTGGTGTGAAAGGGGTCTTATTTCAAATAGCCGGGACATGAAGTGCTCTGAATACAGCCGGGCAGCCCCCTGCTCTCTGCCCGGCTGTCAATGGCTGTAATTTCTGCCCGGCAGAGGTTGTCCCCCAGTTACCGCGAGCATGTATTCCCCCTTGGCAATGAGCATGTAATCCCACATGGCAATTAGCATGGAACCCCTGTCAATGAGCATGGAACCCCTGGCAATGAACATGGAACCCCTGGCAATGAACATGTAGGTAAGCAACACTTATGCAGCATGATTTTTAATATGCATTATGGTGTTTGGCATAATACGTAATGGAGATTATGGTGTGTGGCTTAACATGTAATGGGTATTATGGTGTAAATTTTTAATGCGCGCCTTTGGTGCACAATGTCCCTATTTATGAAGCATATTGTGCATTATTGCTCAATCTGTTTGGTATAGTGCAAGCATGTCCAAACTATGGCCTTCCAGCTGTTGTGAAACCACAAGTCCCATCATGCATTGCCACAGTTTTGCGGTACTTATGTAGTATCTGGGCGCCCGATTTTAAAATCGGGTCGGAAAAATTGCATCGAATCGCATGCGATATCGCATGCGACCTGATGCGATTTTCCATAGGATTCAATGTTAACATAGTCCTGTTCATTTCCCGACTATCCAAGTGGGCATAGAGTTGATTTTATAAAGCGTGGCGAGCGCAGTGAGCCACCGAGCCCGAAGCGTGGCGAGCGCAGCGAGGGGCCGTGGATTACGTAAAATGTTTTCCGCGGCCGCTCGCCACGCTTCGGGCTCGGTGGCTCGCTGCGCTCGCCACACTTTATAAAATCATCTCTATGCCCACTTGGATAGTGGGGAAATGAACAGGACCTTGTTAACATTGAATCCTATGCAAAATCGCATCGAATCGCATCGCATTGCATGCGATATCGCATGTGATATCGGATGCGATTCGATGCGATTTTGCCGAAAATCGCGTCAAATCGAATCTGATTGTATGCCTTAAGGCAGTGGTCGCCAACCCGTCGCTCGCGAGCTACCGGTAGCTCGCTGCAGCGATCCGGGTGGCTCGACCACTCTACCCCCGCCCGCAGGTCCATTATCTGCCACTGCAGCTTCCCTTTTCCCTTAGGGGAGGAGAGCGCATTGCGCGTCTCTCCTATCCCTCACTGTGCCGTCTGCCAATCAAAGCTCGTCGGCCGGCAGCCAATCAGGAGCCGGCCTGCGAGATTTGATTGGCGGATGACGCAGGTACATGGAAGTGAGGGGAAAGAGAGACGCATGGTGTGCTGCTCTCCTCCCCCCTGAGAAGGCTAGCAGCGGCGGCGGTGGCGGCCCCGTACCCCAGTGAGGCACACAACTTCCCTCCTCTTTTCCTCCCTGAGAAGGCAAGCAGCAGCGGAGGCAGCCCCAGACATCGGTAAGGCACAAAACTTCCCTCCTCTCTCCCTCCTGAGAAGGGAAGCAGCAGCGACGGCGACCCCGGACCCGGACTGTGGGGGCATATTTATTGCTGGCACTGTGGGGCATTCCTGGCACTGTGGGGCAAACTTGTTGCTGGCACTGTGGGGGCATTGCTGGCACTGTGGGGGCATACTTATTGCTGGCACTGTGGGGGCATATTTATTGCTGGCACTGTGGGGGCATTGCTGACACTGTGGGGCATACTTGTTGCTGGCACTGTGGGGGCATATTTATTGCTGGCACTGTGGGGGCATTGCTGGCACTGTGGAGCATACTTGTTGCTGGCACTGTGGGGGGGCATTGCTGGCACTGTGGGGGCATACTTCTTGCTGGCACTGTGGGGGGCATTGCTGGCACTGTGGGGGGCATTGCTGGCACTGTGGGGGCATACTTGTTGCTGGCACTGTGGGGGCATACTTGTTGCTGGCACTGTGGGGGCATACTTGTTGTTGGCACTGTGGGGGGCATTGCTGGCACTGTGGGGGGCATTGCTGGCACTGTGGGGGCATTGCTGGCACTGTGGGGGCATGCTTGTTGCTGGCACTGTGGGGGCATACTTGTTACTGGCACTGTGGGGGGCATTGCTGGCACTGTGGGGGCATTGCTGGCACTATGGGGGCATTACTGGCACTGTGGGGTCATACTTGTTGCTGGCACTGTGGGGGCATACTTGTTGCTGGCACTGTAGGGGCATACTTGTTGCTGGCACTGTGGGGGGCATTGCTGGCACTGTGGGGGGCATTGCTGGCACTGTGGGGGCATTGCTGGCGCTGTGGGGGCATTGTTGGCACTGTGGGGGGCATTGCTGGCACTGTGGGGGCATACTTGTTGCTGGCACTGTGGGGGGCATTGCTGGCACTGTGGGGGGCATTGCTGACACTGTGGGGGCATTGCTGGCACTGTGGGGGCATACTTGTTGCTGGCACTGTGGGGGCATACTTGTTGCTGGCACTGTAGGGGCATTGCTGGCACTGTGGGCGCATACCCAGTACCATGGGGTCATACCTGGCACCGTGGTGGCATTCCTGTTTCTGGCACTGTGGGGGCATACCGGGCACAATGGGGGCATATGTGTATCTGGCACTATTGGGAGCATATGTATATCTGGCACTGCACTATTGGGGGCATATGTGTATCACACCCCCATATTCATTGGACGCACCCCATGTGGCAACATCCAATTTTTGGCACGCGCCTGTGGCGCGCACACGCAGTTCTACATGTGGTGTGGTGTGTCAGGAGCATTACAGTGTGTGGCATAATGTGTAAAGAGTATTATTTAGTTAATAGGTAGATATTTTTTTTATTTTTTTTATTTTAGTAGCTCTTCGGGTGGTATATTTTGCCGCGAGTAGCTCACACGCCAAAAAAGGTTGGAGACCACTGCCTTAAGGTAAGGCATACAATCAGAAAATCGGCAGCCCAGATACTACATAAGTACCAGTTTTGCTATTAGGGAATGTTAAAACTATGTCAAGGCATGCTGGGACGTGTAGTTTCACAACAGTTGGAGGGCCACTGTTTGTACATGCCTGGTGTAGTGTGTATTTTGGCTCAATCCATGTGGCACAATGTGAATTTTGCCTTAATCTGTGTGGCATAATTTGAATGTTGACTCAATCTGTGTGCCATAGTGTGAATTTTGGCTCAATCGGTGTGAATTTTGGCTCATTCCATGTGGCATAATGTGTACGAGGCAAGTACAGTATAAGGGGGTTACTATTGTGTTGCACGATTTGCATAAGGGGTATATGGAGTGGTAAACCACATAAAAGATGCTGAAATGCTGTCTACCAAGTTTCGTCTTTCAGTATTTTTTTTATGACTGGAGTGTCGTCTCACCCTGCAAGTATCTTAGGACATCGGCATCCTGCCGGTGAACCTTTGGAGTGCACCCGCCAATAGGGATGGCCATCGACCATCAATGATTCTAAATCGATGGTTCATGGCCGATGTCGAATACTTTTGCCATCAATCGGGGAGAACCAGATGGTTTCCCTCCATCGATGGAATAGCAAAACAATGTTTTGCTTCTTTTTTTTCCCAAAGTGTCGGGACACAGTGCATAGCTCCGCCCCCGACACCGATATAAAAATATCGATGGTCATCCATTGCATAGTTAAGCACTATCGATGGCCAGTTGCAGAATTGCCATCGATGGCAACCATCAATGGCAATGTCAGGTTTGTGGGATTACCTGAAAAATTAGAAGGTTCCTCACCAGAATCTTTTTTAGAATCCTGGCTAATCAGCGTATACGGCAGGAATTGCTTCTCCTCTCAATTTGCGGTGGAGCGAGCAAACATTATTCCTTCAAGGCCCCTGCCTCCTGGTGCTCATCCCCGCACATTCATTGCTAGATTTCTCCATTCTAAAGACCGTGATGAGGTTCTGAGATTGGCTTGTACAAAAGGCCAGTTAGAGAAAGATGGAGTAAAGCTTTCTGTTTTTCCAGACGTTGGACCTTTTTCTAGATCACTCTTTCTGACAAAATCCTTCTTAGATGGACAAAACCATGTGCACTGCAGGGGGGCAGATGTAAAATGTGCAGATAGAATTAGATTTTGGTGAGTTATTTTGTTTCTGTGCAGGGTAAATCTGCTGGAATCTGCTTGTCGTTCTTTGGAGTCAGAGTATTTAAAGGATGGTTTGGAGGAAACTCGTATTAAATGGTTGACCTCACAAGATGACTGGACGGCTCATCTCACTGACAGAGTTATCCGATGGCTCCTGTTTCAGTCTCACTCACATTATACTTATGCAGATAAAACAGGTAGCTATTTGGCGCATTTGGTTCATTTCGATCGACCATGCACGACTGTTACTGAACTTGTTACAAAGGATGGTATAAATGTCTCAACTGTTCCTGACATTGCGGATACCTTTCTTTCTTTTTATAAATCTATTTATACCTCTAAGTTGTCTTGTACTGAGAATGATTGTCCTATGTAAAGACTGTTACCCTTCCCTGTTTGTCTCAAGATGATTGATCCTTTTTGGATGCCCCATTTACCTTGGAGGAAGTTGTATTTGCAATTAATTCCCTCCCTTATGGTAAAGCTCCTGCATTCCAGTGGAGGTATATAAAAAACATGTTAGATTGTTTATCCCTAAGTTTTTAGATCTCTTTAATAGCTTGAGAGAGGAGGGTAGGTTTTCGGATTCTATGTCGGAGGCTGTCATAAATATGATACCCAAGCCTGGGAAGGACCCTAAATTTCCTGATGCCTATGGCCCAATCTCTCTGATTCCCACTGATGCGAAGATCCTGGCCAAAATTTTGTCAATAAGCCTAAATAAGGTTATAACAAAGGTGGTACATCCAGATCAGACTGGCTTTATGCCGGGGCAATCGACTTCAGTTATTAGACGTCTTTATTCACATCTTCAGGCCTCTCATGGGGATGAGTCCTCCTCTGTTATTGTATCATTGGATGCGGCAAAAGCCTTTGATTCAGTGGAGTGGCCATTCCTTTGGGAGGTTATGCAATGTATGGGAATGGAGGGTTTTTTTCTTGAGAGGGAGGGGAAGGACCCCCTCTCTCAAGGGCCCCGGTGCTAATAGGTATATATAAAAATAAAAATATGAGTGGTTATTTATATAATTTGAACCCTAATGGCTGCTGCAGGTGTAAAGAGTCTGCTAAACTCCAAAAAAAGAAGAAAGAATTTCTTCACACAAATGTTTCGTTTGGGGGATACACACTGCACTGTCAGTAAGGTAATGAGATAATATATAATATATAAGGTGTCATAAAATCACGTGGAGTACAATGATAGAGGACACGCTGAGTTTATAATAAAAAAGTTGATATAGACAAATCATATTATAATAGTATAGGTGGGTAAAAAACAGAAATTGGAATATAATCAATAAACAAACATACAGTACAATATGTAATACTCTCACAAATGAGGCAATAATTAAAAACTTGGCCTGTTAAGATTCCTGATTGAATGCCTGCTGGCGTCCCAGCTGAAGCATAAGGATGGTGATATATATATATATATATATATATATATATATATATATATATATATAGATAGGACGGACGACCGGCACATCCACAGCTCCAACGCTAATATATAAAGGGTTGGGTGCCTTCACCAGGAAAAATGGACAATAGGATAGATAGATGCGGCACTCCCAACAATAAAGTACTCCAAACTTAAGGTAAGTTTTAGCAACGTTTCAACGTCATTTATTAGACGTTTTCATCAGGCTTAAATGCAAGTACAAACATTACATACCTTTATACACCACAGTGACTGCTGATGTCTGCACACGCTGGCCCACTTCCGGGTCCTTACAAGCGTGACGTCATCAGTATGCGTACAGTGCTCCCATCACCAAGACAACAAGACTAAACAAAAACATATACACATAGGCAAGTTACTCATAGAATCCAGTCTATACTAAGACAGTGAATATAAAATACATAATATGCGAATCAAGTTTAAATGCGAATGCAAACGTAACATCTGCGGTAGTCATGCATATAGAAATCGTCTGACAATGTGCATCAATATTAGTTTACTGCAAGGTGCGGTTTATGGACATTTCGACAATAACCGGGTAAGTATCAGTCATCCCATAGGCTGTAATAGGGCCAGCGGACGGGTCTCCAGCCGGAGGTCCGTTTACTAAACGATATTGCGTACGGATAGCAGCATACGCTGTATCCGGGGTGATATCCACCTAATGTAACGAGGGAGTTGATTACTTATTTACGCATCATACAACTGATACCAAGATGTTCATTAAGGCCATTAGGGGCGATGGTCCCCAAGCGGTGGATCCATCTAATTTCACATTTAAGTCATTGGAGACCACGATTGCCACCACGGAGATTTAAGGGGATGTGGTCAATCATGCGGTATTTCAGTTGTGGAAGCGTATGTTTCATGGCCAAGAAATGTTTAGGTACTGGAAGATCGCATTTACCACCGGTCAGTGCGGCCCGGATGGTAGAACGGTGTGTGGTAATGCGCTCTTTAAATGTGCGTTCGGTCTTGCCTATGTAAGACAAGCCGCACGGGCAAATTAATTGATAGACAACGTATTTGCTGGTACAATTTAACGTATGTCTAATGATAAATTTAGTACCATGTTGGGGGTGATAGAATATATTCCCGGGAATCATATATGCACATACTGTGCAAGTGCATCTTATGCAACCCCTGTGGTTGGGGATGACAGTGTTACTGAACCCAGTGATATCAGTTTTCACTAGTACATCCCTAAGATTGGGGCCTCTTTGGTAACAGGACATGAGTTTAAAGTTGGGTATGCTAACTTCTCGATCACTGGTGACGATTGGCCATAATTTTTTAGATACAGTGTTGACGGTAGTACTAGCAGTGGTATATTTCGTTACCCATGGGATAGTGGGTTGTATCTCAGATTTATCTTTAGGTAGCATCAGTTGTTCACGAGTGACCAACGACAACCGGTGTCGAGCTGTCAACAAATCCTGTTGCTTGTAACCCCGTTCAATAAATCTACCCATAAGTGCATCAATTTGGACGTCGGCTTCCATAGGGTCAGAAATGATGCGTTTAAGACGCACCATTTGAGAGTAGGGCAGTCCTTTCAATAGGTGACGGGGGTGGCAACTAGTCCCATGGAGGAGATTGTTGCGGTCTGTTTCTTTTTGAAACAGCGAGGTAGATATGGTACCATTGTTGAGCGAAATTTTAACATCTAGAAAATTAATGCAATGTTGATCACAAGTTATAGTTAATTTCACCGGGCTGGTAGATGCATTATGTTTATCAATAAATGAGGTTAATACATTGATGGGACCAGACCAAACAATCAGTAGGTCATCGATAAACCTGCGGTACAATAGAATGTTAGCTGCAAACACAGGATCACTAAAAAATAATGACTGTTCAACGTCAAACATATAAATGTTAGCGTATGCAGGTGCTGCGTTGGACCCCATCAAACAGCCGTTGATCTGCAGTCAAAACTTCCCATCATGTATAAAAAAGTTTTTCGTAAGGACAAAGTAGTGCCAACATAAATGTAGGACTGGGTCCGCAATAATCAGATTGTTGGTTGATGAAAGACGCGACCGCCAGCATTCCAGCCTCATATGGAATAATAGTGTAAAGGCTTTTAACATCCAAAGTTACAAGCCAAATGTCCTGGTTCATCACAGGTAATGCAGCCAAGGCATGTAATAATGCCGTAGTGTCAAGAAGATAAAAGGGTTGTCTGACGATATATGGCTGGAGGATGGCGTCAATAAATACAGAGATGCGCTGGGACAAAGAGTTATGGGCCGCTATGATTGGGCGGCCGGGGGGATTAATAAGGCATTTATGGATTTTAGGTATGCTGTATATAACTGGGACTACCGGAAAGTCAGGCAGTAACACATCCATGAGGGTTTGTTCAATCACCCCATTATCCACCGCTCTTTTAAGTAGGGACATTAGTATCTTACGGAACTCACACGTGGGGTCACCTGGCAATTTCTTGTAGGTACTACTGTCCGACAGTTGATCATCCAACTCAGATTTATAGGCGAAAAAGTCCATAACAACCAAAGCGCCCCCTTTATCCGCTGGACGGAAAATCAGATCCTTGTTGTTGGATAAATTTCTCAGGGTTATGCGGTCGGCTGCGGGCAAATTTGTATGCGGGGTAGGGGCATGTCGTAATTTTTCATCTACCTGCAAGTGCAGTAGGCGCATAAAAGTCTTGATTGAGGGATTGGTAAGTTGAGGGTCAAATGTCGACCTTGGCAACAGTTTCTGTAATTGCGATGGAATGGTAGTTGTTGTGGTAGGTACCAGATCGGTACGTTGTGTAGATACAGCATTATTCTTAGAAAAGAATTCTTTAAGTTTCAATTGTCGACATAATGCGTGACGTTCAACTTGCCAATCAAGTAGATCCATGTTAAGTGATGGTACGAATGAGAGGCCCAAAGACAATATTCTGTCGTTATCGGGGGTAAGTTGGTAGGATGATAGGTTCACCACTATATTCTTGTGGGTATCGGTGGTCTTTTTCCAGGTTGCCTGTCTCTCGCACTGGCGGCCCCTTCGAGTGAATTGGCGGTGCCTTCGATATGTCTTTGGCGGGTGGTCACGGCTAAAGGGCCAGTCGGCTGCCGTCTTCCACGTCCTTTACCACGTCTTGGGGCTGTGTCAGTCTCACTCGCGGAAGAGTGGTTGTCGCTGGATTTATCTGAAGTGACATATCCACGGTAACGCTTGCGTCTGAAGAACGGACGTCTATCATTGGTATTCGAGGTTGTCCACATGTAGACGGTATTGCCCTCGTAGTCCGCGTCGACTTTCTCCCGTTTCTCTTTTTTGAAGCGGGTCAACTCTCTTTTATACGTGGTGATCTGAGACGCCAACTTGTCGTACCATTTGGTATCAGGGTCTGTCTCTAGTGCTGGCTTATGGATTGACTCAAACTGCTCAATCTTGGCTTTAAGGACTGATGCTTCTTTTGTAGTAAATTCGATGATGAGGAGCATCAAATCGAACTAACATTTATTTAGTATAGCCACCCAACGCCTACAGAATGTAGGGTCCTTTTTGCCCAAAGTTGGAGCGTTTTTGATGCGAAGGCCCCGTGGGATCTTCATTGCTCTATAATAATCGCTTAATGTCATTGCATGGAACATAAGGTCAATTTCCCTCTTCTTGTGCTTGAGAAGATCACGATAAAGGGTTTCAGATGTCGGAGGTTCCAGTAATTCATTCATCTGAGGATCGCATAGAATAGCTGCAGCTTGATCAGGAGTGAAGGAATTGGTATCCCCAATTGGATAGTCTGGATGCCGATAACCAGTAGAGGTGTTGGCACTCTCCATGTCGACCGCTGGTGCTGGGTTTGCAAATGCAGAAATGGACTCAAACTTGGGTTAAATGTCCAGTGTATAAGTTTTAACAGACATACGGGGAAATGCGCACTGCATCCGATCACGGATGGGGCATAAAGTTCAACACAAACGTGGGTGCCTTGTCAGGGGATCCGGGTTACCACTCCAGACGCCCAAATAGGTAGATAGGACGGACGACCGGCACATCCACAGCTCCAACGCTAATATATAAAGGGTTGGGTGCCTTCACCAGGAAAAATGGACAATAGGATAGATAGATGCGGCACTCCCAACAATAAAGTACTCCAAACTTAAGGTAAGTTTTAGCAACGTTTCAACGTCATTTATTAGACGTTTTCATCAGGCTTAAATGCAAGTACAAACATTACATACATTTATACACCACAGTGACTGCTGATGTCTGCACACGCTGGCCCACTTCCGGGTCCTTACAAGCGTGACGTCATCAGTATGCTTACAGTGCTCCCATCACCAAGACAACAAGACTAAACAAAAACATATACACATAGGCAAGTTACTCATAGAATCCAGTCTATACTAAGACAGTGAATATAAAATACATAATATGCGAATCAAGTTTAAATGCGAATGCAAACGTAACATCTGCGGTAGTCATGCATATGGAAATCGTCTGACAATGTGCATCAATATTAGTTTACTGCAAGGTGCGGTTTATGGACATTTCGACAATAACCGGGTAAGTATCAGTCATCCATACAACTGATACCAAGATGTTCATTAAGGCCATTAGGGGCGATGGTCCCCAAGCGGTGGATCCATCTGGTTTCACATTTAAGTCATTGGAGACCACGATTGCCACCACGGAGATTTAAGGGGATGTGGTCAATCATGCGGTATTTCAGTTGTGGAAGCGTATGTTTCATGGCCAAGAAATGTTTAGGTACTGGAAGATCGCATTTACCACCGGTCAGTGCGGCCCGGATGGTAGAACGGTGTGTGGTAATGCGCTCTTTAAATGTGCGTTCGGTCTTGCCTATGTAAGACAAGCCGCACGGGCAAATTAATTGATAGACAACGTATTTGCTGGTACAATTTAACGTATGTCTAATGATAAATTTAGTACCATGTTGGGGGTGATAGAATATATTCCTGTGCAAGTGCATCTTATGCAACCCCTGTGGTTGGGGATGACAGTGTTACTGAACCCAGTGATATCAGTTTTCACTAGTACATCCCTAAGATTGGGGCCTCTTTGGTAACAGGACATGAGTTTAAAGTTGGGTATGCTAACTTCTCGATCACTGGTGACGATTGGCCATAATTTTTTAGATACAGTGTTGACGGTAGTACTAGCAGTGGTATATTTCGTTACCCATGGGATAGTGGGTTGTATCTCAGATTTATCTTTAGGTAGCATCAGTTGTTCACGAGTGACCAACGACAACCGGTGTCGAGCTGTCAACAAATCCTGTTGCTTGTAACCCCGTTCAATAAATCTACCCATAAGTGCATCATAAGCGCAGCGAGCCCTGCGAGGGGACGCGGATACCTGTGAAGCCCGCGAAGAGACGCGTTTACCTGTGAAGGTATCTGCGGACCCTCGCGGGGCTCGCTGCGCTCGCCACGCTTCGGGCTCGGTGGCTCGCTGCGCTCGTCACACTATTCTATTCTCAACTCCACGCCGACGTGGATAGTGGGGGTATGAAAAGGTCGTAGGACGCGTACCGCCGCCCCTTGCGGGCTCGCTGCGCTCGCCACGCTTCGGGTTCACGTTTATAGTGGGGGGGTGGCGTGGGGGTGCATTTAACATTGTAAGCACCCATTTGGGTGCTCAAAAGCACCCTTTAGGGTGCTTATATGATTTTTGGTCGTATAGGGGGTCAAAATGGCGTCGCATCGCATCGTATGCCATCGGGTGCATGGCATGCGATGCGATCTGTTCGTCGTACGACGGACATCGGGGGCGCCGCTAAAATACACAAGTACCGAAATTTTTGCATAACAAAACATAATCTAATCACGCGCCTACGTGCATTTTGCCAATAACCCGGCTTTTGCCCTGAAAAAGACGGGTTACCGTCGAATTGCGCATTGGCACATTTTCTATACTTTATTGCACATTCTAACATTCTCTTTGTCTTAAAGGGGATATGTAACTCATATCCATTTTAATAAATTTTGAATAAACATTAAACATTTTAAAGTGTGTTTACAATCAGTTGAACAGATAAAGAAAAATTCCCAGTGTGCACTTAATACTGTATGTCTCTGTCACCTTTTTTTTCCCATTAAACAATACAGTACTGTACGGTATGCCCCAAGCTGCATTGGACACTAAACTACCTAATCGGAAAGTGGTAAATACATGTCTTTTTTTAGGAGGAGATGCTAGCACACAGTGGCCCTTATTCAGATCTGATCGCAGTACAAATTTGTTCTGAAAATGGACAAAACCATGTGCACTGCAGGTGGGGCAGATGTAACATGTGCAGAGATAGTTAGATTTGGGTGGAGTGTGTTGAAACTGAAATCTAAATTGCAGTGTAAAAATAATGCAGCCAGTATTTACCCTGCACAGAAACAAAATAATTCACACAAATCTAACTCTCTCTATACATGTTACATCTGCCCCACCTGCAGTGCATATGGTTTTGCCCATTTTGAGAACAAATTTGTACTGCAATCAGATCTGAATAAGGGCCAGTGACCTCACATTACCTTACAGTGTAAGACTAAAGTGCAGTCATGACTAAAGTGCTTGTTTGGTTACACTGCTAAACTCTTTCTATATTCGCCTTTTTTAATACTGGAGCATGAAGCCGTCTCTCAGGGACCCATAACCTCTCCTCAGGCTTATAACCTTTCCAAAGTACCAAGAACAAAAATTTCCCCCGAACAATTTTGGAATCCAGAATCTTCTCTACTTTGATTTCCTTGTGACCCTTGATGACACCTGGGGAAGGCTTCTTAAGAAAAGGTGAACTTTGCACCATTGGCTTTAAGAGAGAGCAATGGAAAGTATTATTCATTTTAAATAATTGGGCAATCTAAAGTGGAAAGCAACAGGATTGATTTGCTTAATGATAAGGAAAGGACCTTAAAACCGCGGTCCTAATATTTGCGAAGGCTGTCGCAACTTAATGTTTCTGGTTGACAACCACATCCCTCTTTTTAAAGGTACTGAGGCCATTATTCTGGGTGGTTCGGTCGGACTGCCGTGCATACGGTCCGTCCGAGCAAATCCTGCATACTTTCTTGCGAGCGTGATTCCGCTCACAGCACATCAACATATGAACGGAGTCAGCACCCGACAATGGGGAGTGGTGTGCATATGAGCGTACGCAACCGTGCACAGACGGTTCACAGCCTCAATGATCGGAGACAGAAAGCAGCTCCGATCC
Organism: Crinia signifera; assembly: GCF_055691185.1. Taxonomy (NCBI): domain Eukaryota; kingdom Metazoa; phylum Chordata; class Amphibia; order Anura; family Myobatrachidae; genus Crinia; species Crinia signifera. The sequence goes on from NC_139218.1 coordinate 181,321,087, forward strand.
GGTATGCCCGAGCACGGGAGCGTACGCGTCACTTGTATGGAGCAGCAATTGACCTGATAATGAGAAAATTGCTAGAAGCCAACTTCAATGGAAAATCGCATTGAAGTTGGCATCTATCACTTTTCCAATTATCCTAAGTGTCATTTTTGATTTGCTTATGATTAACTCATTTGACTTCCTTAATTTTACTACAATTTAACCCTCATTACGGGGAAAAATTACTAAAGGAAATTTGTAAAAAAAAGGTGTATTTGTATCCAGAAATACACTTATTTTTGACATTTACTATCCCGAAAATTCGGCAATTCATATTCGTATTGATAGCACATCAATACGACTACGAATTGCCGTATTTTCGGGATAGTAAGGGGGACATTTACCAAAATGGATTCGTAGAAAAAAGGTGTATTCGTAGGGAGAAATACACCTTTTTTTTACGAATTTGTATTTTCGGGATTTACAATCCCAAAAATACAACAATTCGTAGTCCTAAAGATGGAACATTCGTATTTGTAGTTACAAATACGAATGTCTACACCATCGATAGAATACGACAGAAATCACCATTCAAAAGAATGGTGGTTTCTGATTTACTAAGCAGCCGTACTGATAATACGGCTGCTTAGTGGTGTAAAACACCCACGCAAATACGACAGGAAAATAGAACACCATTTTCATGTCGTATTTGCGTTTTTGCCTGCACGGATCAGTCAGATCCGTGCAGGCTTCGGTGTAAAAAAATAGAAAAAAAAATAAATTAAAAAAAAAAACGGCGTGGGGTCCCCCCCACAGCCGAAACCAGCACCAGGCTGACAGAGCCTGGAGCCGGTAATTAAAAATCAGGGAACCCGACAAATAGGGGTTCCCCGATTTTTAACAACCAGCCCCAGGCTCCTGCTCTGGGGCTGGTTCCCAAAATACGGGGGACAAAATGACTAGGGGTCCCCCGTATTTCAAGAACCAGCCCCAGGCAAAACCAGCCAGCGGGTAATGCCACAGCCGGGGGGAGACTTTTTATGCAAGTCCCCCCGGCCAAAGCATTAACCCTACCGACCAGTCAGCCTGGCCAGGGGCCCTGGGGGAGTGGGGACCCCCCCAATAAAGGGGTCCCCCCCTCCAGGACTTACCTGACCAGGCTGAAGCCTGGTGCTGTCCTCGATGCCCCTGGGCGGTGGGCATCGAGCTGATGGTTTTGTGTAAAAAATAGAATAAAAACCATTGTTTTTTACTGTGGCACTACAAGTGCCAGCAAGCCTCCCCAGCAAGCTGGGACTTGGATAACCACAAGTCCCAGCCTGCTGGGCATTAAAGGGCCCGCTGGGTCTTGTAGTGCCACCGTAAAAAAAATAGTTAAATAAAACACACTGACACCCGTTTTAAATAAAAGTTTAATACACACATTACATACATACTGATACTTACCTTTCTTGATCCCGTAGGTTGCCCTGGTCCTGATGTCCTGTGTCGTCCTCCAGGTCCATGTCGGCTGTCTGTGTCGTCCTCCAGGTCCATGTCGACGGTCCGTGTCGTCCTCCAGGTCCATGGCGGTGTCCGGGTCCGAAGAAATCCATGTTGGAGCTGTGGAAGGAAATCCTACTCACCTGTTCCTGCGCTGAAGAAGTCTTGTCTTGATCCGACGTAGTCCAGGTAATCTTCCTGCTGTCGCCGGTCCCCGCTGTCTCCGCTGTCCGTGCATCGCGCTGAGGAGAGATGCTGAAGTTTCATATTCGGCGCCTCTCCTCAGACTGAATTCTATTGGCCGCCTAGCAGGCCAATCAGGAGCCGACTTTCTCGGCTCCTGATTGGCCTGCTAGGCGGCCAATAGAATTCAGTCTGAGGAGAGGCGCCGAATATGAAACTTCAGCATCTCTCCTCAGCGCGATGCACGGACAGCGGAGACAGCGGGGACCGGCGACAGCAGGAAGATTACCTGGACTACGTCGGATCAAGACAAGACTTCTTCAGCGCAGGAACAGGTGAGTAGGATTTCCTTCCACAGCTCCAACATGGATTTCTTCGGACCCGGACACCGCCATGGACCTGGAGGACGACACGGACCGTCGACATGGACCTGGAGGACGACACAGACAGCCGACATGGACCTGGAGGACGACACAGGACATCAGGACCAGGGCAACCTACGGGATCAAGAAAGGTAAGTATCAGTATGTATGTAATGTGTGTATTAAACTTTTATTTAAAACGGGTGTCAGTGTGTTTTATTTAACTATTTTTTTTACGGTGGCACTACAAGACCCAGCGGGCCCTTTAATGCCCAGCAGGCTGGGACTTGTGGTTATCCAAGTCCCAGCTTGCTGGGGAGGCTTGCTGGCACTTGTAGTGCCACAGTAAAAAACAATGGTTTTTATTCTATTTTTTACACAAAACCATCAGCTCGATGCCCACCGCCCAGGGGCATCGAGGACAGCACCAGGCTTCAGCCTGGTCAGGTAAGTCCTGGAGGGGGGGGACCCCTTTATTGGGGGGGTCCCCACTCCCCCAGGGCCCCTGGCCAGGCTGACTGGTCGGTAGGGTTAATGCTTTGGCCGGGGGGACTTGCATAAAAAGTCTCCCCCCGGCTGTGGCATTACCCGCTGGCTGGTTTTGCCTGGGGCTGGTTCTTGAAATACGGGGGACCCCTAGTCATTTTGTCCCCCGTATTTTGGGAACCAGCCCCAGAGCAGGAGCCTGGGGCTGGTTGTTAAAAATCGGGGAACCCCTATTTGTCGGGTTCCCTGATTTTTAATTACCGGCTCCAGGCTCTGTCAGCCTGGTGCTGGTTTCGGCTGTGGGGGGGACCCCACGCCGTTTTTTTTTTTAATTTATTTTTTTTTCTATTTTTTTTACACCATGCAGCCTGCACGGATCTGACTGATCCGTGCAGACTGCTAGAAATAATTCGTATTAGCAGCCGTATATACGGCCGCTAATACGAATCATTACACCATCGGAGGGTTACAAAGCAGTCGTATATGACTGCTTTGTAACTGATCCTCCGGAACACGACTTTGCATACGACTTAAACAGTCGTATGCAGTCGTAGGGAAAATACCAATACGAAAAACTAGGTTTTTCATATTGGTAAATTTCCCCCTAAATGTCAAAAATAAGTGTATTTCTAGATACAAATACACCTAATTTTTTTACAGATTTCCTTTAGTAAATTTCCCCCTACATGTCTATTTAATGTATAGTACGTAGAATTTTTTCACCATCTATTTTTACCCCTATGAGTCTTATTGAAATTTTGCTTTTGTTTTTTTTTGCATTGTATAAATAATGAGCATACTTAGTATGTTGGTATTTATTTACATGTCTTGCTACACTAATGATATGTGTGATGTTTTACTGGACCAACAAATAACATTCATGTGTAATTTACCCCTACAACCGACACATGCCCACAACATTCTTTCCTTAGCGTTCACTTTAAATTACATATAATGTATATCTAACATGTACCTATGAAACACTCTTACATGTAACTATAGAAACCACATAAAACTTCTAACTTTTAACAAACTTTTATTTTCAAACAAAAATAGTAACAAAAAATAATGTTTAATTGGTACTTGTGTAGTTTCGCGGCGCCAGCATGGCGCCGTGTGTCTGAGTGCCCTTGCGGGGCTCGCTTCGCTCGCCCGTGCTGCAGGGTCATTGGCTCGCTACGCTCGCCACGCTATCTAGAATAAACTCCATGCCAACGTGGATAATGGGGGTATGAACTATCCACGTTGGCATGGAGTTAAGTTACTTTATTTTAGATAGTTTGGCGAGCGTACCCAACCCGGAAGTAGCACGGCTCCATGCTGGCACCGTGAAACTACACAAGAACCGTTTAATTGTGGCCATGTATTAGGCCAAGTAGTATGGCCACAAATTTTATTGTCCCCATCAGCTGGGCTACTGAGTGCTCAAATTCCTCCTGCTGGGTTGGGGATGGGGGTGTCATGAGGGATGATTCAGGGATGGGAGTAGAGGCCAAGGTAGTTGGGTGTGGTGGGGATTGGTAGGGGTTGGGGGTGGGTGGTGGGAAGTAGTAGGGTGGTTGAAAAGGGGGTGGGGGTGGTGGTGAATGGATGGAGGCAGAGGAGTGGGTGTTAGGCGAGGAGTGGGAAAAGGCTGGGAAGTGGGTGGAGGTAGAGGAGTGGGCAAGTAGAAAAGATGAAACAAAACCACATTGTTGCAGTTAGACGTGATAGAGGTATGTAAATAAATAATGTGAAGTGTATGTTTGTGTTGCAGTGAAACAGTTGACTCCAATGAATTGTGTATCCTGTTTTCCTAACATAAAAAGCAAACTTGCATTAAGGGTGAAGATGGTTATCACATAACTAATTCCACATATTCAAACATGTGTATTTTGAGTAATACAACATAAAAATAAACCTACCTTGAAATGGTGACAAGTGTAGAAAGAGAACCTTCCAATGTTTTCAGGGCTGTGTCTGGCTTGCAGGTAATGAAATGAGCCATTTCACTAAATAGCCTGCAGCATTGGTTAATAATACAGTCAGGTGTATGTAATTTACTTGTATTTTGCGTTAATTAGCAGACCCAGGGCGTCCGTACTCAGGCGGAAAGTCTAAGAGTGGTATGGAGCACTCTTTGGCGTTCGACTGTTTTGGGCCAAAAATGCACCGTGCGCTCGCAGAACGAGGCGATTGCCCCTCCAAGCAGTTTCAGTACACACCCCCAGGTATATGCCCAGTTTTGCCTACTTTTCTGACCTCTCCCCTAAAAACGCCCACATTACGCCCACTGTGACCGTGTGCTTGCGGACATGATTTTTTGTTCGGAAAGGTCCGTTCGTGAGCGGAGTACCGCACATGCTTAGAGCGAATGATAACAATGCGCAGAAGAAAGAAATCTCCTTTCTGTCCGAACGTGGTCCGCCCGCACCAGGCAGAATAAGGGCCATAGTCTCTTGTTACTATCAATTTTTTTTTATTTGAATGAAGCTGAATGTAATGCCTGATGGACCTTCCTCCAAACCCTCCTCTGATCAGAAACAAAGGAAGATGTTCCCGCCTCTGGCACAGCAGGTTCAAATGAGTTGGCCTTCGGATGAACTCCAAACAAGCAATAAAATGGTGAAACTTTAGTGGCAGCATGAAAGGCATTGTTGTAGGAAAATGTGGCTAATGGAAGATGATATGCCCAGTCGCTATGGGTTTTGGAGACATAGCAATGCAGGTATTGCTCCAGTGATTAACACGTTCAGTCTGCCCATTAGCCTGTGGGAAATAGCCAAAAGATAAACATAAATTCATATTTAAAGTACAGCATGATCTCCAGAATTTAGCTACAAACTCTCAGAGACAATATTCGTAGGTATCCCATGAAGGCGGAAGATATGTTCAATGAATAACACTGCTAATCTTTTAGCTGAAGGCAGTCCGCCTGAGGAACAAAATGTGGCATTTTGCTGAACCGGTCCAAATAGTATTGAAGCCTGAGGACTTGGTAAGATCCACAATAATGTCCATAGATAGAGGAGACCATGGTCTTGTTGGAATGGCTAATGGAAGCAGCGGACCAGTCGGGATGCCTCGTGGTGTCTTATTCTTGGCGCATATCTCACAATCCAGGATGAAATCTTTGACATCTTTGACATATTTGCCAATGGTAGGCCACCAGACTGGCCGGGACATTAACTCTAGAGTTTTAGAGATCCACACAAGGCTTGCAGGAATGAAACTCAGAAAAAAAATGTTCATGAAACTTCTTGGGAATAAACAGAAATCCATCGGGAGTCTCAGAAGGAGCTTCATTCTGAACTTTTAAAACCACAGATAAGAGATCTTGTGTAATAGCGGCATGGATCCGAGAAGCTGGAATAATGGATATCTCCTTCTTCCTGAGGTCCTGGATAGGAGAAAAACTATGGGATAAAGCATAAGCTTTGGTGTTCTTGGAGCCAGGATGAAAAGTAATAAGGAAATTAAACCGAGCAAAAAATAATGCCCGACATGCTTGCCTGGCATTTAGATGCTTGGCGGACTCCAGGTATGCCAGGTTCTTAAGGTCAGTAAAACTAGTAACATGTTATTTGGTACCCTCCAACCAATGCCTCTATTCCTCCAAGGCACATTTAATGGCTAACAACTCTCGATTACCTACATCGTAGTTAGCCGCAGCGGATGAGAATTTTCTAGAATAAAAGAATACCTCTGATGCCAACCTCAGAAGCATCTACTTCCACAATGAATGGAAGGTCTGGATTAGGATGACTAAGAACTTGAGCAGAAATAAAGGCTTCCTTTATTTTCATAAAGCTTGTTGTGCTTCTACAGACCAATGAGCGGTATCAGCACCCTTCTTAGTTAATGCCACAATAGGAGTGACGATCGAAGAAAAGAAGGAATAAACCTATGATAGAAATTAGCAAACCCCAAAAATCGCTCAATGGCTTTGAGGTTGATAGGTTAGACCCAGTCTATCACCAAGACGAAAAAGAAAAAGAAACTTGGATGGGTTGCACGATAGATCCCCAAAAACTAGTATGTTATAATACAGTTAAAATCTTTTATTAGATTCAATAAGTATGTGAAAAATAGTGTGTTCCTGAAGTACTTGATTTTGTGCTTTATTAGCCTCTGAATATATAGTCAATTTAATTGTGCCAACAGGGTTAGAGTAATGGTGTTGTTGACCATCATATCGCCTTAATGCCGATGTCCCATCGGTGTTATTGGTATTTCATTCAAAATGAGTCGCTAAAAAGGATATAATCATAGTTCAAATTTTACCATAAATTAAAAGGATTATATACATTTTGTCATGTGAACATTCCTCTCCAATTTTTTGACCTCTTATCACTCTATAGTTGTATATTATTTGCCAATAATTTGTCAAGAGGCAATTATTGCATGCATTAATGTGATAGTGCTTGTCTAGTATTAAAGCCTTTTTGTGGTTTCTAATAACAGTAATTTGTTCTATACACACTTATATAGGTTAATGTTTTATCTGCACTATTGTGCAGGACCTTTCTGAGGTTGCCCGCGGTATCATTTACCCACTGGTATTTTTAATATATTGTCTGCAGGTATTTATGAAACAGAGGTAGAAAAAACAACATCTCTTGAATTGCTGGGTTTAGTTATGGTGTGTACACACTTGTACAATGTGCATGAGATTTTGACTATATAGTCAAAATCTCACCTGGATCTCATGCAGATAGCACAGGTTTTAACTGGAGATGTGCGGCTGCCACTTTTTCAGGTTTTGGTTTTGGTTTTGGATCTGGATCTCCCTTTGTGTTTTGGATCTAGATTGGTTTTGGCAAAACCACCCTTGCGGGTTTTGGTTTTGGATCTGGATTTTTATGAAAAAATGCTAAAAATTGTTAAAAAACAGAATTTGGGCCTGTTTTTGACCTCAATAACATTAGTTTCCACTCATTTCTAGTCAATTTTGATCACTTCACAGCTCACAAAATTTACTGTAGTTGGGCCAAAAGGTTATACCGAGGTAGCTGGATGACTAAGCTAAGCAACAGCAGTGGGCATCACAGGGAAAAACGCAGGATTTTCAGAAGGGGGTTTCCAGAGAGGGGCGGAGCAAAACACAGAGATTGACACTTAGGTGACCCAGTATATGCCGGGTCAGTTAAAGTATTATAGATAGACCAAATGTATATTAATAATAATTATATATGGTACTCTTTACTTAGAAGGGCGCCCACGATTTTGATCGTGGGCATCGTTAGTAAAAAATCTCGGGCATCTCGGGCATTGAATGCACTAAAAAATCGGGTGCGATCAACCGACGAGATGCCCGAGATTTCCCATAGGGAACAATGTTAAATGTCTCAATTGACCCAATTTTCCTGTTCAATGCCTCAATTGACCCGATTTTTCCATAGGAAACAATTTTAAATGGGCCACAGAGGCCAAATAGGCACCCTGAAGTGTATAATGGCCACCCGAATTGTTAACGCCACCCCACGATCAACGTCAACCCGATGCGTGGCGAGCGCAGCGAGCCCGCGAGGGGCGGCGGTACGCGTCCTACGACCTTTTCATACCCCCACTATCCACGTCGGTGTGGAGTTGAGAATAGAAAGTGTGGCGAGCGCAGCGAGCCACCGAGCCCGAAGCGTGGCGAGCGCAGCGAGCCCCGCGAGGGTACGCGGACAGCTGTGAAGCCCGCGAGGGGACGCGGATACCTGTGAAGGTATCCGCGTCCCCTCGCGGGGCTCGCTGCGCTCGCCACGCTTCGGGCTCGGTGGCTCGCTGCGCTCGCCACACTTTCTATTCTCAACTCCACGCCGACGTGGATAGTGGGGGTATGAAAAGGTCGTAGGACGCGTACCGCCGCCCCTCGCGGGCTCGCTGCGCTCGCCACGCTTCGGGTTGACGTTGATCGTGGGGTGGCGTTAACAATTCGGGTGGCCATTATTCACTTCAGGGTGCCTATTTGGCCTCTGTGGCCCATTTAACATTGTTTCCTATGGAAAAATTGGGTCAATTGAGGCATTGAACAGGAAAATCGGGTCAATTGAGACATTTAACATTGTTCCCTATGGGAAATCTCGGGCATCTCGTCTGTCGCATCGCACCTGATTTTTTAGTGCATTCAATGCCCGAGATGGCCGAGATGGGCGCCCTTCTAAGTAAAGAGTACCTTATATATATATATATATATATATATATATACATATATACATAACAGCAGTGTAGACCCCTGGGCATAGCAATGTATCGGGGCCCCTACCTATCCTCCAGTGGTAGGGGTGGAAGGTGCTATGAGCGGAAGCTTTGATGTCCTGCGGGTGGTAGGGGGTATTATCAACCACTCAGCATGTAGGGCCTGGTTCTAATTTCCACTAATTACCCCTTTACTGCACAGATGGTGGGAGATGGGGTGGGAGAAGGGGGCATTGGGCTGAATGAAGGGGCCCTGATACATAACTTCCAGGGGGGTAGAGGATGGTTAATATGCAGAGGAGGGGTGTATAGTGGAGTGGGCTTATTATTCATAATTTTCTGGTGGGAGGACAGCTTGCTTGACTGCAGATATCTCCAGTTCCCGGAAATAGATTTCTTAGCTTTTAATGGAATTAAAAGCTAGAGAATCCCACCTACCAAACGGTATTGGGAACTAGGGGATCAGAGTTTAGGAGGCAGCAATCTGCCAACTAGTATATAAAACTACATACCAGGTGTGTGGAGCTGGAGCAGTAACCAGCTGCTGGAAGGCTGATATCTCTGGTTCTGGGCATAATAGAGAGACGCTACTAGTATCCATCAAAGGGGAAGAGTCCCAGCTTTGGGAATATACCCTCAGAAAAACTCTAAGTTAGACAGAAACTGAAATATCTGACTGGGGAGAGCAATTAACAGGCTTGGATTGTGACCACTGCTTTGAAGTCAGATATCTCCGGATTCCGAGGGCCGATTTTTAAAATTCTTGTACCCATGGAAAGAGGGGACCCTCAGCTTTCAGACTAGGGTGCTTAGGTTCCTAGGGGGGTTTCTGGGTACTCAACCCCCCCCCCCCTGCATGCGCTACTGCATCACATACATGTGGACCTTAGACTTCCAACCTGGCACATCTTGAAACCAGAGCGGTACTGCAGGGGCAGACAGGGTGGCAGTTTTTTACAAACTGTTTTTATTGAGAATTGGTATGTCAAACATAGTGTAAGAAATACAAAGTACATTGAATCATCAAATGGCCTTCTATTAGGGCCCATGGTAGTCCAACGATGTACAGCATGTACCAGTCAATAATAAACGATATAAAAATGTAATGTCTCCGTGAGTTTTTCTAAGTATCACTCTAACAGAAAGATGATGGAGGGATGAGATAATATATCAGCTTGGTGTTCATTAATATGTGTGCAATAGACCCAAACTCTATTATCTAACACAATGTACACCGAAAAGTGCCAAAATGTCACAGTATCATAGCATGAAATATACACATTTTATTTTTTATCCTAAGCTATAACTAAAATCTATAACAAAACAGTACAAAATAAAATAGAACAAGTCACCTTCCGTCCAGACCCAGGAGCCATCGATCCATCCACGAAGAGCCCATCCAATATAGGTTAAGTAAGAGATAGGGAATGTTGAAGTAAGTATTTAAGGGGGTATAGGATCGTTGTTAGCCAATAATTGATAAGAGTACCATGTGGTGCCCTGGAAGCAATTGCGTATTGCCAATTTAGTTTGGGGAGGTAAAGTCTGTATGAATTTTTCCCAACATCGAAAGAGGGAAGGTGTGAGTTTTTCCTTGTGTAAGGTTGTTTCAAGCCAGTCCATAGTGAATAAAAACAAAAGTCTCGTTGTGGCCATGTGGACAGTGGGAGCAGTATTATGAATCCATTGTTGTAGCACTGCTTTTCTGCCGACTGCTGACAGGGTGACAACGAGCTTCTTACTATATTTGGGGATTTGGGGTTGGTCACGTAGGGCATCTAGAGTCTGTAGATAGGCCCATGAGATGTCATTTTTTAAGGCGACAAGTATGCTCTATGGAGCATTTTGTATGTAATTTCTTGGTATGTGCTTGCTGGTATCAACTTCAAATTAAGCTGAAAAGACTTCACGATTGCCTCCGGGGAGAGGGAGGGGATTTGAGTTGACCACTTAACGATTTCCAGAATCTCTGTTTCTGACAGGGTGGCAGTTTAATAAACTACCCCAAAAAAAGAGAAATGCTCCAAGGAGCAAAAAATACAAAGAGGTATCGGCCTTGTCATGACTGGTGGTAGCAGCTTCAGCACTTCTATCAGGTTGCTGATCTCCCACTATTTCCTCCTCCATCATCCTCCAAAAATTTGTTTTTATTTTATTTATTACTTTTATTTTTCTTATTTTACACTGGACACAGCCTGTCATATTGGACACTGGATACAGCCTGTCACACTGGACACTGGATACAGGCCGTCACCCTGGACACAGCCCCTGGACAATGGGCACATCGTCTGGACACAGCTCCTGTGAACTGGACACAGCCTTCACACTGGAAACTGGATACAGCCCATCACCCTGGACACAGCCCCTGGACAATGGACACAGCCTCTGGGCACAGCTCCTGTACACTGGACAAAGTCGTCACACAGGACACTGCCCCTGGACACAGGCTGTCACACTGGATACAGTCCGTTACCCTGGACACAGCCCCTGGACAATGGACACAGCCCCTCGGCACAGCTCCTGTACACTGGACACAGCCCCTGTACACTGGACACAGCCCCTGTCACACTGAACACAGCCCCTGCAGCCCCTGTACACTGGACTTGTGTACAGTCAGCAGGCCCTGCATGCAGACCCTAATCAAGTGAGCACTGCAGCACAAAACAAAAGCGCCCAGCACAGAGCACAGAGCACAGATCCCAACCACCCTCTTCCCTCTCCTATAATGGAATGAAGATGGCGGGGCGCGCGTGCGTCTTATATAGAATCCAGATCCCGCGAGAATCCGACAGCGCGATGATGATGTTTTGCCTCGGCTCGGATCCCGCCTCAGATCGCGATGTTCGGGTGGGTTCGGATCTCAAAGATCTGGACCCGCTCATCTCTAGTTTTAACCCTTGCGATCCCAATGCGTGCTCCTGTATCGCAGCCAGAAAGTCTTGGCTGCATAGACTATATAGTGCAGATCTGCACTACAGTATATAGTCTAAATTGTATGCAGATAGAACAAGTTCTACTGCAGATTTGAGCAGGTCGTGCCTCCCCCACTCCATCCCAAAGACCACCACACCCAGGCCCTCCACATGGACCAAGGCGAGGTAGAAGCAGTACTCAAAAGAAAAAAACCTAAGAAGGCTGCAGGACCGGATGGTGTGTCGCCATCCAGCCTTAGGACCTGTGCAGCTCAGCTCGCCCCCATCTTCACAACGATATTCAACTCCTCCCTGGACTTGTGCAAGGTTCCTGCCTGCTTCAAACGCTCTATCATCATCCCGGTCCCTAAGAAAACACCTACGAAGGACCTAAATGACTTCAGGCCAATTGCACTAACCTCAGTGGCCATGAAAGCATTTGAAAGACTAGTACTGAAGCACCTGAGAGAAGTGACAAACTCTCACCTTGACCCCATGCAGTTTGCCTACCGGGCGAACAGAAGTGTAGAGGATGCGGTCAACCTCGGGCTGCACCATATTTTACAACACCTCGACCACCAAGGCACCTATGCAAGAGTCCTATTCGTGGACTTCAGCTCAGCATTTAATACTATCGTTCCCGGCATCCTGCAGCCAAAACTCCTCTCCTTAGGAGTCCCAGGATCAACATGCTCATGGATAGTGGACTTTCTAACGGCAAGGGAACAGGTGGTCAAAGCCGGCGCCTTCTCGTCCAGCACACGAACAATCAGTACTGGAGCCCCCCAAGGATGCGTCCTCTCCCCTCTGCTCTTCTCTCTCTACACGAATGACTGCACCTCAGCTGAGCAGTCAGTGAAAATCATCAAATTCGCAGATGACACCACTATCATCAGCCTAATCAAGGATGGTGACGAGACCGCGTACAGGCATGCAGTGGAGAAGCTGACACAGTGGTGCAGCAGCAACAACCTCGATCTAAACCCCACCAAAACAGTTGAGATGGTGGTCGACTACAGGAAAAAAACAAATGCACTAGCCCCGCTAACAATAGCCAACGCAGTGGTGTCGCGGGTTGATTCCTTCAAATTCCTAGGGACAACCATGTCCAGTGACCTAAGATGGGGATTAAACATAACCACAAACATCAAAAAGGCCCAACAGCGCCTGTTCTTCCTGAGGCAACTCAGGAAATTCAACATCCCACAGGAGCTGCTGTGCGTATTCTACACCGCCATCGTGTAGTCTGTCTTATGTTCCTCGATCACAATCTGGTACGGTGGCGCAAGCGAGAACGACAAACAAAAACTGCAGAGGGTAGTGAAGACTGCGGAAAGGATCATAGGGACCGACCTCCCCCCGATAAGGGATCTGTTCTCATCCAGGGTAAGGAAACGTGCTGAGAAGATCGCAAACGACAAGCTGCATCCTGGTCACAACCTGTTCGACATCCTACCATCCAGAAGACGGTTCAGGTCCATCCCCGTCAAAACGTTCAGATCCGCAAGAAGCTTCTTTCCGTTAGCAGTCCATCACCTGAACAATCCAATCAAAGCGAATGCAATCCCAATATCAACAGCCAAACAACGTGTCCCTACTTGGCGACCTGACCACCATAGTCGTAGCTAGAAATTCAATGCTTGTAATGTCTTTATGTAATATATGTAATGTCTCTCCCCTTTTCATCCTTGCTTGATGCTGCACTGTAATCCACAAAAAATTCCTAGTGTGCGCAAGCACACATGGCCAATAAAGTTGATTCTATTCTATTCTATTCTAAATTGTATATATTGTATGCAGATAGTCTAAATTGTAATATAGTCATGACTGTACAAGTGTGTACACACCATTAGACTCTTAAGTTGTTGGAATACAGATTGATTATTTTGCAAATATAAATATAAATGGGACTTTATCAACAGTGTAGCACTTAGCATCAGAATGATTTACAATGTAAGCATTCTGGCTAGACTTGATGTATTTGAAAATATATACTGCCATACAATTTATAGCCTGCCGGCATTAATATGAGGTGAGATCTAATTTCAAATAAATAATAAACCTCCAGGTAAGATGAAGTCACTCCCAGCAGTAAATGTTCATTATATATGTGCAGATGACCTTCTGCAGAAATAATCTCCTGCATGTGCAGTAAGCCACTCAATAAATTCAGATCACATGCATGTAACCACATCATAAGCACCAAATATGTGTACGTGATGCACCTACAGTACAAGGTGAAACACACTCCCTATAAAGAATAAACACTGGAGCTACCAATACTATGGCCCCCAATTACGTTCATTGTATGTGCATAGAAAGCATGCTATCTGGGATCTGTGAGATGATTTGTTCAGTAACAGGCCTATACTTAGGACACAGCAATCCAAACCAAATTCCTAGTATACCTAAGTATACCTGGCCAATAAAGCTAATTCTGATTCTGTTAATGAATTTAAAACAAAACTCAATACATTTTTGGCCACTAAGGGAATCCTATAGATATTAATTAAGGTGCCCCTACATGGTGCGTTTGCACTGTGCAATGCGATGTGCGGTCCCGCGGGAATCTCATTGCACAGTACAAAAAGTACAAAAAAGCACATAATTCTTGTACTGCCTTCTGATCGCATTGCATGCAAATTGGATGCAAACTTATGCTCTGTGATGCAATTCCAGCAGTGTAGCTAGGTGCCATGGTGCCCGGAGCAAGGGCATGTTTTGCCCCCTCCCCCCATCCACTAAACCCATATATATATATAAAGACCAAAAAGACACACTCTCCAGACTGTGGCCCTTATTCTGGTTGGTGCGGCCGGAGCCGCACACGGTGCTCCGGCCGCACAAACCAATCCCCGCCCACGAGACGGATCGCCACGGCCGTCCGTACACGGACGGCTGGCGATCCGCATAAAAATGGTGGGGCGTACGCCTCCACCATGGTGGGAGCTGCCCCCTGCATTCGATGGTCGTCGACCATCGAAGGCAGGGCCGCACGCCACAGCAGCTCCCGCAAGCTGAGACCACACGGACAATCGTCCGTGTGATAGCTTGTATGGGGGCTGAGAGCTGACATCCGGCGACGTCAGCTTTCCGCCCCCATCAGTGGCGTCATACCCTGATTAGCATGCATACGCCCCGCGTTTGCATGGGAACGCCCATGAAACGCGGGGCGTATACATAGGGAAATGAGGGTATGAAGCCCCTCACGCCCCTATACGCCCCCTTTGCGGCGGACGAAATACGTCTGCGGCGAATGGGGCTGCACATGCGCAGATTGACCTCTGCGCATGTGCAGACTAAAAACATCGGCGGTACGGCCGCACGCGGGCCGTACCGTCCGATTCAGAATAAGGGCCTGTTTGATGCAAAATAAAAAGCTGTGTATTTGTATTCACATAGACATCAAATGTAAAAAGAAGGGTACTCAACGTTAGCGTTTCAGTCCATAAAGGACCTTCCTCAGGAGTTAGGCAACAAGGGCATCCATTTGGGGTGAAGCACAGCGTGGACCACACAGCAGGTTCCTACATATATATATATATTAAGATATACACTCTACATAAAAGATAGGGAAAATAGAAAAAAAACATTGTGTGAGGAAGAAATGAGCACAGGTACAAAGGAAGATTACATGGAGGCCGTGAGGGCAGAGATAACCGACAATAACAAAAAACCTAATAATAAAATTTTAACACGGGTATGATATAGACCTCCGAACATTAACAAAAGGGATGAGTCTCTTCTTTTAAACCAAATCAAACAATCTTTAGATCAAGGGCAGGTATTAATTATGGGGATTTTAATTTACCTGATATTGATTGGAAAAATGAAACATGTAAAACAGCAAGAAGCAGGACCAGGTTATCACACAAACAGTAGAAACTAAAACTCGTAATAAGACATTATTAGATTTGGTTTTACCAAATAACATAGATCTAGTTTCAAACACAAAAGTAATTGAACATCTAGGGAACAGTGACGACAATATGGTTTCACTGGAAATCAACTTCAGTAAATTACATCATAAAGGTTCGGCAAAAATATTAAACTTCAGAAAAGCTAACTTCGAATTATTCAGAGAAGCCCTAAAAAGAATTGTGTGGGAAACGTTTTTTGAGGGGAAAAATGCTGAGGACATGTGGGATACTCTAAAAAATGTACTCGAATGGTTGACTATTAAATACATTCCTAAAGTAAATAAGGGTAAACTCAATTAAAAAAAGCCACCATGGTTGGACAAAAAAGTTAGGTCAGCAATCAAAAATAAAACAAGAGCATTTCAATTCTATAAAAATAACTTAAATGAGGAGGCGTTCACCAATTACAAAGAATCAAACAAAATTTGCAAAGGGGCAATCAAAGTAGCTAAAAGGGATTATGAAGAGCGCATAGCCACTGAAAGCAAAACTAACCCCAATAAGTTTTTCAAATACATAAATAGTAAACGTATAATTAAGGATAACATAGGCCCACTAAACGATATCACTGGAATTTTTTTTACGGAGGTTAAGGGAAAAGCAGAACTTTTAAATGAGTTCTTCTCATCAGTGTTTACTAAGGGAAAGCAGACTGTGAACGCACACATACCACAAATGAGATGAACAAGCCAGACCTCAATATTGATTTCTCTACCGAGGAAATAATTAGTTTAGTTAGTTTAACATTAATAGTGAGTAAACTATTTGAAGGATTTTTAAGAGATGGTATCCAGCAATATTTAGACCTTCATAGTTTACTCAGTAATAACCAGCATGGGTTCGTGAAAAATCGTTCATGCCAAACTAATCTACTTGGTTTCTATGAAGAGGTTAGCAAAAACCTTGATAATGGAAATGCTGTAGATGTGATTTTCCTAGATTTTGCTAAAGCTTTCGACACCATACCACACAAGAGGTTGATAAATAAAATGGAGGACCTGGGATTAGGGGCAGATATCTGTAGATGGGTAGGGAACTGGCTGTGTAATAGAGAACAAAGATTTGTCGTGAACAGTGCTGTATCAAATATGACACGAGTACTAAGTGGGGTGCCTCAGGGTTCGGTTCTAGGGCCCATTTTATTTAACATTTTTATTAATGATATTGGGATGGGGTTACTAAGCAATATATCCATCTTTGCGGATGATACAAAACTGAGCAGAGTTATTAAATCATCAGAAGATGTCACCACGCTTCAAAATGATCTTGACAATTTAGATGAGTGGGCAAAAAAGTGGAAGATGAGGTTCAATGTGGAAAAATGCAAGGTCATGCACCTTGGGAGACATAAACAGTGTGCTAGTTATAACCTAAGCGGGGATGAATTGGGTAATTCAGTACTTGAAAAGGGTCTAGGAGTCCAAATAGACAACAAACTAGGGTGTAGTGCTCAATGTAATATAGCAACAAAAAAGGACAACAAAACTCTAGCATGTATTAAAAGGGGCATGGAAACTAGGGACTCAAAAGTAATTATGCCTCTGTACAAATCATTGGTTAGACCGCACCTCGAATACGGAGTACAATTCTGGGCCCCACACTATAAAAAGGAAGTCATAGAATTAGAAAAAATCCAAAGAAGAGCAACAAAGCTTATTAGGGGGATGGAGAATTTAAGCTACGAGGAAAGATTAAGCAATCTGGGACTATTTAAACTAGAGAAGAGACGTTTACATGCTCAATATGTATAAATACATTGGGGGCCAATATAAGGAACTGTCAAACACCCTTTTTCTGCTAGACAGGAATCTAGGACGAGAGGGTACGAGTCAGAACAGTTAAACTTTGGAACTCTCTTCCTGAAGAAGTGCTGTCGGTAGACACTTTAAATACGTTTAAAATAAGGTTGGATAAACATTAATTGGTTAAAAACATCCACTGGTACGAATAACTAACATAATCTGTCTTTATAATATATCAGAACATACTATACAACAAGGGATAAACTATTATAAACATAGGTTAATCTAGATGGACGCAAGTCTTATTCAGCCTCACCTACTATGTAACTATGTAACCAGATGTTGTTTTTTCTACTGTACCTCTGTTTCATAAATACCTGCAGACAATATGTTAAAAATACCAGCGGGTGAATGATACCGCAGGCAACCGCACAAAGGTCCTGCACAATAGTGCAGATAAAACATTAACCTATATAAGTGTGTATAGAACATATTACTGTTATTAGACACCACAAGAAGGTTTTAAGGGATATTATCCATAATAGACAAGCACTATCACATTAATGCATGCAATAATTACCTCTTGACAAATTATTGGCAAATAATATACAACTATAGAGTAAGTAGACGTAAAAATTGGAGAGGACTGTTCACATGACAAAATCTATATAATCATTTTAATTTATGGTATAATTTGACCTATGATTATATCCTTGTTACCAACTCATTTTGAGTGAAATACCAATAATACCGATGGGACATCGGCATTAAGGAGATATGATAGTCAACAATACCATTACTCTAACCCTGTTGGCACAAATAAATTAATTATATATTCGCAGGCTAATAAGGCACAGAATCAAGTACTTCAGGAACACACTATTTTTCACATACTTATTGAATTCAATAAAAGATTTTAACTCTATTATATAACATACTAGTTCTTGGGGAACCTGTCAATCACACCACCCGAATTTCTTTTTCTTCTTGTTAATATAAAACGTACTACAAATCGGGGGTGCACCACTGACCATCACATAAATACATATTAGGGCCTATTAGTGAAAGGTGATGTAAACCATTATCACCAGATATTCTCTAAATAAATATTCAGTTTATTTAGAGAATAAGACCACTGTAATTTATAGTAATATTTAATAAAAATGATTCCCGAACATCTGGTGCGGATACCCAAAACCCCTTGTTCACAAATTACCCAGTCTATCACCGCCTGAAGTTTAGCACAACCCATCTGGAAACCTTTAGGTGAAATTATATATCCCAGAAAAGAGCTATCCGGGACATTAAACTCACACTTTTCCAATTTGTTTCCTGAGTTTAAGAAGGACAGCTCGCACATGATGGTAATGTTCCTCAAAAGTTTTGGAATAAATGAAAATATCATCCAGATAAACCACCACAAAAATATCCATAATTTCTCGAAGAACATCGTTAGTGAAATCTTGACAGACAGCCGGGGCATTAGCTAACCCTAATGGCATGACAAGATACTCATAGTGCCCTGAATGAGTGTTGAAGGCCTTCCACTTGTCCCTTTCCTTGATATGAATGGGGTTAGAAGCATCTCACAAATCGATTTTGGAAAAAATGGTGGCAGTGCGGAGCTGATCAAAAACTACAGAGATGAGTGGCAAAGGATTATAATTCTTTATAGTGGTATGATTTAACTCACAAAAGTCTATACAGGGATGTAATGACCAATTTTTTTGCTCATAAAAATTAAACCCACTCCTACTAGAGACTTAGAGGGTCTGATACATCTCTTTTTTAAACTGTCTTCAATATAGTCATTCATGGCTTGACATTCAGGCACAGACAAAGAATAAACCCTGCTCTTTGGTAACTTGGCATTAGGAATGAGATTGATAGCACAATCACAGAGTCTGTGAGGTAACACTTTCGCCTCTTTCTTGGAAAAAACATCTTAAAAATCAGAGTACTGAGCTGGTAATTTCGGAGGACTGAGACGGATTAAACGAATAGGAAGGTGTACACATATCTGGAGACAACTCAAAATCTTCCCGGTGCACCAATTAATGACTAGGTTATCAGCCCTCAACCAAGGCAACCCTAATATGATGGGAGCCAAGGGACAATGCACCGCAAGAAAAGACCTCTCAGAATACTGTAAGTAGCTCCAACAAATAGCTCAAGCGGAACTGATTGAACAGTAATTTGACCCTGGAAAAGAGGATTCCCATCTAACCCACACTCCATAATCATAGAAGGAAGTTGCAATAAGGTTATCTAGGAGGCTTTAGTAAATTTAATATCAACATAATTACCAGCCACCCCACTATCAACAAAGGTGTGAACCTCCAAAACCTGGTCTCATGGGCAACAAAATAGAATTATCATGGGAAAAAGAGTATAGTCCTGAAAGAATCTTCCCCAAGCTCCTCAGGCCCAGGTGTTTTCCTCATCTCTCTGTACAAGAGTTAACCATAAGCCCTTTACCCCCACAATATAAGCACAACCCCTGAGACCGTCTTCGTGCCCTCTACTGAGAGGTCAAGTGGCTAGCAGCAATCTGCAGTGTGTTATACACAATATGAGATGAATCAGCGCTGGAGGTCTCCGGGAGGTACGATGCCACAATTCTTATTTCATCCCTCTCCTGCAGAAAACCTCCGTACAGAAACTCACATCCAATTTCTGACAGGTGTGGGTGCAAGATATCTCTCAGTCTTTCAAACTGCATTCAGTTCACAATAAGATATGTGGCAGAACTTACATTAGAGTTCAGCCACGCGTGCACTGAAAGGTATCTTTCACCCCCTCTGGATAACCGACACTTCCACTGTTCTATATATGGCAGATAAAAAACTTACATTAGATTTCTGTCTCGCGTTCCTCAAAAGGTTTCTTTGTATGCCCAGGAGACTGTACTTCTTTTCAGAAGAATTTCATCTTGAAAAAGGGTGCAGTCGGCACCAGAAACGCCTTGATTGATTGAAAAGAAGCCACTCTGCTGGGACCGAGTCTACACTTAGCCGCCTAGCAGCTAGAGAAAGGTCTGTCTGTGTCCCGTTGTTCTCAGCCGGCGCCGGTCCCTCCATGATCTTCTGCCTCCAGCAGCGCAAGCCACCGCTTGTCAGTCGCAGTTACTTGGAGCTTCCCTGACGCCTGCATTGGACGTGTGAGCAGCATTGCCTTTGTGTATGTTTATTCACGCCATGTGGTAACCAGCCCACAGTGTCATTGTTGGATCCAATAAAAATTTACTCGTTTAATGCACCATGAAGCACCCTCTTCTATTCTTTCTGTTTTTTTTTATATATATATAGTACCTGCAGCTTGGTTTATGTTTCCACTTGCTGAGATGTTCTGAGGATTGCGTTTGGACGAATCCATTCAGAATCTGCGTTTTTAAATAAGGACTTTTATGGAAATTGATGCTGGTGCGCATCTCCCCATTAGGATCTCCAAAGGATCCACTTTTACAACTTTTTTTTTTCATAATCTGTTTATTGAAAAAAAAAAATTTTTTTACAAAAAAATAAAATAACATAAGCCTCAACAAATACATGAACCGTAGAGGAGTAGAATCGAGTAATAAATGTGCATTCAAATATCGATTGGTGTATCGGACATAATAGCACTCGAGTTCAACAGGCAATTAAAATCTTACGTCAGCTGCGAATATCATAGTTAACATCACCGATATTGAGTTGTACATACAGGCACAAAATAGACATTAGATTTACTAGTAGTGAACTAAGCAAAAACAAAAGCATACATATAGACAAAAGGTAAACACATAAGGGCAGGTTAGTAGGGGGGGTGATTGTATATACTGTATATCAGTAATCATTTCTCCCAGTGCATCTAGATGTGCTCTTTTATAATAAAGGATTGTATTTATCATACAGTAGAAGCAGGCTAGTTAAGCATTCCCAGATAGTTGCCTATGTAGAGCCCATTCAGTGTTATCGAAAATACTAAAAATATGTCTCTGAGTATATTGGTCGAGTGTTTCGATTTACCCCATACCTTATAGTATTTGGTTATGCCAGTTTCTATATTTGGGGTTGTGGCGGTTCTCCTATGGAAATATAAAAGCTGAAGTAGCTTGCCCTGTACTTCGCCCAGGGTTGGGGAGAAATGGGAGACCCAATGTTTCAATATTATCTTTTTTGCAACTGTAACATAAATGGTTAGCCATGGTGTCAGATGACGATGTTGGGGAGTCAATTCCCAATTGCAGAAGTTTGCACAGAGGCAAGCCAACGGGTTTGGAGATACTCGTATTTGGAACCTTGAATAAATGTTGCCTAATATTTTGTTCCAAAATTGGCGAATCTTCCTACACTCCCAAAAACAATGAAAGAAGGAGGCTTTGGAAACATGGCATTTCGGACATTCTCCTGTGACTGAAGGCACGAAACGTAAGAGACATGCTGGAGATATATATGCTCTTTGAATGGATTTAATATGCACCTCTTGTAGATATGCGGAGCCAAGTATTTTAAGAGTTTTTTCATAGTGAGAGCTGAGGCTGGTGGATGAGGGCAATGAGGGGATGTCAGTCAACCATTGATCATATAGTTTAGACCACCTGGTGTCGCACGTATTTTTTAGTAGAAGGTGATAATATGGTTTTAGCCTGAAGGTGTTAACACTGTTATTATTCAAAAGCCTTTGTAAAGGGTCCGAGATTAGAATATTAGTATCTGGTTGCCATGTAGTGAGTGTAAATAATGTCGAACTTGCAAGTACATAAAGAAATGGTGTTGAGGCAAGGAGTACTCATCACAAAGTTGTGTAAATGATTTAATAACGCCCCCGGGGTCAAACACTTTGGCAAACATCGGAAAGGCCTTTTTCTCTCCAGAGACAAAATGCCCTTGAAGTTAATGAAGGGGGGAAATTGGGGTTACCCCAGAGAGGGATTCTCTGTGTGAGAAGGTGATTCCTACCTAGTTTGATAAGGTATCGTGAAAAAGAATATGGAATAGTGCAGAATCTAGTTCAGAATTAGTAAAATAGCTGGTACCATTGATCCAATCAGACTTGTGGTTTTGGTATTGTACATTTCAAAGTCTGGAACTCCAACTCCGCCAAAGCATTTGGGGGCAGATAATTTGGAGAAAGCAATTCTAGGTCTTTTACCACACCATAGGAAATTTGTCATTGCTTTACGTAGTTTTCGCAGGTCTATTTTGTTGAGAGCATAGGGTAACATCTGCAGTAAGTAGAAAATTTTGGGGAAAATTACGCTTTGTAGGGCTGAAATTCTGCCTAGTAATGATATTGGAAGAAGTTTCCAGCTAGAGAGAAGTGTGGTGATCTTGGATATGAGGGGAGTGTAGTAGAGGAAGTAGTGTAAGTAGAGTAGTGTAGTAGAGTAGTGTAGTAGAGTAGTGTAGTAGTGTAAGTAGAGGAGAGTGACTTTGGAGTGAGTATCCCCAGATATTTGATATGCGAGGTGGCCTTGGTGAAGGGTAGGGAGGAGATGTATTCCATTTCTCTAGGGCCTATGTTAGATAATGATAAAAGTTCAGATTTAGAGAAATTTACCCAATAGCCTGATTTGGAGCCGAAAAAGTCTATGAGACGGATTATTGCAGGGATTGAACTATCAGGGTTGGAAATAAACAATAACATGTCGTCTGCTAAAAGGGATAGTTTTAGTTCAAGGGAGCCTACATGGATTCCTGAATATAGCTCTGAATTTCTTAAGGCTATGGCTAGTGGTTCCAAAACAATGCCAAATAGTAGCGGGGAGAGTGGGCAGCCTTGTCTAGTGCCCTTGCAAATTGCGAAGGGTTCAGAGAGGTGTCCATTACATGTGATTTGTGTGTGAGGGGCATGATTAATGAGATGGAGGATAGAAATAAAGTGAACAGGAAAGCCAAATTTAATTAATGTGTCATATAGGTGAGACCATTCAACTAGGTTGAATGCTTTCTAAGCATCTAAAGAAAGTATCATAGGGTTTTGTGTATTACACGAGGAGGTAGTGGCTGTGAAAGCAGAGATACCACTGAGAACCTTTCTCACATTGAGTTCAGAATGACGACCTGATATAAAACCGGTTTGATCCGGATGTATTATAGTGGGTAGAATGGGTTTCAGCCTTTCAGAAATAATTTTTGTAAATAATTTATAATCTAAATTTAGAAGTGATATGGGGCGGTATGAACCTGGTAAAGACCAATCTCTACCAGGTTTTGGTAAAACCCGTAGGATGGCTGAGTTAAAGTGGAAGGGGGGAGTAGCTGTATTCATTAAAGAATTAAAGAAAGAGGTAAAAATTGGGGTAATGCACGAGCAAAGGAGTCTATAAAAATGGCCACTATAACCGTCAGGTCCTGGGGCTTTGTCACATTTTTATTGTTTTATGGCACTCTCTACTTCCTCATCAGTAATCGGGGTAATTAAGGATTGTGATTGTTCAGGTGTGACTGTGGGGTAAGTGAATGAGGACCAAAAATCGTCAGAAAGAGGGGGGAGGGAAGGGGGAGGGGAGGATTTGGGAGGGGGGCCTGAATACAGTTCTGAATAAAAGGAATGTAATACATTTTCCGTCTCTAGATCGTTAGTAGTTAGGGTCCCCTGAAGTGTTTTTAACGGAAGAATTTGTGAGGATGGACGAGATCCCTGCAGCAGTGGCGTAACTATCGTCCCGCAGCCCCCGCGGTGGCGGGGAGGCGCTGAGGGTATGTGGGCGCCAGGGGGGCTGCGGGACGATAGTTACTCACTGGTTGCCTTCTGCCGCCGGTGGTTTTATTTGCACCGGGTCCCAGCTCTCCCGAGTCCCGGCATACAAAAAGGTGACACTTGGAAAATGGCTGCCCCCATACCGCAGACAGTTTTTCGTCTGCAGTATGGGGGCAGCCATTTTCCAAGTGTCACTTTTTCATTAGCAGCAGTAAACGGGAGAGCCGCCCGGGACCCGGCGCAGACGGATGCGGCCACGCCGGCCAGAGGTAACGCACACAAACACATACACACAAACACGTCACACATACATACAAACACACAAACACAACCCCCCGCCGTACCCCGGCTCCCCTTTTACCGGGGGGGGGGGGGGGCGCTTCCTGCATTGTCGGCAGGGGGGCGCAGAAAATCTAGTTACGCCGCTGCCCTGCAGTAAGTTTAAAAGTAATTTCCCTGTTTTGTTACCTAATTTGTGGAAATGATAAATAGTGGAGAAAATGTGTCTATCTCCCATTGATTGCATGTGGGCGTCATATGCAGTTTTAGTATTTATATATATCTGCTTGTTTGAATCTGTGGGGGATGTTTTATAGTGTTGGAAGGCTGTGGAAAGTTAATTTTGTAGGGACAGATGCTGTGTGGAGTATTTATTTTTTCTATTGACCACATATGAGATGATTTCCCCTCTAATTACCGTCTTAGCCGTCATCCAAAACAGACCCGGGTCAGACTCAATGTGTGATTTATTATCTTCTAAAAAAGAATCCCAAGCAGTTTCCAATCGACTACGAAATTTCATGGATTTAGCTAGATAAGATGGAAATTTCCACAATCCGGGTTTATTAGGTGGAGGGAGTAGTCGTAATGTGACCAATATAAGAGCATGGTCAGAGAGTGCGATTGGATCAATGGTTGCCGTAGTAACCAGGGGGAATAGAACCTGGGATAGTAGTATATAATCGATCCTGGAGAGTGTGGAGTGGGCAGCGGAGAGACAAGTAAAGTCTCTGTCTGTGGGGTGTAATGCTCGCCAAGCATCAACCATCTGTAGGGAATGTGAAAAGGCTGGTATTCGTAGTTTTGGTAGGGAGGGAGTGTTTCTAGTGGTGTTAGATCTATCTAGAATTGGGGAGGAGATTAAATTAAAATCTCCACATACTATTAATGGCAAAGGTGCCTTCGGGAGCAATAAAGCTATTAATATTTGTAGAAATATTCTAGAATATTTGTTAGGGGCATAGACATATGCAAACTAGAACAGGTTTAGAAGCAATTTGTAGCGATAGAAATCTACCCTCTGGGTCCGTAATCGTTTCCACAACCTCATGGGGGATATTGGACTTGATTAAAGTGACAACCCCTCTTGCTTTACAGGTATAGGGGTTAGCGCCCAATACCTTCCAGCCAAGCATGTTGAGTTTTTGTATTTCCGAAGAGATTAGGTGCGTTTCCTGCAAGCATGCCAGTTGTATCTCACTCTTGTTCAGACACAGGAGAATTTTCCGACGCTTCGCAGGGGAATTGAAGCCAGCAACGTTCCAAGATCCGATCTTCAAGTTAGCCATTTAATACTACGAGGATATAGTAGAGCAGAGTACACATGAAAATACATCTAGGATATTCACTTGAATGAGGAAAGAGGAAGGAGGGAAGAAGACAGGGAAAAAACTGTAAACTTATTTACAAAAGACCAATATGGAAATTTCAGCCACTCATCATACCCAGGCAGCCCGATAGTGGGGTAATAATGATTTCCAAAGATGATGGGTGGCCGACTTCCGTGATAGCATATAGTTATAAATAGTATTATAGTTGCCCAGGTTGGGGACCATGGGCCGAAATAAAAAGATAACTCGGGCATGAAGCATGAGCAGGAAATGGGTATTTTCCATCCTCTCTGCCAGCCTTGTAAGGATAAGAGAAATTAGGGTTAATAGAGTCACAGCCTGAAAACAACCTGCAAAGCATCTTTATAATATTCTTACAGTTACCTAAACCTAAATGAACAATCAATAAATAATTTAGTATATAACCAAATGGCTAGTAAATAAATATAAAGCTACAGGCTTTTGTCTGTTAATAGCACCTATATTCTATATATCTAGCATGAATTTGTATCAATGAAGAAATCAGAGATTTACATCAAAATCTTAAACCTTTTGAATATGAAGATTAAATACGAAATGAACCTGTTTAAACACAGAAAATAGTAAACCACACTATATACAGCGGCATAACTATAGCACCGCAGCCCCCGCCACCGCGGGGGGGCGCTGTGCATGTGGGGGCGCCGGGGGCTGCGGTGCTATAGTTAAACTCCCCCCCCCAATCCCCTGCAGACTTACCTATCTCGCTGGTCCCGGTGGCTCCGTTCTTCTGCTGAGGACCACCACAAAATGGCCGCCCCCATATAGCACACAGTTCTCTGAAACTGTCTGCTGTATGGGGGCGGCCATTTTGTGGTGGTCCTCAGCAGAAGAACGGAGTCGCCGTGACCAGCGCGATAGGTAAGGCTGTGGGGGATTGGGGGGGGGGGTTTGCATAGGCGGCGAGGCGGCAGGGCAGGGGGGTAGGGGTGCTTGGCGGGGCGGCGGCGAGGGGGGGCGCCCCCCCCAACGGCGGGGGGGCGCCCAAAACGTAGCTACGCCACTGACTATATATAAGCGAGAAGTGGACTAAATAAAGGGAATGGAGGGGGGGGGGTGGATAAATGTATTCCAGGGTTGACAGCTGGAAGCGTAGGAGAACATATGTTTTCGCCCAGTTGTAAATAAAAACTGTCTTAGATGAAGAGTCCAATAGTATGGGAAATCTGGACCTCTAAATTGCATTGGGAAATTAGGAAGGGTGGAGAGGGGGAATGTATGTATAGAGCTGGGTTTTAGTCACGGTTATGTCCACAGTCCATTAGAGGTTAACGGGGCAGGCACATGAGTCACCTCCAGTGTAGTTTTGGAAGGTGTTCAGGGCGGGTGGGAGGTAGAAGTCGCAGGGGCCTTCGGATCACTTATGTCTTGGTCCTGCAGGTCAGTGAAGAAGCGATCTCTCAGGTATGCTTCAGCGTCTGATAGAGATAAAAAGTCCTTGTGGGAAGAGCCTTCGTATATATGTAAACGTGCTGGGTATAACAAACCAAATTTGCGGTTCTCAGCAACTAGACGGGAGCAAACAGGTAAAAAAGCTTTAAGAGCCTTAGTCAGCTCCACAGAGTAGTCCTGGAATTATATAGTCTATTGCCTTCCCACTTTATTTCTTTGAGACATCGTGATGCAGTCCAAATGATTTGCTTGTGCAAGTAATTTAAGCACTTGAATAATGTGAACCGGGGTCTAGGTTTATTAGGAGAAGGGGCAGGGCCCACCCGGTGAGCTTGTTCAATCACCATGTCCCTACATTCTTGTTCTATTCCAAAAATGGACGGTAGGGTATTGCGGATGAAGTGTGCCAATGCTGGCCCTTAAATTGACTCTGGCAATCCCACTAGACCAGTGGTTCCCAACCTGGGGTACTAGTACCCCTGGGGGTACTCTGCAGACCAGTTGGGGGTACTTGAAAATAATATTGGTAATGGCGGACGATGAAAAGGTCTTTTGATGGCTGAAGACCCATTGCCATGGAGACAAACCATGTTGTGTCATATGCCTGACCAGCAATCCACTGGGAGCTTCCCATGCTGCCCTCAGACATTAGCAGTTATCTGCCTTGCACTGACAAAGATGGAGGAAGCAGCAGCATTAATCCTACCGGTGTTAGCGGGAATCCTGGAGATAATACACAACCAGTGTCTAGACACAGAAGGGCATGATTCCTTGCTGTGTACTACTCCTCCGCTCCTCCTTAATATAAGGACATGCATAAGGATCCGCATACCGCTAAGTACTGTCCATATTTCAAAATGAGAGGAGGGGGTACTTCTCAATGAAAAGCCTAATCAAGGGGTACGGGAGAGAAAAAAGGTTGGGAACCACTGCACTAGACGTTCATAATTCCTTCGGGATCTATTTTCTATGTCGTCCAGTTTATTCCAAATATGGTAGTGCTCAGTCTTAATGTTCTTAACTGAGTGCTGCAAGTCTGCAATATCATGTGTGGCCAACCCAAGCTGATTTTCAGTCTGGGTGACACGCTGGGTCAGGGCTTTAAGCTGAGTGGTGATATCAGCTACTGCTTGCTTTAACAGGGGAGCCATAGTATTTGTAATTGCAGCAACTACTTCCCCATATGATACAGGGGCATCTGGGGAGCGCGGTACCTGTATACTGGAATCCTGTGACTCAGCAGCTGATTTTTTTGATGCTGGAGCCGCCGCATGAGATCCGGCGTCGGACGCCATATTACCTTCAGCCCGGCGTTTCTCCTGTCTTTGCTGGGATGCAGGAGCGGCGGGCGCGGGGGACATAGATTTGTTCATCTGATGCCGGGGAGTCAGCTGGCAGCAGCGGTGAGTTAGCGGGCCCTTTGAAACTGTCTAGCAGCCGTGAGAGCGGTGTTTGCTGGCGGGTATGGACGGAGCTGAAGTACCCTGCTCCTTACTCCATAAGCCCGGAACCGGAAGTCCACTTTTACAACTTTTATACCTTCCCTGAAAGGTTTACATCTGGAGTTCACAATAGTACTCATGGTCTATGTACCTATGTAATGTTACCCCTGATGAAGTCATTTTCGACGAAACGCGTTGGGTTTTCCGTACATTTGTTGAACCGAATTGTTGACCCCATACAGATGAAAACAGTGCTTTTATACTGTGTTTTATGAAAATAATATGTATTAAAACCTGTTAAACAGTGAACTGCACATTGTTATTACGGTTCTTCTCATTGGATTTGGTGGTGGAATCTCATATTAGGGGCGCACTCTATTTCCTACTATCCATTAGTTTTCACTTTACTTCCCCCACTAAAAGGGGGGACTAACGGGGTGGCTGCCCAATAAATATAAATATTCCTATAGCGCATTGAAGGGGTACCTCTATTTTATATATATATATATATATCTATATATATAGATATATAGATATATAGATATATATATATATATATATATATATATATCTATATATATATATATATATATATATATATCAAAGAGCAAAGGATACCAGAAACCGCGCACTAATAGCAAATAGCAGCACCCTTGGAGGTCCCCTGTTAGCTAGGACCAATGTTCCCTCTAATTTTACGAAGGCTGTGTGCGGCAAAAGATTTTGGCTGTGCAACTTTGGAAGGAAATTTACATTTTTTGTGCGTCACTTATATATAACTGGAAAATGACGTTCAGCATTTGTGTTAACTTTACTTCAAAATGATATTAAACATTTAAACATTCAAAACACAGCACACAATGTAGTTAATGGGTGAAACTGCAACTGCAAAAAGGGACCAGTGCTGCTTTGTGCGCTCTGTTGTAATGTCTGTGCACACGCTCGCTGAGCTGTGTGCACGCACGTGCGCACAGCTTAGAGGGAACACTGGCTGGGACCAAAGCGAGTAGAAATACAGAAAGAATCAGAGTGCGCTATAGTGAAGTACACAATTTTAAAATACAAATATTTAATTTAAAAAAAGCCTCAAATGGCTATGAGACATACATAGTAATACAGTCACTGTACAGAATAATTTCACAAAGAGTACAAATCAATCCAATATAGTGGCAGGTCCAACGGGTTTCGTCATATAGGTGACTTCATCAGGGGCATTTGAAGTGTTGATTAATTTTGAAAGGCAAAATTGCACTTCTTGGAGTATCTCTAATTGATAGAGAAATAGCAAAAAACTGTGTATCCGAAATATGGACTGTACAAAAGTGGATATGGCGCCAAACATCAAAACTTCATCACAGGCAGCAACAGGGCCAACCTTACACTTCTCACAATACCTACTTCCCCCTCCCCCTCCCACCGTGTAGAAGCATATAGAAAAAAAACCTCTATGGACAGGAGAAACCCATCCACAGACATGCACTGCATGTCCCCACTTTAAAAACCTTATTGTACTGTAGCTTCCGCTAAACCTCCTCATTGACATTGAGCGCTCCCGAGTCCCACCGCTGCTGATCTCCCAGCCACCACCGCTGATGACCTCGCAGCCTCTGCCACTGATGACCTCCAAGCCACCGCTGTTGATGACCTCCCAGTCGCCGCCGCTGATGACCTCCCAGCCACTGCCGCTGATGATCTCCCAGCTGCCCCCGCTGATGACCTCCCTGCCGCAGCTGCTATTCTTTCTGCCACCACCTTTGAACTTCCAGCTGCACTGGCTCCTCACTTGCGGTGCGTGGGTGACATCATGACGCCACCCGTGCACTGCATCACTGGGAACGCAGAGGCTTCAGCTTACATGGGGCACTACTTTATCGTGATCTATCGGCAGGAGCTAGATGATCGACCGGTAGATCACGATTGACCTTTTGGACATCCATGATCTAGATGGTTAGTAGTTAGTATTTGCATGCAATATCTTGTGGGCTATCCTCTGTTAAACAGGTTAGTATATTAGGCTTGGAGTATTTTCATTTCAGTCCCCACTTTTCTGTGCACATAATGGAATGGTATACTTATATATGCCCAGCTATTGATCCAGAGTCCGGCTTCCAGTTATAAGTAAGTTTCTCTGGCCGCTGGTGCAATCAGATATTGCGGCCTTCTCCAAGAAAACGCACTGGTCCCGGTCTGTATGCAGCCAACACATGCTCTTCATAACCTCTACGTGTTTCTCCGCCTTCTGTGGATGTCAGCAGGTAAGTAAGCAAGGTACAGCAAATAGTGATTTTGATTTGGAATTATTTTAGTTGCCTCGGCCATATTTGAATACACTCGTATGTAAAATTTCACGATCTTCCCTTGGAAACTATTGTATCAGTGGGCGTGATCTTTGATCTTGGTAATCAGAATGAGCGTAAAGCAAAATTTGTGATTTTTAATTAATTAAAAATGAACAGTAATTCACTTCTATTTTACTATTTTCTTTTTTTCCTCGGCCGTGTTTTAATACGCTCGCATGTAAAATTTCAAGATTTCTGCTTGTAAACTGTGGATTTGTATAGAAAGACAGAAGTACAAATTGTTACTTATATATAGTAAATAATCAAGGTTAGTATATTTATTGGGCAAAAAACAAATTTGCAGGCAACAAGGTGATCAAGGTGATCTTGTATCTCTTGTGGGTCGCTCATTCTAAGTTTGAATCTGGGCGCAGGACCCCAAAAAATGCCTGCACACAAGTGAAAAACTAAGCTGTTAGTGTATTAATAAAAAGGAAGCAGAATCTAGGGGTTACAAGGTGTAACAAAACTGAAAGTTCTAGAAAGTATAATATTAATAGAAAATAAATAACGCTAAATAAATGTTGATGCTTAGTTTTTCACTTGTGTGCTGCCCTGGGGTGACTGACTTCTGCCAGTCTTTTTGGGGGTCCCGCATCCCAGATTCAAACTTAGTATTAGGGACCCATCAGATATATGAGGTCACCTTGATGCTGCTGGGTGGGCAAATTTTTATTTGCCAATGAATACTAAGAAGTAAGAACCTTGATAATTGATTAATAATGTGGAGTGTGCAACTGCACTGTTTTTTTTTTTCTTTGCACAACACCTGCTAGTGAAGAAATGCTGCTACATATTTCGTTGGCTAGTCATTAACAAGATGATTGACAGGAAAAAGTCATCTGTGGGTGGTAACCATCTGTTTAATGGGAGTGTTAAGAAAAATGTTAGACGTGCCAAAAAAAGTCACAGAAAATGCAGGTGTGCCAAGGCATAATAAGGGATGGTGTGTGATGTCAGCTCCAGGCCGGATATGCCTATAATCATCGCAGCCATCGAGTCCCTGGCTACTCCTAGCTTGCTATGACTGAAAAATCATTTGATGGTGGGGCAGCATGGATTGTGTAATGGTTAGCATTACTGCCTCACAGCGCTGAGGTCATGGGTTTAATCCCCATCATGGCCCTAAATGTGCAGAGTTTGTATACTCTCCCCATGTTTGTGTGGGTTACTCCGGGGACTCTGGTTTCCTCCCACAATCCAAAAATTGGCTAATTGGCTTCCAACAAAATTAACCCTCAAATGCCTGTGCTTGTGTGTGTGTAAATGTGGTATGGAGTATAGACTGTAAGCTCCACTGGGGCAGGGACTGATGTGAATGTTCAAATATTATCTGTGAAGCACTGCAGAATAAGTGTGCGCTCTTTAAGAAACTGTTATTATTATTATTAATAATAATAATAATAATAATAATAATAATGTTACAAAGGATTTTGGACATTTTTGCTTGGCTGTGAATTCTACGCTAGGCACACATACATTCACACAGCTAGCACATTAATTTGAAAGGCAGGATTTCACTATAGTGGGACCACGTCTACCTGTCCATGAACGCTGCTTATTGGCTCAATAGCAATGTCTGAATTACCCCCACTGTCTATACAGTTTGAGATGCCGATGCGTGGCCCTGTGAGGGCAGTATCAAAATTAAAAATAGACTGTAACAGCAAGAGATTCTGAGCGCTATGGGTTAGTGTGTGTGTGCTGTGTGCAAATGGCTGCCCTCTAGGAGGGGGTTGCCGCCCCCAAAAAGCAAAAGTTTACAAAAGAAAAAGAGATACCAGTAGGCGCCTCTTGCACACAGATATACAATTTATTTAATAAACATATCATACAAACATTATTTGCATTATTCAAATTAATGAACACAGGATATACACAAAAAATATGTATAATGAAAAAAAAAAAAAAATAGAGTAAAAATAAAAATGAAAATAAAAATAAAAATAAAAATAAAATCAAAAAACAAATAATAAAAATAAAAATAAAAAGATGAAAAAGCAAAAGAAAATACAAAGATAAATATAAATATAAATATAAAAATGTTATTTATTAAAAAGCATGTGCAATATTAGCAACTGTTTAAAGTGCAATATATATTTACCAAGTCCTGGTTAATTGATTTCTTTTCATATGCGCATATGAAGCCAGGAATTGATGTCCCAATTGGGGGGTAAATCGCCAACACTTCGTGGGGATAAAAGAAAGGCTGTAGAGTGACCCAACAGGGTATTTGTAATCCACAATGATGATTTTCCAAAAGCTTTGAAATAACAGCAGGATGGGTGGTGTGACACTGTGGTCGACACTTGTGTCGATGAAGTCGGCAGCTTCAGATCTTGTATAGCGATAATTGCTCTGCAACAAATCTTAGTGAGGGAAAAATAGACCACGCCAATTGCCCTGCGTGCTGTGTCAGATGTTATCAGAGCGGCTGTGCCGGCCAGACAGCCAGACACAAGCCGCTGGACACTGACTGTTCATTAATTTGAATAATGCAAATAATGTTTGTATGATATGTTTATTAAATAAATTGTATATCTGTGTGCAAGAGGCGCCTACTGGTATCTCTTTTTCTTTTTTAAAAATAGACTGTGTAGGCAATTTTGACTATATTGTATATAATCTATATGTTCTAGAATACACTAAATTGGTTATAGTCAAAATCACATAGAAATACAGTGTAGTCAAAATTGGGGGTTCTGGGCTCCGGGGAGTTCAAGGAGAACTGCATAGTCAAAATAGATCATATCCAGAATTGCACCATGTGTGTATGCACCTTAAGGGGTAACATTACTAACGGTTCTATGAATGAATAGAGGAAATTTTGTCCATAGCAACCAGAATCTGTCTTTCTTTTCTCTATTGCATCCTAGAAAATGATAGACAGAATCTGACTGGTTGCTATGGGCAATATCACTTTTTATTTTTTATTTTTAGAAGCCTTAGTAAATTTACCCCTAAGAGTCTTCTTTCTTTTCCGTCTCGTCTGTCCTTAGGAAACACTACCAATGTTATAATTGAAGCTAGTATGTAGCATTGCCGCTAAGTGTTATGGTCGCTATAGCAACTGTTTTGTTTACCAGGCATGTTCTCGCACAATCTGGATGGTACATCTGTGCGGACGAACTGCACCATGCGCCTTCGGCCTTTTCACAGTGGTGGGGTATAAGGTGAGTTTGTGTTCTTTGTATCCTGATGACATTTCACTATCTGAAATGAAACAATGAAGCCACTCCTGTCTGTCCGTTTTCATTTTTGGTCTCTGAGTGCCACACTTACTGTGAGTTATATTTGTCCTCTCTTTGGCCCTTATTCTGGTTGGTGCGAATATGTCCGCGTGCATTCGTTCCGCCGATGTTTTGTGTTTGCGCATGTGCAGAGGCATATCTGCGCATGTGCGAAAGGGACATACGTCCAAATTCCGCATGAATTGTTTACACTACGAACAGGGGGAGGAGAGGGGCGTGAAGGGCTGTTTGGCCGCATTAACATATGCATATGCCCCGCGTTTCATGGGCGTTCCCATGAATACGCTGGGCGTACGTATGGTAATGCGGCCGTGACGCACGTGTAGGGGGCGGACATATGACATTGCCGGATGTCAGCTGCCCGCCCAGATCCCTGCTTTTGCACGGAGAAATGCCCGAGTGGTCTGAGCTCGCGGGAGCTGCCTGACTACTCGGCCCTGCATTCGATGGTATGCGACCATCGAATGATGGGGGAGG
The DNA here is from genome assembly GCF_055691185.1 of Crinia signifera. Lineage (NCBI taxonomy): Eukaryota > Metazoa > Chordata > Amphibia > Anura > Myobatrachidae > Crinia > Crinia signifera. The sequence continues at coordinate 181,355,549 of NC_139218.1, forward strand.
TTCCCAGAGATGGAGGAGGTGTATACATGAGAAATCCACTCGTGCTCCGTGCGGTCAGTGGCTTACCGCATTCGGACGGAGTGAGCGATCCGTACGGAAGGCGGGGTTTAGGACGCACGGTCCTGGCCGCATATTCGGCTCCGGCCGCACAGACCAGAATAAGGCCCTTTATGCCTGGATGTGGGGGCATCTATATCTATCTATCTATCTATCTATCTATCTATCTATCAATCTATGTGTGTGTTTGTGCATTAGAAAGCCAGCAACATCAAAGTGCAAAACCATTTATTAAAGTATAAAGCAGAGGTAGCGTCTACTTAGCATAATAGTGGAATGAGCATCACTTGGATGTGCAGACCGCAATCCCGCCACCAAACAGTCATGACACCCGACCATATGTCATGATGTCTTAGAGTGGTTTATTAATATACTTTAGCTTAGTAAAAGAGAGTACGAGCTTGTCCTAGTGCAAAGTGGAGCATTCAGTAAAGAGTTTGTTGGACATTAGAAGACACATAGGTGCACTATTCTATTAAAGGCAAACAAAAGGGATTTATCCTGTTTTCACCAAGTTTCTTTTCCTGATCACATCAACTACAGAGCATCACCCCCCCCCCCCCAAAAAAAAAAAAAAACACGTTCCGGAGAAAACACCATATTCACAATTGAAACCATGAAAATGGGTCATTTATTAGGGATTTTTCCTCTCGCCAAAGTCAGTCTCTTTGCACTAGGACAAGCTCGTACTCTTTTTTACTAAGCTAAAGTATATTAATAAACCACTCTAAGACATCATGACATAATTTTAACTAGATCGGTGCATCTTCACAGTTTTCGTAATTTTCACAAAAAAAGTGAAACTTCAGGCTTCTTGCCAGAACAAAAGATGTTGACTCAGATCAAAAAGTTTAGAAATCTGTACTTTACCCGGTGCCTTCACTGGTTTTGTAGAGAGCTGTTTGGAGGTGCGGCACTCTGGGCTGAAAAAAAAAACAAAGCAGTACTAAGATTGGTGTACTGCTTCGTTTTTTCCAGCCCAGAGTGCCGCACCTCCAAACTGCTATATATATATATATATATATATATATATATATATATATATATATATATATATATATATGGAGTACCATTGTGAGCTGGCGCCCCTTATGTTGATCTTTACAATTAGACCAATAGAGCCTTATAATATATTTTCCAAAGCATACAGAATAAAGTCCATAAATGTTAAATATTTACTAAAAAGTTTCTTATTTCAAGCATTGATAGCAGTTTTTCAGATTGTTTTGAGGTTCATTGAGAAGTTTCAAAAACTTGGAAAAAGCAAACAAAACCCAACGCGTTTCGCCCCTTACCGGGACTTCATCAGGGGTTTTGCGAATTACAAGAATTATTTCAGATCATTTTCACAAGTGTGTATTAACAACAAGGTTGTAATTGGATCCTGGCTATTTTTAAGGTGCCTGAAGTACATAGTGACGTATAATATTACTTCTCCTTCATATATACTGGGGAAAATGTGAATAGTATCCCCTATTTTCTTCTCCTATTGGGTATTTGAATGGGCCCACTAGGCAGGAAGCAGTTTTCTTAAGTGCCTTTAATAGATGAAAATACTAATATACACAGCTTCATATGATCTTAATAGACCCGGTATATGGTTTTGATAGATCCAGGGGATAATCCCGGTCAATTTCTCTGTCTTACTCAAAATATAAAAGCAATATATTCAATACAGAGTCAGAGACTGTCCAGGAGGTGTTCTCCCTTTTTAGAGAAGTGCTCTGGTCAACAGCTCTGCATGAATGCCTCAAGGAGGCATTCATGCAGATAGTCGCTGACCATCGAAAGATGTGGAAAGTACACACATATAAAAGTGACTTTCATGCATGCTGGGAAGGATATGGGCGGGCAGCTGACATCCGGTGATTAATTCACATCGTGGCTTCATTAGCACGAGAACGCCCAGCATTCTCATGGAAATGCTCATGAAATGCTTGGTGTTCCCATATGCTAATGGGGCTACATGCCCCCCCCCCACACCATTCTAAGCCCCCCTGCCCACTTTCCAGTCTGCTCACTATGGGTCAACAAAAGGTAACGCAATCAGTATTCTTATTTGAAGCAAAAGTCAAAGATATGACAGGGAGAGAGACACTCCTGCATTATGCGGCTCCTGTGCATCTGCTGTTTGTGTAATGAAGATACAGAGATACTCACCAGGTGTTCTCCAGGGGTCTTACACCTGAGTCCTATCCTGGCCCTTCACTTCTTGACTTCCAAGTTCTTATGGTTTGGGAAATCCAGTGAGGTATAGTGGTATACTATATAGATTAATACGAAATGAGAGTGCTAGGTTGACTGCACCATGAAGCTTCACATAGTATGATGCTTTTGCAAAGAGATAGAGCCAGATGTACTAAGTTTGAAAAGGGATAAAATGGAGAGTGATAAACAACTAATCAATCAGCTCCTACCTTTCATTTTTCAAACACAGCCTGTGACATGGCAGGTAGGAGCTGATTGGCTGTTGGTTTATCACTCTCCATTTTATCACGTTTCAAGCTTAGTACATCTTGTTCTATCTCTTTGTCCCCCGCTAGTGCCTAAATCTAACCATCCCTCCCTACCTAACGCTAACCTACCTCACATACTTAAGTTCACAGGAACAATACACAGAATTCCCTTTACTTACTCTTACCTTAAGAACAGAGGGAGTATCCCTGGCTGGTTGGCCCTGGATGTGGAGCTGGGGGCTGGCTGCCAATTTTAACCTTAGTGGCATGTACAGACTACTGGCCCATGAGTAGAAGCCCATAGTTAGAGTAAACCCATTGAGAGCACCTATTCTTCAACCATTGTGGTGGCAATCCCTGTTCTGATAACACTATCCCCAGATGTGTTAACAGAACAGAAAAAGAAAAAAAAATACCTCCCAATGTGTTGTCCAGTTGAACAAGTCATGCACTGTGTAATAAGCAGACTTACCCAGGGATCGTAGAGGCCTACCCAGCACTTCTTATCTGCTTGACCCTCAGCTGGACTACTTTATTCCTTTTCATGTTACACACCTATTTAGCTTGTACAATACTTGACTCTCCAATTGTCCAGTCAATTGGGTTAATGCCTTTAAAATGGGACTGTTCAGCAGAGTTTAAGAAAGTGAGTCATAGCGGTGTCACGATGCATAAACATTGAGGGAGCAAATCAGACAACACATCTGTTGTATGAATGGTATCTAAACAAATCTATAAATCTCAAAACATCTTAAAGAAAAAATACATGTAAAAATATATTGACAATTAATAAAATATACAATTATCTCTTTTGACTATAGACTCCATGTGCCTTCTGTATACAATGTTTTTAGGTTTATATATTTATTTAACCTTCATAGAAAAATTAATATTGCATCTTAAAAAGATCATTCTTCAAAATATATATCTCTGCCCCATCTCTATGTGCCCCCTTCACAGATTTTTTTTATAGCTCCTCCACTTGCCAATTTGCTCTTTGCCATTTACTCAACCTTCATCTATCAATTAACATATTTTGCTGCAGACCCCCATACAGGGACAGATTGAGAACTAAAAGTGGTCCAGTAAATATTTTTGGAAAGGGACATATGGGAATGGGGGTGACAGAGAGAGGCAGTGGGTGACAGTAAGACTGTAACAGGAAGAGGCTGATGTGAAGAAGCAGCGAGTGACAGGGAGAGGGTGAGACAGAGGGTGTCATCTGGGAGAGGCAGAGGGCGAAAGGAAGAGAAAAGTGGGAGACTGAGAGTAAATGAGTGGTATGGAGAGGTTAAAGGTGAAAGAGGGCAACAGGGAGAAGCATTGGGCAAGAGTATGACAGGGTGACAGAGATGCAGAGGGTGACAGGAAGAGATCATTATGAAGGGGGGAGGCAGAGAGTGGCATCTGGGAGAGGAAGAGGTGATGTCTGGAAGAGGCACTGGGTGACAGAGAGAGACAGAGTGTGACTGGAGAGGGTGACGTGGAGAGGCAATGGGTGATGTCAGAGAGAGGATAACATTAAGTTGGTGAGAGGGTGACAGGCAGTGTGTGAAATGAATAGAGGAGAGGCAGTAGCTGATAGCAGGGAGGATGAAATATTAGACAAAGGGTAAAGGGAAAGGCAGTGGTTGATGCCAGGCAGAGGGTTTCATGCAGTGGAGGAGAGAGTGACAAACAGTGGGTGATGCCAGAGAGGTGACAGGGAGAGGAAATCTGCAAAAACATCTGTGCCAAGACTTTAGACAGGATTAGCTGGTGTTTTTAGGTTCACCAAGCGCTGTTGAGCACCCATGAATTAGCGCTATGTAAAAAAAAAACTATAGTGACATAGAAAGGACACAGAAATACACAGTAAGGCTCTGGGATTGTCATGAGGGGGGGGGGGGCATGTTGATTGGAGGTTTGCACTAGGAATAATTAGGGGTACACTATGCTGAATGAGGAGGGCACTGTTATTGGACTGTCTAGGGATTTCTAGCAGGGGGGCTGTTACATTGGGCAGTGGTCTGGTTGCGGAGGGAAGGGTGAAGACACTGGGATAAGTGGTCAGTGATATGGTGGGGGACACAGGACTGGATGAGAAAAAGGGACAGTGAGATAGGGATGGGAAGGGGATACTAGGATGGAGAAGGGGGATACTGAACTGAATGGTAGAGGGGGAAGCTGTGACTGGACCCACTATGGGAAGGGTTTCTAGGTGTGGAGGCAATGATATAAGTGCAGTGGGGTGGCTGGAAAGAGAAGGGGTAAAAAGTTGGCAGGAAGGATTGGAGAGGTTCTGATCCCAAGTGGACTGTTCTCAGTTTTACCTAGAGTGCTAACTTTTGTTTTCGTTATTATGTCAAGTGGGCCATCTTTAGTTTTGCCAAGAGTGCTACCTTGTGTTTCCTTATTATGCCAAGTGGGCCATCTTCAGTTTACATCTCCACTTCGACTGTGCTGTTCACCAGTTGGGCCACTACAGTTTTTCGTTATATAACACATGTGCTGTTCGAATTACTTCAAATGCCCCTAATACAGCCAAAGCCACAGTAGTTTCCGTCACCCGGAATCCCTAAGGAACTTCCATCAGAGAGCTGTGACCTGCCGGGCAGATGCTGCAAAGTCCAAATCCCCTTGTGGGGGTCTGCTGCTTGGTTAGACTCCGCGCCTCTGATTGGAAGTTAAACCAACACCTTTAGGGTTCCATCTATGAGTAAGCAATACATTTGCCAAGCTACATTTACACCAATCAACCCACCAGTACTTGATCAGTCACCCAGAGCGGATCCACAAGCCCAGCCAGTGACACAGTCATCCCATGGCAAAGAAGATATCTCAGTCCTTGACAGCTATGTTGTCCGCCATTGGTGGAGTGGGATTTAGACAATTGATGGAGGTATTGTGTCCCTGGTACCAAGTTCCATCTAGATTCCATTTCAATAGGCAGGCGATACCCAGGATGTATAGAGCATCCGAAAAAGTGTTTTCAGTGTGCTGAAAAATGCGGTTGTACCGACTGTCCACTTAACCATGGACATGTGGACAAGTGGTACAGGGCAAACTATGGACTATGGGGGAGATTTATTAAGCTCGATAAAGTGATAAACTGTCTGGTTTTTATCACCGGCCAATCAGCTCCTACCTGTCATATTTCAAATCAAGCCTGCAACTTCACAGGTAGGAGCTGATATGCCAGTGATAAAAACCAGACAGTTTATCACTTCACCGAGCTTAATAAATCTGCCCCTCAATGACTGTGACAGACCACTGGTTAGATATGGGGTAGCCAACTCTGGTCTTTGAGAGCTAACAACAGTTAACATTTTCCAGATCTCCTCACAGAATCACAAGTGAAGTAATTAGCTCCACCTGTGGATCTTTTAAAATTTGTCATTAAGTAATAAATACACCTTTGCAGCAGCTAGGTTGTCTGAAAAATATGAACTGTTGGTAGCTCTCTAGGGGCCTTATTCAGATCTCATCGGTACTGCGTGCATTCGCAAGCAGTACCGATGTTGCGCGTCTGCGCATGCGCAGGTGGGCATCTGCGCATGTTTTGGTTCGCCGGGTGCACGCACCCATGGCGGTGTGGGGGGATGGAGATGGGCGGGGGGCGCCGGGCTGCCCCATCACCATATGGGAACGCCCAGCGTTCCATGGTAATGAGCCAGTGACGCGGGTGTGGGGGGCGGGTAGCTGACATCACCGGATGTCAGCTGCCCGCCCATATCCACGCCAGCGTGCACGCAAATGTAAGTGACTGAAAAGTCACTTTTATAGGTGTGCACGCTAAACATCATTCGATGGTCGGTGACCATCGGAAGCTGTGGGCGGTTCCCCGAGCCATGCGAATGGATGTTTATGCAAAACATCCATTCGCAGCTGTTCGCACTTTGATGGGGGGCGGGGGGGCGGTCGTTCGCTGGGCGGGGTTTGGTGGAATCAACCTGAATAACCCCCTAGGACTGGAGTTGGCTACCACTGGGCTAGATGCATCGGCTTCCTCAGCAGCAGCATCTCTGAAATGTCAGCTCCTTCAAAGGCAGGCTACACTGTGTAATGTGGGAGGCACAATGCTGAAAAATCATCGCGAGATGGCTCACCCCACTTCATTGCTCCCATACTGAGTGAGGAAATAGTAAAAAATAGATTACAGAACCTAAATAGTAACAAATCTCCTGGCCTGGAAGAAATACACCCTAGGATACTAAAATAATTGAGTTCTGTAATAGCACTTCCATTATATCCGATATTCTAGGAATCAATAAACTCGGGGGCGGTACCAAAAGACTGGCGCATAGCTAACGTATTACCAATATGGAAGAAAGGTAGCAAAACTAACCCTGAAAATGATAGACCGGTCAGCCTTACATCCATTGTGGGGAAATATTTGAAGGAATAATAAGAGATATTATCCAAAATTTCTTAGAACAGGAGAAAATAATAAGTAAGGCTCAGCATGGGTTCATCAAAAATAGATCATGTCAGACTAATTTAATTAGCTTCTATGAGGAAGTCAGTAGGGGGCTGTACTTTGGGAAATCTGTTGATGTAATACTGCTTGATTTCGCTACAGCTTTTGACACGGTGCCTCATAAAAGGTTATTAATGAAACTGGGTAATTTAGATTTAGGAGATAAACTTTGTAATTGGATTAAAAACTGGTTGCACAATCGGGGACAGAGAGTGGTGGTAAATGGAATACTTTCCAGCTGGGGTAAGGTCCAAAGTAGTGTCCCGCAAGATTCAATATTGGGACTCATTTTGTTTAATATATTCAATAATGACATTGGAAGTGACATACAGTAGGGCCTTATTCTAGTTAACTCTTTCTGACAAAATCCTTCTTAGATGGACAAAACCATGTGCACTGCAGGGGGGCAGATGTAATATGTGCAGAGAGAATTAGATTTGGGTGAGTTATTTTGTTTCTGTGCAGGGTAGATACTGGCTGCTTAATTTTTACACTGCAATATACCTGTAGATCTCATTTTGAAGTAAAACCCCACCCAAATCTAATTCTCTCTGCACAAGTAACATCTGCCCCACCTGCAGTGCACATGGTTTTGTCCATCTAAGAAGGATTTTGTCAGAAAGAGTGAACTAGAATAAGGCCTATAGTCAGTGCTATTTTTGTAGGAAAATAGGTTCAGGAACTGTGGGCGGGGGCAGAAAATGGGCGGGGATGTGGGGGAGCTACAAAAGGGGCGGGACATTACATTAAAAAGAGAGAGAGAGAAAAAAAAAGAAAAACATAATTCCTCACTCCGTCACGCTTTATACATATGCCACACACAGAGATTTGCATTATACATATGCCACACACCGTGATGCCCATTATACATATGCCCTACATCGTGATGCCATTATACATATGCCCCTCACTGTAACGCTTATTATACATATGCCGCACACAGTAATGCCCGTTATACATATGCCACTCACAGAGATGCCAGTTATACATATGCCACTCACAGAGATGCCCGTTATACATATGCCACTCACAGAGATGCCCATTATACATATTCCACACACAGAGATGCCCATTATACATACGCCCCACTCCGTGATGCCCATTATACATATGCCCCACTCCGTGATGCCCATTATACATATGCGCCACTCCTTGATGCCCATTATAGATATGCCCCACTCCGTGATGCCCATTATACATATGCCCCACTCCGTGATGCCCATTTTACATATTCCACACACAGAGATGCCCATTATACATAAGGCCCACACAGAGATGCCCATTATACATAAGGCCCACACAGTGACGCTGCCCATTAAACATAACACCAAGATGCCCATTATACAACTTTATTTCTCCATACCAGACAATTGCAGATGGAGGCAGATGGAGGAATAGAAAGGCACTTTACAGGTCAGGGCAGGCAGCAGGTGGGAGAGCATCCTCTGTTAGTCAGGCTGGCAGGTCTGTGGAGCTGGAGAGCGAGCGTCCCTGCAGTGGTCACACAGGCAGACAGGCGGACAGGCGGGCAGGAGTCTCGGCGTCCGCGTGAGTTGTTGCGCTGTGGGCGGGAGTCACCATGGATGCGCACCATGGACTTCATGTGCATGCATCCATGGTGTCGGAGGGCAGGGGGGCGGGTCACAGAAAGCCGCAGCGCATCCACCCGGCCACTGCAGGGACGCATAGATTTGTGCTGGGCAGCCGGGCCTAATTGAACTTCCGGAACGCCGTTCCTGCTGAGGTCATATTTAAACAGAACTGCAGGAACGGCGTTCCGGACGAAAAATACCCCTGCCTATAGTGAGTAAAATTGTAATATTTGCAGACAACCTGACATTGAGTAAGGAAATTAATTCAAGAGAGGATGTGGAAACACTACAAAGTAACTTAAATAAACCTCTTATACCTTATAATAGAGACATGCTTGAGGTACGCACGATAAAAAAGGGGGTATGTCCTCACAATGAGCAATTACAGCTTGAACAATGCTGCTTGGAGGCCAAACAATCACACACCCACCTTCTGACAGTGTATACTATGGGTGCAGTACACACAAAGAATGAAGAAAGACGAGAAAATCGATTAGGATTTTTTAAATTTAATTTGTTTTTAACCCCTTGGGTGGTATTCCCGGAAAATTTCAAGGCATACCACTAATATAGAATAGGTGCGCACCAGTGGTGTCCAGTTGTGCACCACTGGCGCAGCACCTCTAGAGTCCTCCCGTCACACCCTTCCAGTCCCCCCCCATCACCTTTGCTCCAGCGATCGGTACGCCGGAGCTCCCCTGACCCGCCTGCCAGCCGTCACTAATTTTACAGTGACGTCGGCAGCGGGTATGGTCAGCGTGGCTCGGGGGCACTCGGGAGCACTCAGGCACCCGAGTCCTCCCGAGTCGCCAGGAACATCCCCCAGCCTGCCGCCGACGTCACTGCTGAATGTGACAGGCGGCTAAGGCAGCGGGGACAGAGGCAGCAGGGAAGCTCCGGCATACTAACGCCGGAGCGGAGGTGAGGGGGGACTTCCAACTTCCTGTGGTGGGTTTTGCTGGGGCAGGACAAACCTGCCCTGATAGGTTTGTCCTGCCCCAGTGAACCCACCACTCAAGGGGTTAATGTGCAGCTTTTACAACGCTGCTTGGAGGCCAAACAATCACCCACCCACCTTCTGACAGACTCAGTATAATATGGGTGCAACCACACACAAAGACTGAATAAAGAAGAGAAAAATTGATTTGGATTTTTTTACTTTAATTAATTAAATTTGTTTTTGAACAGCTGCACGAAGGCCGTACAAACACACACACAACTTGTGGTGTATACTATAGGAGTTCAGTATACAGCAAAAAAAAAAATAATTATATTGTATTTCTTTTTTATGCATGAGCCTTGGATAACACTGCATGGACCGTGGATGCAGAACAATCACACATGCAACTTGTGGTGTATACTATTATTGGGGTGCAGTATACAGCAAAAACATTTTTTAGATTGTATTTCTTTTTATGGACGGCCCTTGGATAACACTGCGTGGACCGTGGAGGCAGAACAATCGCACACTGAACTTATTCTGCTTCTGACAGTAGTATATATGGTGTATAGTTTGCACTGCACAAGTTCACAACACCCCTTTGTCTGCACTGCACAGCACCCCTCTGCACTCTGCACAACATCCCTCTGCCCACTAATGTAATGATGACTGAGTGATTAAAGAAAAGTACAAGTTCAAGTTAAACACCCCAGTGCCAAACCCCTCTGCAGTCTGCATGCACTGCACACAACACCCCTCTGTCTGCACTGCACAACACCCCTCTGTCCCATCTGCACTGCACAGCACTCCTCTGCAGTCTGACTCTGCACAACACCCCTCTGCACACTAATGATGATGACTCCGAGCATTTATAGACTCGGCGTCTCGCGAGATTCCAACCCCACGTTCGGCCATGCTCGGGTTTCCGTAAAAAGATGGAAACTCGTGAGCCCGGCTTGCGGGTCATCCGGCTTGCTGTGTTTGGAGCGGTTCGGATTCCACGGAATCTGTAATATTAATATGTTCAGGCATTGTAGTGAGTAATGTATCCCAGTGTGCTCTGGAAGTTGATCTGAGGAATTCTGGGATGCAGTAAGGAGGAGCCTGCCTCTCAAAGAAGTTTGCATAGCTGCCTGGTTCCTGCGCTCCTACATCCCATGGTTGAGCTGTGTCACCAGGATGGACTCAGAGAAAGGGATTCGTATGGTAAGTTCTTACAAAAATACCCTTATTTTGAGGTGTTCAGAATAGATGGAAATGAGTGGAGATGAATGCTATTGAGGTTAATAAGTAGGACCAACCCCCCCCCCCCCCCCCCCCCCAATTCTGCTATTTTAGCAGTTTTTATGCTTTTAAAAAAAAATCAGAACCCAAAAATCAAAACCTTGAGGGGGTGTTTTGGCAAATCCCATTAGAACCCAAAACCTGAAGGTAATCAGAACCCAAAACCTAAAACACAAAACATGAAAAGTGGCCGGTGCGCATCCATAGTAAAGGATGATTGTTTACAAGGCATGGTTTTGCCTCATACATAATTGCCCATTTAAGAAATCATACTAGTTCAACTGCTGAATTTACACTGCATTACATCCGGCCCTTGGTGTGATTAAGAACCTGCATATAAAGTACAAGTTTCTGTTGAGATTCTTGACTGATCTCTGTATTGTCATTATCTTAGATAACATGTGTAAGACTATTGTGGGCAGATACATGAATACAGTTCTTAGGAATGTCAGTTAATTGGTATTTTACACAAGAAATGTACCCTCAAGTGTATATTGCACAAATGGCTGCCTTTCCTCAGGCACAGGTGGGGAGTCATCACCCACACACTGAAGCGTGATCTCTTCCACTTTAAGAGTATCACCAAATAGTTTTGCAGGTTCCTGGTATACAGCATTCCATTAAAGTTACATACTCTAGATGTAAATATGTTTTTCTTAACAATTTAAACCATTTCTAGTTAGGCAATATGTTGTTATTGTATTCTCAGGGTTTGCTGCAAATTAGGTTAATACAATATTATGAAAATATTATTTGTTTTTTACATATTGTAGTTGCTGACTTTTCGGATGCCCTCTCCAGGAGATTGCAGCCAGCTAAGTGAAGCAGGAGGGCAGGTCCATTGCCAGGAGGTAAAAAGGGAGGGGTTTGGGGGTGGAGCCACAAATGGACTGCCCTGTTGGGTGTGTGTAGATTGTTCGCGTAATTTTAGCCCCACCATGCAATACCGGTATTTCGGGGGGATAAAATGCTGCGATCGCGTCATATGACCCGTGGACCCCATGACGGGGGGCGGTTCACGGGAAATGGAGGGCAATGCGGGAGAGTTACCCCACTTTCCAGGAGCCCAGGAAGGGATCTCAAATGAAAAAAAAAACAACATGTGAAGTGCAGGTGGGGCAGATGTAACTTGTGCAGAGACAATTAGATTTGGGTGGGGTTTTACTTCAAAGTGATATTTACAGTAAATTACAGTGCAACAATAAAACAATCAGTTTTTTCCCTGCACAAAAAAAAACCTCACCCAAATATAAATCTCTCTACACATGGTACATCGCCCCCCCCCCCCCTGCAGTGCACATGGTTTCAGTGGTGTAACAATAGCCCCACAGACCCCGTGGTCATGGGGAGGCTCTGTGGGTGCCGGGGGGCCTGCGGGGCTATCAATGTGCTGCACTGCCGCCGGGGCCTGGGACCAACATTACCCCTCTGCTCACTGCTGCTGCCGGGACCCGCATATCTACTTGTCAGCGGTCCTGGCTCTCCTCTTGGCAAGCTCCTGTTAAGGGCTGCCTAGACGCTGTGCAGCTCAGCGGGTATGTGTCCCCTGTATGATAACCGTACTGTCCAGGGCCGGTGCTACTTGCTCAGCAAAACCTGCAAAGCAGGTAGGCGCCGGACCTGAGAGGCGATCCCCACTCCCCGCCGAGTGACAGTTGTAGGGGGCACCTACCTAAAAGACAAGTAGAGTCCACTGCCGCTCTACCACTTTTACATGCAGTGACAGCGGCACAGGCACCTTCCCTTGCTGCATGCACACTCACTGTTTCTGCTCACCCGGCAGCTCCTCAGTCAGGCATGCAGCACAGTGCAGCCTACAGAGCGCCGAGCTTAGGACACAGCGGGGGAGCTCCCCTTCTGTGTCCTAGGCTCTGTGCAGTGTGCCTGACTGAGAAGCCGCCGAGTGAGAAACAGTGAGTGTGCACTGTGCAGGAGGATGACGCAGTGTCGCTGTCACTGCTTGTGGAGGAGGGAGAGCAGCTGTGGACTATTAAAGCCAGGCATGCAAGAAGGGTGGAGATCTGCAGTGAGCCATCCAAGCTGTTTGTTCTCCATTTTTAAATTAAATTTGGTACTTGTTTAGTTTCACGGCGGCCGATATATTGGCTGATCTGATGCAGTTTTTTACCTGTTCATAACCCCACTATCCACTACGCATGGAGTTTATTTTTATATAGTGTGGCGAGCGCAGTAATCCGCGTCCGCTCACCACGCTTCAGGCTCCATGGCTCGCTGCACTCGCCACACTATATAAAATCACCTCCATGCATAGTGGATAGTGGGGTTATGACTGGGTAAAAAAATATATCGGCCGATATCACATCCGATATATCGGCTGCCGTGAAACTAAACAAGTACCAAATTTAATTTAAAAATGGAGAACAAACAGCTTGGACCAAATACTCCTGCACCAGCTGCTGCCATCATTCATGGTGACGAATATGGTACTACTACTAAGACTAACACCGCCGCTGATGCTCATCCTCAAACCAGGCAAGGAGAGTTACCCCAAGAAGTTTCTAAACTGGAAAAAACTCAAACAGGAATAAAAAGAAAAAGTAAGTTTGTTTCTCCTGTAGCTGAAAGAATGAAAATTGCCAGAATGCCATTCACATTAAACAGTGGCAAGGAAAGACTCCAGGCTTGCCTTCTATTTCTGAGTCAGACTTGGGAATCTTCAGTTGCCAGTGAGGCGTCTCATGCGTCTGACAAAGAAAGACCGTGTCATTCTGCTTTCCTAAGTGAGAAAATAGGCCAAACCGCTAAGTCATCAAAGCAAACTCTGCGTCTAGGAACAGAAATGTCACAAAGCACTTAGGGGAGTCCAAGGGTGTTTTTGAGAGCTACGTGTGAGCCTAATCAGAGAAGACGCCTTCCATTCCCATCAAGTTACAGCAAGACGATGAGGGTTTAACTTGTGTAGCAGACGATGGCACTACTGAGGAATAGGATATTGAGGATGAGGATGTTGTGTGTGTAAGTGAGGCACAAGTGGAACCATCTGTTGGGCATGATAAGACTGCCATTGTCATGCCTGGTCATAGGACCAACAAATGCACATCCTATGTGTGGAATTATTTTCACACCAATTCAGAAAACATTTGCCAAGCCATCTGTAGCCTTTGTGGAAACAAAATAAGTTGAGGTAAGGACATTATGCATCTCGGAACATCTACCCTATTATGTCATCTCCAGCGAGCTCATGGGAAGTATAGCGATGTTTCCATATTTACATCAACAAGAAGTCCAGCATCAAAGTGTCCCATCTCTTTAGTGGACCCCACCACTTGTGATCTCCACTACCAACACCTTCACCCTCAACTTCAGTATCCAAAGTAATGACCAGGGATGGTTCTTCTGATACTATTATTGTGCTAGAAGAATCCTCCCCTTTTCATCAATCTGCAGAAGAATCCTTGATCAAAAGGCCTTCTGTTACTGCTGCTGGGGGTAGTTCTTCAACCCAGAAGTGTCCCAAGAAAACCCATTATTCTACTTTGAAAAAACAACTGACTGTTCAGCAGTGCCTGGCAAGGAAAAACAAGTATGTCAGTCCTCACCCAATAGCACAGCGGATCACAGAAGCCAAGACTGCCATGATAGTATTGGATGTGCATCCAATATCTGCCATTAATTGTGTGGGTTTCACACAATTAATGGAGGCTGCGTGTACCTGGTACCAGATTCCAAAAAGTGGGATTGGAGACAGTGACTTAACCCCGGATATGTGGACAAGCGGCAGTGGACAGACCAAGGATTACATGACTGTGACAGCCCACTGGGTGGTTAAATCCCCTCCAGCAGCAGCAGTATGATCTAGTAAGCATCACCAGCTCATTCATACTAGGCAGTCTACTCTATGTATCACCGGCTTTACTAAGAGGCATACTGCTGAGAACCTCTTGGAAAAAATGAGAGATGTCATAGCGACATGGCTTACCCCACTTGGACTCTCCTCAGGATTTATAATTTCAGATAATGCCAGTAATATCGCTAAAGCATTACAGCTGGGTGAATTCAAACACATCCCCTGTTTTGCTCACATGATCAACTTAGTGGTTCAGGCATTTTTAAGGAACAACAAGGGCATGCAAGAGATGCTGTGGGTTGCACGAAAACATTTCGGGCATTTCCAGCATTCCGCAACAGTGTGCAGGAGATTGCAGCAGCTGCAAAAGGAATTTAATCTGTCCTTCCATCAGCTGAAGCAGGAGGTGCCAACAAGGTGGAACTCCACCCTGTATATGCTTCAGCGGATGGAAGAACAGCAGAAAGCCATTCACAGCTATACAACAAGCCAGGACATTGGGAGAGGAGGGGGGATGGACCTTAGCCCAGCACATTGGAAACTCATTTCTGTGCAGTGCAAGGTGCTGAAACCCCAAGTAGCCACCTGTGAAGTGAGTGCCGAGACTGCTAGTTTAGTCAGGTGGTTCCCTTAATTAGGCTTTTGGTGAATCAACTTGCAAAATTGAGGGAGGAGATCAAACAAGGCCGATGCGCAAAAATGCTTGGCTTGTAGATCAACTCCTTTTTCGACTTCGACAGGATACACGGGATGCCAATATGTTTAGAGTGGACCACTACATTTTGGCAACCATGCTTGATCTGATGATCAACTCCTATGCTGTGTCTTTCTTTCCAACTGACACAGATCTTACAACATGCAAAGAGCTCCTGGTGAGCAAGTTGGCAGCTGAAGTGACGTCTTCTTCAATTTTGCAAGAATCTGCCCGTAAAAAACTGCATTTTCCAAAAACATCTAGTGGGGGTGAAAAGCAGCCCACAAAAACACCTTTTTTGGACCTCTGGTTGGGTCTAAATGATTTGACCAGTATCAGTGACACCTCTAGCATGACTACTCCATCAGATACGGTCACCATGCAGAGGTTAGTGGAGGACTATTTTCAGGACAACATCATTGTAGGCATGTCAGAAAGTCCTTTCACATACTGGAAAGAAAAAAAGGCAATATGGAGGCCCTTGTACAGACTGGCTTTATATTACTTAAGCTGCCCACCCTCCAGTGTGTACTCGTAGAAAGTGTTCAGCACTGCTGGGAACCATGTAAGTGATCATCTTTGGAGGCTACTTCCTCAAAATGTTGAAAAAATTATGTTCATAAAAATGAACTACAAATTTCACGAGGAAGACCTTTCCCACCAATTACATCGCAAACCACAGACATCGCTCATGGAGGATTCCAGCAGTGATGAACTGATATTGTGTCTTGATGATAACTCCAAGGATGTACACACTGATTAGAGTGAAGATTAGGATGGCGAATGATTACATCATCACTTGGACTCTCCTCAGGATTTATCATTTTAGATAATGGCAGTAATATCGTGAAAGCATTACAGCTCAGTGAATTCGATCATCCCCTGTTTTGGTGACACAATCACACAATAGTGGTTCAGCCATTTTTAAGGAACGACAAGGGCATGCAAGAGATGCTGTGGGTTGCACAAAAAATTTCAGGGCATTTCCGGCATTCTGCAACAGTGTGCAGGAGACTGAAGCAGCTACAAGATGAATTTAATCTGCCCTTCCATCAGCTGAAGCAGGTTGCCAACAAGGTGGAACTCCACCCTGTATATGCTTCAGCAGATGGAAGAACAGCAGAAAGCCATTTACAGCTATACAACTTTGACTTTGGTAGAGGGGGGGATGCACCTTAGCCCAGCACATTGGAAACTCATATCTGTGCTGTGCAAGGTGCTGAAACCCTTTGAAGTAGCAATCTGTGAAGTGAGTGCCGAGACTGCTAGTTTGAGCCAGGTGGTTCCCTTAATTAGGCTTTTGTAGAATCAACTTGCAAAATTGAAGGAGGAGATCAAACAAGGCCCATGCGCAAAATATGCTGGACTTGTAGATCAAGTCCTTTTTTGTCTTCCACAGAATACACGGGTTGCCAATATGAACAGACAAAAAAGGAGAAAGTCATAAGGTGCAATATCAAACCCTTGGGTACTTATGTATTATCTGGACTCCCATGTTAAATGCACCCCATTTTTTCATACCCCTACTATCCAACTACGCATGGAGTTGATTTTATATAGTGTGGCGAGCGCAGCGAGGGGACACGGTCTCATAAGATAACCGGGAGCCCAGATATTACATAAGTACCAACCCTTGCAGCCTCAATAGTGGTGGTGGGTCACTGTGAAGGTACACACTAAACGGTCATAGCAAACGAAAGAGGCAATATTGATGGCGCTGAAATTTCGACGTAAATGTTGTATATCGGATATGGATGCTCAGATAGGGAGTGGACCATAAAAAAGAATAAAACAAAGACTCAGGGAACTTATGGGTCAAATACTGGGATGTTACGGTTTGGATCAGAAGAGGCATATTGAACTAACAATGGAAAATACCAAGCAACAGTAGGTGCATAAAGGTATCTTTAAGTGGGTCACCTCTTGTGGGAATGGTCTAGTCAATAGATGCTTACCAAACTCAGACTCAAATTGGGTGGATAACTCTTATCTTGGTTTCTTTGATCCCTGGACATTCGCTGTAATGGTCTCACGCAGGCTTAAAGTAGGTTCCGTTCCATTGGTGCTCTGCAGTGCAGACATTGCATTGCTGCACAAATTGCCCACTGCTCCTCGGCTGCACATCGTAAACACAATCAAGCCAGATAGGGGTCTTAATGGGTGTTAAACTGACACGTACAATTAGGAAGGAAGCCACCGGTTTCTGAACAGGTATACATCTTCAACCCAGGGGTAAAAGTGGTCCTAGAGAGGTGGGCGAACTCTTTTCCACCTGCCACCTAATTACCCCCCTCCCCTCCATCCATTAGGCAATGTACTGAGAGACGAGTGGTAATAATCACAGAGTTCAGCAATGGGATTATTATTATTTTTTTTATTCATCTTTATTGAAATTTCATATAAAATTACACAATACTTTGACATAAACACACAACATATGACATACCTAACAAACCTACATACATATACAAGCAGCAGCCAGTTTACTATTGTGGACACTTCAATTTTCCCTCTTTAGGTTCTAGACATTATCCTGCATTGTACCGCAAACTCTCAATTCCTACTGTTATACGTTTTCTGGGGGAGGGGGGGGGGGATGGGCTGTACATCATGCCAATCATGTGTTAATTAACTGGTGCAATACCCTTATAATCCATGTAGGAGAGGAGTTTAGGCCTACAACTAGACCAATACTTTCTCTTGATCATATTAGTTTAATTTATCATATCAGAAGTTTAAATAAATATAATATATCTAAGATATCTCTTCTTACTCATTACTATCTAGTGATTAGACCTGTTTAAAGGGTGGTGAATAACTATAGTGTCCACATTGTTAATTTCACATCAAGTTAAGTTCAGTGGTTAATCTACTTTAGAAGTGCAGAACCACTACAGTGGTTCTACACTGTGAATTTCACACAGAGTTGAATAACGCATATCAACAAAAATATATTACAAAACATAAAAAAAAATAAAAAAAAATTATACCACACACGGACGGAAAAAAAAAAGGATAAGAAAAAACAAGTGCCTATTTATAAGTATCAGATCCTCAAAGAAATATGCCAATTTAATGTGCTAAAGTGCATTATTACATTTTGAGTAGTACCATTTCCCCCAAATCCCATAGAATTTAGTAATTGATTTCCTTGATAGGGACATGTTCTTCTCATGCTCCATAGTGCTATTTACTAAGCTAATGCCATATTGGATTCTCGGACCATTTTGGGCCATCCATGAACTGGCAATCACCACCTTAGCTATTGCACAGAGGTTTGTTGCAAGTTTCCTAAGCTCTAAAGTCATTGTATTCGTAGGCCAGACCCCCATAATGAGCGTTAAGGGTTTTATTCACTGCCTTGGAATCCCCATATTGTACAATACCGTATATTCCCTATTTTTACCAATATGCTTGCAATTTTTGACAATCCCATATAAGGTGCCAAAAGTTACACCCCCTATTCTTACATTTTGGGCATCTATCACAGGCATTTTCGGAGAATTTACACATCCTTTCAGGTGTTAAATATGTTCTATATAAGATATTTAATTGTATCTGTTGGATTTTAGCCGAGCTTGTAGCCTGCCCAGGTGCCGACAGGGCCGACCTCCAGTTTATTTCATTCAGTTCGGGTATATCATTGGACCATCTCATGATTAAACCACCCAGATCTTCGCTTTTAGAATTTTCGGTACTCTTTACTTAGAAGAGCGCCCATCTCGGCCATCTCGGGCATTGAATGCACTAAAAAATCAGGTGCGATGCGACAGACGAGATGCCCGAGATTTCCCATAGGGAACAATGTTAAATGTCTCAATTGACCCGATTTTCCTGTTCAATGCCTCAATTGACCCAATTTTTCCATAGGAAACAATGTTAAATGGGCCACAGAGGCCAAATAGGCACCCTGAAGTGAATAATGGCCACCCGAATTGTTAACGCCACCCCACGGTCAACGTCAACCCGAAGCGTGGCGAGCGCAGCGAGCCCGCGAGGGGCGGCGGTACGCGTCCTACGACCTTTTCATACCCCCACTATCCACGTCGGCGTGGAGTTGAGAATAGAAAGTGTGGCGAGCGCAGCGAGCCACCGAGCCCGAAGCGTGGCGAGCGCAGCGAGCCCCGCGAGGGGACGCGGATACCTTCACAGGTATCCGCGTCCCCTTGCGGGCTTCACAGCTGTCCGCGTACCCTCGCGGGGCTCGCTGCGCTCGCCACGCTTCGGGCTCGGTGGCTCGCTGCGCTCGCCACACTTTCTATTCTCAACTCCACGCCGACGTGGATAGTGGGGGTATGAAAAGGTCGTAGGACGCGTACCGCCGCCGCTCGCCACGCATCGGGTTGACGTTGATCGTGGGGTGGCGTTAACAATTCGGGTGGCCATTATACACTTCAGGGTGCCTATTTGGCCTCTGTGGCCCATTTAACATTGTTTCCTATGGAAAAATCGGGTCAATTGAGGCATTGAACAGGAAAATTGGGTCAATTGAGACATTTAACATTGTTCCCTATGGGAAATCTCGGGCATCTCGTCGGTTGATCGCACCCGATTTTTTAGTGCATTCAATGCCCGAGATGCCCGAGATTTTTTACTAACGATGCCCACGATCAAAATCGTGGGCGCCTTTCTAAGTAAAGAGTACCGAATTTTCTAACAAGAATTTGTAGCAATTTGATAATCGTTTATTACAGCTCAATTTTTTATTGAATTTTTTAAAGGGGACTCACTTATACTAATAGGTTTATCCCTATTATTTTGCCCTATTGCACTCCTCAACTGGAGATATCTAAAAAACATCTCTTTAGAGAGGTCGAATTCACTCTGTAGTTGGGAGAAGGTTTTAAGAGTGTTATTTAGAAATATCTGTCCCACAGATTGAATCCCATATTGCCCCCATATCCTGCCCCCCTGTTGTAAATTCAATTTCTTGAGTTGGGGGAGGGAAAAAATATTCACATCGGGGTCAATTTCGTCATAATTCATTCTCCTACAGACCAATTTCCATATAGTCCTTGCTTGTTTAAGCAAGGGAGGAGATCTTCGACTTCCCTCCTTCATCAGGATTGCCTGCAGGGGAGATTGACCCGGGGCCGCCTTATAAATAAATTTAGAAAGATCATCTGAGCACTCGTCCTCCTTGACCAAACTCACCAGGTGTGTCATTTGAGCCACGTAATAATATAGTTTAAAGTTGGGCATTGCTACGCCACCTCTATGCCGCTCTCTAGTTAATGAGGACATTTTTATTCTTGGGGTTTTGTTCCTCCAGATGAAGGACGATATAACACAGTTGATCCTCCCAAAGACCCTGTCCCTAATGGGGGTGGGTGACTGCAGAAGTACATAGAGAAGCTTTGGCAATATTTACATTTTGACCAAGTTCACCCATCCAATTACTGTTAGTGGAAGTCTCTGCCAACTTTTACACTTAATTTTAATTTCCTCTATTATGGGGTCAAGATTGTCCGTAATGAAGTCCGAGGAGTTTTTAGATATAATGATCCCCAGATACTTGAATTTATCTGTCCGATATAGGCCCGATGTATATACTGTCCCCCCGCTCCCAACCTCATTAGTTTAAAGAAGGTGTGATTTATTATAATTTATTGTTAGGCCAGAATACTGCCCGAACTCCTGAATACTTTCAATAGCCCCAGGAAGTTGATTTACATAGTCGGCCATACCTATCAATAAATCATCTGCATAGAGGGAGATGATATTGCTGCCAATTCCCACCTCCCCTAATGCTACTCTAAGTTTACAGGCAATTGGTTCTATCGCTACAGCGAACAGCAAAGGTGAGAGGGGGCACCCTTGGCGAGTACCTCGTAACAAAGGGAACAAGTCGGAGATATACCCGTTGACGAGAATTTTTGCCGTGGGAGATTTATTTAACAAAAATACCCGGTCTATGAACTTAGGACCCAACCCGAAAGCCATCAGAACTTGTCTCAAATAAGGCCATTCCACCGAATCGAATGCCTTATTGCAGTGGTTCCCAAACTTTTTCAGTCCAAGGCACCCTTTGGATCTCCATGACTTTTTCAAGGCACCCCTAAGCCAAAATTATTTCCGAACTGTCCGTTTCACACCAAAGAAATCACTGTGTTAAGGGGCCTACTGACATAGTGATGCTGAAGCATTCTGATCAATGCTAGATCACTCAGAATGCTTGAGCATGATCCTGTAAGCTCACAGCGATCTTTCAGGGCCAGTGTTCTCACCAGAGAGCATGCTGGATATTAATCCTCGGGTGATAGCAATGCTATGGCCCCAACACAGGGGGTGCCGGAGGGGGTCCCGACAGTCAGGATCCCAACAGGCATTCACCCGATGTCGGGATCCCGACTGTCAAAACACTGACAGCCGGGTTCCCTGACGGTCACCTGCTATTTTCCCTCGTGGGGGTCCACAACCCCCATAGAGGGAGAATAGAATAGGTGGCTCGCGTAGGTTTAAATTTTTAACCCAGTAATTTGCTGCTCAGTGTGAAAGGGGTATAAGTCACTTATAATCCTTTTATATTGCAAATGTCAGGTTGCACCTGGTATTTCGAGACTGGTCTTTACCAGGCTTGACTCAGCATTTGCAATATTTGATGCTCACAGCGACCTGGCTTATTGCCGGGAGTGTCAATGCATCAGGCGGGGGAGGAGCAGCACCGAGGTGACGCTGGCCACTCCAGCACACCTTGGCCAGTTACGCCCCAGGTCAGGGGCGTAACTAAGACCTTGTGTGTGGGCCCCATAGCAAAATTTTGAAGGCTCCCCCCCCTTAATTGTCACTACTATGCCCCGTGTGTGTGGGGGGAGTAATAGGATTTAAAAGACAAAGAGGGTGTTAGGGAGACAGAGAGAGAGAGGAGCGAGAAAAAGAGTGAGAAATTGGTGTTCATAGAGGGGGATGCACTGCCTGGAGCCAGCTGGGGCACATTTAATGGAGCAAGAGGGGTCTTCTACATCCTTCCACACTATGGAAGTCTGACACACAAATACAGTATATCAAGGGCACACTAACACACATATATATATATATATATATATATATATATATATATATATATATATATATAGTATTTATACAAAGGGCACACATACAGTACATACATTGTACAGGGAACGGATGTGGGGTGCACTGACAGTGACACACACTTTGTATAGGACCGGAAGTGCAGACATATTGTAAACAACCCCCCTTCCCTCCACTTTCAGGATGAAAAGTATCTGTGGTGTGTCCTTGGTGGAGCGGTGCTTCATGAGCCTTTGGAGAGACGGAAGCACTGTATGGATTTGTCCGGCAGCGGTACAGGTCGGGGTCAGCGCTGTGACAGTTTAGGCTGCAGCTATGCATGCCTAGACGAGCGCTTTATGGCCAGCCCTGAGAAGGGCAGGGGGGAGGATTGATTGGACACAGCCAGCAGCCGCTCACCGGTGGGTAGTGGGGAAGAGGGAGCTTGTTGCTGCCCACCCCCCCATCCCCCGGTGCCGGCTAGCTCCGTGCAGACACTTCAGACTGCCCGGCCCCCAATCATATATATATATATATAAAGACAGACGGCTGCCAGGTAGTAGCGGCGGCACCCCTGTGACAGCGCCGCAGCTCCCAAGGGAGCCGCGGCGCACAGTTTGGGAACCGCTGCCTTATTGGCATCGAATGATGCTAACGCTGCGTTCCTGCCGGACATCTCTGCCATCTGGAGATATGTAAAAACTCGACGCAGATTAATGGCAGTGGATTTTCCACTCATGAATCTGTTTTGGTCCGGATGTACAATTTTACTGATTACACTATTAAGTCTGTTTGCCAAGACCTTAGCATAGATCTTGACATCAACAGTAATCAGGGAGATTGGCCTGTATGAGTCGACCAGTGCAGGGTCCTTACCACTTTTAGGAATGACAGTAATGATGGCTTCCGACATTGAGTTTGCTAATTTACCCTCACGTTCCCTTGGAAAAGATGTATTAACCTTGGGGCAAGGGTCCCTCCTGAATGTTTATATATCTCTCCCGGTATCCCATCTATCCCTGGGGCTTTATTAGACGGAAGTGACTTAATCACATCCTCCACCTCCTGAATGGTGAACGGAGAGTCCAATAGGGTACTATCTTCTGGCGACAACGTGGGCAGGTCTATGTTACCTAAATAGTTCTCAATATCATGACTCCCATAGTTTAATCTAGATTGATATACTTTACTAAAATGGGCCTTGAATGTCTCAGCTATTTCGGATGGGGTTATCCGCAATTCTCCATTATCTGAATATATTTTGGCTACTATGTTTGAGGATTTGTCTATTTTGGAGAGGTAGGCCATATATCTACCTGCTCTATCAATATTCCCTTAGAACTGATGTGACTGTTTTAGCAATCTTTGATTAGTCATGATTTGGAGGTGTTTAACCCACCCTCGTTGTGCCGCCAACCATTCTAATCTTATTGGTTCAGTTTTTTCTGATAAGTATCTCTGTTCCATCTCTACCATTTTAGTTTCCAATGTTAAAGCTATTTCTCGTGTTTCCCTTTTTACTATTGCTATTTTTTTCATAAGACTTCCTCTAAGGACTGCGTTATACGCATCCCAGACCATTATGGGGCTTGCAGAATCAGTATTCACCTTAAAGAACTCATTGGTTTCAACACTCAATTCCTGTGTATTACTGAATTGAGTCAACCAGGAGGGGTGGAATCTCCAATACCTAAACCCAGCTGCAAGTTAGAGTCTATCTGCATTAGTATGGGAGAGTGATAAGATATCCCGCGAGGTTTATACTCTATTGTTGAGATATTTTTAAGCAGATATTTAGAGGTAAGGATCATGTCAATTCTCGAAAATGTGTTGTGAGATGGAGAATAACACGAAAATTGATTGACCTTGGGATGTCTCTCTCTCCAAACATCCCACCAACCCACCTATATGATGAATTCAGCAAACCTACTGTTATTAGTATCCCCCTTTGTTATTTCACTTATCCATACCAGGGTTCATGACTGCATTAAAATCCCCTATACATATAATGAAGCTATCGGGCCTTGCAGATACAAAATCTACCGCCAGTCTGAGTACCTCATAAGAAAAAGGAGGGGGATATATACTGCTAATATGCAATATGCTAATATGCAATATGTCAACATTCCCATCCAAGAATACATAACAACCCCTAGCGTCTATTTTGGATGCAATAAGTTCAAACACAATATTTTTCCTAATAATTATGGAGATCCTCTAGAGGAAGAGGAAAAAAGAGATTGAAAAGACGTTCCAATCCAAGGACGCCTAAGCGCCAATACTTTATCCCCATATAAATTTGTCTCTTGAAGACAGATTATATCGAAATAGGCCTTGCATTGTTTAAGTACCATGGAACGCTTCACCTTCTCATTTAACCCACGCACATTCCAAGTTAAAAATGACACCATTTCATCTCAAGTACGATTTCTAACAAATTTCCCTGTCTTTCATCTGGGGGTGTCCATGTCCCCCCGACACCTCAGTGATAATTGCACCGCAAGGTCCATTTGAATCCAGCTATGGTAACATGGTTTTGTATATTTCGGTCCACAATTTCATAAGGCTGCATGCAAAGTACACAAACACATAGACATACAACATGTAACATTAACCCACTAACCGCCCCCCACCCTGTATAGCCTACCCAGCTAGGCATACCTATTTCACCCCCCTCCCAAGCAAAAGACCCTTTCAACCTTCCAACTTTCACTAGGGGCAATTTACTTTTGGTCACATTTACCTTAGGCAGGCCCACCTTAGGTGTTTCCTTACTTATTATTGTTATTTATTTTAATTACACCCGGCCCCTGCCCCCCTCCCCCTTTCCCATACCCGTGTACAAGAATGAACATTATTAACCATTTTACGTTCCCTGGCTATTATTCAAAACCACAGTATCGATTATAAGGACTATAGCATAGTGTCTGAATATGGATCAGTTATTTTCTTATCTCTGACCTCAAGCTCCGAGTGGTACCTCACACCGATATATTAGCTAGTTGCCAGTTGTCTGGTGGATGGATGATTCTTATCCAACCAGGCCGCGGCTTCCCCAGGATCTAGGAAAAACTTGGTTTCATCCTGAGTCACGATCCTTAATTTTGTGGGATATAGCATAGAATATTTTATATTCAGTTCTCTGATTCTCGCTTTTATATCTCTATATCTAGCTCTCTCCTTTTGCACCTCATATGGGAGGTCGGGGAATAAAGAGATTTTTTTCCCATTGTGGGAAAGATCGCCAATGGTTCTCGCTAATCTCAGGATATTGTCCCAATCTCTGAAGTGCAATATTTTAGCGATTAGAGTACGGGGAGGACCTCCAGGTATCGGGGCCCTTGATGGAACCCTATGTGCCCTTTCGATTGTGAAAGAGGAGGAGAGACCCTCTGTCCCCAGGTTTTGTTTTAACCACTCTTCGATGAATTTTTCAGGTGAGCTTGCCTCCACTCTTTCTTCAAACCCTACAAAGCGGATATTATTGCGACGCAGCCGCCCCTCCATGTCTGACATCTTATTTTGGATCTCTGATAGTTTACCCATCATGGTTTTAATCTGGGTCTGTATCAGACTAATTGTGTCCCCAATCTCCGATACATGGGTTTCCACCTCAGATACCCTGACTCGCCTTTCTTTGCGCGTTGTCTCGCAGGAGCATAATGTCTGACTGGACTTTGTTGAGCTGTTCAGATAAACGAGTCTCACAAGTGTTAACAGCTTCCAGAACTTGTTGTAAGGTGACCTCTTTTTGCTGTTCGGGGGGCTCCCCCCCTTTGTGGGGGTACATTGTGGCGTATTTTCTCGAGAATCATTCAGATTTTTTGCTTGCGTACGTGCATACTTCTCCAGCCTTGCGGCTGCTGTGTTCTGGCCTGTTTTTCCCATACTCATGCGGGAGATGTACCTAGGTTCTGAATTTGCACTTACAGCGGTGGCTACTGGAAGAGTTTATACCTTCTTTTCCCCACTACAGGTATTGTGTAGAGGCAATGCACAGTCCCGCATAAAATATACTTTTATAAAGCCTCAGTTTATACCATGAGGATGCTTCTGAAAGTTATTTCAAGCTTAGTAAAATGTCCAGAGATATCTATTATACTGCACTTCACCACACACACTTAATAGATGTTGCAGATAATCAAATACCGTTTACCAAGATACCAGCACCTTTAGCAGAGAGACTGGTCTAAATCACTGGCGTGCTTTAATGACAAAAGTAATCCCGACTGGTTGTCACATCATCCAGTTCAGCTGCTCACAGCTCTCCCAGCTATTTGAACCAGCATAGACAGACAATTAGGCTCGGAATAACAGTTCCTTTCAGAGCATAAGAGAATCAGTTTAACCCTTAATGGACAGTCTCAACAAAGGGAGTAGCTAAATTTGCACCGATTTCGTATCTAATCAGTGAACAGTCCTTTTACTTATTCAAGTGTGTGTGGACTTACCAGCAGTGTGGATGTTAAATCACGCACAATCCTTCCTTTAACTTCCCAGCCAGCCTTTCCGTATCACTCTTCTGGTGCTTATGCCACCCTGCCGGCCATTACCCAGATGGCTTGAGGTGAGGTTAATAGGGGACTAAACCCAAATCCGCACTGGCAGTCTTTCTTCATGCAGGCAGTCCCAGCTAGCCGGAGGTCATCGGCCACTTGCCTTACGCAGCCTCTCCTCTGGATCTGCGATTCCGGGTGTTTTGCGAGGGGGGTTTAATCAGCACACACTTCTATCTCTCAGCTTTCCTGAGAGGGCTCCAAATGCCGCACAGTCGAGCCTGGCCGCGCGTCCCGGCACCCAGGATGCAGCAGGGGAGGAGATCTCTCTGACGTCACCCCCTGCCGTCCTTCCCGGAACAGCGCACCACCGCCCCTCACACAGCAGCGTTGTCCACCTCGCACCGGCTCCAAGGAGGGAGAGCGAGAGTCCGGTGAGACAGGCAAGACACAGTGAGACAGGGAAGCCAGGAACCAGGTACCGCCGGTCAGAGCAGTACCCGCGAGATCATGTTACACTGGCGGGGAGGGAGCGTGGGGAGGCTATAGATCAAGCATGGAGCCGCCGGAGAGCACAGACCTCCTCCTCTACGCACACGCCGTCATGACCCCGCCAGCAATGAGATTATTATATGGATCGCTTTTCGTCATAAAATTAAATTATTATATGAATGATGCACTATTTTTTTGATCATTGCTTCTTTTTTTGTGGGTGGACCCAGTGGCAATTCCATTTTGCACCTCTTTTTTGGCATTATGTGCGTTTTGGAGCTTATTTTTTTTTTTTTTATAGTAGCCCCTTATTTTTTTATGTGATTTTGCCCACTTTTTTATATAAGCCCCTTATTGGGTATTAAACTGACAAAAACAGATACACACTTGCAGAACAAGTCAGTATTGGGTCTTATTGGGTGTTAAACTGATGCTTTTTGGGGCTTAGTTTTTCAAACTGACATCCTGTTTGCCGCTGCAGCACTACTCATAGATGAGCCACGTGTTTGTGCTGCACACTTGTGTGGCTTAGCATAGTTATACAGCTACCTTTTGCCCTAAGAACAATATTGTGAGGTGTAGAGTGGTCAAAAGTTTCTGGAAAGAGCTGTAAATTAATGTTATTGAGGTTAATATTACTCTAGTGTCCCCAACAAAAATTACGTGATTTGGAAATTTTTTGACAATTAAAAAAAAAAGAATCCAAATCCAAAGCTTTTCACCGCCGCTCGACAAAGCCAAATCCAAATCTCGGCGACAAATCCAAAACCAAATCTTTTTCCCCAGTGATCATCCCTAATTAATAAGCACAATCCAACAATAACCATATAACATGATAACTTAACATGAAATGGTATAACTTACTGAGCGTAAGGGAGGGATCGTTGTGTCACAGGATGGACTCAGAGAAAGGGATTTGAGTGGTAAATTCTTACAAAAATCCCCTTTTCTCTATCGACCATCCTTGTAACACAGCTCAACCTTGGGTCGTTCCTTTGGGAGGATACGCTCAGGTCTACAGTTCTTAGCACTGCTCGCCAAAATGAAGCATCCTCTGATGCAAACATGAAATCTGTAAAATTTGGTAAAAGTGTGAACAAAGCACCAGGTGCCAGCCCTGTATAACTGCTCAGCTGTAGCCCCATGACGCACAGCCCAAGAGGAAGCAACTGACCTAGTGGTATGGGCATTAATCTTGGTCGGAACTGGCCTGCCAACTTTTATGTAAAGTACAAGTGAAAAAAACAGTTTTTCTGGCACTAGAGAAGACCGTATCGCCCTCTATGCCAACGATATTTTATTATTTCTTCATGATCATCGTTTGGCATTACCACCCCGGGTCATGGGGATAATAGAAGACTTTGGCATCAACTCCGGATTACAAATAAATTGGAGTAAATCTTACATTCTTCCTTTAGGTGGCAGGAGCTCCCTAGTCTTGTACACGGCCTCACCACTGCAGTGGGCAGACGAGTTCAAGTACCTGGGAATATGGGTTTCCAGGGATATATCTAAATTCATTCCCCTGAATCTAAATCCCCTAATGGAATATATTAAGACTAAAATAGAAATCTGGGCCAGGTTGCCACTATCCCTGAGAGGTAGAGTCAATCTGGTTAAAATGATTGTCCAACCTAAAATCCTGTATATATTACAGCATTCCCCCTATATCTCCTGCGGTATATATTTAAAAAGGTCGAGGGCCTGATTACCTCTATCCTATGGTGTAATAAGAGAGTTAGGCTTAGACAAAGTACTCTTTCCAGAGAAAGGACAAATGGGGGCCTGGCCTTACCAGATTTTAGGTTATATTACCTCTCGTCGCATATGTCGTATATTAAGATGTGGGTTAAAAGGGGGGATGAGAGTGAAATGATTGAGGCAATGGTGGGTTGTGTTACCCCAGGACACACTCCTCTACAACTATTATTATCTGGCAATATGAAAAACAGATGGCCCCCGCTAGTAAAGCAGGCCATTAAGTCCTAGAGATTAGTGGAAACGTTAATGGGTAGCAGAGGGCTGGA
The DNA here is from genome assembly GCF_055691185.1 of Crinia signifera. NCBI lineage: Eukaryota > Metazoa > Chordata > Amphibia > Anura > Myobatrachidae > Crinia > Crinia signifera. The sequence goes on from NC_139218.1 coordinate 181,384,865, forward strand.
CCCTGAAACCCCTCTGTACGGGGCTGGCTGCCTTGCGGAACTGAGCGACCTTCAGATACGTGAGACATGGGCACAAAAGGGGATAACGTGCATAGGTCAGCTATATGTGGAGGAGAACCTGAGAACCTTCCAGTCCCTGAAAAATGAATATGCTCTACCAAACAATTATCTTTTCAGAAACCTGCAAGTCAGACACGCTCTGGAAACTCAGTTCCGCAATGGTGGCCCTGTCATAAGGGAGTCCCCCACTAAAAAACTGGTTAAAAGATCTCCCCATAGACATGGGGTCTCCTTTTTCTATAAAGCCCTATTGCAAGTGCAAGATAAGGACTTGGCTCAATTGAGGGATAAGTGGGAGAAGGATCTAGGGGTAATAGAAAGGGAAGAGTGGGAGGAGGCAATGGGAAATATTAGCAAAGCTACAAATCAAGTTAGATTCCAGCAAGTCCAACTGTTTATATTCCATAGGGTATATATAACACCAGATCGAATGAATAAATTCAGGGGGGTAAGTAGTATTCGGTGCCCAAAGTGCTCGGCCAATACATGTTCATTCTGGCATCTTATATGGGAGTGCCCCAGGGTGGCAGAATTTTGGAGGGAAGTGTTAGCAGTTCTGTCGGTCGTGGGGTTCCCCAGCTCTATATGCACCCCCCGAGTGTGTATTTTGGCTATAATGGGGAAGATATCGCTGGGTAGAGCTGATAAGCTACTATTGATACAACTCTGTACCCTGGCTAAGATTTGCATTGCAAGAAGGTGGATGGCTAAGGAAAGCCCTAGTTTGGAAGCATGGTTGGCATTGGTTCATGTAACAAAGGACCACGAGAAATATGTCCACAAGGTCAGGGGCTCGGTCCAGAAATTCCACAACATCTGGGATAGATGGTCTTCTTATGAGGAGGCTAATCTCCGAACGTAAGGCGGGGGAGGGAGATTGAACACGTGGAGGTAGAACAAAAGTCCAGGAAGGAGCTAGGGGAGATGAAAGGTAGTTAATAGCAAAAACGTGTCTAAAGAACCATATAGTAGCATGATGATATCCCAACGCCAGGGGAGGGTGGAGCGGTGAGTAGGTTGGGGGAGGGGGGGGTAGGTTATCAATAAATAGAGTGAGCAGGTTACGTAAATACTAGAGATGTGCGGCGGGCACTTTTTCGGGTTTTGGTTTTGGATCTGGATCTCCCTTCGGGTTTTGGATCTGGATTGGTTTTGTCAAAACCACCCTTGCGGGTTTTGGTTTTGGATCTGGATTTTTTTGGAAAAATGCTAAAAATTGCTAAAATAATAGATTCCGGGCCTGTTTTTGCCCCTAAAGTGTTGTTAAGCTCAATAACATTAGTGTCCACTCATTTCTAGTCAATTTTGATCACTTCACAGCTCACAAAATCGTTTTAATTTACTGTAGTAGGGCCAAAAGGTTATCCCGAGGTAGCTGGATGACTAAGCTAGGCGACAGCAGTGGGCATCACATACATGTGGACCTTACACTTCCAACCTGGCACATGTTGGAAGCAGAGCAGCACTACAGGGGCAGTTTGGCATGTGCAGCCAAGGAGCAGTGGGCGTTTGGTGCAGCATTGACTGTGCCTGCAAGGTAGTATCTGTTTGGATCAGTTTAATATCCAACAAGACCCCTATCTGGCGTGAGGTCACGTGGTTTCTGAACGCTGGGAGCATTACAAGTTGCCTCCTTATCCAGTTTGATCAGACTGGCTAGGCGTGCGTTCCATTTCCTCCCTCACCACTTCACCACTATACATGTGTTCATCCCGAAGCCACGCACTTGGTCTAGTACGCTGACCATCAGCAGCTGTTGGGACTTCTTCTTCCCAAACATTCATCAATCCATCCATACTATCCCAAAAGGAGGATAAATACTCTGGATGTCACTGATGACATATATTCTTCCCCAATAGAGAAGGACCGATCTTCGTTCAAAGCTATACTAGTAGCTGCGCTCCTCTGGTAGAAGATCCAATCAAGTACCAAAACCCCTGTTTGGCTTGATTGTGCACTCTTCCTCGTGTTCAGCCAAGGAGCAGTGGGCGTTTCGTGCAGCACTTATTTAGTCTGCAAGGTAGTATCTGTTTGGATCAGTTTAATACCTAACAAGACCCCTATCTGGCGTGAGGTCACGTGGTTGCTGAACGCTGGGAGCATTACCAGTTGCCTCCTCATCCATCACCTAATGGGTGGAGGGGGGTGGGGTAATTGGTGGCAGGGGGTGGGGTAATTGGTGGCTTCCACCTCTCTAGGACCCCAGGTTTGGAGTTTCCTATATAGTCTACACTTATAGACCGCTATCTAGGTAGTAGGGTCAATTTGTCTGCGACATCTGTCACCCAATTCACCGCTAAGGTTAATTTGTTTGAGCTGGCTGGCTAGGTGTGTTTTCCCTTACCTCCCTCACCACTTCACCAAATCACGTGTGTTCCTCCCGAAGCCATGCACTCGGTCTAGGAATGCATAAGACCATGGATGTCCCTGAGGACATGTTTTCATCCATTATGGATGGGGTGGAGAGCGAATCACCCATCTCCCCACCATTCATCCATCAGATGCCCAAACAGTCTTTGTTTTTTTTAAAAGACGCAAAAAAATGAAGAAGAAAAAGATAGGCCAAGGCCCTCCCAGCCCAGCCATCCATCCTTTACATCCCCTCCCAACAATAATAATGATAGGAAGGAATGGATGAGACCATGGATGTCTCTGAGGACATTTTTTCATCTATTATAGATGAGGTGGAGAGCGAATGACCCATCTCCCCACCATTCATCCATCAGATGGCCAAACAGTCTTTTTGTAAAAAGACGCAAAAACATGAGGAAGAAAAAGATTGGCTGAGGCCCTCCCAGCCAGCCCTCCATCCGGGACATCCTATCCAAAAAATCATTATAGAAAGGAATGGCTAAGACCATAGATGTGTCTGAGGACATTTTTTTCATCTATTATAGATGATGAGAATCACCCATCTCCCCACTATTCATCCATCAGATGGCCAAACAGTCTTTTTGTAAAAAGACGCAAAAACATGAGGAAGAAAAAGATTGGCCGAGGCCCTCCTAGCCAACACTCCATCCGGGACATCCCATCCAAAAAATCATTATAGGAATGGCTAAGACCATGGATGTGTCTGAGGACATTTTTTCATCTATTATAGATGATGTGGAGAGAGAATCACCCATCTCCCCACCATTCATCCATCAGATTGCCAAATAGTCTTTTTTTTTAAAAGACGCAAAAACATGAGGAAGAAAAAGATTGGCCGAGGCCCTCCTAGCCAGCCCTCCATCCGGGACATCCTATCCAAAAAATCATTATAGGAAGGAATGGCTAAGACCATGGATGTGTCTGAGGACATTTTTTCATCTATTATAGATGATGTGGAGAGAGAATCACCCATCTCCCCACCATTCATCCATCAGATGGCCAAACAGTCTTTTTGTAAAAAGACGCAAAAACATGAGGAAGAAAAAGATTGGCCGAGGCCCTCCCAGCCAGCACTCCATCCGGGACATCCCATCCAAAAAATCATTATAGGAATGGCTAAGACCATGGATGTGTCTGAGGCCATTTTTTCATCTATTATAGATGATGTGGAGAGCGAATCACCCATCTTCCCACCATTCATCCATCAGATGGCCAAACAGTCTTTTTGTAAAAAGACGCAAAAACATGAGGAAGAAAAAGATTGGCCGAGGCCCTCCCAGCCAGCCCTCCATCCGGGACATCCTATCCAAAAAATCATTATAGGAAGGAATGGCTAATACCATGGATGTGTCTGAGGACATTTTTTCATCTATTATAGATGATGTGGAGAGCGAATCACCCATCTCCCCACCATTCATCCATCAGATGGGTTAAATAATTTATGACGCTACAACAGCCAAAATAACGACGCAGAAAGAGGTGCAAGATGACATTGTCCTTGGGCCCTCCCACCCACCCTTATGTTGTATCCAGGACATGCACAGTTTAACAAACCAATCATTTCAGCAACAGGGACTTCAGCGGCAGGGATTTTCAACTGTGGCTGAAATGATTGGTTTGTTTGGGCCCCCACGAAAAATAAATGGCAATGGGCATTGCACAAACTGGCTTTACAAGATGTCATCCTCAGCATCAGATTCCTCAGCCTCATCCTCTTCTTCACACACAATTAATTATTCTTCGCTGGAATCAACCAATACAGGAGGACTGTGTGTATTAGGAGGACGTAAGTGCTGGTGAAGGAGGTCCAGTTCGTGGAATTTGAAATTCATTTTTATGAACATCATCTTCTCCATGTTTTGTGGAAGTAACCTCCTACGCCGATCGCTAACAAGGTTCCCAGCTGCGCTGAAGACTCTCTCAGAATATACACTGGAGGGTGGACAACTTAAGTAAAGCAAAGCCAGTTTGTGCAAAGGACGCCACATTGCCTTTTTTTCTTGCCAATAATGGAATGGACAATCTGACATACCTATTTCGATGCTATCGGCAAAGTAGTCATCCACCATTCTTTCAATTGTGATAGCATCATAGTCAGTAGCAGTCGACATGTCCATTATGCTAGGAAGCTCCTTCAGTCCGGACCAGATGTCAAAAATATTTCCGGACTGAATAGCAGTGGGTCACTTAGGAAAATTTAGCTTTTTCCTCGCAACCCCAGTGCTAGAAATTGAAGGAGAAGTTGTGTGCCTGCCACTTTCCGCTTCAGCTGACAATTTTTGGAGCAAGAGGTCTTTGCACCTCTGCAGATTTGTTCCCATTGGTAACAAAGACACAATGTAAGACTTAAACCTAGGATCCAGTATTGTCGCCAAAATATAATGATCTAATTGTAAGAGATCGACGACCCTTGGATCCTTGGTAAGTTAACTAATAGCGTGATCCACTAGTCCTACATATTTAGCAGATTCACTCTGCTTCAACTCCTCCTTCAATTTCGCCAACTGCTTTTGCAAAAGGCCTATTAAGGGAATGACCTGGCTCAAGCTGGCAGTGTCAGAACTAACTTTGCGTGTAGCAGCCTCAAAGGGCTGTAGGATCTTGCACACCACGGAAATTATTCTCCACTGAGCTTGACTCAGGTGCATTCCCGTTCCTCTCCCTATGTCATAGGTCGAGGTGTAGGTTTGGATGGCCTTTTGCTGCTCCTCCATCCGCTGAAGCATATAGAGGGTGGAATTCCACCTCGTGACCACCTCTTGCTTCAGCTGATGGCAGGGCAAATTGAGCTTTTCTTTCAAGTCTTGCAATCTCCTGCTCGCACTTGCAGAATGGCGAAAATGTCCACAAATTTTCCGAACAACGGACAACATCAAATTTACTGTGTGAGCAAAACATGGGACATGTTGGAATTCGCCCACATGTAATGCACTCACAATATTGGTGGCATTGTCGGATACCACAAATCCCGAGGAGAGTCCAAGTGGGGTAAGCCATTGCGCAATGACTTCTCATAGTTTTTCTAGGAGGTTTTCCGCTGTGTGCCTTTTACTGAAACCGGTGATACACAGTGTAGCCTGCCTCTGAATAGCAATGGGGGATTATGTTGCTGCTGCTGCTGTTGGTGCTGCTGCTGAAGGCAATACATCCACCCAATGAGCAGTCACAGACATGTAGTCTTTTGTTTGCCCTGTTCCACTAAAAAACCCACAGAATTAATTGCGGATACTGGACGCACGTCTATTACCAACATAGTTGTTATGGCGTCAGTAATACGCTGTGCAACGGGGTGACTGCTGGCATACTTCGTCCCCCTTGCAAAGGATTGACTTACAGTCAGTTGCTTGGCTAAGTGATCCGGACTAGCATTCCTGGTCCCCTTCCTGGAAGCAGCAGCACCAGCAGCAGCAGCAGAAGCAACAGGTGTACCTGATAAGGATGCTTCTGAGGAATCCAGGATAGGAGAGGATTAAGTCAGGATCATGACATTGGGTGCAGGACTACTTCCCAATCCCATAATCACTGAGGATGGGGATGATGCAGGTGTTTGAGGAGATTGCACGCCCTTGAATTTAACAGAGAAAAGGGAGCAGGACGGTGACGCTGGGCGGGCTGCTACGTTTGTTTACAGTTTCTTTTGACAAAAACTTCTGATGGATGCGCTGCAAATGACGTAACAGTGAGGAGGTCCCAAGGTGCTGCACGTCCTTACCTCTACTTACAATAGCTTTGCAAACGCTACACACAGCTTGACAGTTGTTGTCCGGATTTGGGTAGAAATAATTCCATACATGCGAGGTGGATTTTTTGGTCTTTTGCCCTGGCATGACAATGGGCTTTTCCATACCCCGGACAACAACTGTCTCCGTCGGTGCCTTAAAACAAACAACATCATCCTCAACATCGTCATCATCCGCATCCCTCTGTGTGCCAGCTTCACCAACAGAATCCACATTCTCATCCAATTCCTCAGAAGCATCCTCAATAACCAGGTCAAAATCTTGACTGGGGACGCTCTTGCACACACTTGCAGAGGGCACGCAAATGGTGGATTGAACCTCCTCTTCATGAATAGTATTTGAAAGGTCAGGCTCACATATGGCATCCGTGGAAACACTTAGACTCTCCTCAGGGATTTGTGAACTGTCCTTTGTCGTAAAACATTGCTTTTTTTTTTGTAAATAGTAGCAGAAGGGCTACCATCCTTCTTTTGAGAGCCATCAGTCAGAAACAAGGGCCAAGGCCGTAGTCTTTCTTTCCCACTGCGTGTGGTAAAGGGCATATTGCCAATTATATTTTTCTCAGCAGGGGTCTTCAATTTTTTGCTATGGACTATTGTAAATTTCGCTTTATGCTTTGCTTTCAGATGGCCTCTAGGTCTTCGACCATCGGCCTTGCCATCAGGATTCTGTCTTCACAGTAAACACTGGATGAATGTCCCACTGGACACACTGGATATGTCGACACAATGGACACTGTGGATATATGTCGCTCGTCACACTAGACAGTGGATAATATTTATGTCACACTGGCTGGACGCAGGATACATATGTAGTCACTGTAAACACTGGATAAATGTCCCACTGGACACACTGGATATGTCGACACAATGGACACTGTGGATATATGTCGCTCGTCACACTAGACAGTGGATAATATTTATGTCACACTGACTGGACACAGGATAATTGTCGTCACAGTAAACACTGGATAAATGTCCCACTGGACACACTGTATATGTCAACACAATGGACACTGTGGATATATGTCGCTCGTCACACTAGACACTGGATAATATTTATGTCACATTGGCTGGACACAGCACAGGATATATATGTAGTCACTGTAAACACTGGATAAATGTCCCACTGGACACACTGGATATGTCGACACAATGGACACTGTGGATATATGTCGCTCGTCACACTAGACACTGGATAATATTTATGTCACACTGGCTGGACACAGGATATATATGTAGTCACTGTAAACACTGGATAAATGTTCCACTGGACACACTGGATATGTCGACACAATAGACACTGGATATATGTCGCTCGTCACACTAGACACTGGATAATATTTATGTCACACTGGCTGGACGCAGGATACATATGTAGTCACTGTAAACACTGGATAAATGTCCCACTCGACACACTGGATATGTCGACACAATGGACACTGTGGATATATGTCGCTCGTCACACTAGACACTGGATACTATTTATGTCACACTGGCTGGACACAGGATATATATGTAGTCACTGTAAACACAGGATAAATGTCCCACTGGACACACTGGATATGTCAACACAATGGACACTGTGGATATATGTCGCTCGTCACACTAGACACTGGATAATATTTATGTCACACTGGCTGGACACAGGATAATTGTCGTCACAGTAAACACTGGATAAATGTCCCACTGGACACACTGGATATGTCGACACAATGGACACTGTGGATATATGTCGCTCGTCACACTAGACACTGGATAATATTTATGTCACACTGGCTGGATACAGGATATATATGTAGTCACTGTAAACACTGGATAAATGTCCCACTGGACACACTGGATATGTCGACACAATGGACACTGTGGATATATGTCGCTCGTCACACTAGACACTGGATAATATTTATGTCACACTGGCTGGACACAGGATATATATGTAGTCACTGTAAACACTGGATAAATGTCCCACTGGACACACTGGATATGTCGACACAATGGACACTGTGGATATATGTCGCTCGTCACACTAGACACTGGATAATATTTATGTCACACTGGCTGGACACAGGATATATATGTAGTCACTGTAAACACTGGATAAATGTCCCACTGGACACACTGGATATGTCGACACAATGGACACTGTTGATATAAGTCGCTCGTCACACTAGACACTGGATAATATTTATGTCACACTGGCTGGACACAGGATATATATGTAGTCACTGTAAACACTGGATAAATGTCCCACTGGACACACTGGATATGTCGACACAATGGACACTGTGGATATATGTCGCTTGTCACACTAGACACTGGATAATATTTATGTCACACTGGCTGGACACAGGTTAATTGTCGTCACAGTAAACACTGGATAAATGTCCCACTGGACACACTGGATATGTCGACACAATGGACACTGTGGATATATGTCGCTCGTCACACTAGACACTGGATAATATTTATGTCACACTGGCTGGATACAGGATATATATGTAGTCACTGTAAACACTGGATAAATGTCCCACTGGACACACTGGATATGTCGACACAATGGACACTGTGGATATATGTCGCTCGTCACACTAGACACTGGATAATATTTATGTCACACTGGCTGGACACAGGATATATATGTAGTCACTGTAAACACTGGATAAATGTCCCACTGGACACACTGGATATGTCGACACAATGGACACTGTTGATATATGTCACTCGTCACACTAGACACTGGATAATATTTATGTCACACTGGCTGGACACAGGATATATATGTAGTCACTGTAAACACTGGATAAATGTCCCACTGGACACACTGGATATGTCGACACAATGGACACTGTGGATATATGTCGCTTGTCACACTAGACACTGGATAATATTTATGTCACACTGGCTGGACACAGGATAATTGTCGTCACAGTAAACACTGGATAAATGTCCCACTGGACACACTGGATATGTCGACACAATGGACACTGTGGATATATGTCGCTCGTCACACTAGACACTGGATAATATTTATGTCACACTGGCTGGACACAGGATAATTGTCGTCACAGTAAACACTGGATAAATGTCCCACTGGACACACTGGATATGTCGACACAATGGACACTGTGGATATATGTCGCTCGTCACACAAGACACTGGATAATATTTATGTCACACTGGCTGGACACAGGATATATATATGTAGTCACTGTAAACACAGGATAAATGTCCCACTGGACACACTGGATATGTCGACACAATGGACACTGTGGATATATGTCGCTCGTCACACTAGACACTGGATAATATTTATGTCACACTGGCTGGACACAGGGTATATATGTAGTCACTGTAAACACAGGATAAATGTCCCACTGGACACACTGGATATGTCGACACAATGGACACTGTGGATATATGTCGCTCGTCACACTAGACACTGGATAATATTTATGTCACACTGGCTGGACACAGGATATATATGTAGTCACTGTAAACACTGGATAAATGTCCCACTGGACACACTGGATATGTCGACACAATGGACACTGTGGATATATGTCACTCGTCACACTAGACACTGGATAATATTTATGTCACACTGGCTGGACACAGGATATATATGTAGTCACTGTTAACACTGGATAAATGTCCCACTGGACACACTGGATATGTCGACACAATGGACACTGTAGATATATGTCGCTCGTCTCACTAGACACTGGATAATATTTATGTCACACTGGCTGGACACAGGATATATATGTAGTCACTGTAAACACTGGATAAATGTCCCACTGGACACACTGGATATGTTGACACAATGGACACTGTGGATATATGTCGCTCGTCACACTAGACACTGGATAATATTTATGTCACACTGGCTGGACACAGGATAATTGTCATCACAGTAAACACTGGATAATTGTCCCACTGGACACACTGGATATGTTGACACAATGGACACTGTGGATATATGTCGCTCGTCACACTAGACACTGGATAATATTTATGTCACACTGGCTGGACACAGGATAATTGTCGTCACAGTAAACACTGGATAAATGTCACACTACTGTCACACTAGACACTGGATATATATGTCGACACAGGATATATATGTTGTCACACTAGACACAGCCACTTACATTAATCTGCAGACTCAGAGCTCAGGGGTATAAATCACAACTGTCACACTAGTTACAAGTTGCCTAATAGCTGGCTCTATAAATTTGTCAACTACACAGGGTTTATCAGTTATTATCACCACAAAGTAGCTTGTTCACTACTACAGGCCAGGGGTCAGGGCTATAAATCTTGTCACTGTGTCTCAACAAGTGCACGGAGCACAGGTCAGTGAGGGCACAGGACAGTGAGGACACAGGTCAGTGAGGACACAGGTCCGTGAGGCAGGGCCGGATTAACAATGGGCCTGATGGAGCTACAGCTCCAGGCCCACTCTCCAAATAGGCCCATTTTGTAGCTGAGGGCCAGGGCTTTCCAACGAGCCCGGCCCCGCGTCGCTAGCCCCCCGGGAACAAGAGATACCACCAGGCAAAGCTGGAACGTTTTCCCCATAGGATAACATGGGCCCTGCTAATTCCGACCTCTACCCGATTCCAACGGCTGCCAGTTCCTCCGCCAGCATCACAGAAGCTTGAGGTTGATCTCAGTCTAACCCATATCGCTGGGCCTTTAATCTAATATCAGGCTGGTCCATATGGGTTCATTGGTTCTAGAGATATTGCGGGTAAACCAATTTTTTTTTGCATTTCTGAAATGTAATTTCATGGCTGTTCATGTTGTTTGAGGAGAGATTTCTCTGGAACCAAACATTCGAAGCCTACATGTAAATGGGTCAGTTGGTTCTGAAGATATAGCTGGTTGTTTAAAGGGGGGGCAGTTTTCTCTCCCCTTCACACCAGAAAATGCAGGGACTAGGCTGGTGTAAAAGGGGCCATACCGGGAATGTCCCTGCATGATCCTGGGACCATATTCCCAGGTAAGTCCCTGCATTTTCTGGTGTGAAAGGGGTATTATTTCAAATAGCCAGGACATGCAGTGCTCTGAATACAGTCAGGTAGCCCCCTGCTCTCTGCCCGGCTGTCAATGGCTGTCATTTCTGCCCGGCAGCGGCTGTCCCCCAGTTACCGCGAGTATCTATTCCCCTTGGCAATGAGCTTGTAATCCCACATAGCAACAAGCAACAAGGGTGGCGATACCCTGCCCTGCGATAACGATGCGGCCGGGTAATAGTACATAGAAAAATGCGGTAAAACGGGGGTTTTACCGCATTTTCCCTTTAGTACATCCCGCCCTTACTGTATGTAGCATAATTTTTAATAGGCATTATGGTGTTTGGCATAATATGTATTGGAGATTATGATGTGAGGCTTGTCATGTAATGGGCATTATGGTGTAAATTTTAAATGCGCGCCTTTGGCGCGCAATGCCCCTATTTATGAAGCATATTGTGCATTACTGCTCAATCTGTTTAATATAGTGCATGCATTTCCAAACGATGTCCCTCAAGCTGTTGTGAAACTACAAGTCTCATCATGCATTGCCACATTTTTGCTATTAAGGATTGCTAAATGTATGTCAAGGCCTGCTGGTTGGCGTAGTTTCACAACAGCTGGAGGGCCACTGTTTGGACATGCCTCGTATAGTGTGTATTTTGGCTTGATCCATGTGGCAAAATGTGAATTTTGCCTTAATCTGTGTGACATAATGTGAATTTTGGCTCAATCGGTGTGAATTTTGGCTCATTCCATGTGGCATAATGTGTAAGAGGCAAGTACAGTATAAGGGGGTTACGATTGTGTTGCATGATTTGTAGGGGGTATATGGTGTTGTAAACTTAGGTGACCATATAAAAGGTGCTGAAATGTTGTCTACCAAGTTTTGGCTTTCAGTATTTTTTTTATGACTTGAATGCCGCCTCACCCCGCAAGTATTTTAGGACATTGGCATTCTGTGGGTGCACCTTTGGAGGGCACCCGCCAATATATCTCCCTGCATTTTTCCTATGCCAGCCCCCTGCCTTTTCCAGGCATATATAATTAGTTGAAAGTATTTACACAAATAGAGACACACCCATGAGCAGACCACCCAACCAGAACACTGGTCATGCCCCTCCACATTATTAGGTGCTGGCCACCACCCCTATTATTGCGCATAATAGGCCCTTGATCATTTTCAGCTCCAGGCCCATTTAGACCTTAATCTGGCTCTGCCGTGAGGGCATGGACCACAGCACAGCAAAGCACAGAAAGCACCGCACAGCAGCACGGAGCACGTGTCAAGGAGTACAGCACAGGGCACACGGAGCTTCCCCTGCACTATGTCCCCTCTCCAAGACTCTACCGCGAGAATCCGACAGCGCGATGATGACGTTCGGCCTCGTTATTGGTCCGGAATTCAGGCGGGAACTCGGATCCTGACCCAGATCCGGACCCGGGTCCCGATATTCGGATCTGTCGGATCTCGGGGATCCGGACCCGCTCATCTCTACCCATTACACATAAAGCCACATGATGTAATGCCAACATATGGCCACACATGATGCCCAATACATGATATATTACAAACTGTAATACCCAAGACATACTATATAACAAACCGTAATGCCCATTACACATTTGACACATACATAGCTCGTTGCCAAGGGGGACTAAGTAGCTCGTTGCCATGGGGGACTAAAAACCTTGTTGCCCGCTCTCTGCTCTGCCCGGCTTAGCTGTGGCTGCCCTGTCTGTCAATAAAGTCTTCCACTGGACTGCTAGCCAATAGGAGCTTGCAGTCTAGCAGCCATCAAGTCTACTTCTGATTGGCTGCTGGCCCGCTAACCTATTGGCTAATGGCCCAGCGGGAGACATTATTGAAAATAGATATGGACCAGGCAGCTGCAGCAAAGCCGGGCAGAGCAGGGACTCAGGGAGCGGGCGGGGAAGGGAGCGGGGGAGCTGGTTGCACGGGTCCGGTGCCCTTTGAGCTCTTGGTACCCAGAGCTTGTGCTCTGCCCTCCCTATACCCCTTGGTACATGTTCTAAAGAGTCTAAAATGAAAGGAGGTGATGTTGCCAATAGCAACCAATCAGATTCTGTCTAGCATTTTAAGGTTGCAAAAGACAAATTATAGGCAACATCACCTGGTTTCATTTTCAGAAGCTTTAGTAAATTTACCATTTGCTGTTCACTAGAGAGACACACGGAGCCTAATTGAATAGGCTAAAGGTGGCCATACATCAGAAAGATATTGTACTCAATCATACAATCTCAATTGATTGTAAGATGGATTGTATGCAGATTGTGTGCACATCTTGTGTACACAATCATCCAATCAATCAATCAATCAATCAGCAGATGGATTGTATGACTGATTGTATGATGGATTGTATGCAGATTGTGTGCACATCTTGGGTGACATTCTATGTGTAGCGGTAAAAAACGCATGATTTTTACCGCACCTAATCGCACTTTTGAAAATCACAAGATTGGGCCGTTTTTCGCATATTTAATGAGATGTGAAAAACGGCCCAAATAGTGCGACTAGGTGCGATTTGATGCGATTTCTTTAGTCCTCAAAATGTGCGATTTTCAGGTCTGAAAATTGCACATTTGCAGGAAATCGCAATTTAAAAAAAAAAAAAAACTGCGCAGGGTCACCCCACCAGAGCATAACCAGCCCTGGGCTCATTGAGCCGGTGCTGGTGACATAAAATCACGATCCCCGACAAATAGGGGTCCCCTTGATTTAATGAAACCAGCACCAGGCTCAAGGTCCGGCGCTGGTTCCCAAAATAAGGGGGACAAAATGACTAGGGGTCCCCTGCATTTCAAGAACCAGCACCAGACCCAACCAGCCAGCAGGGTAATGCCACAGCCGGGGGACACTTATTATCATAGGCGAATCTAGGGGGTGGTCCGGGGGTGCACAGGACCACCCATCAGCCCATTTTGTAGCTGAGGGATTGGGCTTTCCAACGAGCCCAGCCCCGTGTCTCTAGCCCCCTGGGAACCTGAGATACTGCCATGCAAAGCTGGAACGTTTTCCCTATAGGATAACATGGGACCCGCTAATTCCGACCCCCACCTAGTTCAACGGTTGCCAGTTCCCCCTTCGGCATCACTGAATCTCGAGGTTGATCCCAGTCAAACCCAAATCGCTGGGCCTTCAATCTGATACCTGGCTGAATCCATATGGGTTAATTGGTTCCAGGGATATTGAGGTTGAATCCTTTTTATTTCGCATTTCTTAAATGTAATTTCATGACTGTTTATGTTCTTTGAGGGCAGATTTCTCTGGAACCAAACTCATTCGAAGCCAACTCAAAAGTTCTTCAATATGATACTGGTCTCATGTAAATCGGTCGTTTGGTTCCTAAGATGTAGCTGGTTGGTTAAAGGGGGGTAGGGAGAGGGGAGTGGTTGTCTCTTCCCCTCACACCAGAAAATGTAGGGACTAGGCTGGTGTATAAGGGGTCAGCCTGGGAATGTCCCTGCATGATCCTGGGACCATATTCCCAGGTAAATCCCTGCATTTTCTGTTGTGAAAGGGGTATTATTTCAAACAGCCATGACCTGCAGTGCTCTAAATACAGCCGGGCAGCCCCCTGCTCTCTGCCCAGCTGTCAATGACTGTCACCCCTGCAGCTTCCGCTCCAATTCTTCTCCCTGCTTTCACCTCAGCCTGCCCCCCCTTTAATCATGTGGTGCCGGCGCCCGGCGTGCTCCCCCAACGTCACGTACAACAACAGTGCGCACAATATTTCAAATGTCCACTCAGCTAGAGGGGACACCAGGAGGGGAGTGGGAGCGTGCTCTGCACTGCGCTCTGCTCCTCTCCCCATAGAAGCAGCTGCACCTCTCTCCATCTCTCCCTGCAGCAGCAGTAAAGGCTCATATAAAAATTTACAGTAAGTGGCACTTTTGGGGGCATTGCTTAAGGGACGCTACAAGTGGCGGTATGTGGGGGCATTACGCATAATGTGTGGCTTAATGTGTTAGGGGCATTACGGTGTGCAGCATCATGTGTAAGGGGCATTATGTGTGCAGCATCATGTGTAATGGGTACTATGGTGTGCGGCATCATGTGTAATGGGTACTATGGTGTGCGGCATCATGTGCAATGGGTACTATGGTGTGCGCCATCATGTGTAATGGGTACTATGGTGTGCGGCATCATGTGCAATGGGTAGTATGGTGCGTGGCATCATGTGTAATGGGTACTATGGTGTGCAGCATCATGTGTAATGGGTACTATGGTGTGCGGCATCATGTGTAATGGGTACTATGGTGTGCGGCATCATGTGTAATGGGTACTATGGTATGCGGCATCATGTGTAATGGGTACTATGGTGCCATTAACCAAGAACCCCCTAGCAATGAGCATGTAGGTAAGCAGCACTTATGTGGCAAATATGTAATGGGCATTACGGTTTGTTATATAGTATGTAATGGTCATCATGATGTGTGGCACAATGTGTAATGAGCATTATGGTGTGTGGCTTTATGTGTAATTGGCATTATGGCGTGTTGCTTTATGTGTAATCAGTGGCGTAACTACACTAAGGCAGCCACCGCCACCGCTTGGGGGAGCGAGTGGCAGCGCTGTCTGTGTGGGAGCCGGCATCCAGCACTTTCTTACTACTTGCCTGCTGCTGCCCACCCCGCATCCCCGGTGCACACTGCGTTGCCGGCCCGACGCCCAACAACCCCCCCTTCCCCCGGCAATTACCACTTATCTGCCCGGTGACTGTACTGAGTCTGAGTGAGGTACAGAGCAGCCCTGTGTGGACCCTCCCTCTCCAGTCTGCCGGGGCTTGATGTCACGCTCTGGTGACTGCCTCGGCGCGAGAAATGAAACACAGGCCGCCCGCAGTGTTATGACGCTCTACTGCCCGGTGCTCCTGAGTCCTGCCACGGGCTCTGCAGCCATAGCCTTCTCTGGACCTGCTGCTGCAGCCTCCGTGTATCCCACCGCTGATGCCTCCACCGTCCACATGACCCACCGTCGCTGCTGCCCTGCACTCCCTAATGTGATGCCCTGCTTCCCACTGTAGCCTCCACGGGACAATGGCCGCTGCCTCTACGGTACACTGATTGTATAAATGATGATTGCTGTCCTTATCTCTCTCTCTCTCTGATGTCTTTATCTCTCTCTGCTGTCTTTATCTATTTCTCTCTGCTGTCTTTATCTCTCTCTCTGCTGTCCTTATATCTCTCTGCTGTCCTTATCTCTCTTTGCTGTCCTTATCTCTCTCTGCTGTCTTTATCTCTCTCTCTCTGCTGTCTTTATCTCTCTGATGTCCTTATCTCTCTCTGATGTCCTTATCTCTCTCTGATGTCCTTATCTCTCTCTCTGCTGTATTTATCTCCCTCTCTGCTGTCTTTATCTCTCTCTCTGCTGTCCTTATCTCTCTCTCTCTGCTGTCCTTATCTCTCTCTGCTGTCCTTATCTCTCTCTGCTGTCCTTCTCTCTCTCTCCGCTGTCCATATCTCTCTCTCTCTGCTGTCCTTATCTCTCTCTCTCTCTGCTGTCCTTATCTCTCTCTCTCTGCTGTCTTTATCTCTCTCTCTCTGCTGTCCTTATCTCTCTCTCTGCTGTCCTTATCTCTCTCTCTCTGCTGTCCTTATCTCTCTCTCTCTGCTGTCCTTATCTCTCTCTCTCTGCTGTCCTCTCTCTGCTGTCCTCTCTCTCTCTCCACTCTTTCTGCTGTCCCTCTCTCCCATGTCTTCTCTCTTTCTGTTGTCCTTTTGTCTCTCTCCACTCTCTAAGTGAGAACATGCATCCTGGCAATATATAAAATTTATAGTTACGCCACTGTGTGCAATGGGTATTATGGAGTTTGCTAAAATGTGTAATGGGCATTACTGTGTATGGTCTAAAGTGTAATATCACACTCCTTTTTGTGATGCCACGCCTCCTTCCCACGAGGTCACTCCCCTTTTTGCCGCGCGCGCAAAATGGCCCCCTACTTTTATGTCTAGATCTGGGACCACCCATTACCATAATTCTAGATTCGCCTATGCTTATTATATAAGGTCCCGCGGCCAAAGCATTATCCCCCTGGCTGGTCAGCATGGGCAGGGGTTCTGGGGAAGTGGGGACCCCCCCAAAGAAGGGGTCCCCCCCCTCCAGGACTTACCAGCAAATGCTGAAAGTCCGCGGCTGTCCCCGATGCCCCTGGTCGGTGGGCATCGGGCTGATGAAAAGTGTAAAAAAAGAATAAAAACTATTGTCTTATACTGTAGAACTATGAGTCCCAGCAAGCCTACCCCGCATGCTGGGACTTGGAGAACCACAAGTCCCAGCATGCGGGGCATTAAAGGGCCCGCTGGCACTTGTAGTTCCACAGTACAAGAATAAGTTACATAAAACACACACTGACACCCAGAAAAATAAACGTTTAATACATCCACACCCCACACATACTGATACTTACCTACCTTGAGCCCGTGGGTCGGTCCCTGGATCCGGGGTCCTGGCTCCAGGGCTGAAGAGTCCGTTTCCGGGGCCTTGGTCCTGGTTCCGGGGCTCATGGGCTGAAGATTCTGGGGTCCTGGATCCGTAGTAATCCAAAGGGGTACCTGAGGAAGGAAATCCTACTTACCTGGTCCCCGGCAACGACCCCGGCATCTTCAGCTCCAGACGCGCTGCTCCTGGCTGGTACCCGCTCACGGACTGGAGAGACGCTGAGATTTTCATGAGTAGGATTTCCTTCCTCAGGTACCCCTTTGGATTAATACGGATCCAGGACCCCGGAATCTTCAGCCCAGGAGCCCCGGACCCCGGACCAGCCCCGGAACCAGGACCAAGGCCCCGGAACCGGACTCTTCAGCCCTGGAGCCAGGACCCCGGACCCCGGATCCAGGGACCGACCCACGGGCTCAAGGTAGATAAGTAACAGTATTTGTGGGCTGTGGATGTATTAAACGTTTATTTTTCTGGGTGTCAGTGTGTGTTTTATTTAACTATTTCTTGTACTGTGGAACTACAAGTGCCAGCGGGCCCTTTAATGCCCCGCATGCTGGGACTTGTGGTTCTCCAAGTCCCAGCATGCGGGGTAGGCTTGCTGGGACTCATAGTTCTACAGTATAAGACAATAGTTTTTATTCTTTTTTTACACTTTTCATCAGCCCGATGCCCACCGCCCAGGGGCATCGGGGACAGCCCCGGACTTTCAGCATGGGCTGGTAAGTCCTCTCCTGGAGGGGGGGGGGTCCCCACTTCCCAGGAACCCTGCCCATGCTGACCAGCCAGGGGGATAATGCTTTGGCCGCGGGACCTTATATAATAAGTGTCCCCCGGCTGTGGCATTACCCTGCTGGCTGGTTGGGTCTGGTGCTGGTTCTTGAAATGCGGGGGACCCCTAGTCATTTTGACCACTGTATTTTGGAAACCAGCACCGGACCTTGAGCCTGGTGCTGGTTTCATTAAATCAAGGGGACCCCTTTTTGTCGGGGACCGTGATTTTATGTCACCAGCACCGGCTCAATGAGCCCGGGGCTGGTTATGCTCTGGTGAGGGACCCCGCGCAGTTTTTTTTTTTTAAACTGTTTAACCATTTTTTTCCACCAGAACCCTGCACAGATCTCAATGATCTGTGCAGGGTTCTGGCTAATTCGCCCATCAGAACCTGGTCTGATTTTTGGGCAAATTTTAGACACATTTATACAAATCGCATACCATTAAATATGATTTGTATACTTTTCAATGTGAAAACATCTGGATGGGATGTGCTGCTAGAAACAGCCATCACATTTCCAGAATGTCCAATTTGTTGGCCAAAATCACACTTTTTTCAAATTTTCGCAGTTAATTAAATATGCGAAAATGGAAAAACATAGAGGGGGAAATTTACTAAAGGAAATGTGTAAAAAATACAGTAGGTGTAAAAATAGGTGTATTTGTATCCAGAAATACACTTATTTTTGACATTTACTATCCCGAAAATACGGCAATTCGTATTGATGTGCTATCAATACGAATTGACGTATTTTCGGGATAGTCAATGTAAAAAATAAGTGTATTTCTGGATACAAATACACCTATTTTTACACCTACTGTATTTTTTACACATTTCCTTTAGTAAATTTCCCCCAGAATGTCACCCCAGTGTACACAACCGTGCAGCAGATGGATTGTATGACTGATTGTATGATGGATTGTGAGTAGATTGTATGTCCAAAAACCACCAAGGACTGCCGGGGATTTCAAGGGAAATTGTACACAATCATGAGCGCAATCGATCTTAAGATTGATCTTTCTGATGTATGGCCAGCTTTAGACAAATCAGAAACTTTAGTAAAATGAGAAGTTGTTCTTGTATGAAGATATTTTTCCCTTACTCATAGTTTTTTTTGTGAATCCTGGATTAATCATAATAGATAAATTCATAAGAAAAGCAATAGTCTCTCATGGAGGTACTGAAGCAGCACATGTGTTTTATTGCATCAGATTTCCCAACATGATGAAACTGGCTATAAATAGCTACGTGTATAATGTTCAAAAAATATCTGCTGCCCATCTGCGAAATCTAGAGTAGATTTCAGCATGATAACTGACTGACCAAAGGCACTTAATGAGGCCTCAGGAGCATAGGCGAATCTAGGGGGTGGACCGACGGTGCACAGGATCACCGATTAGCCCATTTTCTAGTTGAGGGATGGGGCTTTCTAACGAGCCCAGCCCCGTGTCTCTAGCCCCCTGGGAACCGGAGATACAGCCAGGCAAAGCTGGAACGTTTTCCCTATAGGATAACATAGGACCTGCTAATTCCGACCCTCACCCAGTTCAACGGCTGCCAGTTCCCCCTTCGGCATCACCGAAGTTCGAGGTTGATCTCAGTCGAACCCAAATCGCTGGGCCTTCAATCTGATACCAGGCTGGATCCATATGGGTTAATTGGTTCCAGGGATATTGAGGTTAAACCGTTTTTTCATTTCTTAAATGTAATTTCATGACTGTTTATGTTCTTTGAGGGCAGATTTCTCTGGAACCAAACAGCCCAGTTTCACGGGACCAAAATCATTCGAAGCCAACTCAAAAGTTCTTCAATATGATACTGGTCTTATGTAAATGAGTCAGTTGGTTCCGAAGATATAGCTGGTTGGTTAAAGGGGGGTAGGGAGAGGGGAGTGGTTGTCTCTCCCCCTCACACCAGAAAATGCAGGGACTAGGCTGGTGTATAAGGGGTCAGCCTGGGAATGTCCCTGCATGATCCTGGGACCATATTCCCGGGTAAATCCCTGCATTTTCTGTTGTGAAAGGGGTAATATTTCAAACAGCCGTGACCTGCAGTGCTCTAAATACAGCCGGGCAGCCCCCTGCTCTCTGCCCAGCTGTCAATGACTGTCACCCCTGCAGCTTCCGCTCCAATTCTTCTCTCCGCTTTCACCTCAGCCCGCCCCCCTCCTTTAATCATGTGGTGCCCAGCGTGCTCCCCCGACGTCATGCACAACAACAGCACGCACAATATTTCAAATGTCCCCTCGGCTAGAGGGGACACCAGTAGGGGAGTGGGAGCGTGCTCTGCGCTGTGCTCTGCTCCTCTCCCCATAGAAGCAGCTGCACTGCTCTTCATCTCTCCCTGCAGCAGCAGCGAAGGCTCATATGAAAATTTACAGTAAGTGGCACTTTTGGGGGCATTGCTTAAGGGACGCTACAAGTGGCAGTATGTGGGGGCATTACGCATAATGTGTGGCTTAATGTGTAAGGGGCATTACGGTGTGCAGCATCATGTGTAAGCGGCATTATGTGTGCAGCATCATGTGTAAAGGACATTATGGGGGAAATTTACCAAAATGGATTCGTAGAAAAAAGGTGTATTCGTAGGGAGAAATACACCTTTTTTTTACGAATTAGTATTTTCGGGATTTACAATCCCAAAAATACAACAATTCGTAGTCCTAAAGATGGAACATTCGTATTTGTAGTTACAAATATGAATGCCCTACACCATCGATAGGATACGACAGAAATCACCATTCAAAAGAATGGTGGTTTCTGATTTACTAAGCAGCCGTACTGACAATACGGCTGCTTAGTGGTGTGAAACACCCACGCAAATACGACAGGAAAATAGAACACCATTTTCCTGTTCTATTTGCGTTTTAGCCTGCACGGATCAGTCAGATCCGTGCAGGCTGCAGTGTAAAAAAATAGAAAAATAAATAAATAAAAAAAAAAACGGCGTGGGGTCCCCCCCACAGCCATTACCAGCACCAGGCTGAAGGAGCCGGGGCCGGTAATTAAAAATCAGGGAGCCCGACAAATAGGGGCTCCCCGATTTTTAACAACCAGCCCCAGGCTCCAGGTCCGGGGCTGGTTCCCAAAATACGGGGGACAAAATGACTAGGGGTCCCCCGTATTTCAAGAACCAGCTCCAGGCACAACCAGCCGGCAGGCTAATGCCACAGCCGGGGGGAGACTTTTTATGCAAGTCCCCCCCGGCCAAAGCATTAACCCTACCACCGACCAGTCTACAGTTAAAAAAATAGTGCACAAAACACACTGACACACTTTTAAAATAAAACTTTATTACACACAAAGCCCACACATACTAATACTTACCTATCTTCTCTCCGTAGGTAGCCCTGATGTCCTGTGTCGGCGTCTTCTGGTCCTGTGTCGTCTTCTTCCTCCATGTCGACCGTCGCTGTCGCCGTCCGGATCCGACGAAATCCATTTGGGAAGCTGTGGAAGGAAACCATACTCACCTGTCCCAGCGCGACGTAGTCCAGGTAAGGGTCTTTGCAAAAAAACAAACCGACACCCCGAAACCAGCCGGACTGACGGAGACGCACGTGTGTTTGTTTACATCGTGCGGCTCCGCCTCCCGAATGCCGCTATTGGCCGCCTTGCGGCCTAGCGGCTCCTGATTGGCCGCTAGGCCGCAAGGCGGCCAATAGCGGCATTCGGGAGGCGGAGCCGCACGATGTAAACACCGTGCGTCTCCGTCAGTCCGGTCTGGTTTCGGGGTGTCGGTTTGTTTTTTTGCAAAGACCCTTACCTGGACTACGTCGCGCTGGGACAGGTGAGTATGGTTTCCTTCCACAGCTTCCCAAATGGATTTCGTCGGATCCGGACGGCGACAGCGACGGTCGACATGGAGGAAGAAGACGACACAGGACCAGAAGACGCCGACACAGGACATCAGGGCTACCTACGGAGAGAAGATAGGTAAGTATTAGTATGTGTGGGCTTTGTGTGTAATAAAGTTTTATTTTAAAAGTGTGTCAGTGTGTTTTGTGCACTATTTTTTTAACTGTAGAACTACAAGTGCCAGCGGGCCCTTTAATGCCCAGCAGGCTGGGACTTGTGGTTCTCCAAGTCCCAGCTTGCTGGGGAGGCTTGCTGGCACTTGTAGTGCCCCAGTAAAAAACAATAGGTTCATCTTTTTTTTACACCATTTATCAGCTCGATGCCCACCGCCCAGGGGCATCGAGGACAGCACCAGGCTTCAGCCTGGTCAGGTAAGTCCTGGAGGGGGGGGACCCCTTCATTGGGGGGGTCCCCACTCCCCCAGGGCCCCTGGCCAGGCTGACTGGTCGGTAGGGAGAATGTTTTGGCCGCGGGACCTTATATTATAAGTGTCCCCCGGCTGTGACATTACCCTGCTGGCTGGTTGTGCCTGGGGCTGGTTCTTAAAATAAGGGGGACCCCTACTCATTTTGTCCCCCGTATTTTGGGAAACAGCCCCGGACCTGGAGCCTGGGGCTGGTTGTTAAAAATCGGGGAACCCCTATTTGTCGGGTTCCCTGATTTTTAATTACCGGCCCCGGCTCCTTCAGCCTGGTGCTGGTTTCGGCTGTGGGGGGGACCCCACGCCGGTTTTTTTTTTATTTATTTATTTTTTCTATTTTTTTTTACACCTTGCAGCCTGCACGGATCTGACTGATCCGTGCAGACTGCCAGAAACATTCGTATTAGCGGCCGTATATACGGCCGCTAATACGAATCATTACACCATCGGAGGGTTACAAAGCAGTCGTATATGACTGCTTTGTAACTGATCCTCCGGAACACGACTTTGTATACGACTTAAACAGTCGTATGCAGTCGTAGGGAAAATACCAATACGAAAAACTAGGTTTTTCATATTGGTAAATTTCCCCCTATGTGTGCAGCATCATGTGTAATGGGTACTATGGTGCGCGGCATCATGTGTAATCGGTACTATGGTGTGCGGCATCATGTGTAATGGGTACTATGGTGTGCGGCATCATGTGTAATGGGTACTATGGTGCCATCAAGCAAGAACCCCCTAGCAATGAGCACGTAGGTAAGAAGCACTTATGTGGCAAATATGTAATGGGCATTATGGTTTGTTATATAGTATGTAATGGGCATCATGATGTGTGGCACAATGTGTAATGGGGATTATGGTGTGTGGCCTTATGTGTAATTGGCATTACGGCATGTGGCTTTATGTGTAATGGGTATTACGGAGTTTGCTAAAATGTGTAATGGGCATTACTGTGTATGGTCTAAAGTGTAATACCACACCCCTTTTTGTGATGCTACGCCGCGCAAAGGTCCTCCTACTATTATGTCTAGATCTGGGACCACCCATTACCATAATTCTAGATTTGCCTATGCTCAGGAGATGATGTCTTCTCAGGATCAGCATACATTGCAAAAATAGAAGAGAAATGCAGCACCACTTCATAAAGCTGCAGGTACTGCTACCAAAGGAATAGCTCATGACTGTGGATCACCTTATTATAATAAAAAGATAGATCCAAGTTGATATATAAGAAGCATAATTCTGGACAGCCTGCTGTAGCTGGCTGCAAAAAATATGTAATAGTTGTGATATATAAAAGCAATATTGATTTATTTGGTCAAAGCAGATTTTCTGATTACTGTTGGTCATAAACTCACCATCGGGTATCCCCCTGGCCCACCCCGACGGTTGATACACCTAAATACAAACTTAACTCTAAACCTTATATAACTTAACTTAAAATAAAGACACGACACAAAGTGCTGGCGTTTCAAAAAGAATGTCAAATTTATTTTGACAATTAACTAAGACTATGAATGGTGGCGGCACTAAAGAACGGTCACTATAGGAAAGGTGGGGTTAAAGATCACTAAGCATACATACAACGCTGGGTGACCACTCTCCCTGGTCAGCCACCAGGCCTGGTGGTGACGGCCATTCCCCGGACAGAAGCATGGCCCATGACAATCGATGTCGAGGGAGAGTGCACCCCACTACCTACACACATACAGAGTTCTTAAAAAATGACCGTTCTTTACCGCCGCCGAAGAGAAATAGGGAAGGGTGGGTGGGGCTTCTTGAACAGAGGGTGGTCACTCTAAACTCGTGATCATTCCTACCCTGTCTAAACCCTCCCCCTGCTCTGATAGGCCTTGTGCCCATCCTCATTACAATAGCATGTGATTAACAGCAGAGTGTACCCTGGGAGAACCCTCAGTGGTTTATGTCACCTCAGGCTTATTCAGCCTTCTGTGTTTCTTAAACTCACCATCGGGTATCCCCCTGGCCCACCCCGACGGTTGATACACCTAAATACAAACTTAACTCTAAACCTTATATAACTTAACTTAAAATAAAGACACGACACAAAGTGCTGGCGTTTCAAAAAGAATGTCAAATTTATTTTGACAATTAACTAAGACTATGAATGGTGGCGGCACTAAAGAACGGTCACTATAGGAAAGGTGGGGTTAAAGATCACTAAGCATACATACAACGCTGGGTGACCACTCTCCCTGGTCAGCCACCAGGCCTGGTGGTGACGGCCATTCCCCGGACAGAAGCATGGCCCATGACAATCGATGTCGAGGGAGAGTGCACCCCACTACCTACACACATACAGAGTTCTTAAAGAATGACCGTTCTTTACCGCCACAGCCAGGCCCTAGGCCGCAGCCACCGCCACCACTAATAACGCTCAGCACCTTGAAGATAACCATGAAAATGTTGCCTAGAAAACTGAGCCACGCCCTGCGTGCTCAGATGAATGTCATCGCTCCTGTACAGCTCTGGACACTGGAAGTCGATGGCGTCATGACACCCCCGCCGTTAACTAGCCGGTATCTTTCAACCGCAGAGTTCACCTTCTTACGTGAACGCTCCAGGCGGGGGCACAATCTAGCGTTCCTCCAAACTCTCCTTGAGATCATGGAGGACCACACTAACACACAAGATGGCAAAAATTGGGCAATGATGTGGAGGTCCCGGATAATCATGGAGCGCAGCTCCAGAGCGGATCCCCGCCCAAGGTCATTCCCGCCTAAGTGGAATATAACGACCTTCGGGACCCCAAACTGCTTCACGGCCAGCATCAGCTGAGCCTGCAGCGCACACCACCTCATGCCCCGTACTCCTAGCCACCTAACCTCCTCAGCTTGTGGGAACATGCATACATCAGAGGCGAGATCCGCCTGCGAGGCCCAGTACACAAAGGAATGGCCCAACATCCACACGGACTTAATGTCCTGTCGACCTGAAATATGCACACAAGAGGTTAGTTAGTAGGGGACTCAATTGCAACCAGCACTCACACACCAACCAGGTTTGAGAGAGAGAGGGAAGAGAAAACCGTGGCCGACCAGCTCTTGAGGCACAAAACACACCGCCCGGAGTAAACTAACAGGTACGCCATGTCAGATTGTAAATGAAGCCAAATTGTGCCCCCGGGCGTATGCGAAAACACACCTCAAGGCCCCCACTGGAAGTTGGCGAGCGCTTATGCGTCCAGTCGACCATGGTGAGCAGTGATAGATAAAGTCGGCCGAATGTACCTACGGAATGCTGCCGAGCGCCATCGACCCAGAGACTGAATCTCTAAATAGGAGCGGCCCTCCGCAGCCGCCGAGGTAGCAGCCCCAATCCGAAAGGAATGCGACCCAAATTCCTTTGGATCGAGACCCGTGGCCTCCAGCGCCCGTCCCAATCCGTGGCAAAACTGATACTTGGTGAGCGGTGACCCATCATCATGCATCAACCATGCACCAGGTAGGTCTGGCTGCACCTGTGCGAAGGCCGTAACCAACGCCACGGGGCACACCCCTTCCACCGCACATGGGAGCAAAGACAGCCACCAGCCCCTACCAGCCTGGTCCGTCTTGGAACAGCACCGAATCCACATGGACCACCAGATCATCCACGGTCAGTGGTGAGGGCATTCGCTTTGACAGCGCCACCAGCTCCCCGATCCTGAAGGCACCATGATAAGCCATTGCATACGCCATTCGGAACAACAGGACCTCATAGTCAGGCCAGCAAATGTCCCTCAGGGCACCCAGCAAGGCTGGGAGCATTGTCAAATCAATTGGTCGCCTGCAGTCTGGGAGCGCCGGCGAGGTGCGCAGCCATCCACGCAACGCCCTGGACACCAGAAAGGACCGGGACAGGTCCGCCCTACCATGCAGAGATGAAAAGATAGACACCCCTGCCAGCATCCTGCGTACTGAGGCAACAGAACACCCCAAGGAGTACAAACTCCAGACAAAGGACCCCATGGCCGCACCAGGTGTCTTACCTGCAGAAGGGGCAGACAGCCTAAACTGTTCCCCCTCGTGCCATCCTTCCTGATAGCTCCACAGTGTCCTGGGCACGATAGCCCTCATAGCTAGCCCCTCCATTCCGGGCTGATCACCTGAAGTGCCGTGGACATGCCAGGGGTCCCGATAGCCGAGGTTCCAGGAACAACTGCCAGAGGAGGAGCCGGCCTGCCCTGCGAGGCCGAAGTGGCAACCGGCCTGAGCTCCCGGGCCACTGCACTAGTTGGGGACACAATTACGGGTGCCACCTGTGAAGAGGCTGTAACCCTAGGCAGCTCAGCAGGGGCTGGCAAAATGGCAGGGTTGGGAGCTGGCAGAGCCCCAGTAGGGGAAAGCCCAGACATGCAGTCCATAAAGGAAGTCAGAAGGGCCATAAACTGCTGTACTCCCTTAAGGGAAGTAGGTGGCAGGGGCCCTGCACCGCGTCAGCCAACAGAGGGGAAGTATTTTTGGGAACCACCCTAGACCCCCCTTTAGCGCTGCGGGACCAGCCTGGTCCTCTGCAGCCATTGTCGCCTGGCCGGTCCTGCAGGAGGCATGTCCCCGGGGATGGACAGGAGTGACTGGGGTCCCACAATAGGGGGGTGGCCGTCCCCAGTAGCCTGTACTAGCAGCCCTACATCCCCGTCTCCCGCCACCCCGCTGGCCAGTCTTGGAATGCCAGAGGGGCGTGCAGTGCCTGTGGCAGGAGCAATGGCGGGGACTGGGCAGTGGTATCATCCAGTGGCCCTGCCGCGCCCCCGGGAAGTTGCGCCATGGGCACTAGCTCTGTCCGACCCCCCAGGCTACTAGGAGGTCCAGGCGCCATTGCCACGGCCTACCCCTTAGTGATGGGAAATCTAGTTAATTTTTGTGACTATTATGATTATTATCATTATGATCTAGTTCACCCAAAAGATTAGTTCAGAAGATTACCGTATATATACTCGAGTATAAGCCAACTTTTTTAGAACATTTTTTATGCTGAAAATGCCCGTCTCGGCTTATACTCAAGTGAGGGTCCCACTCGAGTCAATAAGCTTTCCCAGTTCTTGTTGAAGACTTAGGTGCCTAGGCTTATATTCGGGTCGACCTACACTCGAGCATATATACAGCAGTTTGTCTGGCTCATTATTCCATCACCAACTCAGAGACTGAGAGGGGCGATTAGAACTAGATGAACCAGACTACATTATTACACGCAGAGCAGGGATTTCTAATACTAGCTCATTGGAGGAGTAATGGTCTTGTTAGAATGATCAGATAGGTTTAATAAATCAGATTATTTTTCATTTTAGAAAAGCAGTAAATTATACAGCACCCTTTACCCCTTTCACACTGCACTTGAAAACCGGTATATTGCCGTTGTTTCACATTTCAAACACGTTTAAGGCAAACGGAAAGTGCCAGAGTTGATTTACCAGTTAAAGATAACCGATATTTCAAAATGTTTAAAAGCAGAGTCCTACACGTTTTATGGGACATTTTTTTATGCAGTGAGAATGGCTCGAAAAGGTATTTAGCAAAAACAACAGACTACAGACCTGCCCCCTGCATTCTGCCTTGAAACGTGTTGAGGGGATCAAAACGGGTTGACTGATGTGAATGGTATTCAAATGGCATTCAAAACGGCAATCTACTGCAATGTCAAGGCTCAGATCCGTCTTGAATACCGCCTTAAAATACAGCTCTGTTAAAATGTTTAGGAAGGGCGAAAGCGGCTCTATAGGGACCTATTCATTGTTTAGCTCTGCAATATTTATCCCATTTTGGCTATTATTTTAACTTCCATAATATGCAAGTAAAATACCCAAATTCAGAGTAATATACTGTCACTATTTTTGCTTTTAAAATACAGTATTTAACATGTCCCTTTGCCCCAATGCAACTGACTTTAGAGAGAGATAAAGTAAAGAGTTTGCAAAATATCCAGTCAGTTTCTGTCATTTATCTTGCACAGTCTAAAATGTGACCTAAGCTGATCGGCTGCTAGGGGAAACTGCTCCACTTTATGTATTATGAAGGTTCATACATATCCCTCTTTGTCCTGTGGAGTAAACAGAGCTACAGTATATAACATACTCTACATGATTGGGAGTGTAGCTCGAGACCTAATATGAAGGCAGCATGGCAGTGCATACTATAGTGCTGTTCCATACACACAATACATGTGCCACACATGGCAGCCCAGAGGCACTGTACAGTCTCATTATGGCTGTATGAGTCAGAGATTAGTTTAGGGATCTGTAGGAAGTGAACTAATTGAACTACTGAACTATTTGCATGACTCATGAGTCATCAGGACAATGTAGATCCGCAGAGTCCAGACCATGTGTGAGCTCAGCACTGCCATCTTTGGCAGCTAACATGTACTGCCTCCTGAGTATTGCATGAGAGCTGATAACATGGCTGCTGCAGAAGCTCCTACACAGATCCCAGCAGAAGATTTAGCACAGCAGTATGCTCAGGACTCAGTAACAGCAGCAGCAGCAGTAAGTGTTTGGGCATCTGGATTTAATAGTATAGTGATAGTATCACATAAAGGTGAGCAGCATGAGCACACATGCTCACTCACAGACACCCCACACATAGACTTTGTCTAGGCAGTGCATACTTTCATTTCATTAGATCTGTATTTGCTGGGCTTTGCTGTACATTTAACTATAGATTCAGTAATTAAAGATGCAGTAAATTAGCCTTATGTAGCTGCTGGGCTCTGTATCAGTGTGTTACACTGGGCTCTGTCTGTCTGTGTGTTACACTGGGCTCTGTCTGTCTGTGTGTTACACTGGGCTCTGTCTGTCTGTGTGTTACACTGGGATCTGCCTGTCTGTGTGTTACACTGGGCTTGCACCCAGCTAGAAAGAGAAGGACAGAAAAGGAAGAATCTAACAGGGGAGAGAGAAGGTGAAGATTTTAGAAAGATTTAGCAAAAGATAGAGAGACAGTATAAGATACTTTTTTTTTAGAGAGTGCTGCAAATGCAGCTCTTGCCTTACCAGCTTCTTGAACAGAGGGTGGTCACTCTAAACTCGTGATCATTCCTACCCTGTCTAAACCCTCCCCCTGCTCTGATAGGCCTTGTGCCCATCCTCATTACAATAGCATGTGATCAACAGCAGAGTGTACCCTGGGAGAACCCTCAGTGGTTTATGTCACCTCAGGCTTATTCAGCCTTCTGTGTTTCTTTATGCAAGCACAAATAACAGGTAAGGAAATATGGAGACATAGCAGACGCTATGATTAGAGCGGGACGACTATGGATCAGGTGTTGGAGACTTTAACAGCTAGTAAGCAGATAAAATCAATGCTACTGTAATACAGTTCACAAAGAGCAAGGTACACAAGACACTTGAGCAAATTGAAGTATGCGTATTACCCCTTTCACTCCAGAAGCAAATTACTGGGTTAAAGATTTTTAACCCAGGAATTTGCTGAAATACCCGAGTCTTTCTTTGGTGTAAAAGGGTGAACACGGGTCTAAAAATCCAACACTCTGACCCTGCTCTTGACCAGGGTCGGAGTGCCAGGATTTTAGACCCATGTTGACCCTTTCATACCAAAGAACACAGATTTTTAAACAAATTCCAGGGTTGAAAAGCTTTTAACTGGTAATTTGCTTCTGGTGTGAATTTTGCTGTTGCTGTTTAGGTCAATTTTATGGGTACTTGTTTCCTAGCAGGGCGCCCAGTACGCTAAATGCTTACTGGGCTATTCTCCGTAGTGAAATCGCATCGCATGACGCTTTATAGTAGCATGCGATACGTGCGATGTCCATATAAAGTGCGCAGGAGTGCTTATACAATGAAATATCGAATTCGATCTTAGTGCACCAAATGCGATGCGATGTGATATTTTATTGTACAAGCACCCATGTGATGGGTGTTTACAATTGTAAGCACCTATGCCATGGTTTTGCGTCACCCCCAGTATCAACGCCACCCCGAAGCGTGGCGAGTGCCGGTGGAACGCGTCCTCCGACCTTTTCATATCCCCACTATCCAAGACGGCGTGGAGTTGATTTTATATAGTGTATCGAGCGCAGCGAGCCACCGAGCCTGAGGCGTGGCGAGCACCGGCGGAACGCATCCTCCAACCTTTTCATGTCCCCACTATCCCTGTCGGCGTGGAGTTGATGTTATAGAGTGTGGTGAGCGCAGCGAGCCACCATGCCCGAAGCGTGGCGAGGGGATGCGGAATACATGTAAAGTAATCCACGTCCACTCACCACGCTTCGGGCTTGGTGGCTCGCTGTGCTCGCCACACTATATAAAATCAACTCTGCGCCAACGTGGATAGTGGTGGTATGAAAAGGTCGGAGGACGCGTTCCACCTCCGCTCGCCACACTACGGGGTGGCGTTGATACTGGTGGGGTTTTAGGAACAGATTCTACTCTCCATCTATTGGAGTCATGGAATTTACTGAAAGGGGGAGTGAAATCTCACGCATCGCACGGTAAAAACGTACCATGCGATGCGATTTCACTACGTTTGCGTACGTAAGAAATCTGGATGCACTGCTAGGAAACAAGTACCATTTTATGCTTAACTTGTACTGTATTGGGTGACATAGAATGCCACCACTTAACAGTAAAATGTTGAGTTTGTTGATAAATCCTACTTGCACATATATACTGTAGTACACTTCTGCCTTGAGAAAGCTAGAGTAGCGAAATGCACATTGGCATTTCCCTGTATGTGTAGTTGTAGGGTTTTAGGAAATACTATCCTGTTATCAATATGTTGACTGTGTTAAATCCTGCTATATGTGTATGATCCTAAAATAACCAGTATTTTGTGCATGCAGTGCAGGTCTCATATACAGAGTATCTGTGCATTATTCTGAACTATTTGAGGGAATGGTCTGCAAACATAACCATTTGCTTTCAGTGATATATGTTCAGGTGTTTATGTCCGTTTAACACGCTGGACTTAAAAATTCTGCTGTGTCTGTAACATTTGCAAAAATGCACTAAAATATGCATGCAGTACATGCCTTACACACGGGATACGGTCATATTGTCTACAGCATTTAGGTCTACAAGCATTAGGTCTACACCACTAGGTTGACCTGCATTAAGGTCGACCTGCATTTAGGTAGACATGCATTTAGGTCAACATGACTGAAGGTCGACCTGACTTAGGTCGACCGGGTCATTAGGTCGACAGGGTCATTAGGTCGACTTTTATAAGGTCAACAGGGTCATTAGGTCGACATGGGGAAGGTCGACATGGGGTCATTTGACTGTTTTATGAGTCGACATGTGCCGACAGGCGGTATTTCATGCCCTACCATCCACTAGGGCGTGGTGGGAGAATAAATAATGCCCGAAGCATGGCGAGCGCAACGAGCCATGCGATGCGACGTGGTGCTATGTCGACGCTTGAATTTTTTTTTTGCAAAAAAAAAAACATGTTGACTTTTTCACTGTCGACCTAATGACCCTGTCGACTTATACCTGTCAACCTAATGACCCTGTCGACCTAACACCTGTCCACCTAATGACCCTGTCGACCTAATGACCCTGTCGACCTAACCCATGTCGACCTTCAGACAGGTCGACCTAAATGCAAGTCGACCTAATGGTGTAGACCAATGCTTATAGACCTAAATGCAGACTGACGAATTATCCCATTCCTTACACACATAGTACTTGTACACCATTGTGAACCATCTGCTTTGAAAATTCTCAAAAAATAATTTTGTGTGTCTAAGTACCAATCGATTACACAGTGTACTTGCCTAGCAGGGAGCATCTGTGCAGCATGCTAAATTCTTTCAGCTGAAAGTCTACACTGTTCACTAATAATATAATCATATGTGTGCATAATAATAAATGTCCAGGTGTACATACATGCTTTAATATACCGCACTGAATCAAGCTGAATTAATCACTATATGTGCAGTTTTTTTTTGCCACAGGGGATTTTATGAGAGCACACTGTCTAACGCTAAACTGATTTTAAATATCTGTAGTTTGGCATAAGTATAAATAAAATACTCAACTGCTCAATCAGATAGCAAAGGGGATTTAATGCTAAATGTCGTATGGACACATATAATTAAAAAGCCGGTACAAAAGTACTAGAAGTGGCTCCAAAGAGCAGTGCTTAATTAAAAACTGTATAATTTTTGCCTTGATCTTTATGAGATACTCACCATCTGATTAAAGACTAATTAAAGGCAATAACAGCTTTTTATAGACATACGGCAAACTGTAAGAATCAAAAGCATCTATCTATGAAAAGGTTTACAACTTTGGAAACAGGATACATACAGTGCAATATATATAAATACATATATTATATATGGTAACATTTTGTAGATTTATTATGTTTTTAACTTTTTTTTACTTACTGTAGATACATCCTGGAGAAATTCACAGAATAGCAACACCCAACCCATGCGAAGATAATTTCCGTGACACCTTACGAATATAAAATGAAGGCCTGTCTTATAATTTGACATCGAATTGATTTATTTTGCATTCTCTAAACTAATGCCTTGGGCTAAATGTATTACAATGCAATTTGTATTATTTCTCCTATGATGGGAGTGGCCACAATAGTGATGTGCAAATTGTTTAAGAGCCACTGTTTCATCTTCCTTAAACTTCATTCCTAGATCAGGTCTGAGGAGAAGACAGGTGGCAGTGACAACTGAAGAAAGGTAAGGTAAGCAAGATATCTGAAAATGTGCCACTTTATACAATGAAACTAAGTTTATCTATGAAATATATTTGTAACCTGTGTTGTAAACAGAAATTGTGGAACTGTTAAATCCACTGGTCAGATTTGTCAAAGAAAAGGTATAAAACAACAGTGGTTAACTTGTAACATAACTGTTCAATAAGTTAGTGCTCAAGCTTATAATTCAGTTAACATTGTATTCAACATTTTTGTTTTATTCCATGCTTCTTTTAACATATTTAAAAATGTGTTTTTTTAAAAAGTTACCTTCCACCAGTAAGTATGAATGTGTATACAAGTGTGTGGAGCTGTAGGAATGAGGTAATAACACATTTTTAAATCATAATTAAACACAATAAATTTTAATTTTCCTTGTATTTTGTCCTTGTCCTTGTTAATTGTCCTTGCAAATAAATGACAAGAACTGGACAATGTTAGTCATCAGAAAGCTGCAGCAACACCAATCATCCAATTAAGGAATTAACATTACTTGCAAATTACACAAATAAGGCAAATCTCTTGGTTTTAGTCTATAAAAAAATAAGGTTCTTGTGACAAACGAGTCCAGCTTTTTGGAGTGATTGTCTCTTCCATATACAGAAGCTTCTGTGCACTTGGGCTCCAATACTTTTGAAGGCTGTTAGGATGCTTCCAAATGTGGCTTCCGAGCCTTCTATTCACCTCTGGGAAGCTCATGGATACATTTCTTGCTGGCCTTTTCTTTACACCATGTAAAGCAAAGGGCTAAAGCAACATGGCGCCAGACATGGACAAGCTTCTTCCTCAGCATCCCAAACAGTTGCAGCAACTTCTGAGGATTCAGACCTGGTACATGTGCGCAAATACCCTGATGCCTCAGTTCCATTCAGTATGGGAATGTGGCTGGGGTAATTAATACCACAGTGAGGCCCTAACTATAACCAGCAGTCTCCGAAATTACTACACAGCTGCAACAACTATCCCAGAGTGTTACGGTTACTGAGTAGAGAGTAGGAGCTGTATGTCATAATCTTTTTGTGGTGCAATGTGACATCCCTAAACTAAAAAATAAATAAATCAGTAGTTGTGGAATGAGCTTAAAGGTTTAGTGACTAGGTCTCACAGGTACAAAACTAGGCTGGTGGGGCTGCCACAATCAATCAAGGGTACTGCTTTGGCACAGTGTGTACATAACACTTTGTCTACATTGCTAGGCATAGAAGATATATGTCTGGATCTTGTAATAAAGACTATTCACAGAGTATTCACAGATTTGGTCTTACTCCTAGCCCAAATTACATGCTTTTAGGTCTGCATCCAGAAAAAACAGGGTTGTTCCCTGGGAAACAGAAAATCACACATCCTTCAGGATTTTTCAGTAGCACTCACTACGAAAAGTTAAACTTTTTAACCTATATGTTCCTCGGCTCGCCACACTTCAGGCTCGGTGGCTCGCTGCGCTCATAGCACTTTAAATAATCAACTCCACGCTGACGTGGATAGTGGGGGTATGAACAGGTTGGGAGGACGCGTAAAGCATCCCCTCGAGGTGCTCGCTGTGCTCACAACGCTTCGGGCTGGCGTGGATAGTGGTGGTTTGAAAAGGAGGCAATTGCCAGTATGTAACATGGAGCACTGGCAAATGCAGCCTTTATTGTGCATGAGACGCACTTGCACCCGGACCCCCTTTGTGCACGAGATGCACGTGCTACGAACCCTTAACCCTGTGTCCCTAAAGCGGACATGGGCAGGGTTGCCATACCCTGCCGTAAGAATTACTGAGATGCACAAGTGTCTGAGATGCTTGTGCGTCTCAGGCAGATGGAGCGCCTCTCCGCCGGCACCCACATGATCGCCTCTCCACCAGCATCCACCAGCGCAGGGGATCTGGTGCTTACTGGCACTGTGTGAGAGGCGCTCACTAGGCTTGCCAGGGATGACGGGAACAGAGCTGCAGCTCATGGGGACAGTCAGGGGCGGGCTGGGCAGGGTGCCACATGCTCCCCAGGCCGGTATGACTACAGTATGTTCTGGCTGGGCAGGCTGTGTGTATCTTGCAAACACTGCCGCAGCCATCACCGCTGCAGCTGCCTCCATGTCCAGCGGCTTCCTGGCCACACGATGGCCTCTCCAAAAATGGCCGCCGCCTTATAGGAGACAGACACTTAAGGTACTGCTATACCTCTAGTGTCTGTCAGAAGAGAACAGCATGGCTAGCGCTACCGGGAAGTGCAGATTCGGGTAGCACTGGTGCACTATTTAAATGGAACTCCTTGGCGACGAGCATGTACCCTGGCTCTCCCCTGGCAAAAAAAAAATCACTCCCCATGGTAACAAGAATGAAACCCCTGGCAAGAAGCATGTAACCCCTGGCAACGAGCGATATTCCTCTGACAATGAGCATGTAGGTAAGCAGCAGTTATATGGTATAGGCATTATTATGTTTAATGAGCATTACGGTATTGGCATTATGTGTAATGGGCATTACGACGTGTGGCATTGTGTTTATTGGGCATTACGTTGTTGGTATTATGTGTGATGGCTTTATGGGGTTGGCATTATGTGTAATCGGCATTACGGTGTGTGGCATTATATTTAATGGGCATTATGGTGTTGGCATTATATTTAATGGGCATTATGGTGTGTGGCATTATATTTAAATGGCATTATGGTGTGTGGCATTACATTTAATGGGCATTACGGTGTGTGGCATTATGTTTAATGAGCATTACGGTATTGGCATTATGTGTAATGGGCATTACGACGTGTGGCATTGTGTTTATTGGGCATTACATTGTTGGTATTATGTGTGATGGCATTATGGTGTTGGCATTATGTGTAATCGGCATTACGGTGTGTAACATTATATTTAAATGGCATTACGGTGTGTGGCATTACATTTAATGGGCATTATGGTGTGTGGCATTATGTTTAATGGGCATTATGGTGTTGGCATTATGTGTAATGGGCATTACGGTTTTGGCATTATGTGTAATTCGCATTACCGTGTGTGGCATTATATTTAATTGGCATTACGGTGTGTGGCATTACGGTTAATGGGCAATACGTTGTTTGGCATTAAGTTTAATGGGCATTACGGTGTTGGCATTATGTGTAAGGGCCATTACGATGTGGCATTATGTTTGATGGGCTTTACAGTGTGTGGCATTGTTTAATGGGCATTATGGTGTTGGCATTATGTGTAAGGGCCATTACGGTGTGGCATTAAGTTTGATGGGCATTACAGTGTGTGGCATTATGTTTAATGGGCATTACGGTGTGTGGCATTATATTTAAATGGCATTACGGTGTGTGGCATTACATTTAATTGGCATTACGGTGTGTGTGGCATTATGTTTAATGAGCATTACGGTATTGGCATTATGTGTAATGGGCATTACGATGTGTGGCATTGTGTTTATTGGACATTACGTTGTTGGTATTATGTGTGATGGCATTATGGTGTTGGCATTATGTGTAATCGGCATTACGGTGTGTGGCATTATATTTAAATGGCATTACGGTGTGTGGCATTACATTTAATGGGCATTATGGTGTGTGGCATTATGTTTAATGGGCATTACGGTGTTGGCATTATGTGTAATTGGCATTACGGTTTTGGCATTATGTGGAATTCGCATTACGGTGTGTGGCATTATATTTAATTGGCATTACGGTGTGTGGCATTATGGTTAATGGGCAATACGGTGTTTGGCATTATGTTTAATGGGCATTACGGTGTTGGCATTATGTGTAAGGGCCATTACGATGTGGCATTATGTTTGATGGGCATTACAGTGTGTGGCATTATGTTTAATGGGCATTACGGTGTTGGCATTATGTGAAAGGGCCATTACGGTGTGGCATTATGTTTGATGGGCATTACAGTGTGTGGCATTATGTTTGATGGGCATTACGGTGTGTGGCATTATATTTAAATGGCATTATGGTGTGTGGCATTACATTTAATGGGCATTACGGTGTTGGCATTATGTTTAATGGGCATTACGGTGTTAGCATTATGTGTAATGGGCATTACAGTGTTGGCATTATGTGTACTTCGCATTACGGTGTGTCGCATTATATTTAATTGGCATTACGGTGTGTGGCATTACATTTAATGGGCTTTACAGTGTGGCATTATGTTTAATGGGCATTACGGTGTTGGCATTATGTGTAATTGGCATTACAGTGTGTGTGGCATTATAGTTAATGGGCATTACGGTGTGTAGCATTATGTTTAATGGGCATTACGGTGTTGGCATTATGTGTAGGGGCCATTACGGTGTGGCATTATGTTTGATGGGCATTACAGTGTGTGGCATTATGTGTAATGGGCATTATGGTGTTGGCATTATGTGTAATGGGCATTACGGTGTTAGCATTATGTGTAATTGGCATTACGGTTTTGGCATTATGTGGAATTCGCATTACGGTGTGTGGCATTATATTTAATTGGCATTACGGTGTGTGGCATTATGGTTAATGGGCAATACGGTGTTTGGCATTATGTTTAATGGGCATTACGGTGTTGGCATTATGTGTAAGGGCCATTACGATGTGGCATTATGTTTGATGGGCATTACAGTGTGTGGCATTATGTTTAATGGGCATTACGGTGTTGGCATTATGTGAAAGGGCCATTACGGTGTGGCATTATGTTTAAAGGGCATTACAGTGTGTGGCATTATGTTTGATGGGCATTACAGTGTGTGGCATTATATTTAAATGGCATTATGGTGTGTGGCATTACATTTAATGGGCATTACGGTGTTGGCATTATGTTTAATGGGCATAACGGTGTTAGCATTATGTGTAATGGGCATTACAGTGTTGCCATTATGTGTACTTCGCATTACGGTGTGTCGCATTATATTTAATTGGCATTACGGTGTGTGGCATTACATTTAATGGGCTTTACAGTGTGGCATTATGTTTAATGGGCATTACGGTGTTGGCATTATGTGTAATTGGCATTACAGTGTGTGTGGCATTATAGTTAATGGGCATTACGGTGTGTAGCATTATGTTTAATGGGCATTACGGTGTTGGCATTATGTGTAGGGGCCATTACGGTGTGGCATTATGTTTGATGGGCATTACAGTGTGTGGCATTATGTTTAATGTGCATTAAGGTGTGTGGCTTTATGTGTAATGGGCATTATGGTGTTGGCATTATGTGTAATGGGCATTACGGTGTTAGCATTATGTGTAATGGGCATTACAGTGTTGGCATTATGTGTACTTCGCATTACGGTGTGTGGCATTATATTTAATTGGCATGACGGTGTGTGGCATTACATTTAATGGGCTTTACAGTGTGGCATTATGTTTAATGGGCATTACGGTGTTGGCATTATGTGTAATTGGCATTACAGTGTGTGTGGCATTATAGTTAATGGGCATTACGGTGTGTAGCATTATGTTTAATTGGCATTACGGTGTTGGCATTATGTGTAGGAGCCATTACGGTGTGGCATTATGTTTGATGGGCATTACAGTGTGTGGCATTATGTTTAATGTGCATTAAGGTGTGTGGCTTTATGTGTAATGGGCATTAAGGTGTGTGGCTTTATGTGTAATGGGCATTATGGTGTTGGCATTATGTGTAATGGGCATTACGGTGTTGGCATTATGTGTAACTGGCATAAAGGTGTTTGGCATATTTAATTGGCATTACAGTGATGGCTTTATGTGTAATGGGCATTATGGTGTTGGCTTTATGTGTAATAGGCAATACGGTGTGTAACATTATGTGTAATGGGCATTACAGTGTCAATTTTTGCAACGCACCTTTGGCGCGCACTGTCCCTATTTCTGGTGTATGTGTGTGGGGGGAAGGATTGAAGATAGAGGGCAGAGGGTAGGGTGGTGACATGATGGCGATGGTGATGGGCCACTTGCTTGTGTTGCCCCCAGGCTGAAAGTTGCCATCCAGTCCCTGGGGACAGTACAGTGACTATGCTGCCTGACAGGGACACTACGCTGACTACACAGGGCTGCCACGGGGACACTACACTAACTACACTAGGCAGCCGTTGGGCTACGCTGACAACGTAACTTAGCCTACGCTGAAAATATAGAGTAGTCTGCTGACGTGAAACTAAATAAGTACCAAAAAAACTCCCCTGGTACCCTCTACAGCAGTGGTGTCAAACTTATGGCCCTCCAGCTGGTGTGGAACTACACAAGTCAGCATGCCCTGCCGCAGTTTTAGCAATCCACAATCTACATTTAGGGCCTGATTCAGGTTGGTTTGCAAAGCACATTTGGTTTGCTCATTTACAAAACCATGTGCAATACAGTTGGGGCATGTAACATGTGCAAAGAGAGTTACATTTGGGTGGGGTGTGTACTTCAAACTGATATCTATATTGAATTGTAAAAATAAAACAAAATAACTCCCCCAAATCAAACTCTCTCTATACATTACATTTGCCGCACCTGCAGTGCACATGGTTTTGTCCATTAGCAAACCAAATGTGCTTTGTAAAACAACTTGAATCACACACTAGTTCCATACACAACATAAGTAATCAAGTATGACCAACAACTGATTTGAGTTCAGTTGAAGAAAATATGCAGTAATATTTTCATTGTAGATATGAATTGAAACATTTACACTTTGCTAATTAATTATAATTTTAATGTAAACGCATCTATGATTTTTATTTAAATGTAAATGAGGTGTATCTATTTGCAGGGTGAACCAACATCATCATGAACACAGTTAAATTCCTCTTTGGAGCTCTGTTCCTGGCTATATGCATCAATAACTGTTTTTCACAAAGTAAGTATGGTATATGTGCCCATATTTAAAGTGTATATTTAAGTGTAAATATTTAAAACTTCTATTAAAATAAAAAATGGACTAATATTATTCAGATATAATAATGTAGAGAGTGCACTGAATTAAGCACATAATATTTATTATAAAACAATTAATTAAAACAAACAATTTTTTTTTTTTTTGCATTTGTATTTCTATTAAAATACTAAGATTTATTTTCCTGAATGCATGTTTATCTGGAAAAATACCTTCTAGCCTAAAAAATTCTCTTTTCGAAACAACTACTGTGCCTTATACAATTATTACTTTTACACAATACGTGTACTGTACAGTAGCAAACACAGGATTTCTAGAGGGGGTTTCCAAATGCTGTCCACAATCTACCACTGTGCAAACCACTGGAGCAAGTGTGTTAGTTTGGGGGATGTGGTAGAAGAACCTAGTAATGAATTTTTATGCACTGGATACAGTATTTATATATAACACTATAATGGTCTATAGCAGGGGTACTCAAACTGTGGGTCCTGACCCCAATGTGGGTCCTGAGACCCCCATCTCAGCAAGCACTCCATGTTGCTGACCATCAGGCTGATGACTTTTCTAATCTCAGTCAGTGATTCAAGGAGTCTGAAAAATCTGTTGAATTGTCTATTATTTTAGACTCCTCCTATCATATTGTGCCTCCACAATGCTGCCATGCCTGTGCTGCCTGCTGACTACACATGTGATGTGATGACCACCTGCAGTAACTTGCTGGGGTCCTGTCATTATTTTTATTGTCTGATGGGGTCCCAGGGCAAAATAGTTTGAGGACCCCGGGTCTATAGTATTGGCTGTATCAAGTATTTAAATAGCTTGGGAAAGCGACGCATTAACCTGAGTAAGCTGAATTAAGGAAGAAGCTGAGATAAGCCCTTTATCTACCATTTATCATGGCTTAATATACAGTATTACTGATTACAGAAGGTTTATGTATAAAAATGGCTGCTTTGCAATGCACATATATTTGACCTCCTAGTCCTCCTAGTGTTCACTCCTTTTGGATCTTAAACCAATACAATGAAAAACTATACCATACGATTCTAAGATAGTGGGGCAGATGTATTATAGCGG
This sequence comes from Crinia signifera, assembly GCF_055691185.1. Classification (NCBI taxonomy): domain Eukaryota; kingdom Metazoa; phylum Chordata; class Amphibia; order Anura; family Myobatrachidae; genus Crinia; species Crinia signifera. Next base: position 181,426,138 of record NC_139218.1, read on the forward strand.
CGCTTATCGCGGGGAGACCGACAAGATGTATTAACATCTTGTCCCCCGAAGCGGGGGAGCGCTAACTCCCCCCTCCGGCGATGTCCCCTCCTGGAGATAGCGCATCAGTTTACACTGATGCGCTGTCTCCTGTCCCCTGGCGGGCTGCACTGGGCATGCGCAGGATCTCGCTACTCACGCAAGATCCCCAGAGCAGCCCAGACCTAACAGCAGGGACAGCGCTGTTCCTGCTGTTTAGATAGGGCTTTGCCAGCCTGCTGCTGGCGAAGCCAAAAGCAGCAGCGGGCGGAACGGTTCATACATTCGGTCTGCTACGTTCATACATTCGGTCTGCTATCATTTAGATAGCAGCGCCAATATGGACAGGGGTGCATAGCGCCCCTGTCCATCAGAGGCGTAGCTAGGGCGGAGCCGGCGGAGCACACGCTCCGGGCGCAGGTATGTCACCTGGCGCCGGAGCCGTGCACTCTGCCGCCGGCTCCCCCGCCCTGCTCGCCCACTGTGCCCGTCATCAGTACCCCTGTACCGCTATAAAAACCCGGCGAGGGGGCGTGGCCTGGCCGGCGGGAGGTGTGGAGCGACGGGTGGGGTGTGCAGCCTGTTTCTCCTTCTGCCCTGCCTCTCGGCAGCGCAATCTTGGAGGGCTCCGTCGGCGCAGATTCCTGCAGCCTCCAGCCTGCGCTGCGGCCTCTTCTTCTCCGGTGCCCCTGTGAGTGGCTCCGCATCTTTGACTTTTTCTCTCCCTCCCTCGGGCAGGGGACACACAGTGCTGAGCTGGAGCAAGATCACCTCTATCCTTAGTGGGGTGAATGTAATGATGCAGCCTGTGTCCTCACACTGGGAACCCCTGCTCTTCCTGTCTGGCTGTCTCCTGCATCATCTGGGGAACTGCTTTATTACACTGCACACTGGAAGACATTGCTTGTGCACAAGGTAATCTTTACTGCTGGTCAGACACCCTCCATTATGTGCTAGAAACCCTATATGCAGCCAGGTTGTCCAATCCTTTGGAATAATATTATTCTTGGAGTCCCGAGGTCCCCCATCTCCTGAACACAAGTGGCGCAGTAATCTAATACTGGGTGTTCTTCTTGCTGTCAGCCTCCTGTATGCACTTTTCGCGGCCATCCTACAGCTGAAGGTTGGCTTTCTTGGTGTCTTTGGTATTCCTGATTAGTGTGCTCTGTATGGGCATATGGAGTCCTTAGTTCAGCAAAAACCTGGGCGAGCGCTCTCACTGCGCATGCGCTGGTTTGGGATGCGGGTGCCAGGGATGTGGCGCCATGATGTCACGTCATGGCACCGCATCCCTGGCACCGGCATCCCTAGCCGGCGCATGCACAGTGAAAGCTCCTAGCAATGAGCATCTAGGGAAGTGGCACTTATGTGACAAATGTGTAATGGACATTACAGTTTGTTATATAGTATGTAATGGGCATCATGTGTGGTCTATGTGTAATTGGCATTATGGCATGTGGCTTTATGTGTAATGGGTATTACAAAGTTCGCCAAGATGTGCAATGGGCATTACGGTTTGAGGTATAATGTTAAGCCACGCCCCATTTTCGCCGCACAAGAGACTACTACAAATCTGGGGGGAGGGGGGGCGGCGCGAGACATGCCCTTGCTCCGGGCACTGTGGCACCTAGCTACACCACTGCTGTCCATTACCACACACTGGCGCCGTCATACATGGGGGAGAAGCGGTATAGTGCACATAATGTGCGCTGATACCCCTTCTCCCCCATAATGAGTCTTCATACATCTGCCCCACTGTTGGCTCCATGATTTTGAAGGTGAACTGCTTTGTGATATTATCAGTGAAGTACAGTATACTGCATTTTCAGTAATTGTAATAAAAGGTTGCCATTCACTCAAATTAATAATCAGGTTAATTACATTTTGGTAGGTTTAGTAAAATAAACCATTAAATTAGCATCTCCAACTGGGTTGTTCATTTTCATTTTGTGGTCTGCTTTCAATCCAAAGGAGTCTACAAATTGTGCCATTGTAGTTTATGCCTATTGTAGTGTTTGGATAAAACCACTGGATCTGCCCATGTTTAAGAATACTTTCCTACTTTTGAAAACTAGTTTCAGTTAGATTATAGTTGTTAGTATAATTTTGCACAGCGCCTCATTGAGGAGACGTGTCATGCTCCACCCAAAGGGCGTGTCTATTTCCATATATGGAGAGATTTTGAAAAGAGATTGTGAACGTGGCACCTACAATTGTTGGTGTGTGCTGCTAGTACTCTTTTAAAATTACTTATATCCAAATGTAGATGAGCCCCAAAGCAGTTAGTAAGAGATACTAGCCTTGATAAAGTGCTGGGAAATGAAGCTGATGATTCAATGTAAATGTATCTATCTCTCATTCCTTTTTTTCCCCAAAAATTTAACAGTGTAATGTGGGCTAGGTGAAATGAGGGAGATTGCTAGACTAATAAGGGAGAGAGAGGGAGATTTCTGCTACTTCAGGGAGTCTCCTGCAGAATGCAAGAGGGTAGGAAACTATGGTTTAAGACAGTGGTAGCCAACCCTAGCCCTCGAGAGCTACCAACAGTTTACATTTTCCAGACAACCTAGCTGCTGCACAGCTGCACTCATAAATCACTGACACATTTTAAAAGATACACAGATGGTGCTAATTAGCTCACTTGTGATTCTGTGAGGAGACCTGCAAAACATGCACTGTTGGTAGCTCACGAGGACTAGGGTTGGCTACCCCAGGTTTAAGACATCAGATAGATGAAATGTATATACAAGGATGATTGTAATACTCCATGGGTTAAGGGAAATTAGCTACAATGTGTTTTATCATTTACTGTTTTTTTTATTTATATATTACATCTGTTGATAAAATGTACTAATCAAATTTTTTTTGCTGTATTTTTCAGCCTTTACTTCAAGTGAGTATACACTGTTGCCTATGATCTTCTTGCATGTAAAGTATAACAGTAAAACATACCTCCCACCTGTCACACATTTTTTAGACCTTCCCAGGGGCCAGCATTGTCCTGCCGTGAAGGGCGGCAGTTGGGAGTCCTCCCCTGTCATCCGTGAATAGACGCTGTGCATGTGTACAGCATCTTATGCACATGTTACATTTTCCCCACCTGCAGTGCACATGGTTTTGTCCATTTGAGAAAGATTTTGCATTTGTGATCAATGCTCAATCAGGCCCTTAGTCTACATAACAAAAGATAAGATAAAAACAATATTTCAATATCCAAAAGTTGACAAATCAAGTTTGTTAACATGGTCCTGTTCATTTCCCCACTATACAAGTGGGCATAGAGTTGATTTTATATAGCGCAGCGAGCCACGACCCCGAAGCGTGGCGAGCGCAGCAAGCTCTGCGAGGGGCCGCGGATTACTTAAAATTTATTCCGCGTACCCTCGCTGCGCTCGCCACGCTATATAAAATCAACTCTATGCCCACTTGGATAGTGGGAAAATGAACAGGACCTTGTTAACATTGAATCCTATGCACAATCGCATCGAATCGCATCGCATCGAATCAATGCGATTTTGCCGAAAATTGCGTCGCATCGCATCTGATTGTATGCCTTCAGGTAGGGCATACAATCACAAAATCGGGCACCCAGATATTACACAAGTACCAAAGTTGTGTATTAAAAGTGTATTTTCAATAAAAGAATAAAAGATAAAAGATTTTTGCATCAAGATTCTTGTATCTTCAGGAAAAAATCTTTTATCTATTGAAAAGAGACTTTTAATAAACAACTTTAATGGACTTCAATTGTGTACTTTGTTAAAGACCTCTAAGAGAGTTATATTAAGGATATTTGTATAGTGCCACAATTCTGTATTGTATTGTATACATGCACACATGGTTGTCATGTTTTGACTAGGGGGACCCTGTGTAAAAAGTGTCCCGCAACTGTGGCATGATGCCGCCGGCTGTTGAAGCCCGGTGCTGATTCCAAAATGCGGGGGATCCCTGTTTGTCCTCCGTATTTTTGGAACCAGGACTGGTCCAAGAGCCTGGTGTTGGTTTCTTAAATACAGGGGAACCCCACAATTCCCCCCCCCCCGTATTTGGCGAACCAGGACCGGCTCAATGAGCTCGGGGCTGGTTATGTTAAGGAGTGGGGACCCCGTAGTGTTTTTTTTAAAGGTTTACACAAATCCACACACTCACATGTCTAAAAAAAATCACACATTTTCGTGACTAAAAATCGCAAGAAATTGCATGTGGTTTCTGATCCTATTACATGTGCGAATATCCGGAAAAATATCTGTGTCAAATGTGCTGATGCAAGTATTTTTTTTTTTTAGCTGTCTAAAAAATTGCAACCTATTTTATCTCGCCAAATATCTCATATGAATTTCTTTGTACATTTTTTTTACAAATTTGATAAATTAAAACAGAAATGATCAAAAATGTTGTTCCTTTGTTTTAGAAAATAGATCACAATTTGATTGTGTAACTACGCAAACTAAAAAGTCATAATTGTATGTTATGTTCTATACATGAGTGTCTCTCACCGCCTTTGATTTTTTATTTCACAGATGCAAAAACATGCAGTGACTGCAACTCAACTATTGCTGCTGCGTGCAGCCAACAATCCGGCTATGTAGTTTGCTCCTGCAATGCTGACTATGCTGGAAATGGTTTTAGCTGCACAAAAAGAGTATTTTGTAGCAGCTATCAATGCTGCCCACAAGGATATTCCTGGAATTCAGCACAAAATCTATGTGTAGATATAAATGAATGCAGCAGTTCTACAACAAATGTGTGCACAAGCAAATGTGTGAATTTGCCTGGCTCTTATTTGTGTCAAGACCCCCTTAACCAGCCATGTCCTACAGATAACTGTCCCCCCGGTTCCAACTGTATAAAAGGTCCAACTAATACACTACAATGTGTTGATCCTTGTTCTAATTACCAAGTGATTAATGGAACAGACAATCTCTACAATATCAGCTCTACTGGAAGGTTCACCACTGATAGATATTACTTTGGTTGGTACAGATATGCAAATGGACTAAGGATAAGGGAAGGCTGTGTGGAAAAATTAAAATGTGGTTCCCTTCAGCCATACAGTATAAGCAGCCACCCAAGTATCGGCCAAGGTGTGGTATCAGTTCCTCTGAAAAGTAACACATTAACAGGCTGCTTTAGTGGGTCTAATATTACTGTGAAAGCCTGTCCTGGAGGATATTACGTGTACAAGTTTGCGGGGCTTCTACTGGCCGAGGATTACTGCACAGGTGAGTTGAACATCTTAATTTAACTCAGTTTTTTCCAGTTTAGTATATGTCATAAATGTATATGTATGTTATTATTCACTCAACATATTTATAAAGGAGTTCTTTAAGTATAAAATACAACACTTGGGACCAAAACTAAAAAAATTATGACATTTTATACCAGATGATCCAGTCATTGGGTGTGTGTGTTAGGGTGGGGGTGGGGCAGTTAGGATGATTTCCCTCTGTTGTAAAACACGCCTTGTTCATCCATTGGTTGGCCACAATCTTCTCTTCAGGCTCAAGCTCTCAATTGGCTCTACCTCTCTTTTCCTTCAGAAAGCCACAATTGTTATTGTGGTGTGCACATATAGCCTTAAAAGTTTCAGTAGTTTTTTTCTTTTTTAAATCATGTACTGTAAAAGTTGGTCCTCAATTAAAAAACAAAAACATTTTTAAAGTGCAAAAATCACTATATATACTTAGCTTAAATAATATCTTGTGGCTAATTCAGAGTACACAGGGTCACCTGTGTACCTCAATAGCTACAACACTGGATGTAGCTGTGGTGTGAAAATATACTAATGCCAGGCAGAATACCCCAAAATATTTAGTGTAATCAATGAATGAGGCCAATGAATTTGCATCAGAAGACACATACCCAAGACTTGTCATGTCTACAAAACTGGACTAACATGCCCCATATTCTAAAACACTAACCATCGCCATCCCTGCTTGCCCCCACACATATGCAAAATGTCAGTAATGCTGTGGCTTCAGGAGCCCTACGAAGACCACCGCTAATTAGAAAGGCTCCGAGTGCTCATACTATATGTGTATATAAGATTTGTGGCACCTATAAAACATAAAAAAAAAATCTAATAATACATTTTGTTGGTTATGTTTATAGCTCATTTAGGTTAACGTGGTTAAGAAGTGGAGATGAACTATCCACTGTGGTAGAGTTTAAGGATGCTATCCCTAGCAGGTGCTGGGTCACTACTTCACAGCAGGGCTGGAAAACATAACTGATAACTGACAAATTGTATTGGTAAATTATTTATTTTTTACAGGTGCCACAAATCTTGTACACACATTTAATAGGGGCTCTCAAATCATTCTAAATTACATTATATTTTATTTTCGTGCAGCTGATACCTGTCAGCGCTATGATACAGTAAATCGCACATATTAGTTACATCAATAACCATCAGATATGCACGTAAACCATTGGGTTTCTGTAAATCTCTGAATAGGGCCCTTTATTAGATATGTATTATAAAAAAGCTTTTGATAATTTACTTTGACAGATAATAAGTGGTATGAGAAAAAGGTGGACAAAATACTTTATTAAGTCAATAAATCATATAAGCCTTATATACAGTATCATCAAGTTATCCTGTGTACTATCCTATATTAAAAACAAACAAACAAAAAAACCTTATGCTGCTCAACATCTCTATGGAGCGCCAGTGGACATTAGATGGCACCTGACCGAACTTTGTTTGGGCACTCACACGAGTTATATAATATAAGCTTTATTTATCTATGTATTCCAATTATTTTTATGTAGCATCCAAATAATTAAGGAACAACAATTAAAAAATAATTATTAATTTTTAAATTATCCAACAGAAAAAAAACATACAAAAGCGCCTGCAAAGCTGTATATTTTTTTCTTTCTCAGAAAAAATATATACAGTAGATATAAAAATATATGTTATAAAATATTTCTTTATAGCTGGAAAGTGGATGGGTGTCATCATTTAACCAGGCGCCAGAGAATGGGTTAAAAATATGTACAAATTTATTGTGCAAATAACATATACTGTACTTGTAAAAAGATATACTTCTGGAAAGGAGGAATGAGTCCTTACCCCTAAGGGTATTTGGAGCCAGCAAGGGATGGTGAGTGGAAGGGATGCAGTCTGGAAGTGCACCCTGCAGTGGCTCAAATACCTTAGCACTTGGTAGGTTCACCCAGATCAAGTCCAGTCAGTCACTGCAGCCGACGCGTTTTGAGCATCAGGTGCTCTTCTTCCACACCTTGTGTGGGCTCATTTCTTGTTTATTAGGGAGGTAAACCAATGACTGCTGGAGGAGAGATTGACCCGCTGTATTAAAAATCATAGCAGACAGCATACGCGGGGACCCAGCCATTCTGAAAGATTGAGTCCCTGGTCCTCAATTTTGAGTAAAATATGGGGGTAATTCAATGATATCTAGATTTTTCTGCCCCCCAAAGAAATCCGGACATATACAGTATATTCAATGCGGTTGTTTTCCGCCAGTTTTTCCACCAACGTAGGTTCAAATTTATGTAAAGTTAAATCTGCATTGGAGATAAATACTCGAAAATGACTGCACTGTCAACTAAAACACATGTATCGTAATTCACCGATCAAACTGTTCATTGTGTTTGAGGTTCTTGCTTTTTGTAAACTTGTTGGACATGGAAAATTGGACTTGTAAGTCCAATTATGAATTAACACTTAACTTAGAGCATGTATTCCTAATTCAGTTCCAGGAATGCTAATCTACCAGGACTGCAGTGCGCATGCACTGCAATGCTACTGTAGCCCCTGGAGTCTACAGTATGATTGATGCTGCAAATGTTTAAGAATGGGTGCATTCCTCAAAATGGAATCTTCTTTGGAGTTTTGCCGAAGCCAGTGCCTGTGTATTTTTACGCAGATTCAATGGCTTTGGCAGGTAAACTTATTAGTTGACAATCATGATTTCTCAGATGTTCTCAGACTGATGTGCTGTACGATGTGTGCGATGGTAATCCAAGGCTGAAAACAGGTCAGAAAAGTCATTGGTAGTCATATTTTTACAAAAAATATCTCATGCATATGTTCAGGTCCTGGTTGGCATTACTGCCTCACAGCGATGAGGCTATGAGTTTAATTTGTTTCAAAGGTACTATGGGGGGGATGCACTAACATCTACCACCCCACATCATGGGCATTTGCTGGGTTGTGCAATGTTAATAATCGCATATGCACTAACATATGTGATTATTAATACAAAGGACAGCTCTTCCATTAAGAGCTGTACTTTCCAAAGCGGCTCCAGCGCCAAACTTCCGGGTCTAAACATGCACAGAGTGACGGATGCCTCAAACAGCACTGCTGTTTGAAGGTTCCATCAGGGATCACTGATGCTCAGAGGCTTCTCTAGAGTATCAACAGATTTTTAAGATGATTCCCTCTGCACCAAAGCACTGGCGTGTGCGGGATTTGGTGCATTCAAAAATGTGCTAAAAACACAGTAAATGGGGGTTTTACTGCATTTTCGCATTAGTGCATCCCACCTTATGTGTGTAGAGTTTCTAGGTGACATTTAATGAGATGAAAAAATGTGACTTTTGCGATATTTTTGCCAAAAACGTACGAAATCACATTTTTTCCCCGAATTCGCAGAGTTAATGAGATACCGAAAACGAAAAAAAAAAATGAAGATTTTGCCGCGAAATAGCACTTTCTGAAATTGTGATTTTTTAGTCATTTTTTAGTGTTTTAATTTAACATTCTTTTTACAGGTGGACTACAAGTCCCAGCGGGCCCATTAATGCCCCGCATGCTGGGACTTGTGGCTCTCCAAGTCCCAGCATGTCGGGGAGGTCTGCTGGCACTTGTAGCTCTCCTGGATAAAGCAATGTTACGTATGTGAGTTTTAACCCTATCAGGATGGCGTCCACTTGCCACGGACGCCGGTGACAGCCCCAGGTTTTAGCCCTGGACAGGTGAAGCCTGGGGGGTACCTCTTTATTGGGGGGGTCCCCACTCCTTCAGGTACCCCATCTAAAGCTGACCAGCCACAGTGCTTATGTTTCGGCCGGGGGACCTTAAGTAAAAAGTGTTTCCTGACTGTGGCATGACACCGCGGATTGTTGGAGCCTGGTGCTGGTTTTAAAATACAGGGGGACCCCTATGCTTTTTGTCCTCCGTATTTTTGGAACCAGGTCTGACTCAAAGAGCCTGGGCTGGTTATGCTCAGGAGGAGGGACCTCACGCGTTTTTTTTTACAAACACAAAATCGCACATTACCTCAAATTTGCACATTTTCATACCTAAAATTCTCCCATATCACACTTTTCTTTCTGGAATACACACCTCATTAAATATGCGACTTAACAGCAAAAAATGCTATAATGGGCGATTTTGAAAGTGCTAAAATGATCACAACATATTAAATGTCACCCTCTATGTTCTCCCAAGTTTGTGTTGTGTCCACTGGTTGCTACAGTATCCTACTATACACTAAAGGGCATAATTCAGAACTGATTGCATGGCACAGTTGGTTTGCTAATGAACCAGGTGCACTGCAGGTGGGGCAGATGTAACATCTGCAGAAAGATTTAGATATGGGTGAGTTATTTTGTTTCTGTGCAGGGAAAATATTGGTTGCTTTATTTCTACAGTGATATTATGATTTCTGTTTGAACATATCTCACCCAAATCTATCTCTCTCTGCATCTGCTTACATCTGACCCACCTGCAGTGCACATGGTTTTGTCCATTAGCAAACTAAGGGGGTGATTCATGTTGGCTCAGTAAGCAGCAAAAGTCACTGCTTACTGAGTGCCGGAACAGCACCTCGCCATATGTCCCACCCCCACTGGCGATTCCCCTCAGTACCATGCGTCCACTAGCAGGAGAAGTCGCTGACCATCGAATGATTTCTCCTGCCTTTGGAAATAAAAGTCAGTTAAAACTGACTTTTATTTCCTTCTGTGTTCGCTGAAGACGGGGTGGGTGCTGATGTCATGTGACATCAGCTGCCCACCCCGACAGACATCAGCCCACCTGCGTTCCCATGAGAATGACCAGAGTTTTCATGGTGATGTTCATAAAATGCTGGGTGTTCCCATGGGCAAGCCCCGTTTCTGCCCCCTGTCCGTCCCCTAACCTCCCTTCCTGCAACAAACTGCCCAGCGAGTGTGTAACTCACCAAAGTCGTTCATTGCCAAGGTCTACACATGCACACATATGCGCTGGCACATGCGCAGACCCTCCAACATTGGAATGGGGCTGAAATGTGAGATTGTGTCTGAATTAGGCACTGAATGCATAAATTAAGTTAGCTTCTGATAAAAGAAAATTAACCCTACTGTGTACAGTATATATGTCCACATGGTAGGATATATAGATTAATAATAATAAAAATAATATCCAATGAAATAAATGTAAACCATGTGGTATCAACGTTTTTCTGTGCATGCTCAAATCCTCAAGAAAATAGCATAAGCTATATTTTCAGTATGATTCATGTGGTGGATAGGTAAGTATATGCAGTAGATACTAAGTGTGCATCATGGGAGTTCTTGAATCCAGGGGTCTGTGGGCACTGCACACCATGAAGGTAACAGGTAAATGTTTGTCTTGGTTCTCATATTTAGTATTCAGAAGCAATCAAATTTATATCATAGGATATCCTGCATTGATATTAATGCATTATTTATTTATTTTTTCTATTCTTGCAGAAATATCACCTCCATTAACCACACCACCTCCTACTACTACCCCCACAACCACCACCACTACCACCACAACCACCACAACCACTACACCAACCACCACTACCACTACTCCAACCACCACCACTCCAACTACTACAACCACCACTCCAACCACAACCACTCCAACCACCACCACTCCAACTACTACAACCACCACTCCAACCACAACCACTCCAACCACTACCACTCCAACCACTACCACTCCAACCACTACCACTCCAACAACAACCACTCCAACCACTACCACTCCAACCACTACCACTCCAACCACTACCACTCCAACAACAACCACTCCAACCACTACCACTCCAACCACTACCACTCCAACCACAACCACTCCAACAACAACCACTCCAACAACAACCACTCCAACCACTACCACTCCAACCACAACCACTCCAACCACTACCACTCCAACCACAACCACTCCAACCACAACCACTCCAACCACTACCACTCCAACAACAACCACTCCAACCACTACCACTCCAACCACTACCACTCCAACCACAACCACTCCAACCACTACCACTCCAACCACAACCACTCCAACCACTACCACTTCAACCACTACCACTCCAACCACTACCACTCCAACAACAACCACTCCAACCACTACCACTCCAACCACTACCACTCCAACCACTACAACAACAACCACTCCAACCACTACCACTCCAACCACTACCACTCCAACAACAACCACTCCAACCACTACCACTCCAACCACTACCACTCCAACCACTACCACTCCAACTACCACAACCACCACTCCAACCACAACCACTCCCACCACAACTACAACCACTCCAACTACAACCACTCCAGCCACCACTACCACCACTCCAACCACTACCGCTCCAACCACCACCAAAGCCCCAACCACCACTGCTCCTAGTACCACTTTATTAACAACATCTACAAAAAAATCAATTACCCCCTATTACAGCACAGCACCACCATCTACTATACCAAGAACAATACATCCTCATGAGAACATAACTGTCACAACAGTTCACAGCACAAGTATATTAAGTGTCAAAGTTTCATCAAAATTAATAAATAACAAAGAACACAAAAGCCTAGAAATAAAAGAAACCACCGTAGTTAATGTTGAGATGAAGACCATCAGCTTTACAGAAATCTACACTAAAACCACAAACTCCATATCCCCTACTTCAATTCAAATTCATGTTGGTGGTGAAGAACCTGAAACCTTTAGTGACCACACAGATACTTTGATTACCACTACTGAAAACAGAAAACCAAACAGAAAACAATTTAATCCTGAGGCATACTGCAGTAAACCAGCAAAGATCAATACCATCACAGAGACATCTGTCAATGCTGAAGAGAGCTGTTCCAGGCAATCATCATCTTCCACCACAACAACCACTACTACCACCGAGGAAGTCATTGTGCTAGGTCCTGATGGACTGTCCAAGTCTTGTGCTTACTAACAATGCTGTTACAGTATATCTCAAGTGCCAACATTATTTTTATTATTTTATTCAAAGAATTATAGCAGACTGCAATATTGTTGCTTGCTAATTGGTATGAAACTTTATTTTATGAGTGTACTGTTGTCATAAGTTAGAAATTAGAAGTTAATAATATTGTAAGATGTACATTTAAGGGGGCTTCAGTAATATTTACATAACACCAGGTTAATGTTGACTATATAATTACCAGTTTAAATCAGGCATAGTCTGCATCTTACAGTGCATAGAACAAAAGATGAAGTATTTTGAACATACCTATCTGAAAATGTCAAGCTTTTTTTGTAATATAATACTGTACATACAATAACACATCTGGTCAGGGCTGGTGCATCCTTCCTGCTTCCACCATCAGCACACTGGGCTCGATTCAGACCTGATCGCAGCTGTGTGAATTTGATACACTGCGCATGTGTATGGGCCGCAATGCGATTGTGTGATTCCTGATAACGAAGAAATCTTGCTACTTTTTTCCTTTGCTAGCCATTCACAAGGTGATTCACAGGAAGACAGAAAAAATGCTAGGCCTGTCTAGGATAATGCAGGTGTTCCCAATGATTTTAGGGGAGGGTGTGTGATATACCTGTAATTATTGCAGCTGCCGAGTAAGTCCCTGGCTACTCCTACAGTAGCTTTTGATGACTGGTGCCCAGTGGACAAATAATTGGTGAGCATCTAAAGAATGGTGTTGCACTTTTTCGCTCAGCTGCAAAGCATTTGCTAGCTGTAAACATCTATTCGCACAGCGTACACAATAATTTAAAAGGTGGGATTTCACTATAGCGGGGTGATATCTAACAGCGATCTGGTCTGAATCAGGCCCACTAATACCTACTTTCCAAAACTTCAGGTGAAAGTGTGGATGTGGTGTCTTACAAGTTCAACACCTGCCGATTGCATTAAGTTCAACATAGATGCCTGTACAATGAGGCCTACACACGACGTAGCGATAAACGGCTCTGACTTAATTTGGCAAGATCACTTAGAAATTAAACATCACACACATCTCTGTGTGTGTAGGGCCCATAGCGGTGCGCATCGCCGGGAGATGTATAACCAGCCTACTGGATAAATCGCTTATAAAGAGACTGCATACTGTATATCCCGTGTTTTGTGTAGTGGGCGATAGCGATCAGTGATCTGCATTAACTTGGTAAGCATAAATCTCCCATACATAATTTACTTGCTTAACTTAAATCTTCCATACTTAATCGCTATGCTTAATCGCTAATGCACATCGCTAGTACTTTCTGGGAAGCTCACTGGGAAACTCTCATGCCGAATCTACCATACTAAGGGCCAGATTCTTTAAGCTTCAAAAGTGAGTGAGTGATAAAGTGGAGAGTGATAAACAGCCAGCCAATCAACTCCTGCCTGACATTTTTCAAACACAGTCTGTGACATGGCAGGTAGGAGCTGATTGGCTGGCTGTTTATCACTCCATTTTATCACTTTTGAAGCTTAGAGAATCTAGCCCTAAATCTCTGGCATTAATATCTACTTGTGTAGACCCCATAAGAGTCATCCTTAATTTTGTGACATTCAGACTCAGGAATGCCCTCCTCCTAGATTTTGGAGCAGCCTAATGGTAGAGCCAGCCCTGATTGCAGTAAAATATTAAATATGAGCTATACACTGAGATTGCCTCATAGTTTAGTGTACTATTTCTCTCAAGCACTGCAAATGTCGTATCAGTAGATACACTGGTGCAAATCTACCATGTATACGAGTATTGGAAACATGCATCATGTTTCATGCCTATTGGCACACTTTGGATTCTTGAATACACATATTACTGTATGATTTATACTTTGTAATACAGAAACTTCTAATATCTATTGATTATAAAACAGAACCTATTTTTATTACTTTACGGTATGTTTGAAATATAAAAGCATTTTGCAGTATTCAAAAAAAAAAATAAGATTATCCAAATTTAAATTTATAATTTACATGTAATCATTACCTGCGGCTTATGATTAATGTACTCTAACTATAGTATTTTCCTATTTTGGTGTTTGATGATATGAATACAGTAGATTTCTTTTTAATATATATATATATATATATATATATATATATATATATATATTTTATTTAAGAGGTTTGAAGATTATTTTAGAACAGGCGAAAACCTGCTTGGAGAGATGACATTTTATGCCAATTTGTCATTTTTAATGAAGCATCTGTCTCATTTCAAATTGTAGCATGAATATTAACTTCTGTTGGAATGATTTGCTTGCATAATATTAATAATCTTAAAGGGTATAAATAAAGGGTCACTTCTTGCACACCCATGTTTGATTGACTATCCATTGGCAGAGTTGTAAACCTAAGTATTGCAGCATTCATCACTGCAACTGAACTTTGCGCTTCTAGCAGCCACTGACATCACCAAATCCAAATTATTTCTCAACCTGCTGTATTTTGCATAAAGTTGAAGTCTGAAACACATCATCTCACTCTTGTTTCCTTCACAGATTTTTCACCTTCTCTATCAGAATGCATACTTTATCTGCAGCAAACCAACTTTCCTCCTTGCCCTTTTTCTCTCAAGCAACCATAAATATTCTAGCAGTAATCAGCTATTGCTTCATCTGGAGCCCTTTCATATTGGGCATAAAATGTACCCAGGGCGCCACTAGTATTTTTGGGTCAGTCCCGGGCATCCCCCCCCCGCTCCGCTCCCACAACCCCCCCACGCACCCGCGCACCCCCCGCACCCGTGCCCCCCCTTTCCCTGGAACTCACCTCAGCTGACCTCTTGGTGAACACACAACACAGGCACAGTGCAGCCTGCAGAGCGCCGAGCCCCTCTGTGTCCTAGGCTCGGCGCTCTGCAGGCTGCACTGTGCATGCCTGGCTGGGTGGCTGCCGGGTGGGGGAGGCGGTGTGCGGGGGTGGGGGTGTCACTGTGGGCAGCTGCTCGGGCCCCTCCAGAGGCCGGGACCCGGGACAGCTGTACTCACAGCAGCCCCCTGTCGGCGGCCCTGAATGTACCTGCATGCCATATCGGGAACCACTTGTCCACCTCATCCTACACTCCTCGTACCATATATTGTGAAGCACATCACTGTATATCATGGTTTCTAAAACCTACAGTACTCTCTTTGTGTTGCCACCTTTAACACACCATTCCTTCATTGTTTCTCATTGTCTCAATCATTCCTTTTCCTCTGAAATCCCCAACATTGGAATTTTTTTTTGAAAAATGGAAGTACTATTTTACATGGGATGTTGCTATGGGAAACCAATCAGATTCTATCTATTATCTTCTAAAAGGTGCTAAATAAATAAGAAATTGATTCTGATTGGTTGCCCATATCCCATGTGGAATATAACTCTCATCTTAGTATATTTCCCCCATTATCTTTGATGATTTCAACATCTAAACACTATCACTACCCAAAACTGTTTACTATTTCAAGCATAAAATTGATAAGTTCTTATATAAATCCTATATTAAGTTATATCTTCTACTGAGTAGAATCGGGCTCAATTTAGTTCTCGAAGCATTCCGTGGCCTGGGACAGATTCATCAGCTGTGCAATGTCTGTGGGGTCTATTTACTAAAGTTTACTAAGCCTTGGAGAGTGACATACTGTATAGAAAGTATAGGGAGTTAAATTACCAACCAACCAGCTACTATCATTTTTCAAATACAGCCTGTTACATGGTGGTTAGGATCTCAAACGTTGGTACTTTATATCTCTCCATGGCTTATTAAATATCACTTTTACACCATCAAAACCTAAACCAGCTCCATCACACTCATGAATCCCCCATAATACAACCATGAGACAGACCCTCTTCATGCACCAACCTGTCAGTGCTCTGCAATAACCTATACATTTTTGAGAGATTTCTGGGATCAAAACTGCTACTCAGTTAGATACATATATACATATATACTGTACTGGCAGACACTAATTTAGTTTAGAGCTATCACTCAGACACATGAAAGGGAGGAGTAATTTCGGTGTGATAATCGGGCCTGATTCGAACCTGATTGCTAGGCTGCGTATGTTCGCAGGCTAGCAAACAGGTAAATGCCACCCGCTGCCTGGCCATATCCTGCTAGCATGCAAGGTGATGTCTACACGAACACATCCACTTGCAAACATCTGAACGGAGGAGAAATTCCATACTTACTTTTCAAATTTCCCACGCACCAAATGAAGCCGTTCGCTCCAGGGGTTTGTGCACGCTCATACTCGTGAACATCAAGGAAAGAGGCCATATTCGTGCAGAATTGGCCCCATTGTTTCTTCTAGCACACTGAATGATATCAGTAAACAGATTTAAAAACTACTGTGGTAGAATTCGGAGATCTCGTTTACACACATTTTTGCAAATATATGGGATAAGCCCCCAGGGCTACTCTGATTATTGTGGTCCCTATTGCTATAGGTAGGTGCAGGGTTTGGCACCCCAACAATCAATACAAGCTACAAAGCCCAGGGCAGAAAAAAACTAGTGTCAATAAGTGTCAGCTAGTGTTTAAGAAGCCAAAGCTATGTATACAAAAGTGATGCAAAAGTGATGAATGGAATAAAAATATTAAAGGAATATTGTTAGTGAGATAATATTAGTAAGTGAGAAGTATTAATTAGAATGGTGTCTCTCGCCACATATTTTGAAAGATGCAGCAGCAAACTCCTATATAGAGAAAAGCATTAAGTCATACTATGCAACAAACTTTACAGGAGACACATCTATAACAACGTAGCACAGATTTTTGAGGGAGGTTTCATGTGTGCTCCTGGGGGGCTGCTTGTTTGGCAAACCTGTAAAGTCTAACCTTAAAGGCTTGATATGCTAATGGAAGAAAAAATGGAGAGCCTAACTTGGCGCCTCCCCTGTATGGACAACTGATGGTTGTAAAATAATGATATAATAATGGAGTGATACTTCCTTTTATGGAGATCAGATGTTCAATTCTTCCAGCTTCTGATGGTAATTCCTCAAGATGTTAACGTCCAAGATATGTGAATAAAAAATTCGAAAAAACAACAATGTGTATAAGCATCCCATCGTCTTATCTGTCACACCTCAGCATGTCAAACCTTAACACTTAACTTATTACTAATTAAACCTGAAATAACGACTCAGAGACTTGGATTGGCAGAAAATTGTTAACTGATTTATTTATCGGGAATTTTATGCTAATTTGATTATTTAAATTAATTGATTGATTAATTAATGGTGGCCAAAAAAGAACGGCTATTAACTAGAACTCCACCCCAACTACCCACGTGACTTGCCTAACTCACAAACTAGCGGTATCCAACTCAACCTCACTGCATTGACTGCCCACCCAGCCGGGTGGGGTCACTGACCCCGACACGGGTGTTACAGCAACAGGCCTAAGCCAATGAGAGGTGAGAGCACCGAGACAAGCCAAATACTCAAGATCAATAACTAATGTAAACTTAATTTTACTAAAACCTGCCGTTCTTTCCCGCCTATCAGCTAACGCGATGAAACAACCACTCCACCCCCACCAAAAATCCCAAAATTGGGGAGGGCGGGAGGGAAATTCAGCAGGAAGAAGAGGAATCCTCCTCCCCTTCCTGCCCCTATACCTATCCCACAGTTAACCCATGTCCAACCCACCCAGGCTATTGGGTCCCCGAGTCACATGCTTATCAGTGTGACACAGACTGGGGACGCTTAATCCACTACATGCCTATTGCAGGCACTACGTTATTCTATCTGCCACATAAAATATTTTCCTCTTTTCAGTATGGTGCACAACGGAAAGAGTGCGCACCTAACTTACACAATATGAGTTGGTAAAACACATATAAAAGTATGTTTGTTAATGTTGATAATGGGTAGCGTACCCCAGGGGCTGGCTGGCAAAGTTTAGCCTGGGGGGCATGCACAAAGGACAGGCCCATGAGTGGCCGTCCATCCTCCACCTCGCATCTACATATATACATGCACCGCCTCTCACATACGTACAGCACCCCTATCATACATACATATACCGGCACTCTCATACATACAACATCACTTTGATACATACAATCTCCGGCACTCTCATACATACATACATACGTACGTACATACTCTGGCACTCTCATACATACATACTCTGGCACTCTCATACATACACCATCACTTTGATACATACTCTGGCACTCTTATACATACATACTCCGGCACTCTCATACATACATACATACTCCGGCACTCTCATACATACATACATACATACTCCGGCACTCTCATACATACATACATACTCTGGCACTCTCATACATACATACATACTCCGGCACTCTCATTCATACATACGTACGTACTCCGGCACTCACATACATACTTACTCCGGCATTCTCATACATACTTACATACATACATAACATACATACTCCAGCACTCTCATACATACATACTCTGGCACTCTCATACATACATACATGCATACATACATACATACATACATACTCCGGCACTCTCATACATACATGCATACATACATACATACATACTCCGGCACTCTCATACATACATACATACATACATACATACTCTGACACTCTCATACATACATACATACATACTCTGGCACTCTCATACATACTGTACATACTCTGGCACTCTCATACATACTGTACATACATACTGTACATACATACACTGCTGCTCTCATACATACATACATACATACATACATACACTGCTGCTCTCATACATACATACATACATACATACATACATATACTGCCTCTCATATCAATCTAATCATATATACATAAACACACCTTATTCAAATCCATACATATATATAACACCACCATCCCCCCTCCCCAACAATACAACAAAACGGCTCCATAAACAATTACAAAACACCAACTACTCCCAATACAACATTAGTGCGGCTCCATATGTATATACAAACACCCCCTTCCCTGCCCTCCGCAGTCTCACTCACTCACTGACACCACCTTCCCATTCAGCCACTACTCCAGTGTGCAAGAAAGGGCTGAGTTACCGCTGGGCTGGCTGTCTGCTACCATCCGATATTCATGGTGCAATTTTACGTCCATGCACTGTAATACTGTATAAGTGACCCGGGCCGTGCACGCTCTGTAGCAGCCTCCTGCACTAGGCATGTCCTCAGTGCAGGAGGCCGGCGGCCATGTTTCTGGAGACCAGAAACCAGACTGGTCAGCCGTGGCTGCAGCAGCAGCCTCAGAGCAAGCAAGGCGGCCCGCACACAAATCAATTGAGCGGCCCGGGGGGCACATGGCACCCTGCCCCCCGGCCCAACCCGCCCCTGGCGTACCCGTACTCACGGTGTAAACGCTTTTCTCACTCGCATAAAGGTATCTTTAGATTTTCATGTATAAAAAATATTTATTTTGACAAAAGACAAGATAAAAATTATTGTGGGCACAGGCGAAGAAGCAGGGTCCTGAGGCTGTTGGAATGGCCCACAAATGAACTTGATCCGGACAAGAACAGATGCTGAACAACAAACAAACTCACCCCAAGAATGTATAAAAACAGCAGTCAGCTCTTCAGACCAACATGTTTCGGGACCACCTGTCCCTTTATCAAGGTGAGAGTGACTGCTGAACAAGATCTGATAAATACCCTTTTCCGGGTGTACTTCCAGTTCCGGGGGGGGGGGGGCGGGACTTCCGGTGCACGTATTACATAAAAAGTCACAAATTATTTTACAGTAAACATAATTTATAGTGCAAATACTGTTCATTAAATATTTGTGTATAGTGGGTTCCTATCCCTGTGTCCAAAAGTCTGGTCAAACTGTGCAGCGGCGCTAGATCACATCACCTGACCGGAAGTCAGGTGTGCTCCGGCGTCCTCATGGTCTCATCCTCGCGTCTGGAAGTGCATCTCCGCAATGCCGAAAGTCTGAGTGTCCTCTGCCGCCGCTTGCTTGCCGAGGCCTGGCTGGAAGTCAGGTGTACCATGGCGTACTTGTGGTCTCCCCGTCACAGCCGGAAATCCATCTCGGTAATACCGGAAGTCGCTGCCCCGTGCTTACTGAGGTTTAGCCGGAACCGTTGTGTTTGGATTACCGGAAGTTCAATCTTCACAGTTGCCGATTACTTAGCTTTCTTATGGTAAAGATGTGTTTATCCAGTTCTCTATAAAAAATGTGCAATAGTTCAGAGAATTGACTTATTTCTGCCATAACTTTAAAAAACACTTCCATCTTTAGTGTAATAGAGTGGAGAAGAATAGAATGGAGAAGATACATCGATGATGTGATCATAATATGGGAAGGAGATGAAAACACACTACAGGAATTCACCCGCACATTAAATAATGTTAACGGTATAACGTTAACTGAAATAAATTGGATAGTGGAATCTCTCTCAAAAGGGAAAGCACCAGGTACAGGCGGACTGATTAACAACTTCTATGTGACAGTTAAGGATCTAGTGTCACCAAAATTACTTGAACTATATAGTTCAGTCTCGGACCAAGGTGTATTCCCACTGAAATGTTAGAATCACAGACAGATAGTGACAATCCCTAAACCAGGGAAAAATCCAGCACTCTGTAACAACTATAGGCATAGTGCACTAATAAAATGGAGATGTGAATATATACGCTAAGTTAATAGCCTTACGCCTAGCCCCTTTACTTTCCTCACTGATCCATAGAGATCAAGTAGGGTTTATATCTGGCACACAGGCGTCAGATAACACCAGAATAGTATTTGATGTGTTGGACAGCGATAAGACCCCAGGAACTGACCTTATTCTGCTTTCTCTGGACGCAGAGAAAGCGTTCGATAGATTAAATTGGCTTTATATGCGGACAGTCCTGGAAAATCCAGTTTGGATTAACAGAGCGTATCTTAACATCCATTATGGCCCTATACGGTACTCCCTCTACCAGGGTCTTTAGTAATGGGTTTCTATCAGAGGTGTTTCCTATTACCAATAGAACCCCGCCAGGGGTGCCCCCTTTCCCCACTTATATTTGTTTTAGCCACTGAGCCATTAGCTAATAAAATAAGAGCAGATCATACTCTCCCCGGTTTACAGATTGGACAAAGTATTAATAAATGATGTCTTTTTGTGGACGATATACTACTTTTTGTAACAGATCCCCTTGTTTCCTTACCAAAGATACACAATATCCTAGATGAATATAGTAAGGTATCATTTTATAAGTTAAATACAACCAAAACAGACGCATTACCTATTAATTTGACAGATAATCTGGTATCTACCTTAAAGGCAATATACCCATACTATTGGAGGGCTACTTCTATTCCATATCTAGGCGTTTATATCCCCTATAAATCTAAGATGGTGTTTGAAGAAAATTGCCCAAAAATGATTGACCAATGACCAAAGATGAATCTTACATCCCTTACTAACTCATGGTTAGCATACAACATCTCTTGGTTAAGAAGGCTGTCCGCATTTAAAATGATGGTACTTCCAAAACTCTGAAATGTATTTTTACAGTACAATACCGTACTCCATCCCTTGTCAATGGATAGCTAAATGTCAAACTCTAACAAGGAAATATGTATGGAAAAACCACCCACCCAGGTTAGCAAAAAAAACCCATATGGTATTATCAAAATGCAGGGGAGGTTCAGCCCTACCAGATCTAGACCAATACAGGGAGGCATGTGCGTTAGCTTAGATGCAGGATTGAGGATTGGTTTAAAGAGTCCCCTTTAATGGGGTGGGTGGCAATTGAACAAGATAGCTGTGTGGGATTTTCCCCAAGGGACCTTTTGTGGGTTCCACAGACAATGAGACAAAGTAAGACACAGCTTCTGGAACTTCCGGTGCGGCATGTGAGGAGTAAGCAGCGTCTCCTCACAGCACCGCCGTCTCTCCAGCTTTGGATTTAAACCAGTCGTCCAGACCCAGAAACCGCTCTTGCTCCCCCTGGAGACCTGAGGCAGCGATGGACCAGTTTTTAGAGCCACAGACCACCGCTAAGCAGCCCCCGGCCCCCCAGCCACAACGCACGGAAAAGAGACGCGTTGAACAGAACATGGCGTCTTCAGCAGACAACGCCCAAGGGACCCCTGTGCCTAAGAAACCTAATGGATTCTTCAATAAAACATCCAGATACCCCAGACAATGTGGGCATAATAGGGGCAACGCCACTTAACCAAGGGGAGCTAATAGCTGTTATTCAGGCATCCATGGCCCTGCTTTTACAACAAGAGGTAAGAGACATTACTGAGCAGATTAGCCTCTTAACAGAAAGGCTGACTGAAGGTGAGGCACAAATCAGCTCTAACATGGATGATATACAGGCAGTGCACAAATTTGTCAAAGCACTTTCTAAAGGAAACAGGCAATTAACAGAAAGGTTTAGAAAACATAGAAAATAGGATGAGAAGAAACAATCTCAGGATTACGGGCATCCCAGAAACTGTTAAAGGCCCGCAATTAGAGCACTTTTTCCGAAACACCATACCGAAGTCCTTACAACTAGAATCTATCTCTAATTAAGTTGTGGTGGAAAGGATACACAGGATGGGGGCTATTACTACCCAAACACCCACTAGACCGAGGGTTATCATCTTGAAAATATTGAACTATTTGCACAGACAAGCAGTCTGGACAGCATCTAGGAAAATAAACCCAGTCAAATGGGAAGGCCATGTTATGAGGATTTTCCAAGACTTTTCTAGTGAAGTAGCTAAGGCTATAAGAGCGTTCACACCAATATGTGCAGCTATGATACAGTCAGAATGTCGATTTTACATGCTTTTTCCAGCAAGACTCAGGATAATCACTGACAGGTCCACAAGACTTTCTTGATGCAAAAGCTGCGAAAACCTTTTTTGATTAAAAAGCGACCAGATGACATACCTGACCACCCGAGTAAAAAACCGGGATGAAAAGGAGTCAAAGTTGGGATCGGGATGATTGATTTTGTCACCTTAAGTGCTAAATATACTTAAGGGTTCTCCTTAGTATTCTGTGTCATGACCACCATGTCTGCCACCCATGCCTCCCACACTGAGGCGCCATGATGCTGTGAACTCTGCCTGGGCCTTGCTGGACACGCTGCCTGGAGTGTACTGCACACACTTCCTGGTTCTGAAACCTGTCGCCTTCGATGGCGGTGGCCATCTTGTTGGTTTCTCCAACCAGGCTGCACTACCAATTACCTTCAGCCGATTACAGTGCAGCTCTCTTTTTAAATAATGACCAGCTGGGCCAAACAGTCAGTCAGTACAATGATGTCCTTTCCCTAGGCATCTGACTCCCACTCCTGCTGAAAGCGCTGCTGCCTGTCAGCTATCTCCAGACTAAATCCACTCCTGCTCGCCTGCTGTGAAGACCATCCACCTGCAGAACCCTGCTGCCGCCTCTACGGTCCGGACAAGGTTAGCCCCCCAAAGGGGATCACCCTTTCCTCACCTGATGGTTACTTCCACTGCAACTCCCCTTGGTCACAGCTACTCAGGCCTGCTGCAATACTTCCCGGATTCATCCTATCAACCATCCAACCATCCAATCTTCCAATCATCTAACCATCCAACCGTCCAATCACCCAATCGTCCAATTTTCCAATCATCCAATCGTTCAATCGTTGCGGCCTGCCTGAATCACCAGGAAGCTGCCCAGGAGCAGGTCTTTCATGCCCTCCAGGACCTGTCTAAAAGACTGGACAATATACAGACCACTTTGAATCAAGGGTCAACTCCTACTCCAGCGTCATCGCCCAGACCCATAGTTTCAAGGACAGGAGTCACAGCTCATCTCCAGTTATCTACTCCAACCAAATTCGACGGCAATCCCAAAAACTGAAGGGGTTTCATAAATCAATGTGAAATTTATTTGAACTCCAATCCTTGTATTTCCCTACAGACTGGACCAAGGTTGCCTATGTGATATCGCTACTTACCGGCCCAGCCCTCAATTGGGCATCTCCCTTATGGGAAAAAGCAGATCCACTGCTGTCAGACTATGCTCGATTTATCAGTACTTTTAAAATTTCTTCGATGAGCCAGGTTGAATTAGTTCTGCTGCCACTGAGATACTACGCCTACGTCAAGGTTCCAGGACAGTGGGTCAATACCTTATCCAGTTTAAAATTCTTGCAGCTGAGCTAGCATGGAACGAGGAGGCTCCTCGCAGCCTTGCTGAATGGCCTCGCCGACAAAATTAAAGATGAACTAGAGACCTGCCTTCCAAGTTGGAGGATCTAATCTCCTTATGCACTAAGATCGACTTAAGACTCAGAGAGAGACATCAAGAGAAAAGTCAAGCATCTCCTAGTCGGCATCTACCTATACCCAAAACTCTGCCACTACTGACGGAAGAACCTATGCAGCTTAAACGTTTCAAGTTGTCCTCAGCCGAACGAAGATGTCGGCATGATGAACATCTCTGTCTCTATTGCGCTGATCCTTAGCATTCTTTTCATACCCCCACTATCCACGTCGGTGTGGAGTTGAGAATAGAAAGTGTGGCGAGCACAGCGAGCCACTGAGCCCGAAGCATGGCGAGCGTAGCGAGCCCCGCGAGGGGAGGCGGACACCTGTGAAGCCCGTGAGGGGACGCGGATACCTGTGAAGGTATCCGCGTCCCCTCGCGGGGCTCGGTGGCTTGCTGCGCTCGCCACACTTTCTATTCTCAACTCCACGCCGACGTGGATAGTGGGGGTATGAAAAGGTCGTAGGACGCGTACGCCCGCCCCTCGCGGGCTCGCTGCGCTCGCCACGCTTTGGGTTCGCGTTGATAGTGGGGGTGGTACAGCCTCAAAAATGCCAGTTGGGGGCCATTGAACATGTTTAATACTAATTCCAATGCATTTGGATGCTTTTCAGTGCAAAATCGTATGCGATCGCATGCAATGCGATGCAATTTTTTCGCATACGATGGCCATCGTGGGAGCCGTGATACTCCACAAGTACCTTCAAGTATCACTACAAGTCAAACAACAGCTCCGACATTTACCAGCACTCCTGGACTCAGGAGCAGCGGAAAGTTTCATCACGGCTGATGTCATCAAACGTTGGCAATTATCTACTGTTCCCCTTCAGCGTCCAGTACAGTATATCTAACAGCTGTGGATGGGAGTCGTATATTAGGTGAGACTGTTACTTTGCAAACCCAACCTTTAACCCTACAAATCGGTCTGTTGCATGTAGAAAAAATACAGTTTCTTGTCATACCCAAGTCAACATACCCAATTGTTTTGGGCCTCCCCTGGTTACGTGCCCATAACCCTAGTATCAATTGGGCCTCGTCCCAGGTCTTGGCGTGGGGTGCATCCTGCACAAAGTCCTGCCTTAAAACGGTGACACCATCCCGTCAAGTCACCCTCCAAATCCCAGAAGGTTACCTACCTCATTTAGGGCCTTATTTTGGTTCATTCTTTCTGACAAAATCCTTCTTAGATGGGCAAAACCATGTGCACTGCAGGTGGGGCAGGTGTTACTTGTTCAGAGAGAATTAGATTTAGGTGGGGTTTTACTGCAAAGTGAGATCTATATTGCAGTGTAAAAATAAAGCAGTCAGTATTTTCCCTGCACAGAAACAAAATTACTCACCCAAATCTAATTCTCTCTGCACATGTTACATCTGCCCCCCTGCAGTGCACATGGTTTTTTCCATCTAAGAAGGATTTTGTCAGAAAGAATGAACCAAAATAAGGCCCATAGAGACTTCGCTGACGTATTCTGCAAGAAAGCTACTGACCAATTACCTCCTCATCGTCCATGGGACAGTCCTATCGAATTGCTACCAGGCAAAAATTCTCCACAAGGCCGTACGTACCCATTGTCCATGCCAGAAACACAAGCAATGTCAGTGTTCATAAAAGAAAACCTCGCCAAAGGGTTCATCCGTCCTTCATCCTCTCCTGCTGGGGCTGGGTTTTTCTTCGTTAAGAAAAAGGATGGAGGGTTGCGGCCTTGTATCGATTACCGTGGCCTGAATTAAATCACCATTAAGAATCGTTACCCACTGCAACTTATTACAGAATTGTTCGATCATATTAAGGGAGCCACCATCTTTACTAAGCTAGATCTACGCGGAGCCTACAATCTTATCTGCATCCGGGAAGGAGATGAATGGTAAACTACTTCAATACTAGAGATGGACATTATGAGTATCTCGTTATGCCTTTTAAGTTGAGTAATGCTCCCGCAGTTTTCCAGTCCTATATGAATGAGCTATTTAGAGACCTTCTGTATAAACATGTTGTGGTTTATCTCGACGATCTTCTTATATTTTCCAACAGTCGTCAGGAGCATCAAGAACTCGTCAGAGAGGTACTGTCACGCCTTAGAAAAAATCTTCTCTTATGTAAGTTGGAGAAATGCATTTTCGAGGTGTCTTCTATACCCTTCCTGGGATATATCGTGCCAGACTCTGGTCTAGAAATGGATCCAGCCAAAGTAGAGGCAATTCAGTCATGGCCTCAGCCTCATACTCTCCGAGGGGTCCAAAGGTTCCTCAGATTTGCGAACTACTACAGAAAATTTATCATAGGATTTTCTACAATTGTTGCCCACATCACTGCGCTCACTCGTAAAGGTGCCATACCCTCTAAATGGAATCCTGAAGCTTCCAAGGCTTTTATCACTCTCAAGAGAAAATTCATCACATCACCAGTGCTGGCCCAACCAGACGTCACTTTGCCTTTTACATTGGACTTTTTTCAAAAAGATTCTCATCGGCTGAACAAAATTATGTCATAGGGGATCAGAAATTATTGGCCATCAAGATGGCACTAGAAGAATGGCGTTATTTATTGGAATGGGCAGTTCATATTATTAATGTTGTTACCGATCATAAAAATTTGCTTTATCTAAAAAATGCACAATGTCTTAATCCTCGGCAGGCCAATAGGTCCATTGAGGCCACTCTCGATCCCACAGGGACCGTGGACTCATTTGTTGATGGACTTCATTACAGATCTACCATCCTCAGATGGTTATAGTACCATATGGGTGGTTATCGATCGATTCTCGATAATGGTGCATTTCATACCTCTGAAGGGGTTACCTTCAGCTCCCAAGCTTGCTGATTTGTTTATTAAAGAGATCTTCAGAGTCCATGGACTACCCAAAGAGATTGTGTCCGATCGACAGTTTGTGGCCAAATTCTGGAGAGCATTGTGAAAAGTCCTCAAGATTCAACTCAACTTTAGTACAGCCTATCATTCACAATCTAATGGCCAAACGGAAAGAGTCAATCAGGATGTAGAAACATTTTTAGGTTTACATGTGTCCTCTTCTCAATATGATTGGGTTGAGGTATTGCCATGGGCCGAGTTTGGCCATAACAATCAGTATCACTCGCCTGCTTCTTCTACTCCTTTCTTTATTAACTATGGCTTCCATCCCAAGGTTCCTGATTTCCAGCGGCTTCCTTCGACATCTGTGCCAGCGGTAACCTTGACTCTCCAGCAACTGCGTCACCATTTGAGAAAGGTCAGGAATTCCTTGGTCAGCGCCTCAAAAAATTTGCAGATAGAAGAAGAAGAGCAGTTCCAAATTTAAAAGTAGGTGATATGGTATGGCTGTCCACACTGAATCTTCGCCTTCGTGTCCCCTCAATGAAGTTTGCACCGCGGTTCATCGGTCCTTAAATTACCTCATTATTTAAGGGTTCCCAACTCTTTTCATGTCTCCTTACTCAAACCATTGATTCTAACCAAAGATCATTCAAGTCTCCCCAAATCTCCTAAAGTCTTTACTCACAGGAGCGTGGAATATGAAGTGGCTCGCATCCTGGACTCTCGTATAAGGTACAAGAGACTCAAGTACCTGATCAACTGGAAAGGATATGGCCCAGAAGAGAGATCTTGGACCAATGCCACAGAGGTACAAGCACCCAAACTAATCAAAGATTTTCACAGGAAATGTCCAGCTAAGCCTAAGGAGTGTCCTGGGGCCACTCGTAAAGGAGGGGGTGCTGTCACGACCACCATGTCTGCCACCCATGCCTCCCACACTGAGGTGCCATGATGCTGTAAACTCTGCCTGGGCCTTGCTGGACACGCTGCCTGGAGTGTACTGCTCACACTTCCTGGTTCTGAAACCTGTCACCTTCCCTGGCGGCGGCCATCTTGTTGGATTCTCCAACCAGGCTGCACTACCAATTACCTTTAGCCAATTACAGTGCAGCTCTCCTTTTAAATAATGACCAGCTGGGCCAAACAGTCAGTCAGTACAATGATGTCCTTTCCCTAGGCATCTGACTCCCACTCCTGCTGAAAGTGCTGCTGCCTGTCAGCTATCTCCAGACTGAATCCACTCCTGCTCACCTGCTGTGAAGACCATTCACCTGCAGAACCCTGCTGCCGCCTCTACGGTCCGGACAAGGTTAGCCCCCCAAAGGGGATCACCCTTTCCTCACCTGACGGTTACTTCCACTGCAACTCCCCCTGGTCACAGCTACTCAGGCCTGCTGCAATACTTCCCGGATTCATCCTATCAACCATCCAATCTTCCAATCATCCAATCATCGAACCATCCAATCATCCAACCATCCAATCGTCCAACCATCCAACTGTCCAAGCGTACAATCACCCAATCATCCAATCGTCCAATCGTTCAACCATTCAATCATCCAATCTTTCATTCAATCTTCAATTCAATCATCTCTTCAAGTAAATCCTTCAAATCAACTATTCAAGTTTACGTTTATTCTTCAAATCTACACTTCAAGTCATCTTCAGTTTTCAACCTCGTTATCCATCCACTACGAACTTTACAATAAGTTCTATATATCATTGACTCTGGTTATTTCATATCTTCAGTATTACCTTTGTGCCACAGTTCATCTTCTGTATCGCAGTATCTTTATTAAAGCTGGTTTTCTTGTATCCAATTGCATCCCTCCCTTCTGTTGTCTATGCAAAAACCTTACATCAAGGCACCTAGCCTCCATTACACTCCAGCTGGTGCTACTGCTAGCGTAACATTCTGCTTGATATGGGTCACTATGCAAGATGTTACTTGTTTTTTGGGAGTTTAGTTTGGTTATCATATCTAAGACTATTGCTAGAGGGTCGTTAAATTCTTTGAATGTTAACTCAGAAGCTGGAGGGCGACACTGCTTTGAAAGTTTTTCTCGGTATTCTTTCAAAATAGTTTATGCTTAAAAGGTATAACTGGTAGATTATATCTAAGAGTTGCTACGGAAGTCTATGTTATGGTTTCAACACTGTTTATCGCTGCAAATGTATATAAGTTCTGTCCCCCCCTATATGTTAGATTGTCTTGTGGATGTCTTTGGCTAAGTGCACTGTTTGTCTTCCTAACGTGTTTACCCTTCCCACTCCCCAATAGGATGCTTGAGTGCTCCCTAGGGTGCACGGACAGGCGCTACCACGGGTGCTGAGCCAAGAGCAGCCACTTAATATAGGGGTAGTCAGCCCTAAAATGTCAGAATACAAAAGAAAAAAGGAAGTGGCGCTGGTATTGATGAAATAATCACAAGATATTTAATATTGTTTAAAACAACATTGCATGTGGCAGTTATGTACAAAATTACCATAAAAAATATACAATGAGAAAATACATATGACAATAAAATTGATATAAAACAATATAACTGGACCAGAGGCTGAATACGTGTGGACCCAATGAATACAGTTCGGAAGGGAATTTTGGTTAATTGAAAGGTTCAGATAACCCTATGGGCTGATAGTTACCACTGGTGGCCGTTGTCATCAAGTTCCAGAACTTGTAATGGTCCTCAAATTGGTGCGACTGTGAGACCTCGGAGGGTCCAGGCCCCTGAGATGTAGTGGGGTGGGCAGCTGATGGATAGCAGTAAGGTGTCTCTCACGTCGCTAGAGGCTCCAATGGGAAGAGATGACCATAAGCAGGTGTCCTCAGGGTTGGTGGCTTTTAAGACCGGCTGGTCAATGATCTCAATGGTGTGAGACCAACCTTGATTGCTGCTTGAGATTCTGGTTTGCGTTGTGCCAGAGATGATGCCCCGCTGGTGCGGGATGTTCAAGAGTAAAGTGGCTCTTGGAGTGGAATTGAGCGGCCCAGGGTATAGGGAGTCAGAGTGGAGGGTCAAAATGGGGGTCAGCTTGTCCTGGTCCAGGTAAAACCTAACCAATCGGTGGTGGAGAGGGTGGCTGTGACGTAATATTGTTATGTAGTTACTATGGTGACCGGCTGCTTGTCCAATCACCAGTTGGAACGGTCCGTCACATGACGCCGTATTGCTGAACCCGAAAGTTCGGGCGTCCGGCATGACTTCCGACTTAACAATTTATATTATTTACCAAAGCAGTACTCTCTTCATCTTGAGACACTATGCAGTATTCTCATACTACAGTACTCTATTATTTAACTATTATTTATTTATATATACGTGTCCCTTTATTAATATGAAGCTCACCATGCCCCGATTATACAGATACAGGTTAGCAATTGACTCGCTATCTGGAGACAAACCAGAGCGAGTCTTGGTGCGCATAAGTCACACCATGTGACCAGACTCCCTCTTAGTCTAAACGAGGCGTGCAACTAACGCCGGACGCCCGAACTTCCGGGTTCAGCGATACGGCGTCATGTGACCGGACCGTTCCAACTGGTGATTGGACAAGCAGCCGGTCACCATAGTAACTACATAACAATATTACGTCACAGCCACCCTCTCCACCACCGATTGGTTATTTGTTACTTCTCCTGTCAAACGAACGGTTGTTTAAAATTCAATGAAAGAATGCTCGTTTTTATAACCTTTTATGCCAATATATCTCCTTATGTTAATTATTTACATTTGCCTTCTGTTGATATTTGTTTCTTATGGTTTTTCATAGATGTAAGTGTTACACAGGTGTTAATCGTTAATTACCTTCATAGGGGTATATAAACCCCATGATGAGCAATACTCAGTCTACCTTTGAAAAAGCTGCACCCCTACAAGCAGCGAAATGCGTCAGGTTTTACCTGGACCAGGACAAGCTGACCCCCATTTTGACCCTCCACTCGGACTCCCTATACCCTGGGCCGCTCAATTCCACTCCAAGAGCCACTTTACTCTTGAACATCCCACACCAGCGGGGCATCATCTCTGGCACAACGCAAACCAGAATCTCAAGCAGGAATCAAGGTTGGTCTCACACCATTGAGATCATTGACCAGCCGGTCTTAAAAGCCACCAACCCTGAGGACACCTGCTTATGGTCATCTCTTCCCATTGGAGCCTCTAGCGACGAGAGCGACACCTTACAGCTATCCATCAGCTGCCCACCCCACTACATCTCAGGGGTCCAGGCCCTCCGAGGTCTCACAGTCGCACCAATTTGAGGACCATTACAAGTTCTGGAACTTGATGATAACGGCCACCAGTGGTAACTATCGGCCCATAGGGTTATCTGAACCTTTCAATTAACCAAAATTCCCTTCCGAACTGTACTCATTGGGTCCACACGTATTCAGCCTCTGGTCCAGTTATATTGTTTTATATAAATTTTATTGTCATATGTATTTTCTCATTGTATATTTTTTTTATGGTAATTTTGTACATAACTGCCACATGCAATGTTGTTTTAAACAATATTAAATATCTTGTGATTATTTCATCAATACCAGCGCCACTTCCTTTTTTCTTTTCCACTCCCCAATAGGAATGCTATCGATAAATTGAATATAGGTATTTTATGCCAGTGAATATAGGATCGCCGAACATTAGGGGCATACACACGCCAGCAAAGAGGCGTAAGCTGCTGACATACTTGAATAAACAAGGTATAGACATAATCTGTCTCCAAGAATCCCACTTAATGCCTGATGAAGTTAAGAAACTTCAAATGCTGAATTGGGTTGTGCTTGGGTCAGCTCATTACAATTCAAAGTCTAGAGGAGTGATAACTATGGCTAGACGCTCACTTAGAATACAGGTGTCAGTGGATATAAATGGTAGATATCTATTAATTAAGATGGAATTAGATGGTAATATATTCCACATTTGTAACATTTATGCCCCAACCCAATATAAGAAACAATTTTTTATAGAATTATTGGCTATTCTCCATACAATAGATCCTTCTACTTTAATTATATGTGGGGACTTCAACCTTATATCGTCGCAAATCTAAGATAGATCCCCTCCCCCTAGAAATCCTACAGCCCTCCCTAAACTTGGAATACCCTATTTTATAAAGTCACTTAATTTAATTGATGTGTGGCGCTCACTTTACCCGACCGAAAAGGAATTTACTTGTGTTTCCTTGTCCCATAGTACATGGTCAAGGATAGACTTTATATTTATAGCAGAACCCCTTTTTCCTAAGGCTAAGATGGCCAAAATACACCCCCCCCCCTGTATTGCCGGACCATTGCCTGACTACAATAACTTTGGAAATGCCCAATTCAACCCCCAACAAGCAGACTTGGAGGTTCCCCTCACACCTGGCTCAGACCAAGGGTTTGAAGGAAACATTGTTGACCGCATGGCATAGGTTTTTGGAGGAGAATGGGGGAAGAGGTGGTTCGGGTCCGAGTCTAGCAAATCTGTGGCAAGCAGCTAAAGCTGTTTTAATAGGTAAAGTTATCACCTATGTTTCCAAGGTCAGGAAAAAACAAAAATCCAAATACCTAGAGCTCCAAAGCGACCTTACTGAGGCATTTTCGGCATTTAAACTTTTTCCCAACATAAATACTAGATCAACGTACCAATTAACTAAAACTCAATTTGAGGAATACCTAAGGATCCAGGGAGACAGGTATCTCTTCAATGTACATTCTAAATTCTAAAGGTTTGGTAATAAGGTGGGCTCTATGCTTACTAACTTATTACGTGGCTCTAGGCAAAGGACAGTGGTTCACCCTCTGATGAAAGAAGATGGTTCCGTCTCTACTTCAGATGAGCAAACAGCAGAGGTCTTAAAAACATTTAACAAAAAACTGTATTCACCCCCGCAGATCTCCCGGAATGAACCGATTACTACCCCTCCTATTGAATCCCCCACTTTATTTCAATTGGGTACTACATTTTGGGACTCCCTGCTCTTCCCTAAAATTTCAGAGAAGTTGTTAGTAAGCCCGATTAGTATAGAGGAAGTGTCTTGAAATTACTTGAAATTAGCTAAGGCCCCAGGCCCAGACGGCTACTCCGACAAATTTTATAAGTTAATGGAACCTGAAATTGTACAAACTTTGACGGACTCCTTTAACCACATTGGGAGCCGGGGTGAACTTCCTCTGTACGTCTCGGAC
Organism: Crinia signifera; assembly: GCF_055691185.1. Classification (NCBI taxonomy): domain Eukaryota; kingdom Metazoa; phylum Chordata; class Amphibia; order Anura; family Myobatrachidae; genus Crinia; species Crinia signifera. The sequence continues at coordinate 181,459,555 of NC_139218.1, forward strand.
GCGATAATTAAAGTCCTGCCCAAGGCAGGTAGAGATCTAAAATTGCCGGGATCCTACCGCCCAATCTCCCTGCTAAATGCAGATTATAAAATCTACACAAAAAATTTAGCAGAGAGATTGAAGCCAATCATGGTTCGGTTCGGTTTTGGGGCCCATTTTGTTTAACATTTTTATTAACGATATTGGAATAGGGTTACTCAGCAATGTATCCATCTTTGCAGATGATACAAAACTTAGCAAAGTCATCAAATCATCAGAAGATGTCACCATGCTTCAAAATGATCTTGCAATTCTAGATGAGTGGGCAAAAAAATGGAAGATGAGGTTCAATGTAGATAAATGTAAGGTTATGCACCTTGGGAGACACAACCAGTGTGCAAGTTACAACCTTAGCGGAGAGGAACTGGGTAATTCCATACTTGAAAAGGATCTAGGAGTCCAAATAGACAGCAAACTGGGATGTAGTGCCTATTGGAATGTAGCTACAAAAAAGGCCAACAAAATTCGGGCATGTATTAAGTGGGGAATGGAAACTAGGGACTCAAGGGTAATTATGCCACTGTATAAAGCATTGGTGAGACCTCACCTCGAGTACGGAGTGCAGTTCTGGGCCCCACACTATAAAAAGGACATCATAGAATTAGAAAAAGTCCAAAGGCGAGCAACAAAGCTTATTAGGGGAATGGAGAATTTAAGCTACGGGGACAGATTAAGCAATTTGGGATTATTTACATTAGAAAAGAGACTTTTAAGGGGGAACATGCTCAACATGTACAAGTATATCAAGAGCCAATATAAGGAACTGTCACACACCCTCTTTTCTACTAGAAAGGAATCTAGGACACGAGGGCATGAGTATAGATTAGAAGAAAAAATATTTCATTCAGCTAGTAGAAAGAATTTCTTTACGGTCAGAACAGTCAAACTCTGGAACTCTCTTCCCAGAGAGGTGGTAACGGCTGGCTCATTAAATGCGTTCAAGGCAAAGTTGTACAAACATTTACTGGAGAAAAACATCCATGGGTACAAATAAGAAATATAGGGGCAGATGTATTAAGCCTGGAGAAGAGATAAACTGGAGATAAAGTGGAGATAACTTGGAAGAGATAACGCACCAGCCAATCAGCTGTGTTTGAAATATGACAGTTGGGATCTGATTGGCTGGTGTGTTATCTTCTTCCACTTTATCTCCAGTTTATCTCTTCACGAGGCTTAATACATCTGCCCCAATTATCTGTCTGTAAAATATCAGAACCTACCAAATCAGCAATGGATATCTATACCAGGTTAAACTAGATGGTCGCAAGTCTTTTTTCAGCCTTACCTACTATGTAACTATGTAAATCATACCGTCTATTATACATAAAGACCAGACCGGATTTATATCTGGCCGTCATTCGACCACGAATGTTCGCAGGGTTCTGGCGGCTATTCAACAGTCTAATAATAGGACAGATAATACAGATAGCCCCCAAATGGTTCTCACGGTCGACGCTGAAAAAGTGTTCAATTTGGTCCTGTGGCCTCATTTATTTAGAACATTATAACTATTCGGATTCCCCTTGGAATTTATATCAACCATTAAAACAATATATACGGCTCCCAAGTCTGCTATAACTTGTAATGGTTTACTGTCCCAATACTGTACTTCCAATTGGGTAGGGGAACTCGCCAGGGATGTCTACTGTCTCCCCTACTATTTGCGATAGCAATAGAACCCCTGGCAATAGCAATTAGACTATCCCCTCTCATACACGGTATCATAATTCACTCAGAAGAGTTGAAGGTGGCGCTTTTCACCGACGATACTCTTATTTTTATATACAAACCAAATCAGTCTATACCAGCGTTATTACACCTTATTGGTTCATTCGGGGAGATCTCGGGGTACAAGGTAAATTTATCTAAGTCGGAAATAATGATGCTGGGTGGGGTGAGCCCAATACGACAAGTGAATGTACCTTTTGCCTTCACAGAGTCCCATTTTAAATATCTGGGAATCCAGATAAGCTCTGATTTATCTAAAATATACAAATGCAGCTATACACATATTAAAAATTCTATAGAAACAAAGCTGACAGCGTGGAGAGATCTTCCTGTCTCACTACTGGGAAGGTTGGCAATAATAAAATCGATCATCTTCCCAAAGATTTTTTATGCTATGCAAATGATTCCTATAACGTTGACACAGTTGGATATAGCTCGCCTTGAGTCCATGTTCTCTAGATTTATATGGCAGGGAAAACGTCCAAGAATAGCAAAGGTAAAACTGAAGACCTCTGGGGAAGAGGGTGGTTTTGGACTCCCAGACCTCAAGGTGTATTCTATGGCAATTTTTTTCCGATATGTCTCGGACTGGATATTAAATAAAGCCACTTACACCGTACCCTGATCTGGAACGAGCTGTCTTTCACCCATTTTCCCCTGGAGCCTTGATCCAGTCAAAGAGATCAGATATCCCACTGAGAATTAAGTCATATATATTATTTGGCAACACCTATGCCATGTGGTTAATGATGAATAAAAAATGCTCGAGAAATCCTTACTCATCTCAGTTTAAGCCACTGTGGGGTAATCCATCCTTTTTACCCTCTTTGACTAACCCAATATGTAATGAATGGAGGGAAAAAGGCTTGGATTTATCCTGTCGAGTATTTGATCCAGGGGGGTGTATGTATACATTCTCCTGTCTCTCACAAATATATAACCTCCCACAGACACACTTTTTTGTTTACTTACACGTACGACATTTTCTTACCTCTATGAAAACCCCATCTTTATTGATGAAGGGACCAATACCCATATCTCAGGTTACATCTATAGATTTGCTTCTTTACTACCTATTATACAAGAACTATAAGATAAAATACATATACACTCTTTTTATAGAAGGAAAATCCCTAGGCAACTCACAATGGCAGTTATTATTAAAAAAAATGGTCAAAAGATATCCCACATATTACCCAACTACAAGATATCACTGGGATCCAGTCGCAATCACTGAAGGTTTTAAAATCAGTCTATTTCAGGTATTTATGCGTACTGTACACAGGGCTTATATAACTCCACATCAACGTAGTTTTATGGTTCAAGATGAAACGGGGTCTTGTCTTAAATGTGGAACTACCACTGCTGAATTCTCCCACTGCATGTGGTCATGTTTTAAAATTCGGAGGTTTTGGTGGAAAGTGTAATTTTCTATTTGAGATGTTTCAAGTCAAATTCTCCTTTGATCCACTGGCCTTGATGGGCCTGTCCTTTAAAAACTGGCCAACAGATAAACTTGACAAAAATAAAATCACTGCTCATAGTGGCGTTGGCAGTTGCGAAGAAATGCATACTAATATTTTGGACTAAGAAATCAGCACCTCAACTGGAGACTCTTAAACGAAAGCTCACACAAATCCTATACCTTGATAGGAAGTACGCCAATCTGGAGCTTCCTAATGGATCAATCAAATTTATGAAAAAATGGTCACCATATATGGACACTCTGGACAGCGCATCAAAAGCCCATATCCTATCAATGTTTGAAACTGCTTGCTGACCTGGACTGTTGGTAGCAGTAAAGATCCTAATTTCTACTAATACTTATAGTACTTTTAGTGAAGTCGGTATATGCAAAATGGTTTAAAGGGAAATACCAAGATGTACAGATTACGACAAGAATGTTTTAAATATGTAGATACTGAGCCTCAGAGGCTTAGAATGTTACTCTTGACTGGATGTGGTATTGTGCCTAGCTACTAAATTAAGGTATATGTATACACTGGTAAATATAATCTGACAGGATGAGCCTCGATAATAAAATATTTAATTTATTAATACAAAAGACAGATATAAAAAGCTTCCTATTTCCCTGCCCCCTAACATAACTTTCTTTTATTTACACTAATATTGTACCCCTCCAACCCTCCCACAATTTTCCTGAGTGTATCCTGCGTCTTGTATTTGTGCTGTCTTTGTCTTTATCTTGTTATAGTAGTGCTTTATTTATGGATAAGTGAAGCGATTAAGGCATATCGACCTACAACAAGGTGATAAATCTGGATACACCTGGAAAAAAAAAAAGGGATGAGATGAGGTATAAAAATGTGGATCATCAACGCCGCTACAGCCGCGAGGAAGGGACGCGACGGGGACCATGGCTCCCGCTAGCTCTGCCGCACACAGCGCTGATCCCTGTGCCCCGGGGAAGTGCCCGGCGAGGTGCGGCCTGCGGGAATACCGGAGCCGGGCGCTGTAGTACAGACCTCTAGCCGGATCTGAAGCTCTGTGGAGCGGAACCCAGACGGAATCACCCGCGCCGCCACCCGGATCACCCCCATACCGCACTCAGAGGTGAGCCTGCTTGCCCCTCGACCCCACAGCCGCGTCCCCATCCTCACCAGCCTCACGATCCCCCAGAGATCCGGCGGGGAACAGGGGAAGGCCCTGACTTCCCCATAACAGCGGCGGCCATCTTCCCTTCGCTGCTGCTTCAGTGGTACCTGTGGCTCCCTTGGAAGCCCCCTGCTCACCACAACTTTAACCCCCTCTGCCCTCACTATACCACAGGCCTGACAGCATGGCACAAGAGCAGGCTCATGCCCATTTGCTGCAAGTAGATACCTGAGCAAAATCCACAGCCACTGTGTAGCATTCCATCACTCAGACCCCATTTGCACTGGGTACAGATAGCTGTAATACACTCATTGTAGGAGCTGTGGCACCTGAGATTGGAACACATAATACAAAGTTTTTTTTTGGGAAACCTTTCCTCCTCAGAGACCTCCTATACTCCACCGAAGGAAATAATACTGAGGCTAAGCAAACTCAAAACAAATAAGTCACCAGGGCCAGATGGGATTCATCCGAGGGTATTAATGGAATTAAGGGATGAACTAGCTACCCCCCTACATTATATCTTTAGCAAGTCACTATCGTCAGGTATAGTACCAAAAGATTGGAGAATAGCAGAGGTAGTGCCAATATTCAAAAAAGGAAAAAAGGAAGATCCCGCTAATTACAGACCCGTTAGTTTAACATCAATTGTGGGTAAACTATTTGAAGGATTTTTAAGGGATGGTATCCAGGAATATTTTGATCATCACCGTCTACTCAGTACTAACCAACATGGGTTCGTGAAAAATCGTTCATGCCAAACTAATCTACTAGGGTTCTATGAAGAGGTTAGCAAAAACCTCGATAATGGAAATGCTGTAGATGTGATTTTCCTAGATTTCGCTAAAGCATTTGATACTGTCCCACACAAGAGATTGATTAATAAAATGGAGGACCTGGGATTGGGTGAAAATATTTGCAGATGGGTAGGGAATTGGCTATGTAATAGAGAACAAAGAGTGGTTGTGAATGGTGCCGTATCAGATATGATACCGGTACTAAGTGGAGTGCCCCAGGGTTCGGTTTTGGGGCCCATTTTGTTTAACATTTTTATTAACGATATTGGGATAGGGTTACTCAGCAATGTATCCATCTTTGCGGACGATACAAAACTTAGCAAAGTCATCAAATCACCAGAAGATGTCACCATGCTTCAAAATGATCTTGCAATTCTAGATGAGTGGGCAAAAAAATGGAAGATGAGGTTCAATGTAGATAAATGTAAGGTTATGCACCTTGGGAGACACAACCAGTGTGCAAGTTACAACCTTAGCGGAGAGGAACTGGGTAATTCCATACTTGAAAAGGATCTAGGAGTCCAAATAGACAGCAATCTAGGATGTAGTGCCCATTGTAATGTAGCTACAAAAAAGGCCAACAAAATTCTGGCATGTATTAAGAGGGGAATGAAAACAAGGGACTCAAGGGTAATTATGCCACTATATAAAGCATTGGTGAGACCTCACCTAGAGTACGGAGTACAGTTCTGTGCCCCACACTATAAAAAGGACATCATAGAATTAGAAAAAGTCCAAAGGCGAGCAACAAAGCTTATTAGGGGAATGGAGAATTTAAGCTACGGGGAGAGATTAAGCAATTTGGGACTATTTACATTAGAAAAGAGACGTTTAAGGGAGGACATGCTCAACATGTACAAGTATATCAAGGGCCAATATAAGGAACTGTCACACACCCTATTTTCTACTAGAAAGGAATCTAGGACGCGAGGGCATGAGTATAGATTAGAAGAAAAAAGATTTCATTCAGCTAGTAGAAAGAATTTCTTTACGGTCAGAACAGTCAAACTCTGGAACTCTCTTCCCAGAGAGGTGGTAACGGCTGGCTCATTAAATGCGTTCAAGGCAAAGTTGGACAAACATTTACTGGAGAAAAACATCCATGGTTACAAATAAGAAATATAATTTGTCTGTAAAATACCAGAACCTACCAAATCAGCAATGGATATCTATACCAGGTTGAACTAGATGGACGCAAGTCTTTTTTCAGCCTTACCTACTATGTAACTATGTAACTATGTAACTGCCAGCTTTACACTATTCTATATGAGGAGCTGGACCCACTTGGTGGCAGCCTGCAGCTAGCACATATATAGGAGCCATTGATTTTGATACCCTGTTCCTGGAATCGCTGTCTCCCTACGCTTCCTTATTAACAGGATATGTGACCAACCACTCCTTTCCATGTGACCCTTTGCCCCTCCTCCATCCACTAATTCAGACCCGCCACTGGTAATGGAGTGAATCCGTCGAGCCATGCGGAGGGCTCTTTGTGTCGCACTCTCCACCTGGTCATGATACAACTAACCTAAAGATGTGACATGAGGGATACGCTCTGAATCTCAACCTCACCCTCGATACACTGACAGATGACTAAGAAACGCAGTTCCGGAAAAAGAAGAAGAACCAAGTAACCTCTCAAACCACAGCATTCCATACTTTGTTTGGGTCCCCCCAACCCGCCAACATAGTATCTTCCCCACCAACAATGAATATGACGTCCAAAGCCGTAGCATCTACCACAGCAGGCGACGCCTCTAGCAGCCACTCTCCTAGCGCCCTTGGGGTACCCATGGACATGGCAGCATTCATGGCACAACTGAGCTCACTCCCATCGCGACAAGACATCCAACAAGACCTGTTACATATGGAGAAAAGAATACACGAATCCATCCAATCCAGCATCACCACTATGCAATCCGACCTCACTCAAGTAGCTGACAGAGTGGTTGAGCTGGAGGAACACAGGGTAGACACTGACTCTAAAATCGCAGACCTCCACGATCTTGTCTCCCGCTACGCTTGCTCCACAATAGACCTGAGAAGGAGATTAGATGATATTGACAACAGGGGCAGAAGAAACAATTTGAGAATCAAGGGTCTCCCTGAAGATGTGCTGCCCAATGAGATCACAGCGGCCCTAACCAAAATCTTTAACAACCTCCTGGGGACAAACCCAGAAAATCACATAGAATTTGACAGGGCGCACCGGGCCCTACGCCCTAGAGGCGCTCCCACGGAGAGACCCAGAGACATCATTTGTCGCCTACATTATTTTCAGGTCAAAGAAGAAATCCTACGGAAATCCAGACAAACCCCGGCTATTGACTTTAATGGACACCAAATACAGATCTTCCAAGATCTATCATGGATAACCCTACAACAGAGGCGCCTCCTCTACCCTCTTACAGAGGAACTCCGAAAGAAGAACATTCGCTTCCGCTGGGGATTCCACATCAGTATCCAGGTGACACGAGAGGGAGTTAGACATGTCCTTCAGGAATATGAGGATGTCCCTTCCTTCTGCTCGGCACTGGGTCTACCCGTGGTGTCGCTGCAGAACTGGTTGGACCCCTTGCAACTACCCACAACATCCCTCCCACAGAGAGAAACCTGGAGAAAAGTCGGGAACCGTAAAAAAAAGCGCCAACCTACTCCTACTGAGAATTCCTCGGAAGTCCCGTGATGAGAGAAGTTGCTACACTTTGTTATATCCTTTTTTTTTACAAAAGTTCTATACATGGACACTGATACTAAGTCCGAACTGTCTTTACTATGTGTGTTTTCTGTTTTGCCTTTTTTTTGATAGGTGACATAGAGATCAGAGTTAACTATAACTATTACTAAGATGATAGACGAAATCCTTCACCCCCCTCAGCATTGCATTTCCCACGTCATTTAGATATATTTTCATCTAACAATGTTATACTCTAATAGTTGGTGGTGGGGCGACCGCTGCAGCCCTCCGAACCCCCATTTCTCTGCTGTATATTTTTAGACCATGAGATACCTGATTTCTCTCATGGCTTTTAATGCAGAGGTTGCTCTTGTGTGTTTTTTCATATGTTTATACTCATGTTCTATATTTCAAGTTTTGTCTACCCCTTTCTTCCCTAATGTGTCTTCCAACCCCCCCTTCTCCACTTATTACGCTCAACAGGTACTAAAAATCCCAGACGACATGAAGAACGGAATACATAACAGGAGGGTGATACGAGCTGTTCTGACCCCTTTTTCCACGCTAACATGACTTCTATAAAGGTAATTTCACACAACGTGAAAGGCTTAAATATTCCAGAAAAGAGATCAGGCCTTCTATACCAGCTACACAGAGACAAAGCTGACATAGTCTTCCTACAAGAGACACATTTTAAGAGGGGTGCTTTCCCAGGCCTCCGTTCACGTTACTTTTCTAGCTGTTATTATAATGACTACTCTGAAGTAGGGATGGACATCGATGGTCGATGTTTCGGAAACATCGATGTTTTTCTTTCGATGTTAGTGGTTTTGCCATTTAATGGTGACCTTCCGATGTTTGTCACCATCGACTGCTAATCATTCGATGGTGTACCGATGGTGGCTTATTTTTTGTAATTTCCAAAAGCTATGCCTCCCCTGGCTGCTGTGTCTGTGTCAGGGAAACTTCCTAGGTTCGTTGGAGGCTGTCTGACTTTCTCTCTGCTTCCCTCCCTCTCCCTCTCTATGGTTGCTGTAGCTGCTAGGCAACAGGGCCCACTGCTAGGTCTGATTTGCTCTCCCTGACTCAGAGAGCCAATCAGAGCACAAACCTCACCATGCAGCACCAGTCACTCAATCAGCAGCAAATTTCACAGACACACTGAGCTCTGGAGGATTCAGAGAGGAGGAGACAGTGACATCACTGATTGTTATATCAGCTCAGACAAGCTATAATAATAATAATAATAATAAGTACACAATACAACTAGCTACAAACAGTTGTGAATGTCAGTCACATACAACACTCATTAATAAACTGCATTAGTATTACCAGGCAGCAACCACTATATCATCATCAGTGAAGTGTTGGTCAGAGATTGTCTGTTTCTGTGAATATAGTGAGGAACAATATACACAGTCCTGGGGTACCAGTGGAATGAACCAAGATAAAGGTGCCCATACACTGCTGCGACGCCTCGCAGCAGTGTACGGACACAGGACAGCCTGCAAGCTGCCGGGACCTTCCCGGCGGCAGGAACGCATTTGATCCGTTGTGATGGATTGCATGCGTCCCTGCTTCCCATCAGGAGGAACGGGTGGTCGGACCGTGGACAGCCTGCCGGTCCGAGCACCTGGTCGGGTCCGATGCGCACGGGACCTAACGGCATGTCAGGGAGAGGCGATTTGGTCCGATTTAAGGGGTCGATTGGTCGCAATTGGCCAAAATTGGACCAAATCGCCTCAGTGTAGGGGCACCTTAACTGTTTTTATATATAGTGAACTATTTTTTATATTACGTGACCTGGTCGCTAGCGATTGGTCGCTCAGTGACCGAATTGCTGGTTATCAGTATTTTACTGGTGACCAGCGATTCTAGCAAGGTCCTGCAACCAGCGACCATCGCTGGGCTGTGGTGGGAGCGCACACACGGTGATGGTCGCTAGGTATCACCGGCAATATGGTCACTGAGCGACAATGGAAGCTAGAATCGCCTAGTGTGTAGCATTATTAGTGGTGCCCCCACAGATCCTGGCACCCTAGGCAGCTGCCTAATGGTAGAGCCGGCCCTGCTCTTTGCAATATTTATCTCACCATAAAAATGATGTGATGACCACTATACCGTCATCTCCCTTTTTTTTGTGTGTGTAGTTACACTTGCCTTAATAAATAGACATTTTCCTATCTGGAATAATAGTGAAACCTTAAGCTAGTTAATGTACAATTTATCTAATTTTATTACATTTTGATTACTTGCTGTTAAACTGTTAATAATGTGTACAAAATTATTATACTACTTCATCATTGGGCATTGTGTGAATATTATATATGTATATTATACACACAATGTCCAGTGATAAAGTAATATGTTGCTCAGAGCCTGGGCCCTGCCACGAAACTCAATTACTACCTTACAAATGGCGATACAGGCTTTTGCGCATGCACTAGTCATATAACTAGTTTTCACCATCGAATACTTTTGATGCGATGGTTAGTTACCATCGCATCGAAAGTTTCAATGGTGGAAGCACTGCCATCATTTGATGGTTGGCTTCCGATGTCCATCCCTACTCTGAAGCAAAGGCCAGGGGAGTTGCCATTCTTTTCGCTAACCATTTAAAAGTAAGCGAGGTATCTGAGCTGGCCATTTAAAATGGTAGAGGGCTGTTAGTCAAGGCCACAATAGCCCACCAAAAATTCTCCTTTGTAAATCTATATTTTCCCAACCAGGTCTAGAGTAGATTCCTTAGAGATTCTTTAGAATCTATAGAACAACATATAGAGGGAGTGCTGGTGGTAGGAGGAGATTTTAATTGGGTGCTGGAGCCTCACCTAGATTCTTCTGTCGGGGCTTCAAGATATGTCCCGAAGGAAACTAAACGCTTTAGGTCCATTCTACAGGACTTTCAACTGGTTGACACCTGGAGACTTCTGCACCCTGCAGAAAAAGACTTTACTTTCTACTCTAACCCCCACAAATCATACTCCCGCATAGACTATCTTTGTGTGAGCCATGCCCATCTGGAGCTCCTACTCAACGTGACCATTGGGCAGATAGAGACGTCAGATCATGCCCCCATTTCTCTTACCTTGTCCCTCAGACACCCGCCCCCAAGACACTGGAATTGGCGACTTAATGAACAGCTCCTCAGGGATCCCGACTGTAGAACTCAGATTGCAAATGCAATTGACGATTACATCGCCCTAAAAAAGACAGATGACATCTCACCAGTCACACTCTGGGAGGCACATAAGTGTGTTATTAGAGGTAAATGCATCCAACTAGGCTCAAGTTTGAAGAAACGTAAAGCTGAGTGCATATCTGCCTTACTGTCACAAATAAAACAGTTGGAACTGACGCACAAATCCACACTCGCCTCGGACACATTTATAGAACTCCAAAAAGCAAGGCAAGCTCTTAATAGCCTACTTAGCGACGGCACACGCAGGGCTTTTCGTAAATGTCGACACACATACCACAGATGGGGCAACAAGCCAGGCAAACTTCTGGCACGCGCCCTAAGAGCCCAACGATCCCAGATTTATATTACCAAGATAAAAGATACCCATGATAAGATCTGTGCCACCGACACTGAAATGGCCAAAGCCTTCCAGGCATATTATTCGGACCTATACAATCTCACCTCGAACAGCTCACCCCCCACGCGTCTAGCCCACAAACAAGAGATCCTGAGATACTTAGAAGAAATTGACTTCCCAACCTTTTCTAACGACGCCATACAGGCCTTAGAAGCTCCTTTTACAGAGGAAGAGCTCCTACATGTACTTAAGACTACACCTAACGGTAAAAGCCCAGGCCCGGACGGCTTCCCTGTTACGTACTACAAAACTTACAGTGACAAACTAGTTCCGCTACTTCTACATGCATGTAACGCCATTTCATCAGAAAGTCCCCTCTCCACCCAATCCCTTGGTGCCCACATAACCGTAATACCCAAAGAAGGAAAAGACCCAACACTCCCATCTAGCTACAGACCAATCTTCTTGTTAAATGTAGATCTGAAACTGTTCGCAAAACTCATGGCTAACCGCCTTGGGCCTCTGTTACCCGGGGTCATACACTCGGACCAGATGGGGTTTGTCCCACATAGAGAAGCGAGGGACAACACCACTAAAGTTATAGATATAATCACCCACGCTCAAGCAACAAACACTCCCCTAATGCTTCTCTCCACTGATGCGGAGAAGGCTTTTGACCGGGTTGACTGGGACTTTATGGAAGCCATACTAAGACATCTGGGTCTAGGTCACACCTTTTTACAAAAGGTTCTCTCACTATACAGAGCTCCATCAGCACAAGTCAGGGTCAATGGAATCTTTTCAGAACCTGTAAAAATATCTAATGGCACGCGCCAGGGATGCCCGCTTTCGCCATTAATCTTCGTATTATGTATGGAGGCACTGGCGCGGGCGATTAGAAATAACAAAGACATTACGGGTCTACAGGTTGGCAACACAGACTACCGTCTTGCCCTTTTCGCTGACGACCTATTAGCGGCCATCACCAATCCAGTTGTCTCCCTACCCAATCTCATGACAGAGTTTACGCGCTTTGGCCGCCTGTCTAACTTCAAAAATAACTATTCAAAATGCATGGCGCTGAACGTCACTCTCCCCCTGACACTGTCTCATTACTATCAAAATCGTTCCCATTTGTCTGGCAAACCTCCCACATAAAATATTTGGGTGTCCTGATACCGTCGCAACTCGGCACAATGGTCGCTATTAACCATACCCCTCTTCTCCGCAAACTGAAACAGGAAATGGCGCATTGGCTTACGCAGAGATTTTCCTGGCTTGGTCGCATCAATATAATAAAAATGAACATCCTCCCGAGATTACTATATCTCTTCCAAACTATCCCCCTGAAACTCCCTCCTCAGTTCCTAGTAGACGCTCACAAGGCTATAAGTCATTTTGTATGGAATGGGCGTAAGCCCAGATTTAGACATAACCACCTATTTCGACGTAAATCCAACGGAGGACAACAATTGCCTATGATCTCAACTTATTTCCAGGCCACGGTACTACACCGAGTCCTGGACTGGACACGCCCTGACCCTTACAAACAACAATGGGTAGAACTGGAAGCATCCTCAACAAATCTCAGCTTACACTCAATACCCTGGTCTCCGAAAATTAGGCCCGTATCGCACCCTACTGTAGGGCCAACTCTAGCCCTATGGAAAACTCTTCGCCACAGACCAGGGATATCCTCGAGGCTTACACCCTTTAGACCTATATTCGACAACCAACTATTTGAACCTGGGCTTAAGGGGGAATTAGCCGCGAGATGGAAAAAAGCTAACATAACTAGAGTAAGTCACTTGATTACGGGTGGTAAGGTCAAGCCTTTCCCAGAAATTCAAAAGAATGCAAATATATACGCAAACGATTATTGGTTTTACCTACAAATAAGACACTTCATTTCCTCTCAAAGGGAGTGGATTGATCTACGCAATGATCTTACTCCCTATGAGTCCATGTGCAACCAGGTAGTACCGCCCTCCCACACTTTATCAGGCATATACAAAATCCTGATACATGGATACTTCCCCGAGAAACCCTCCTTTTGTGACGCATGGGACAAGGACCTAGAGCAGAAAGGCATTAAAATTAACTGGGAAAAATAATAGGAAACGATGGCTCATTGTTCCACAAGCCTTAAAGTAGTAGAAACGCAATACAAACTACTGACACGCTGGTATAGGTGCCCGCCTTTGCTAAACAAATTCTACCCTTCGGTCTCACCCCTATGCTGGAGATGTGGTAAGGATAAAGGTACTCTATTGCACATCTGGTGGGATTGCCCATTGATCATACCTTTCTGGAATAAGGTCATGAACCTGTCAGCAATTATCATAGGAGGCTCAGTCCCACAAGGTCCAGATTTCTGGCTGCTCTCTTCCTCCAATATACCTCTGGCAAAATACAAAAAGTCTCTTTTGAAACACCTCAATAATGCTGCACGCGCTGTTATCCCAGTACACTGGCGCTCCGTTGACCCGCTAACAGTCTGGGAGTGGTTCCAGGGCATAGACTTCTATATGTCCATGGAAGACATTTTCTTTGCAGCACTGGAGAGGCACTCAGAATATACTTCCACCTGGTTTAACTGGATAGAATTTAAGACCTCCGATAACTACTCAGCCTTTGCACCCCGTCCACATACTTTAACCTAATAACACACCACATTACCCTGAAACACCCACCCAAAGACTTTTACTTGGTACCTAATTGCTATTTCTCCCCAGCATACTATCTCTCCCCCCCCCCCCCTCTTTTCACTACCCTTGTCTTAATGTTTTAGCTCTTATTAGTCAGATACCTCATTTACTACTTATTGTAAACTTTAGATTTAGGTATAAGCTATAGAAAAGAGGTAACTGCTTTGTATGTAATTACTTCCACATACGTTATATTGTTTGTTTCCAGCCTAGAAGAAGTCTTGATCTAAGCAGGTGTTTCTTTGTAAGCTTTCTGCTACTATGACATAATGGAAACATGTTTAGATATAATTGTGATCCATGTGGACATTGTTTTGTTTTGTTTAATAAACTATAAATAAAGAATTTATAAAAAAAAAAATGTGGACTTAATTATCCAAATGTAAACTTAATTATATTTGATTGTCGATATGCGATGATATGTAATCTTGAATACATATGTACTCTTGTCCTGTTTGTTCAATGTCTATATGGAAAACACTTTTTTTTTTAATAAAAAGATTGTTTAAAAAAAAAAAGACACAGCTTTTACTCAGTATTATTGATACTCTTAAAACTTGGGACTAAACCAGAAAAATCCCTTCATTTACTCTCCCTTCATTAAATATGCCTTTAAGAATATTAAGAACTCTCTTTCCCAACTTGGGCCTTTCTAAATGGACCAGCCTAGGCCTGATAACCCTAGGAGATATCTCAGAGGCAGTGGTGTAGCCACTGTCTGGCAGACCCCACAGCTGCTTGTGGGAGCTAGCACCAGTGGGGTCTGTGGCAAGTGCCACCGATGCCCATCAGGCGGCAGAAGCAGGGAGGGTGGCTCCAGCGGTGCACAAGAGCTGCCTGCCCACCACGATCTGCCCATTGTGTCTGGGAGGGAGATGCCCTGCTTCTTTAGTGGACTCCGCGAGCTGCCCAGAGCATTGCCACCTCCATAGGGGACAGGTAGGGGAACCCGCTCTTTGGGGAGCAGGGAAAAGGACCATCTGCTTACCCTGATTATCCAGCTGCAATTAAGTCCCCAGCACACAGAGCGGGGCCAGTGAATTTGGTACGTCTGAGGTTGCTGCTGCAGTGAAAGCACTGGTGCTGGATGCTAGAAATGACAGCAGCTCCTTCAGGTACTGACTGGGCAGCTACCGGCAGCTGACTCCAGCATATGCCGCTGAGTCGTCTCCCCTGCATAGAGGTCACATAAAATTAATGCGCCGAGCTGCCGCCCATAGAAAAGGTGATTAATGATCACTCACTTCTTTCACCTGCTCCAAAGGGACAAAAATGGGGTGGGAGGGGTTTGAGGAGATCACGGTACGCTTGGTAAGCTGGATTTAAGTGTAATCGCTGTAAACATACCACTCTGGGAGGCCTATAAAAATCTGATTTGATTATTGAGACCGCCTATCCCAGCAGCTTCATAAAGACTCAGCACCAAAAAGCATTGCTACAGTAGCTTCATTTTGTTGTCCACTTATATGTCATTGTGCTGAATGCGTCAAGCTATGCTTCCCCACATCCTCCTGTCAGTTTGTGCCCCTATATGGTGTTCTCTGTTCATCCACCCATCCATATGGCTGTCTCCCCATCTATGCCCCCATATGGTGCATTGTCTGTACCCCATCCACCCATGCCCTCCCCCATCCGCCTATTCCCTTCCTGTTTGTCATCTATCTTTTATTTTATTGAAGCATATGTATCAAGACAGACAGGTTAAATATTTAGTAGGACATTATACATAGCACACACACACACACATATATATATATATATATATATATATATATATATATATATATATATATATATATATATATATATATATATATATATATATATACAGGTTGAGTATCCCATATCCAAAATGCTCGGGACCAGGAGAATTTTGGATAACGGATTATTCCGTATTTCGGAATATTTTAATATTTCAATTATGTATTTTGAAGTATATTGCATGTATGCTGTATAAACACATAAAATACACACAAATATATTTTATTACCACATAAAATACACACAAATATATTTTATTTGTTCAAAAAACAAGGTTTCAAAACATGAAACAAAATTTGTGTACTATCTCAAATATTGAATTTGAATGCCAAGCAATCATTTTCTTGCACATATATAGTGCCAGTTACATATCATGTCACCAGTAGTGCTGTTACAAATGTCCCCAGTGAGTTTTTAGCAAAAAAAATATTTTTTTATTCACTTTCTGGAATGTATGGTTTTCGGAATGATTCGGATAACGGATACTCGGATACGGGATACTCAACCTGTATATATACATATACATACATAAGTGCATACATTCATGTCAACCTAACACATACTGTTAATAGCTCAGAGATTTTAGCTGTCACTAAGAAGAAATAAAGGTAGAACAGTTGGACAATATGTAATAAAGATACACTGCTTCTATCATTCTAATTTTCTATTTTCCAAACCAACAAAAAAGGAGGCGGGAGCTGTAGTCACAGCCCACGTCCAGATAATAAACTATGAGTTATTAAGTGTGAACTAAATATATAACAAATGTGATATGAATGGGTGTGAATGTATTATTGACCGATTCTAATGATTTAAATATACACCCATCACTTACCGCTGTAGCACTATATACAGGTTTAAGCTTCACATGGAAAGTTTTAATTATTAAAGGAGTTTGTGAAAATATGTCTAGCAAGAATAGAGATCTGGGAGATAGCATTAAACACAAGGATATTGGTTCCACACAGAAAATAATCCGTATTGTGTCCAATGAAATCTCATAAATCAATAAGGATGGTCGAAATAACAAAAGTGTGTCTGTTAGGAGAGAGACAAGCAGGCTAAAATAAGAAACCTATTCATGTAACGGCCCCTACATGGCATGGGAGTAAATGTGTAATATACATAGCAGGGGCTGGAATTAATTGCCACAGACATAGGAATGACATTTCTTTAACTGGCGTAGTTGGGTGATAGCCATAAGCAGCTAAGCCAGGGCTACTGGTATTGGTCAATAATTTCCAGGGTGACCCAAATGGGTGCATAACCGGAAGTGCTTCCAAACCACCATTTGTGGTCTGTGTCATGGAAGAAGCAGAAACCACAGTATAGGAAGCCATGCAAGGATCGCCAACATTGTG
This sequence comes from Crinia signifera, assembly GCF_055691185.1. Classification (NCBI taxonomy): domain Eukaryota; kingdom Metazoa; phylum Chordata; class Amphibia; order Anura; family Myobatrachidae; genus Crinia; species Crinia signifera. The sequence continues at coordinate 181,476,781 of NC_139218.1, forward strand.
AGGATCAGCAATGATAGAAATGTTAACATTAGGGATATATTTAGGCTCAGTGCCAAGTGAATCATCCATCTCAGGGTCACTCTGTGCCATAGTAGGTGAGTGATCAGCCAAGGGAGCCTGTTCCCTGTCAAACATAAGTGCCATCTGATTAAACTTTCTCTCAAAGTAAGGTAATAGAATCTTCGAGAGCTCTACTGCCAGCTGGGCAGCGAAAGCAGTACCATCCATGACCATTCCTGACATGTCTTTTGGAATGCCTGACAATGCAAAGTGCACAATAGAAACTTGATACTAGGAATGGAATGACTTAATATTCCCAACTGCAGGTAAAAATACAAGTTGTAACTGCAATGTCCAACAAAGTAGAGTCAAGAAGTAAACCCTTAATAACAGAAAAATGTAGTATAGAAGTATAATATGAGATAAGATAGTCCACACTGTGCTGGCGATAGGCTGCCAAAGTCCATTGAGTATCAAAATACTATGGGTGACATTCTATGGGATGAGATTTTTAGACTTTTGCGAATTTTTTCGCGAAAACGGGCGAAATCGCATTTTTTTCCATTTGCGCATATTTAATGAGCTCAGAAAATGTGAAAAAAATGCGATTTTTGGCAACAAGTTGGACACACTGGAAATGCGATGGCTGCTTTTCGCAGCACATCGCATCCAGATGTTTTTACATGGAAAAGTATACAAATCGCATATTTAATGGTATGCGATTTGTATAAAGTGTGACTATAATTCGCCCAAAAATCAGACCAGGTTCTGATGGGCGAATTAGCCAGAACCCTGCACAGATCGCAATGTTCTGTGCAGGGTTCTGGTGTAAAAATAATAAAAAAAAACGGTAAAAAAAAACAAAAAACGAGCGCGGGGTCCCCCGCCCGAGCATAACCAGCCCCGGGCTCATTAAGCCAGTGCTGGTGACATAAAATCAGGGTCCCCGACAAATAGGGGTCCCCTTGATTTAATGAAACCAGCACCAGGCTCAAGGTCCGGCGCTGGTTCCCAAAATACGGGGGACAAAATGACTAGGGGTCCCCCGTATTTTAAGAACCAGCACCGGACCCAACCAGCCAGCAGGGTAATGCCACAGCCGGGGGACACTTATTATATAAGGTCCCGCAGCCAAAGCATTATCCCCACGGCTGGTCAGCATGGGCAGGGGTCCTGGGGAAGTGGGGACCACCCCAATGAAGGGGTCCCCCCCTCCAGGACTTACCAGCCCATGCTGAAAGTCCGGGGCTGTCCCCGATGCTCCTGGGCGGTGGGCATCGGGCTGATGGATAGTGTAAAAAAAAGAAGATAAACTATTGTCTTATGCTGAAGAACTATGAGTCCCAGCAAGCCTACCCTGCATGCTGGGACTTGGAGAACCACAAGTCCCAGCATGCGGGGCATTAAAGGGCCCGCTGGTACTTGTAGTTCCATAGTACAAGAAATAGTTAAATAAAACACACTGACACCCTGAAAAATAAAAGTTTAATACATACACAGCCCACACACACTGATACTTACCTACCTTGAGCCCGTAGGTCGGTCCCTGGATCCTGGGTCCGGGCTCCGGGGCTCCAGGGCAGAAGAGTCCGGTTCCGGGGCCTTGGTCCTGGTTCCGGGGCTGGTCCTGGGGCTCCGGGGCTCCAGGGCAGAAGAGTCCGGTTCCGTGGCCTTGGTCCTGGTTCCGGGGCTTGTCCTGGGGTTCCGGGGCTGGTCCGGGGTCCAGGATCCGATGAAGTCCACAGGGGTACCTGAGGAAGGAAATCCTACTCACCTGGTCCCCGGCGACGACATCGGCATCCTCTCCGGCAGACGCGCTGCTCCCGGCTGCTGTGGTACCCGCTCTCGGACTGAAGAGGCGCAGAGATGTTCATCTTCCGCGCCTCTTCTCAAAATGATTCCATTGGCCGGCTAGCGGCCAATCAGGAGCCGAGAAAAATAGAAACATCCGGAGGAAAGGCGCGGAAGATGAAAATCTCTTCGCCTCTTCAGTCCGAGAGCGGGTACCACAGCAGCCGGGAGCAGCGCGTCTGCCGGAGAGGATGCCGATGTCGTCGCCGGGGACCAGGTGAGTAGTATTTCCTTCCTCAGGTACCCCTGTGGACTTCATCGGATCCTGGACCCCGGACCAGCCCCGGAACCCCAGGACAAGCCCCGGAACCAGGACCAAGGCCCCGGAACCGGACTCTTCTGCCCTGGAGCCCCGGAGCCCGGACCCAGGATCCAGGGACCGACCTACGGGCTCAAGGTAGGTAAGTATCAGTGTGTGTGGGCTGTGTATGTATTAAACTTTTATTTTTCAGGGTGTCAGTGTGTTTTATTTAACTATTTCTTGTACTATGGAACTACAAGTACCAGCGGGCCCTTTAATGCCCCGCATGCTGGGACTTGTGGTTCTCCAAGTCCCAGCATGCAGGGTAGTCTTGCTGGGACTCATAGTTCTTCAGCATAAGACAATAGTTTATCTTCTTTTTTTTACACTATCCATCAGCCCGATGCCCACCGCCCAGGGGCATCGGGGACAGCCCCGGACTTTCAGCATGGGCTGGTAAGTCCTGGAGGGGGGGGACCCCTTCATTGGGGGGGTCCCCACTTCCCCAGGACCCCTGCCCATGCTGACCAGCCACGGGGATAATGCTTTGGCCGAGGGACCTTATATAATAAGTGTCCCCCGGCTGTGGCATTACCCTGCTGGCTGGTTGGGTCCGGTGCTGGTTCTTAAAATACGGGGGACCCCTAGTCATTTTTTCCCCCGTATTTTGGGAACCAGCGCCGGACCTTGAGCCTGGTGCTGGTTTCATTAAATCAAGGGGACCCCTTTTTGTCGGGGACCCTGATTTTATGTCACCAGCACCGGCTCAATGAGCCCGGGGCTGGTTATGCTCGGGCGGGGAACCCCGCGCTCGTTTTTTTTTTTTTAGTTTGCGCTTTCCTGCAAACGTGCGATTTTCAGACATGAAAATCGCACATTTGCAGGACTAAAGACATCGCACCACCTCGCACCTATTCGCACTATTTGGCCCGTTTTTCGCACATCATTAAATATGCGAAAAACGGCCCAATCTTGCGATTTGAAAAAGGGCGAAGTGGTGCGATAAAAAAAACGTGAATTTATCTCATCCCATAGAATGTCACCCTATGTGTCTCTATGTGGACCAAAGATCGTCGGAAGGTGGGGCTAACCAGTTTTTTTAGGAGGTAACTGGTGGTATGTCAATGGTACAAGTACACGGCTTTCACACAGGTCAAAAGTAACAATATTAATATGGAAACCGGTCTGAACAAGGTTCCTGTCCAAAATCAAAATAAAGACATAATAAAATACACAAATTTATCCCATAATAAAATGGAGCCTTAGGATAAGATAAATAGTTCTTATAGTTATAACAGTAAACATAGGTGGTGAAGTCTGTCTATGACCCCAAAAGTATTTAGCAGTCAGCAGATTACGGTGGAAATCTCAGCAATCTTCGGCAAGCATTAACTTGTAAACGGTACTTTCCATGCAATTTTCAGAAGAGACCAATAGGTGTCAGCCTTGCATCACTATTCACAGATAACACTTACGTGGTATAAATAATTCTATAGATAATTGGTATAAACTGCAGAAGGAAAGGCAATTATTGAAGTCTTTAGTAACATATGCTCTAGGGTGTTGGAATGACCGATACAGGTATAGCAGTCCACAATAAACTGGTTTAGAGTCCAAATAGGACAGTCTTCAGAAAGAATAGGGGATGGGATTTTATGTCCCCTCGTACTGAAGGCAATAGGCAGGAAGAATTGTAGCCTGTCAGCGATGTGGCCACCTCAGCTAAGTCCCTCAGGGTACTGCACTGTACTTAACTAAGAGCTAAGCAGGGGTTAAAGTGAGGGGGAACTGGGTGGAACTGAGTTCCACCACCTCTAATGGTAGGGGGAACTGAGTTTCACCTCTATCACAGCCTTGAACAGTAATTCCAACAGAAAAGCCTGTCCCAGTGGCGGTTTCCTCTGGCACGGCGTATGTGATGTCATGCCGTCATCACTGCAGAAGTGAAAAAGGGCCAATAACTTGCTCTGTGCTTGCTGAAGACAGGGTGAGAGGGGGCTGGAGGGACTCAGAGGTGGGGGGCTGCTGGAGGGACACAGGACAAGGAGCTGCTGAGGGACATGGACAGTGAGCTGCTTGAGTGACAAATGTGTATAAGCAGCACAACCGTGGACATTATGTGTATAAGGGGCACTACTGTGTGATTTAATATGAATCAAGGGAACTACATGAAATGTGTATATGATTTTGCTACTGTGTGTTGTATTTTTAAATGGAGTTACTTTTGTGTGACCACACCCCTTCCTTGTGAGACCATTATCCCTTTATTGAAGGTACAGCAAAATTCCCAGGCACTGGTCTAGGCTCTGCCTAATGAGAGGGGAGGGGGGGGGGTGTCTGACGGTGTTATGGAAAAGGAGTTCCACCACCTCTCCATTACCACTTTAAGCCCTGGAGCTAAGCAATAAATGTCCCTATTACCCGCCACCGATTTGATGTTCCTCACAGAAGGTGTCAGGCAGGACAGACCTGTGTAGGTGTCCTATCTATCCATCTAATCCCTAAGGTTAGGCACTATTAGATAAGGGGGAAGTAGTAGTAGTAGTACGTTTATTTATAAGGCACCGCAAAGTGTCCGCAGCGCCGTACATAGCAAACAAAAAACAAATGACAAGGTAACGTACAGGGTGTGTTGAAAAATACAGTATAAATAGGGGTATAGCTGGTAGAAATAAAATCAGCATCAGTTCAGAAGTAGGTGTCAAAATTGTCGAGGAGACTGAAGATGAAGTAGAGGAAGGGAAGAACAGGACAGGAGGACAGGTGAGGTAAAGAGGTAGGGTGAGTACGTGAGGCAGGAGGACCCTACTCATAAGAGTTAACATACTAAAAATAGGTGGGTGGATGAACGAAAAACAACAGGATAAGTAGGAACGGAGGGGAACGGAGGCAGGATAGGAGGATCAAAAGAGGTTAGGAGGAGGGATAGGCTAGTCGAAAAAAGTGGGTTTTGAGGGAGCGCTTGAAGGAGGTAAGGGAATCAGAAAGCCTGATGGGTGGCCGGAGGTTGTTCCAGTGCAGGGGGGCAGCGCGAGAGAAGTCTTGGACACGGGAGTGGGAGGAGGTGATTAGGTGAGAGGTCAGTCGGCGGTCAGCGATGGAGCGAAGAGGACGGGAGGGAGTGTGGATAGAGATCAGTGAAGAGAGGTAAGGAGCGGTGGAGGAGGAGAGAGCCTTGTAGGTGGTGGTGAGGAGTTTAAAGAGAACTCGGAAAGGAATGGGGAGCCAGTGAAGAGATAGACAGAGGGGGGAGGCGGAGGTAGAGCGGCGGGAGAGGAAGATGAGCCTAGCAGCAGCGTTAAGAATGGTTTGGAGAGGTGCGAGGCGGGTGAGAGGTAGCCCAGAGAGAAGGATGTTGCAGTAGTCAAGGCGGGAGATGACAAGAGAGTGAATGAGAATTTTGGTCGCGTCAGTGGAGAGGAATTGTCTGATGCGTGAGATGTTGCGTAGGTGAAAGCGGCAAGACTGTGAGAGAGCACGAATGTGGGGGGTGAAAGAGAGGGAGGAGTCAATGAGGACACCGAGGCAGCGCGTTTGGTCGGTGGAGGTGATCTCAGTTTCACCAATGCTGATGGAAATAGTGGGAGAAGAGGGGATGTTCGGGGGATGGAAGATTAGAAGTTCAGTTTTAGCCATGTTTAGTTTCAGGAAGCGTTGGGTCATCCAGGCTGAGATGGCCGTGAGGCATTCGGAGACCTTGGACAGGAGTGATGGGGATAGGTCGGGGGAGGAGAGATAGATTAGGGTATCATCAGCATAAAGGTGGTAATGAAAACCATAGGAGCTGATGAGGGTGCCCAGAGAGGTGGTGTAGAGGGAGAAGAGGAGAGGGCCAAGGACTGACCCTTGGGGAACACCAACTAACTGCGGGGTAGTAGGAAAGAAGGAGCTTGGAGTGGAGACGGAGAAGAAGCGATCGGAGAGGTATGAGGTGAACCAGGAGAAGACCGTGCCAGTGATGCCAAAGGAGCGGAGGGTGTTGAGCAGGAGAGGGTGGTCAACAGTGTCAAAGGCTGCCGACAGATCAAGCTGGATGAGGATAGAGAAGAGGCCTTTGGATTTAGCCGATAGTAAATCGTTAGTGACTTTGGTCAGGGCAGTTTCAGTGGAATGTAAAGGGCGGAACCCGGATTGGAGGGGGTCTAGAATGGAGTTAGCAGTAAGGTGGCTTAGGAGACGATTATAGGTCAGATGTTCTAGGAGCTTGGAGGCAAAAGGGAGGAGGGAGATGGGCCTGTAGTTGGATGGAGAGTTGGGGTCCAGATTTGTTTTTTTGAGAATTGGGGAGACAAGAGCGTGTTTGAAGGAGGAAGGGAAGATCCCAGAGGATAGGGAAAGATTAAAGAGGTGAGCCAGGTGAGAGCAGACTGACGGTCTGAGACGACAGATAATATTGGAGGGGATAGGATCGAGCGGGCAGGTGGAGGGAGAAGCGGATTGAAGGATAGAGTGGACTTCAGCAACAGTGGTGGGGTAAAATGAGGACAGGGGTTGGAAGGAGGGGAGTGGAGATGTAGGGGGAAAGGATGTTACCACTTGCTTGGCTGCCAAATTATTGTTGGGCTCCAATTCCACACAGCCCGAGTCCTGCTCAGTGTTCCGGCAACTGCTGACTCTCTTTATCAGCACTATGCTGCCTCTTCACACCCGCGATATCCAGATCCTGCACACCAGATTTCACCTGTGCCTCGCGTGGTGTCTCTCCCGCAGCTCTCGACACTTTTCTTGCGCAGTCCACCGCCGGGCAATTAGGCAGTCCAACCTCCTCGCACCAAGGCATTCAAGGAGCTCCGCCACCAGGATCGAGAGGCCTTCACGGTCCAGGATCATCAGCCAATGCTCCCAGCTCTGACACCCCAAACACAGGTGAGACTGTCAGTAGACCAAGCGGGCCCCACAGTCAGGTCACGCAGCAACCCCCCGGGGAATTTACAGGGGATACGAGGAACTCCCGCAAGGCAAAGTTGCAGGGGTCATCTCCCCCCGGACAGTCCTCCCGTTTTGTAGAACCAGGGGTGATTCAAGGGTTGCCCGCATCCCTTCGTGTGCTTGTGGCCAGTTAATATATAGCAGCCTCGTGTCAGAAGTGTTATGTTAATGTTAAATGGGTCCAGAGCAATTTCTTCAGCGCCCACGCCAATTTCCGCGCCAATAGTATGGCGGTCATGCAGGCCGCCAACATATGCGGCCAGACTTCGGTGGAGAAAAATGCTCCGCAGCAGAGAGAGATATCTATCGACTGCTCAGAACTTGGGCTTCGTGGTGATCTAAATATAACTGGTAAATTGTACCGATGAGGAAAGATGGTTGTAGATTCTCTGATCCCTGCCACGGAAGAAAAGTTAAAATGCGGCCATGCTAGATGCCCCGCCCACCGGAAGTCCCCCTGTTTGTCATCTGTCTGCCTATGCACCCCCTACCCCTGATATGTACCATAATAAGGTAGTGTCTCTCAGTGGCCTCACTAGGCAGGTGTGGGGGGTGGGGGCCGCACCGGTTTTCACCAGTCTCTGGGGTGACACCAAAGTGCAGAGCTCAGATATATCATATGAAGGCGAGAAAAAAGAAATCTATGATAAAGCGCTAGGTTTCTATTATGACACATTTATTACATATAAATTAAAAACCATTCATTAATAAAAAATCACACAATATGAGAATTCTCAAAAAAACATGATAAACATGTATAATAGGAATTTAAAACTGAGAATTGATTCCAGCTAGTATTCGGATGTATTGGATTAAATTACTATTATACATGTTTATCATTTTTTTTGGGAATTCTCATATGAATTATATATTGTGTGATATTTTATTCATGAATGGTTTTTAATTTATTTGTAATAAATTTGTCATAATAGAAACCTAGCGCTGTATCACAGATTTATTTTTTCTCGTTCCTGTACTTTTTGGGAGCTTCACACCCTCCCGAAACAGCAGCTTTAGCAACACCGGTGGTTCCCCTTCCTTTGCGATATCATATGAAGACGGCTGTGGTGCCTGGGCTCCCTGGCTCTGATTGAAAGCCATGCCAGCAGCAGGCTGCGAGTGGTGCACACACAGCCTGTGGAGGGGGGGGGGGGTTGGCGGGGTGACTCACGGCCGCGGCACCTGTGCTCCCTGGCTCTGACTGACAGCCAGCAGCAGAGTGCAAGCAGCGCACACACAGCATGGGGGGGTGACTGGCATTGCATACCCAAATGTCATACCGGTATGCACACTGCGCAGGGAGGCTTGGCAGCTGGTGGTGTAAGAGCGGGTGCCTCCTCCTCCTGCTGTGGGGAGTGGCCACCCCAGGGGACTGAGGAGGGACCCGGCTGCTGCCCGGCTTGTGCGCAGGCAGCCTGAGTGGTGTACTGTCAATCACTGCCAATGGCTCCCTCCCCCTCCTGATCTGGGGATTGGCCACAAGTGGATGGAGGAGGTACCTGGCTTGGGTGTACAGGCTGAGCGAGCCTGTCCCTCAATTAGGGGTGGGGGCGGGTTTGGGGATTCATTTTAGCGGGTATTGAATCCGCGGCCAGTGCCATTTTATGTTGCGCACTGCACAGTGAGTCTCTGACTTCAACTTCAAGCAAGTTGACTTCTGCTCCATCCAGCCTCCTCCACCACCTCCTGTTCGAGAGAGCTGAATGAGTTAGGACTGGAGGAGTCCTAACCAGCCTGCCTTCTGCTTCTTTGTGGAGAGTGACAAGTCGGACACTGGCACTGACTGCTGCCTAAACCTGGACTGGTCTCTGGTGCATCTATTTTGTTGGTGACTGAGTGACTGAGTCTGAGGGCGAGATGTATCAAATGGAAAATGCGGTAAAACCCCGGTTTTACCGCATTTTCCTATGTATAAAAAATGATACCGCAGTGAAGGGTATCGCCACCTTTGGGTGGCGATACCCTATAGAAGCCTATGGGCTTATTTTCGCCGCCGACGCAAACCCGCCACCTCGCCGACCCCCCTCTGGCTTACCTTCCTGAAGGGTCCTCCTGGACCCTGGAAGGTAAACCTCTCCTCCCCCTAACGACGCAGCCGGACATCCTTCCGGCTGCAGGGGGAAGAAGGAGGCGCCGGGGACAGCTTGCTTAGCTGTCCCCGGCTTGACGGATGCAGGAGCCGGCTGGGAGGTGACGGAGACCCCCCGCACACTACATTCCAGGTATCGCGGGGGGCCTCCGTCACCACACCACAATGCCAGCCGCATATGTTAGAACATATGCAGTGGCATCGCGGCGGGGGCGGCGCGAAGGGCGGCGATGTATTTTAATACATCCCGCCCTGAGTCTGTCTTTGTCTGTACTGCAGCAGATAAGCAAGTTAGTACTGTTCAGTGAGTCACATGATAGGGCAAGGCAGGGTGTGGGGCCTGGGGGGAGCAACAGTATGTATAATAATCATGTATGCTGGGATATTCTGGCACTGTGGGCCGGGAGGCATATATTGCACTGTGGGGTATATGTCTGGCACTGTGGGGGCATATCTGTGACTGGCACTATGGGAGCATATGTGTAATGGGCATCATGGTGTGGGGTGTAATGTGTAATGGGCAGCATTACCATGTGGGGAGTATTGTGCAATTACCATCATGGTGTGCGGTGTATGGACATCATGGTGTGCGGCGTATTGTGTAATTGGCATCACGGTGTGTGGCGTAATGGGCAACATGGTGTGCAGTGTAATGGGCATCAAGGAGTGCGGTGTAATGGGCATCACGGTGTGCGGCATATTGTGTCATTGGCATCACGGTGTGTGGCGTAATGGGCATCATGGTGTGCAGTGTAATGGGCATCATGGTGTGCAGTGTAATGGTCATCACGATGTGCAACGTATTGTGTAATTGGCATCATTGTGTGTGGCGTAGTGGGCATCATGGTGTGCAGTGTAATGGGCATTACGATGTGCAGAATATTGTGTAATTGACATCATGGTGAGTGGTGTAATGGGCATCATGGTGTAATGGGCATCATGGTGTAATGGGCATCATGGTGTGCGGCGGAATGTGTAATTGGCATTACGGATAGTGTTTAATGATTTAAGTAGCCTGTAAAAATGCAGGGAATAACTAAGCTGGACTGATCAATTAATTAATCTATACAGCACTGCTATAATACTGAACTCTAAATTGCTGAATTCATGAATGTATACACAGCATTATTATTATAATTATTATTATATTATTACCAGTTATTTATGTAGCACACACATATTACACAGCACTTTACAGAGAGAATATTTGAACAATCACATCAGTCCCTGCCCCAGTGGAGCTTACAATCTACCATATATTCTTTAACACATGCAGGGGGCACAGGAAACATGCAGAGCGGCCAGGTGCGCATACGGCACGTGATGTCTTGATGGCAGCAGTCAGAGTAGGAGACTGCAGTGCACAGTACAATACCTGGTACCGCGGTGCACAGTGTGGAAGGCCTGGAGGACGGTCACGTGTCACCTCCTGCTTGGGTGATTTCTAACCAGGTACATATTATATATATATAAAAGAAGTGTGTGCTTGCTCTGCCGCTGCATGCTGGAGGGAATGATAATGATTAATATATATAAAGGAAAAATATAGGAAAGAACAGTAATACTGAAAATGCACCTGTAGGAGGAAAAATAGTTATAAAAATGTTTGCACTCTTCTATGACAGTATTGTGAGTCCGAGGGTGTTGGAACCTGTACTAACCCTACCTCTATTGTGGGCTCGCCACGTGGCTGAGTTTGGAGAACAGCGAGAAGCTCAGGCCGCTATTTTCCTCCACTCCATCTGATGGTGTTTGGCGCTAGAGGTAGGTATACAGTATATAACACGAAATAAAATGCACTTTGGCATTGATGCACTTTATTCATTAAATGTTTGAGAAAAATTGGTGGTGTGCTGGTTATATTTGCAGACTTTTCAGTTTTCAGTTGTCATATTCTGAGATATATATATATATATATATATTATATATATATATATATATATATATATATATATATATACAGTATATATATAATGTATATGTATGTATATATCACATATGGTGAAAGAATGGGTGAACATCCAAAGCAGGGTTTTATTTTCAACCCAATGTATTCAAAACGGAGTCACTCACCAGTCCTGTGATGTTTATCAAGCGAGTTTAATCAGGTAGCATGGCAGAGTTTTACAGGAGATCAACGTTTCGGTCCGCCTCTGGGACCTTTGTCAAGCCTTTGATTTTTTAGGTGGTGGTGGTGGTGAGGGCGGGGGGTGCCAAAGTCCAACTTGCTTCTGGGCAATTGGTATGAACTTATGCCTCTGCTAAGAGCTGCATACCTAGAGCAACCACATACCTCCCAACTGTCCCACTTATCGCAGGAACGCCCCGGTATTTGGGGATGTTCCCGCGTCCCTCCCATGGCTGGCAGTGTCCCGCGGAGGGGACAGTTGTGAGTCCCCCCCCCCCTGTAGTCTGTGAATAGATTCTGTGCGCATGCGCACAGCGTCTATTCTTTCAGGCAGAGGGGCTGGCCAGCAGTTACAGAGCTGCTGGGCATGCCCCCACCGTGTAAAAAAACAGGGCGTGGCCTTGCAGCAGCGTCGGGAGTATAAACCACGCCCCTTTTCGGTAGGTCACACCCCCTAAAATTCCCTGTCCCGTGATAGCCTGCTGAAATGTTGGGAGGTATGCAACCCCACAATGCTCCATGTGGCCTGTCAGGACCAGAACCTATTGTGATAACCACAGGTGTATAATGGTGTACTTTCTTGCCGGTGTTGCCGCTTGGATGGTGCTGCTTCTCCTTCTTCTTAGGGAAGAATTGAAGGCGGGAAACCAGGTATTGCTCAAAAGGGTTAACTTTATTTGCGCAGTATTTGACAACCTGCGCCTTAAATCAAACAGCAAATAATGCACAATAAAAGTTGAATAATTTTTCTACGTGCCAGACTGGCTACGACTGCAAGGAATCGCTAAACTCTACGGTTCTGTCAACTTCAATCAATTGGAAAATACACTTCACCTCCTGTTTCTTATACTACAAGTCTGTCTAAACTTCGCATTTGCATGAATTAGAATGACACGTCATGGGATTATTGCATAGATCAAGATAAACAATTAAGTATTACCATTGCATAAACCACAGTAAACAGAAGAATATTATTATTACATAAATAACCCAGTAATTATTATTGCATAGATAAAGATGAACAGAGCAGTATTATTGTGCAATAATAAATGTTCCTATAGTGCACTTTTGGTACCTGAGTGATATCACTGTAGTTCAGGAACTCAATCTGTCCTTTCTTTTGCATATCCAAATGGAATATTGAGTAGTTGTAATCCACAGATACAGTAAAAATGGTCCTGTATGCAGGGCCGGTGCAAGGCATCTAGGTGCCCTAGGCAAACCTGCAGGACACCGCGCCCCCCCCCCCCCCTTCCGGCACGGCTCCTTCCGCACGCTGTCTCTCCTTGCCTGGCTCCAGGCTCCAACTGCATGGCGCGTAGACGCTACCCCCACCAGGCTCTATAATTAATAAAGTAATGAAACTAGCGAGGGTGCAGGGGACTGCTTGCCCGTGTACCAGCTAGCCGCTGCGCTGACAGACAGTTCTGAATCCCCAGTTATCAGGCCTGCCTGCTACAGCGGGAAACTTTGTCACCCCTGTCAGTCAGTCAACTGCCTGTCAGCGTTACCTAATCCCCTGCCCGCCTCCCCACCCTGGACGGTCTGGACTGGACACCGACACACACGAGCGGGCGGCAGAGCAATGTACTGACTCCGGCGGGTGGAGGAGCGCCCGCCAGCCCAGCTACTTAGTGAAACACACTCACTATGTAGCTGGGCGGTCGGGCGGCGGCGGCTCCTCCACCCGCCAAAGTCAGTACATTGCTCTGCCGCCCGCATCATCATGTGTGTCGATGTCCGGTCCAGACCATCCAGGGTGGGGAGGCGGGCAGGGGATCAACGCTGACAGGCAGTTGACTGACTGACAGGGGCTACGAAGTTTCCCGCTGTAGCAGGCAGGCCTGATAACTGGGGATTCGGAACTGTCTGTCAGCGCAGCAGCTGGCTAGTATGCGGGCGGGCTCTGGCGGGGTTACTCACAAATAGCTGCTTGCTTGTTTCCTCTGCAGGCATGGCAGCTTCTCTGGGCATAGCTTCCTGCTGGCTGCTGCTTCTCCCCGGCTGCAGCTCACTACCGCCCCCTAGTGGCCGGCGCCCTAGGCAAATGCCTAACCTTGCCTAGTGGTGGCGCCGGCCCTGCCTGTATGACAACCTTAGTCGCAGCTACTCCTTAGGGTGCACTCTGGCTCCTTCAGTAATTGACAGGGTTCAAGGGCCTCAGGCTGCTTGACAATAATTCAACTGGCACTCTGCACTGTCCTGCCTCTGTATGATTGTAGCGGGCGAGGAAGACAGCTGGCACACACTCACATAGCAAAGCTTAGGAGCTGTTGGAGTACTGTGAGGCTGGGATAGGGTGTTAGCATTTCTGCTCCTCTTGTATTTCTCCACAGCACCATACACTACAGTAATCCCCCTGTGTAGTCTCCAGTGTTCCAGTCTCAGTCCCTGATCTGTGTGACAGCCCAGCACAGTGTCAGTAGAATAGGGGGCTGCTTGTAGAGGGGGAAAGTGTAATGAGTCCCCCTGGTTTTAACATGTGTGGTGTATAGGGGGATGTGGAACTCACCGGCAGGCCTCCGCACGCTGGTACTCTGTGCTGGCAGCTTGCTGTCGGCGTCAGGTTGCGCCGTGTGTCCGGGCTCCGTGTGATACGCTGGGGCTGCTTGGGTATTTACTCGGTGCCGGGCCACGCCTCCCCTCTTTCCTTGGCGGCGCCGTCAGCTCCCTGTCCGGTCTCTGTTACTCACGGGCCCGCTGAGCTGCTGCGCTCACCACCGCTGCTCACCGCCCAGCTCTCTTCCGCCTCTGCTGTTCGTCTCCATTCAGCCACACCCCCACTACTCTATCTCCAGCTCTTCTTCCCACGGTGCCGTCAGGACCGCTGCCCGTCTCCTCTGCGTCTTCAGGTGCCGCACATTTTCTCCCTTCCTCCGGGCTCACTCTCTCTTTGCGCCTTACCCAGCGCACATCGCCTCCTCCTTTTTTTTCTCTCTCCCAACTTTATTAAACACGGACAAATGCCCAAAGTCTAAGTGGATGGGGCAGTCCATTTTCTGTCCAACTGGGGTTTTAGTGACCTATGCCCCCTTTTGTCACAGAGTCCAGTCTTTTTAAATTAGACTGTTTTAACATATATGTGCATATCACACTCCTCCTCAGTGGCGTAACTATGGAGGGTGCAGGGGATGCAGCTGCTATGGGGCCTGGCCGTTTGGGGGGCCTGTGAGCCCAGCAGGCAATCCCCCACACCCTTTGTTTACTGAACCCTTTTATCGTAGGTAGCGATGTTGCCTGCTTGCCGCACTTCCTGTGTGCACTGTAGAGGTGCGGCGGCAACGGGCTACTATCGCCGGCATCCGGACAGGGAGTGTGCTGTCACTGTGCGCTGTGCGGGTAGCCAGCACTGTCAGCGCTGCGCTGTGGCTGCATATTGTAAAGGGACTCGCAAGATGATGATGTCATCATCCTGTGAGTCATGGGGTAGCTCCGCAGCGGCACGGCACAAGTGCATCGCACCCCACCGCACAATCTGAGCAGGTTAGTCACATAGTCCCCGGACACTCAGCACTACTACATGCCAGTGTGAGTCCTGGAGGGGGGGGGGGGACTGCAGCCAAGCACCTGCTGTTTCTACCTCCTTGATCACATCATGCACAATCTGTCCCTACTCTGCCCCTACTTCCGTGTCCATTTTGTCCCATCTCCATGCCCCTGCCTCTGTGCACCCTCTTCCTACATGCCCTCCTCTGGCTCTATGCCCCCCTGTCTCCATTGCCATGTCCCCTCTTTTTCCATGCCCACTCTTTCTCCATGCCCCTTCAGTCTCTATACCCCCCTCTGTCTACATGGCTCCCTGTCTCCATCGCCATGGCCCCTCTTCCTCCATGCCCCCATGTCTCAATCGCCATACCCCCTCTGCCTGTTTCTCCAGGCCCCTCTGCATCTATACCCACCCTGCCCTTGCCTCCGTGCCTCCTCTGCTCTTGCCTCAGTGCCCCCTTTGCTTTTGCCTTTGTGCCCCCTCTGTCCTTTCCTCTGTGCCCCCTCTTTCTGTCTCTGTACCCCCCTCTGTCTTCATGCCCCTTTTACCTCTATCTCCATGTCACCTCTGTCTCCATACCCCTTCTGCCTGTATCTGCATTCCAGCTGTCCCTCTCTGTCTCTGCATTCCAGCTGTCCCTCTCTGTCTCTGCGTTCCAGCTGTCCCTCTCTGTGTCTGCGTTCCAGCTGTCCCTCTCTGTGTCTGCGTTCCAGCTGTCCCTCTCTGTGTCTGCGTTCCAGCTGTCCCTCTCTGTGTCTGCGTTCCAGCTGTCCCTCTCTGTGTCTACTTTCCAGCTGTCCCTCTCTGTGTCTACTTTCCAGCTGTCCCTCTCTGTCTCTACGTTCCAGCTGTCCCTCTCTGTCTCTACGTTCCAGCTGTCCCTCTCTGTCTCTATGTTCCAGCTGTCCCTCTCTGTCTCTACGTTCCAGCTGACCCTCTCTGTCTCTACGTTCCAGCTGTCCCTCTCTGTCTATACGTTCCAGCTGTCCCTCTCTGTCTCTACATTCCAGCAGTCCCTCTCTGTCTCTACGTTCCAGCTGTCTCTACGTTCCAGCTGTCCCTCTCTGTCTCTACGTTCCAGCTGTCCCTCTCTGTCTCTACGTTCCAGCTGTCCCTCTCTGTCTCTACGTTCCAGCTGTCCCTCTCTGTCTCTACGTTCCAGCTGTCCCTCTCTGTCTCTACATTCCATCTGTCCCTCTCTGTCTCTACGTTCCAGCTGTCCCTCTCTGTCTCTACGTTCCTGCTGCCTCTCTGTGTCTCTAGGTCCCTGCTGTCTTTCTCTACATCCCCACTGCCTTTCTCTCTGTCTCTACTTCCGCTGCCACTCTCTGTCTAATCACACTACACTATCCACACTTCATGTGCGACACAAGCTTTACCAGTGAGGTGCAGTCAGCTAAGGCAGAACCTCTCCTGTCAGACTTTAGCGTTTTGTCTCTAAAAATGATAAGAAAAATACAAAGGAGATATGATAAATATATTTTATTAAAATAATTTTTTAGAGTCAAAACTCTGGAGCAATAAAGATTGACAGATGAGACACTGCCTTACCTGCCTAACTTTCCTGCACATTTCTGATCACAACTCACCAGATTACCAGCAGTATATACGCATACCTCCCAACAGTCACGATTTCAGCGGAACAGTCCCGATTATCAGGGCCTGTCCCGCTGTCCCTCCCGCGGTCGGCAGTGTCCCGCGGTGAGGGGGGCTGTTGGGAGTCCCCCCCTGTCGGCTGCTAAGCAGCGGCGTCTATTCCCACAGCCAGGGGGCTGGGGGCATGGCTAGAGGCTCACAGAGCCTCTGGGTCATGCCCCCATAGCGGCAAAATGGGGGCGTGGCCTCGTGAAGAGCCACAAGTGTAGGCCACGCCCCCGAAATTAGGCCACACCCCCAGGTATGATATACTGCTGCACCTGTGTATAATGTTCACATGAATGTTGAAGTTCATCTATACAGTATGTGTGTGTAAATCTGACTCTAACTCACTAAACGTCACTGCTAAATACCCACTCTATTGTAAGCCTGATTCAAAAATGTTGCTATGGGGCCCACAAAGTTCTAGTTACGCCTCTGCTCCTCCTAATGCTGCTGCTGCTGTGTGTGTGTGTTTGCTACAGTATGTATGTGTATGTACATTACTACAGTATGAATATGTACAGGATGTGCTGCAGTGTGTGTGTAAGTGTACTACAGTCTGTGTATGTATGTGCTGCTGATACATGCTGAACAGTTGCATCTGGCATCAACAGTGCTTCCAACTCAGAATTAACCCGACAAACCTTTTAATATTAAGAACTCCTCCCACAGTACCAAATGAATGCTCAATGCTCCCCCTTCATAAAACTGTATTTTGCTATTTCATGCTCAACCTTTACCTAATTAACTAAAAGCCCATATACACTAGGTGATTTTCAGCTGAATATAGCTAAAAACAGCCCTCTGTTCCACGGAAGGTTTCTGTCCTCCCTAAGCTCACCTTAGGTCACTTGTGTTGCGGTTTGACAGGTGTACCACTACAGTCAGCTAAAAGTCACCATGGGTGTATACCCTACTGACGGCCGAATAACAATGATGCTCTCTCCCGCATGATCTCTAGTGAGGTGGGCCATCAGCTGGTTTTACTAGGACATCTAGCGATTTTGGCTAAGATCAAGTGTAGTATCTGTTCTTATCAGTGGGTATGGACTGGCCTCTGGCAGAGAAGAGAGAAACTGAATAACACATGTAGAAGAAAGAAAAGAAGACATGTTTTTAGGGGCACGCTTGGTAGATGTTATAGGGTATGTGTTATCTGGGTGACTGTTTTTAATGATTAGATTATTTAAATTTAAAACTTAACTTTTAATTAGTTTCTAACTAAGAAGAATTGTGATCAAAGGACAGTATATGCTATCAAGACGTGATAAGCACATTTTGATCAGATATAGGTCTTTGACAAAGTGGAGACTCCTGTGCGGGTACTAACCAAAAATGTACCAGAGAATAGAGAAAGGCTAGACTGAGTAGCTGCTCTAATGGGCGGAGGGTGTGGGACACCTCTTTTTTGCCTGGGAGTGGTGAAAAGTCTGGCTGAGTACCTTCACCTCTGCCTTTGGTAGGAGGTGTTGTTTCCGTAAATCCACTGGTAAGAGGGGGGGAGAAACACTGGGCCTAGTAGTTTGTCTCTCTTGACGGGGTTCGTAGCCCCCGAAGGATGAGACAGCGAAAGGCTCCGTCTAGTATCCATTCCCAAGGAGTGGGGAAAGGCTGGGACTGAGTAGAGGGCTCCTTTTCGAGAGGTTCGTAGCCTCTGATGGGGAGACCGCGAAAGGCCCAGCTTAGTACCTTAACCTTGGGATCGGAGAAACACTGAGACTGAGTAGAGTGCTCTTCCGAGGGGGTCGCAGCCCCTAAGGGAGTCGGTCGAAAAGCCCAGTGGAGTACCCATTCCCATGCCAGGGGCTGGAAAGTGCCCTACGATGGGAGCAGAGAAACACTTGGTCGGACCCTGATCGGTCGGCTGCTTGGAGTCCGAGGCTGCACTGTGCCCCCGGGGAAACTCGGGGGTGCCGAACATGCACGGGTGATCCCAAAATCACCATGCACTAGTAAGCACTAGCACTGCGCACGTCCCTCTAGGTTAGCGCTTCACGTCCTTACCTCGTCCTTTTGGATGGGGTAGGACAATTTTTCACACCCCCACCCCGGCCTTCTGGCTGGGGTCCTCTTTATTATTTATTCCTCTTCTTCTCACGTTCGTGCACTTTTCACGTTTTCTGTTTTCTGTAGTTTGTCACGTTTTTTTGGGTAGTGTGGTCGACCCTTACGGGCCTTCCATTTCCCCAATGTGCCAAAGCTCTCGCCTTTTGGGGAGAGCTGCGGTCCCCCCGAGGATGACCCCGAGCCGCAAGGCGGAGGGAAGTCCACTGAGGGTCTCTCCAAACCTTCGGGTGCGGAGGACCCACCGTCCTAACCCTTCCGGGGGTTGAGGAATGAGGGTCTCTCTAAGCTTCGGCCAAGAGGACCCACCGTTCCATATTTTCCCCTCTTCGGCCTTATGGTTGAGAGGGGTTAGGGGAAAAACGGGGCCCGTCTCCTTCGGGAGATGGCCCAATTCGATCGCACGGCCCCCTTTGCACGTGTTTAGGCACAGCACTGGTGGTAGGGAGCACACCTCGGGCTCCTGCGTTTCTTCAAACTCATCTATTGATAATGGCTTATTTTTCAACCATCATTGCTAGGTGTGTACAGCCGTTGGTCTGAAAGATGAGACACTTTCAGCTCCGCTCACTCCGTCGTGTTCCCACGCAGCCCGGCCACATGCTCCACTACAATGCTGCACGGCTGCCCGGGCGACTGCAGTGCTCCCGCACCTGGCCACACAGCCTGGCCAAATGCCCTGCCTGAAATGCCAGCATTGCACAGCACTAACACTGTAGACACACCCCAATAGGGCAGTCCATCCAGGACTCCGCCCCTGAACTGACCATTTTTACCTCCCAGCAATGGCCCCGCCCCCTGATTCACTGAGCTGGTTGCCCTCTCCCGGAGAGGGCAGCTAAAAAGTCGGCAACTATGTGAAAAAAAAATAATATTTTCATATTATTGTATTAATCTAATTTGCAGCAAACCCTGAGTGTCACACCAGGGGTGACATTCTATGGGTTGTGATAAATAGAATTTTGCGATTTTTTTCGCAAAAACTGCCGAAATCGTATTTTTTTACATTTTCGCATATTAAATGAGTTAAGAAAATGTGAAAAAAGTGCGATTTTTGCCAACAAGTTGGACACACTGGAAATGCGATGGCTGCTTTTCGCAGCACATCGCATCCAGATGTTTTCACATGGAAAAGTATACAAATCGCATATTTAATGGTATGCGATTTGTATAAAGTGTGTCTATAATTCGTCCAAAAATCAGACCAGGTTCTGATGGGCGAATTAGCCAGAACCCTGCACAGATCGCAATGTTCTGTGCAGGGTTCTGGTGTAAAAAAAAAACAAAAAACTGTTAAAATAAAAAAAAACGAGCGCGGGGTCCCCCGCCAGAGCATAACCAGCCCCGGGCTCATTGAGCCGGTGCTGGTGACATAAAATCAGGGTCCCCGACAAATAGGGGTCCCCTTGATTTAATGAAACCAGCACCAGGCTCAAGGTCCGGCGCTGGTTCCCAAAATACGGGGGACAAAATGACTAGGGGTCCCCCGTATTTTAAGAACCAGCACCGGACCCAACCAGCCAGCAGGGTAATGCCACAGCCGGGGGACACTTATTATATAAGGTCCAGCGGCCAAAGCATTATCCCCGTGGCTGGTCAGCATGGGCAGGGGTCCTGGGGAAGTGGGGACCCCCCCAATGAAGGGGTCCCCCCCCTCCAGGACTTACCAGCCAATGCTGAAAGTCCGGGGCTGTCCCCGATGCCCCTGGGCGGTGGGCATCGGGCTGATGGATAGTGTAAAAAAAGAAGATAAACTATTGTTTTCTACTGGGGAACTATGAGTCCCAGCAAGCCTACCCCGCATGCTGGGACTTGGAGAACCACAAGTCACAGCATGCGGGGCATTAAAGGGCCCGCTGGCACTTGTAGTTCTACAGTACAAAAAATAGTTAAAGAAAACACACTGACACCCTGAAAAATAAAAGTTTAATACACACATAACACACACACACTGATACTTACCTACCTTGAGCTCGTAGGTCGGTCCCTGGATCCTGGGTCCGGGCTCCGGGGCTCCAGGGCTGAAGAGTCCGGTTCCGGGGCCTTGGTCCTGGTTCGGGGGCTGGTCCTGGGGTTCCGGGGCTCCAGGGCTGAAGAGTCCGGTTCCGGGGCCTTGGTTCTGGTTCCGGGGCTGGTCCGGGGTCCAGGATCCGAAGAAGTTCACAGGGGTACCTGAGGAAGGAAATCCTACTCACCTGGTCCCCGGCGACGACATGGGCATCCTCTCCGGCAGACGCGCTGCTCCCGGCTGGTACCCGCTCTCGGACTAAAGAGGCGCAGAGATGTTTCATCTTCCGCGCCTCTTCTCAGAATGATTCCTTTGGCCGCCTAGCGGCCAATCAGGAGCCGAGAAAGTCGGCTCCTGATTGTCCGCTAGGCGGCCAATAGAATCATCCGGAGGAAAGGCGCGGAAGATGAAAATCTCTGCGCCTCTCCAGTCTGAGAGCGGGTACCACAGCAACCGGGAGCAGCGCGTCTGCCGGAGAGGATGCCGATGTCGTCGCCGGGGACCAGGTTAGTAGGATTTCCTTCCTCAGGTACCCCTGTGGACTTCTTCGGATCCTGGACCCCGGACCAGCCCCGGAACCAGGACCAAGGCCCCGGAACCGGACTCTTCAGCCCTGGAGCCCCGGAACCCCAGGACCAGCCCCGGAACCAGGACCAAGGCCCCGGAACCAGGACCAAGGCCCCGGAACCGGACTCTTCAGCCCTGGAGCCCCGGAACCCCAGGACCAGCCCCGGAACCCCAGGACCAGCCCCGGAACCAGGACCAAGGCCCCGGAACCGGACTCTTCAGCCCTGGAGCCCCGGAGCCCGGACCCAGGATCCAGGGACCGACCGACGGGCTCAAGGTAGGTAAGTATCAGTGTGTGTGTGTTATGTGTGTATTAAACTTTTATTTTTCAGGGTGTCAGTGTGTTTTCTTTAACTATTTTTTGTACTGTAGAACTACAAGTGCCAGCGGGCCCTTTAATGCCCCGCATGCTGGGACTTGTGGTTCTCCAAGTCCCAGCATGCGGGGTAGGCTTGCTGGGACTCATAGTTCGCCAGTAGAAAACAATAGTTTTTCTTCTTTTTTTTACACTATCCATCAGCCCGATGCCCACCGCCCAGGGGCATCGGGGACAGCCCCGGACTTTGGGCTGGTAAGTCCTGGAGGGGGGGGACCCCTTTATTGGGGGGGTCCCCACTTCCCCAGGACCCCTGCCCATGCTGACCAGCCAGGGGGTTAATGCTTTGGCCGCGGGACCTTATATAACAAGTGTCCCCCGGCTGTGGCATTACCCTGCTGGCTGGTTGGGTCCGGTGCTGGTTCTTAAAATACGGGGGACCCCTAGTCATTTTGTCCACCGTATTTTGGGAACCAGCGCCGGACCTTGAGCCTGGTGCTGGTTTCATGAAATCAAGGGGACCCCTATTTGTCGGGGACCCTGATTTTATGTCACCAGCACCGGCTCAATGAGCCCGGGGCTGGTTATGCTCGGGCGGGGGACCCCAAGCTCGTTTTTTTTTTTTAATTTGCGCTTTCCTGCAAACGTGCGATTTTCAGACATGAAAATCGCACATTTTCAGGACTAAAGACATCTTACCACTTCGCCGCAAATCGCACCACTTCGCACTTTTCAGCCTCCAAAATGCATCACATTAAATATGCGAATTATTACTGAAAAGTGCGATTTGAAAAAGTGCGATTTGCGGCGATGTGGTGCGCTAAAAAAACATGCGCATTTATCTCAAAGCATAGAATGTCAACCCATACATATATATATATATATATATATATATATACATATAGAGTGTAAATATGTTTTTCTTAACAAATTAAAGCATTTCTAGTTAGGCAGTATATTGCTATTTATACTTTTAGGGGAAAAGGGAAAGGGATGGTGACCGGTGCACAAGTGGTTGAAGGTGTTCGATTAGAAAGAAATGTATGGATCCACAATAGCAGGTAGAATTAAAGGGAGAAGTAAGCTCCCTAATTTAGAATAATTTTTCTAGTGGAGGTGCACCCTGGAGAGTAAAATAGGTTACTGAAGGGGAAGGAGAAAAGACTCTCTCTTTGTAGGGGCACTCTTTGATGATTTAAAGTTTAAATGTTAATGTAGAAATATCACATAGATGGAGGATGGGTGAACCACACAAATCACTCACCGCTACGTTGCCCAAACGGCATCGGACTATAAATACTAGACAACAGTGTTGACAGGGGAGCAGAGTTGGAGCTCCCTAAGGCGGGGCTCCCTTTTGGTCCTGTCTATGTAGAGATAGAGTTGATTAAAATATTACTTTTAATAAGCACTTAGTAAAAATTGCTAGACAAACATGTAAACAAACATGGACATATATACATATAGACAAACATGTATGCAACAGTATGTATGTCTCCGCGTGTGTGGCCAATTATGCCCTGAGGACTATAGGAACTGGGAAGGAAAGTGTAGTGAGTGTGCGATCCCCTTGCAAGGCTGCTTACACTCAACTACGTCCCAGCAGCTAATGGGTTCCTCAGTATAGATGTGACTAGGCCTGTTTAGGAGGATCTGGTATGCAGAGGTTTTGATACATTCAACAATGTTGCTAAAATCCTGCAACAAAGATTTCTGACAACAAGATTGTTTCTGATACAGTTGCTCATGAGTAGAAAAGGAATGTAACCCTCGTATATGCACACATCAGAAAATCCCCCCTTGCATTAATGGTCCTATCACTGCCACGGAGAGCATATACAACCACAGTTCAAAAATAATCTGGTACCAGTATTAAATGCAGTCAATAATTTTGGCTAGAGAATTATGTACACACCAAAAACAATTTTTTACATAGTAATAATCATAAATTTCTCCGCTGCCGCGGAGGGCATGAAATTCACTAAAATTCTATATCCAATATACAGTACAGTAGAACAGTCAGTATATATAACAAAAATCTATGCACACTCCTTTTGGGGGATATCAATATCAGGTATCTACTCCCGTCTGTCTAAATGACTGTATACTGGTTAACCGCTTATTCACCCACGGGGACCCAGGGTCTAATAATGGAGTAGAATAATGTGCCAATCTCTTAGGTGTCACCTGTTGATATTTCGGGAAAGGGGAAGCCAAGATAAGGAGTAGTATAGGAAAAAGTCTGAGGATCCTTCGGGGTTGTGGTGAGGTACTCCCAAACCGACTTTATATACCCGAGCAAGAAAGGTTGTGGGGCCTGGTTTCAACGTTAAGGTCTCCCTCTCCGTCAGGCAGGTCCCTCTTCCAATGGTCCAGCTACCACCTTGGTGGGCTTTTAAGGGTATTGTGGGAGAGTACCTCCCCCTGGGGTTCTCAGGGAAAGTATAGCTGGCTCAGCGGGCCCTTGGGTGACAGGCGGCTGCTGCCCAGCTTTGTATACCTCTCTGTCAGGGTGGAATTAATACATAGTTTTCTGAAGAGGTCTCCCTTCTCCAGAAAGTGCTTTCAACACCACTGACTGGCTGCCACCCGTACTGTCCGGGAGGGCCCTTGGGGTATGGCGGGTGAGCGGGCCTGTGTGCACATGAAGGGGATTCCTAGATATGGAGCCAAACAAGAGGGGGTACTGCTGTCCAGTAATATCCCTATGTCCTTCTGTGTAGAGATACTCAGACACAGAATGGTTTTTAGGAATGTGTACTGGGTGAGTGGCCCCCGAAGTAGGGAGAAACCCCGGAGGGGCTAAGAGGTGGATGTCGGGTCGTATGCTGCTGTCCCCCACATGTGACCAGGTACAGAGGTGGAGGGTGAGCGATACTGAAGGATCCCGATGGAAAAGGTAAGTTAGTAAAAAGAATATGGGAAGGGTGGTGGTCCCTGTGTCGACAGGGGCTGCAGAAAATGACAGGGTGTGACACCAGGAATTGGGTAACTACTCTCACTAATGCTGTGACTCTGAATCCCAGTGGTAAATCTAAAGTGGGGGGTACACTGGAGGTGACTATATGGCCTGGTAGTGGGCATATAATGGCTGTGCTATTAGGTCGGCATCTGCTGCGCGTGACACCATTAACATGCCGGCAATAGAATGGTACCTTTAGGCGCGCTGCTGCGCCTGTGATCTCCTCCGCTGTCTATTGTGTCCCCGTCACTGTTTACCTCTATGTGGGCGTTTGTGCGGTCGGAACACCGCTGCTGCCCGCCGTGGGCGCCAGTGATCAGGTCCCGTCTACTCGGTGTGCGGGTAACTGCGTCTTACCCGGGAGGGTTGAGACGCTTCTGGCTGTTACTGCTGCTGTGTGGAGGCGCGCTGTAAGAGCGTCACTCCACAAATCAAATCACCTACGATCGTTTCACCTGGGGTCAGGCTTCTTCAGGGTCAGTATGTGACTGTGTGGGGCTTGGGTCTGCCTTTTAACTTGTCTGCATGCTGCCTATTAGTGTTAATTGATTTAAATTAGGCACTGCTGTTTGGATATTAAGGCGTTCATTATCAGAGATCTAGACTTAAACCCTCTTAGGTTTACGAGGGTTTATGCATGACAACTATGTGAGATTTGGATATCGGGAAAATTGGGAGAAATAGATGTGTACCATAAATATATGTGTACATAAATAAATGCACAGAAAAGTTAATCCATGTATACAATAATTATATTATATTAAATGTACGTACAATAATGCGAGAAAAGAGGGGGATTTAAACAAGCCATAAAATTCAGAAAAAACGAGAAAAAAACGAGAAAAAAACATGTATATATGAGAAAGAATATATATATTTAAGGAGAGGATAATTGCTGATGGAGGGGAAGGAGAGAGCACATGCAGCGAGGGTTAAAGTGTTGTGCCCTCTGATATCGTGCGCTCGCAAAGCAGATTTACATGAAGGTGTTTATGACACCATGAATCAGAAAAGTTTCTGTTTATTAGGTGTACCTGCATGACCTGATAGTGCCCTGAAACGGTTATATCACGGGTATCACCCTAAAAGGTGAGGGCACTAATTTTAGGTGGAATGGCGCAAGTTGGGGTGAGATGGGAATCATGGGAAAGGAGGGGCTGATGTGCGAGGGGACCCGACCTAACTTGACCAGGAGACCCGACCTATATGGGGGTCCATGGAGGGGGGGGGGAAGTTATATATACTGACTGTTCTACTGTACTGTATATTGGATATAGAATTTTAGTGAATTTCATGCCCTCCGCGGCAGCGGAGAAATTTATGATTATTACTATGTAAAAAATTGTTTTTGGTGTGTACATAATTCTCTAGCCAAAATTATTGACTGCATTTAATACTGGTACCAGATTATTTTTGAACTGTGGTTGTATATGCTCTCCGTGGCAGTGATAGGACCATTAATGCAAGGGGGGATTTTCTGATGTGTGCATATACGAGGGTTACATTCCTTTTCTACTCATGAGCAACTGTATCAGAAACAATCTTGTTGTCAGAAATCTTTGTTGCAGGATTTTAGCAACATTGTTGAATGTATCAAAACCTCTGCATACCAGATCCTCCTAAACAGGCCTAGTCACATCTATACTGAGGAACCCATTAGCTGCTGGGACGTAGTTGAGTGTAAGCAGCCTTGCAAGGGGATCGCACACTCACTACACTTTCCTTCCCAGTTCCTATAGTCCTCAGGGCATAATTGGCCACACACGCGGAGACATACATACTGTTGCATACATGTTTGTCTATATGTATATATGTCCATGTTTGTTTACATGTTTGTCTAGCAATTTTTACTAAGTGCTTATTAAAAGTTATATTTTAATCAACTCTATCTCTACATAGACAGGACCAAGAGGGAGCCCCGCCTTAGGGAGCTCCAACTCTGCTCCCCTGTCAACACTGTTGTCTAGTATTTATAGTCCGATGCCGTTTGGGCAACGTAGCGGTGAGTGATTTGTGTGGTTCACCCATCCTCCATCTATGTGATATTTCTACATTAACATTTAAACTTTAAATCATCAAAGAGTGCCCCTACAAAGAGAGAGTCTTTTCTCCTTCCCCTTCAGTATATTGCTATTGTCTACTCAGTGTCACGATCCGGGTATTGAAGCAAGCTCTCTTACCGGCTAAGTGTCTGCACCGGCTTGGCTTGCGGTTCAAGTCCAGATACAGCCGGCATCCTGGGTGCTGTGTGCCATCCTCTCAGTCATCCTCCAGTCCTCTCAGTGCTGCTGAGTCTGCTGCTGCGCGGCGCACCTGTTTCTCCAGGCCCCTCTGCCTCTATACCCACCCTGCCCTTGCCTCCGTGCCCCCTCTGCTCTTGCCTCAGTGCCCCCTTTGCTTTTGCCTTTGTGCCCCCTCTGTCCTTTCCTCTGTGCCCCCCTCTTTCTGTCTCTGTACCCCCCTCTGTCTTCATGCCCCTTTTACCTCTATCTCCATGTCACCTCTGTCTCCATACCCCTTCTGCCTGTATCTGCATTCCAGCTGTCCCTCTCTGTCTCTGTATTCCAGCTGTCCCTCTCTGTCTCTGCGTTCCAGCTGTCCCTCTCTGTGTCTGCGTTCCAGCTGTCCCTCTCTGTGTCTGCGTTCCAGCTGTCCCTCTCTGTGTCTACTTTCCAGCTGTCCCTCTCTGTCTCTACGTTCCAGCTGTCCCTCTCTGTCTCTACGTTCCAGCTGTCCCTCTCTGTCTCTACGTTCCAGCTGTCCCTCTCTGTCTCTACGTTCCAGCTGTCCCTCTCTGTCTCTACGTTCCAGCTGTCCCTCTCTGTCTCTACGTTCCAGCTGTCCCTCTCTGTCTCTACGTTCCAGCTGTCCCTCTCTGTCTCTACGTTCCAGCTGTCCCTCTCTGTCTCTACGTTCCAGCTGTCCCTCTCTGTCTCTACGTTCCAGCTGTCCCTCTCTGTCTCTACGTTCCAGCTGTCCCTCTCTGTCTCTACGTTCCAGCTGTCCCTCTCTGTCTCTACGTTCCTGCTGCCTCTCTGTGTCTCTAGGCCCCTGCTGTTTTTCTCTACATCCCCACTGCCTTTCTCTCTGTCTCTACTTCCGCTTCCACTCTCTGTCTAATCACACTACACTATCCACACCTCATGTGCGACACAAGCTTTACCAGTGAGGTGCAGTCAGCTAAGGCAGAACCTCTCCTGTCAGACTTCAGCGTTTTGTCTCTAAAAATGATCATAGGCGTGCGCACGGGGGGTGCCGGGGGTGCACAGGCACCTCCTAATGCCCGCCGGCACCCCCCACGCGATTGCACGCAAAATGCATCAGCACCGTTAGCCGGCGACGGTCAGGTCAGCCCTTGCCTGTCACCGCCGCCGACCTCCAGCCCGCAGTGCAAACATAACACTGCGGCCGGGTTAATAGGAAGCGCTGGCTGGGCTGTGTGTGGGCTGCTTCATTCAAGTTAGCCCCCGGCCCGTCTCTATAGAGAACACAAGCTAGCGTGACGTGGTGACGTCACAGCGCACACCTGTCCTCCTGGCAGTGCTCCTGTTCTCCTGGCCGCGCTTCTGTCCTCCTGCCCAAGCTCTGCTCTCCTCCTCCTGCAGCTTTAGAGAGCCAGCCCAGCAGCATGCACCCTGGCAGAGGCAGTGAATGATATCCACGATGAGTAGGAGCCTGCAGTGTTCCTCCTAGGAGGAAGCAAACTAGATAAGGTATTTATTCATAGGAAAATTAGTAATTAACCCCTTGAGTGGTGGGTTTTGCTGGGGCAGGACAAACCTACTAGGGCAGGTTTGTCCTGCCCCAGCAAAACCCACCACAGATATTTGGAACCCGAGCACCCCCCCCCCCCCCTCATCTCCGCTCCACTCCTCCACACCTCTCCTTTGGGGTTAGTACACCGGCGCTAGCTCCCCTGCCGCCGCTTCCCCATGCCGCCTGTCAGTTATCACACAGGTGGCAGGCTCGGGGATGTTTCGCGGTGGCTTGAGAGGACTCAGGTGCCTGAACTCTAGTGAGTCCCCCTGAGCCGCGCCGACCATGTCCGAGCCTGCCGCCTACGTCACAGTGAATGGCAACTGGCGGCAGGGGAGCTCCGGGTATGATCGCCGGAGGGGGTGGGGGGGAGGCGACAGGAGGGGGGGCCCTAAAGGTAGTGGAGGCACCACTGGCGCGCACCTAATGTAAAGTGGTATACCAGTGGGGCTAGAGGCACCACTGGCGTGCACCTAATGTAAAGTGGTATGCCCCACTGACATGCACATAGAGTTTACTGCTGTGGTAAGTAGGAGCTGCTGCAGCAGTCACTGAGAGAGGGCCAAGGGTAAAAAAATATATAACGGAATCTTCTGCGCTATATAAGACACTGTAAAAAAAAAAAAAAAAACTTGAATTGTGATGATTAAAGTTACATGCACATTTCTAGGTATAACATTCCCTTGGAGGCACTAAATGTGCGGTGCCCATACACTGAGCGATATCCTCTGTGCGTTTTGAACTAGAATGCATCTAGTTCAAAACGCATGTGATACACTACAACAGCATGCGTTTTGTACTAGGTGCGAAGCGATCTAGTACAAAAAGTATGTGCTGCACATTCTTATTGTGGTTTGCGATGCACGGGAGCAAAAGCAGCATCACACCATGTATGGGCATCATTAATCACTACACTGCTGTGCAAATAAGTATCATTAATGATCTTAGAAATTGTCAGTTTTCATTTTAAATTCCTGGTTAATGGGAAAGTGTATTTTTCCCCTGCTACTGCTAGAGGCCATTACATTTATTACTGTCTGTACAACCCATTTCCCATATGCTTCAGCACAACAAGGAGGGGACTCTGGGTGTGGGTTAGGATTACTGTTACACACTTAGAAATTATGTGTATTTCTTTTCTATTCCAAGCATGGTTCAAACTGTGTGAAGTTTGTATATTCTCGCCGTGCTTGTATGTATGTATGTATGTGTGTATATATATAATATTGCAATAAATTAGGCCACTCACGCCAACACTGTATTTAATATAATTTAGTTTGCATTGATGCCCAGTAGGCGGTGATAGACACGCCCAGTAGGCGGTGATAGAAATGCCCAGTAGGCGGTGATAGACACACCCAGTAGGTGGTGATAGACACGCCCAGTAGGCGGTGATAGAAATGCCCCTCCAATTGTGCACCCACTAATAAAATGGGCTGCGCACGCCTATGAAAATGATAAGAAAAATACAAAGGAGATATGATAAATATATTTTATTAAAATAATTTTTAGAGTCAAAACTCTGGAGCAATAAAGATTGACAGATGAGACACTGCCTTACCTGGCTAACTTTCCTGCACATTTCTGATCACAACTCACCAGATTACCAGCAGTATATACGCATACCTTCTAACAGTCACGATTTCAGCGGGACAGTCCCGATTATCAGGGCCTGTCCCGCTGTCCCTCCTGCGGTCGGCAGTGTCGCGCGGTGAGGGGGGCTGTTGGGAGTCCCACCCTGTCGGCTGCTAAGCAGCGGCGTCTATTCCCGCAGCCAGGGGGCTGGGGGCATGGCTAGAGGCTCACAGAGCCTCTGGGTCATGCCCCCATAGCGGCAAAATGGGGGCGTTTCCTCGCGGGAGAGCCGCGAGTGTAGGTCACGTCCCCTAACTTAGGTCACGCCCCCAGGTATGATATACTGCTGCACCTGTGTATAATGTTCACATGAATGTTGAAGTTCATCTATACAGTATGTGTGTGTAAATCTGACTCTAACTCACTAAACGTCACTGCTAAATACCCACTCTATTGTAAGCCTGATTTGGTGGGCCCTTCAAAAATGTTGCTATGGGGCCCACAAAGTTCTAGTTACGCCTCTGCTCCTCCTAATGCTGCTGCTGCTGTGTGTGTGTTTGCTACAGTATGTATGTGTATGTACATTACTACAGTATGAATATGTACAGTATGTGCTTCAGTGTGTGTGTAAGTGTACTACAGTCTGTGTATGTATGTGCTGCTGATACATGCTGAACAGTTGCATCTGGCATCAACAGTGCTTCCAACTCAGAATTAACCCGACCAACCTTCTAATATTAAGAACTCCTCCCACAGTACCAAATGAATGCTCAATGCTCCCCCTTCATAAAACTGTAATTTGCTATTTCATGCTCAACCTTTACCTAATTAACTAAAAGCCCATATACACTAGGTGATTTTCAGCTGAATATAGCTAAAAACGGCCCTCTGTTCCACGGAAGGTTTCTGTCCTCCCTAAGCTCACCTTAGGTCACTTGTGTTGCGGTTTGACAGGTGTACCACTACAGTCAGCTAAAAGTCACCATGGG
This sequence comes from Crinia signifera, assembly GCF_055691185.1. Taxonomy (NCBI): domain Eukaryota; kingdom Metazoa; phylum Chordata; class Amphibia; order Anura; family Myobatrachidae; genus Crinia; species Crinia signifera. The sequence goes on from NC_139218.1 coordinate 181,507,381, forward strand.
TGTATACCCTACTGACGGCCGAATAACAATGATGCTCTCTCCCGCATGATCTCTAGTGAGGTGGGCCATCAGCTGGTTTTACTAGGACATCTAGCGATTTTGGCTAAGATCAAGTGTAGTATCTGTTCTTATCAGTGGGTATGGACTGGCCTCTGGCAGAGAATAGAGAAACTGAATAACACATGTAGAAGAAAAAAAAAAAGACATGTTTTTGGGGGCACGCTTGGTAGATGTTATAGGGTATGTGTTATCTGGGTGACTGTTTTTAATGATTAGATTATTTAAATTTAAAACTTAACTTTTAATTAGTTTCTAACTAAGAAGAATTGTGATCAAAGGACAGTATATGCTATCAAGACGTGATAAGCACATTTTGATCAGATATAGGTCTTTGACAAAGTGGAGACTCCTGTGCGGGTACTAACCAAAAATGTACCAGAGAATAAAGAAAGGCTAGACTGAGTAGCTGCTCTAATGGGCGGAGGGTGTGGGACCCCTCTTTTTTGCCTGGGAGTGGTGAAAGGCCCAGCTTAGTACCTTAACCTTGGGATCGGAGAAACACTGAGACTGAGTAGATTGCTCTTCCGAGGGGGTCGCAGCCCCTAAGGGAGTCGGTCGAAAAGCCCAGTGGAGTACCCATTCCCATGCCAGGGGCTGGAAAGTGCCCTACGATGGGAGCAGAGAAACACTTGGTCGGACGCTGATCGGTCGGCTGCTTGGAGTCTGAGGCTGCACTGTGCCCCCGGGGAAACTCGGGGGTGCCGAACATGCATGGGTGATCCCAAAATCACCATGCACTAGTAAGCACTAGCACTGCGCACGTCCCTCTAGGTTAGCGCTTCACGTCCTTACCTCGTCCTTTTGGATGGGGTAGGACAATTTTTCACACCCCCACCCCGGCCTTCTGGCTGGGGTCCTCTTTATTATTTATTTCTCTTCTTCTCACGTTCGTGCACTTTTCACGTTTTCTGTTTTCTGTAGTTTGTCACGTTTTTTTGGGTAGTGTGGTCAACCCTTACGGGCCTTCCATTTCCCCAACGTGCCAAAGCTCTCACCTTTTGGGGAGAGCTGCGGTCCCCCCGAGGACGACCCCGAGCCGCAAGGCGGAGGGAAGTCCACTGAGGGTCTCTCCAAACCTTCGGGTGCGGAGGACCCACCGTCCTAACCCTTCCGGTGGTTGAGGAATGAGGGTCTCTCTAAGCTTCGGCGAAGAGGACCCACCGTTCCATATTTTCCCCTCTTCGGCCTTATGGTTGAGAGGGGTTAGGGGAAAAACGGGCCCCCTTTGCACGTGTTTAGGCACAGCACTGGTGGTAGGGAGCACACCTCGGGCTCCTGAGTTTCTTCAAACTCATCTAGTGATAATGGCTTATTTTTCAACCATCATTGCTAGGTGTGTACAGCCGTTGGTCTGAAAGATGAGACACTTTCAGCTCGGCTCACTCTGTCGTGTTCCCACGCAGCCCGGCCACATGCTTCACTACAATGCTGCACGGCTGCCCGGGCGACTGCAGTGCTCCCGCACCTGGCCACACAGCCTGGCCAAATGCCCTGCCTGGAATACCAGCATTGCACAGCACTAACACTGTAGACACACCCCAATAGGGCAGTCCATCCAGGACTCCGCCTCTGAACTGACCATTTTTACCTCCCAGCAATGGCCCCGCCCCCTGATTCACTGAGCTGGTTGCCCTCTCCCGGAGAGGGCAGCTAAAAAGTCGGCAACTATGTGAAAAACAAATAATATTTTCATATTATTGTATTAATCTAATTTGCAGCAAACCCTGAGTGTCACACCAGGGGTGACATTCTATGGGTTGTGATAAATAGACTTTTGCAATTTTTTTTCGCAAAAACGTCCGAAATCACATTTTTTTACATTTTCGCATATTTAATGAGCTCAGAAAATGTGAAAAAAGTGCGATTTTTGCCAACAAGTTGGACACACTGGAAATGCGATGGCTGCTTTTCGCAGCACATCGCATCCAGATGTTTTCACATGGAAAAGTATACAAATCGCATATTTAATGGTATGCGATTTGTATAATGTGTGTCTATAATTCGCCCAAAAATCAGACCAGGTTCTGATGGGCGAATTAGACAGAACCCTGCACAGATCGCAATGTTCTGTGCAGGGTTCTGGTGTAAAAAAAAAAAACAGTTAAAATAAAAAAAACGAGCGCGGGGTCCCCCGCCAGAGCATAGCCAGCCCCGGGCTCATTGAGCCGGTGCTGGTGACATAAAATCAGGGTCCCCGACAAATAGGGGTCCCCTTGATTTAATGAAACCAGCACCAGGCTCAAGGTCCGGCGCTGGTTCCCAAAATACGGTGGACAAAATGACTAGGGGTCCCCCGTATTTTAAGAACCAGCACCGGACCCAACCAGCCAGCAGGGTAATGCCACAGCCGGGGGACACTTATTATATAAGGTCCCGCGGCCAAAGCATTATCCCCGTGGCTGGTCAGCATGGGCAGGGGTCCTGGGGAAGTGGGGACCCCCCCAATGAAGGGATCCCCCCCCTCCAGGACTTACCAGCCAATGCTGAAAGTCCGGGGCTGTCCCCGATGCCCCTGGGCGGTGGGCATCTGGCTGATGGATAGTGTAAAAAAAAGAAGATAAACTATTGTTTTCTACTGGCGAACTATGAGTCCCAGCAAGCCTACCCCGCATGCTGGGACTTGGAGAACCACAAGTCCCAGCATGCGGGGCATTAAAGGGCCCGCTGGCACTTGTTGTTCTACAGTACAAAAAATAGTTAAATAAAACACACTGACACCCTGAAAAATAAAAGTTTAATACACACATAACACACACACACTGATACTTACCTACCTTGAGCCCATAGGTCGGTCCCTGGATCCTGGGTCCGGGCTCCGGGGCTGAAGAGTCCGGTTCCGGGGCCTTGGTCCTGGTTCCGGGGCTGGTCCTGGGGTTCCGGGGCTCCAGGGCTGAAGAGTCCGGTTCCGGGGCCTTGGTCCTGGTTCCGGGGCTGGTCCGGGGTCCAGGATCCGAAGAAGTCCACAGGGGTACTGTACCTGAGGAAGGAAATCCTACTCACCTGGTCCCCGGCGACGACATCGGCATCCTCTCCGGCAGACGTGCTGCTCCCGGCTGGTACCCGCTCTCGGACTGAAGAGGCGCAGAGATTTTTCATCTTCCGCGCCTCTTCTCAGAATGATTCCTTTGGCTGCCTAGCGGCCAATCAGGAGCCGAGAAAGTCGGCTCCTGATTGGCCGCTAGGCGGCCAATAGAATCATCCGGAGGAAAAGCGCGGAAGATGAAAATCTCTGCGCCTCTCCAGTCCGAGAGCGGGTACCACAGCAGCTGGGAGCAGCGCGTCTGCCGGAGAGGATGCCGATGTCGTCGCCGGGGACCAGGTGAGTAGGATTTGCTTCCTCAGGTACCCCTGTGGACTTCTTCGGATCCTGGACCCCGGACCAGCCCCGGAACCAGGACCAAGGCCCCGGAACCGGACTCTTCAGCCCTGGAGCCCCGGAACCCCAGGACCAGCCCCGGAACCAGGACCAAGGCCCCGGAACCGGACTCTTCAGCCCTGGAGCCCCGGAGCCCGGACCCAGGATCCAGGGACCGACCTACGGGCTCAAGGTAGGTAAGTATCAGTGTGTGTGTGTTATGTGTGTATTAAACTTTTATTTTTCAGGGTGTCAGTGTGTTTTATTTAACTATTTTTTGAACTGTAGAACTACAAGTGCCAGCGGGCCCTTTAATGCCCCGCATGCTGGGACTTGTGGTTATCCAAGTCCCAGCATGCGGGGTAGGCTTGCTGGGACTCATAGTTCGCCAGTAGAAAACAATAGTTTATCTTCTTTTTTTTACACTATCTATCAGCCCGATGCCCACCGCCCAGGGGCATCGGGGACAGCCCCGGACTTTCAGCATGGGCTGGTAAGTCCTGAAGGGGGGGAACCCTTCATTGGGGGGGTCCCCACTTCCCCAGGACCACTGCCCATGCTGACCAGCCACGGGGATAATGCTTTGGCCGCGGGACCTTATATAATAAGTGTCCCCCGGCTGTGGCATTACCCTGCTGGCTGGTTGGGTCCGGTGCTGGTTCTTAAAATACGGGGGACCCCTAGTCATTTTGTCCCCCGTATTTTGGGAACCAGCGCCGGACCTTGAGCCTGGTGCTGGTTTCATTAAATCAAGGGGACCCCTATTTGTCGGGGACCCTGATTTTATGTCACCAGCACCGGCTCAATGAGCCCGGGGCTGGTTATGCTCTGGCGGGGGACCCCGCGCTCGTTTTTTATTTTTTTTATTTGCGCTTTCCTGCAAACGTGCGATTTTCAGACATGAAAATCGCACATTTTCAGGACTAAAGACATTGCACCACCTCGCACCTATTCGCACTATTTGGCCCGTTTTTCACATCTCATTAAATATGCGAAAAACGGGCCAATCTTGCGAATTTAAAAAGGGCGAAGTGGTGCGATAAAAAAAACGCGCATTTAGCACATCCCATAGAATGTCACCCCAGGGGTCTGAGTCGTGGAGACTAAGACCTCTGGTGGGGGTCTGGATCGGTATTGAAACCGGGCAGGCTGTAGGAGACCCTTGTGCATATACCTTGCATGACAGTGCATCCAGAGGCAGTAAACGGTCAATGGAAAAATACTACCAGGTTTATTGAGCAGAAGGTTGTAATGATGACAGGCAGTAAACTACTGTATGCAGGATTATATATAATGAAATACAGTCACTGTAGATAAGCAATACTTTACAGCCTTGATGAAATGATGAGTCGATAGTGGAACATCGGATGCAGGATGGAGTATGGAGTGAGGTATCCGGAAAATTGGACTGGAGGCAAAAACTGTAGAATCCGAAATATTGGATTTTAGGATCGATGGTGGAACATCGGACAGGATCGATGACAAAACATCGGACAGAAGCGATGGTGGAGCATCGGATAGGATCAGAATCCTGGATCTAGGCTTGGATCTGCTTGAGTTGAGTCTGGACAGTGGATACTGGATCACAGGTGGTGGTAACCTGGATACTCACAGGAGATGGTAAACCTGGATAACACACTGCAGCAGATGAGAGACATGCACCAGCAGGTAACACTTGCATAGACAAATGACAACTGAAGCACTAGCATTGGAGTGAGCGCTCCCAGCATACTTAGAACCACTGCTTGGCCAGGATTGGCCGGGCATGTATGACAGGGAGATCACTCCAAGCAGGATTGGACAAGAAAGACATGTGACTGGGAAAAACATGGCAGCCCCCATGTCAGGCTATGGCGGGAAAGACTGTTTGTAGCTGACATGCTTGTGGATGGGAGCAATATCAGCAGACAGGGAGATTGCCGAGCACTGGACACTGTCTCTGCGGGTGAGGGAAGCGGTGCGCCGCGCAGCAGCAGACTCAGCAGCACTGAGAGGACTGGAGGATGACTGAGAGGATGGCACACAGCACCCAGGATGCCGGCTGTATCTGGACTTGAACCGCAAGCCAAGCTGGTGCAGACACTTAGCCGGTAAGAGAGCTTGCTTCAATACCCGGATCGTGACACTGAGTAGACAATAGCAATATACTGCCTAACTAGAAATGCTTTAATTTGTTAAGAAAAACATATTTACACTCTATATGTATATATATATATATATATGGGGTGACATTCTATGCTTAGAGATAAATGCACATGTTTTTTTAGCGCACCACATCGCCGCAAATCGCACTTTTTCAAATCACGCTTTTCAGTAATAATTCGCATATTTAATGTGATGCGTTTTGGAGGCTGAAAAGTGCGAAGTCGTGCGATTTGCGGCGAAGTGGTGCGATGTCTTTAGTCCTGAAAATGTGCGATTTTCATGTCTGAAAATCGCACGTTTGCAGTAAAGCGCAAAGTAAAACAAAAAAAAACGAGCGCGGGGTCCCCCGCCAGAGCATAACCAGCCCCGGGCTCATTGAGCTGGTGCTGGTGACATAAAATTAGGGTCCCCGACAAATAGGGGTCCCCTTGATTTCATGAAACCAGCACCAGGCTCAAGGTATGGCGCTGGTTCCCAAAATACGGGGGACAAAATGACTAGGGGTCCCCCGTATTTTAAGAACCAGCACCGGACCCAACCAGCCAGCAGGGTAATGCCACAGCCGGCGGACACTTATTATATAAGGTCCCGCGGCCAAAGCATTAACCCCCTGGCTGGTCAGCATGGGCAGGGGTCCTGGAGAAGTGGGGACCCCCCCAATGAAGGGGTCCCCCCCCTCCAGGACTAACCAGCCCATGCTGATAGTCCGGGGCTGTCCCCGATGCCCCTGGGCGGTGGGCATCGGGCTGATGGATTGTGTAAAAAAAAGAAGAAAAACTATTGTTTTCTACTGGCGAACTATGAGTCCCAGCAAGCCTACCCCGCATGCTGGGACTTGGAGAATCACAAGTCCCAGCATGCGGGGCATTAAAGGGCCCGCTGGCACTTGTAGTTCTACAGTACAAAAAATAGTTAAAGAAAACACACTGACACCCTGAAAAATAAAAGTTTAATACACACATAACACACACACACTGATACTTACCTACCTTGAGCCCGTCGGCTCCTGATTGGCCAGAAATCATTCTGACTAGAGACGCCAAGGAAGAAACATCTCTGCGCCTGTGAAAGTCCTGTAAGCCGGGTACCAGATGGGAGCAGCGCTTCTGCCGGAGAGGATGCCGAGGTCATCGCCGGGGACCAGGTGAGTAGGATTTCCTTACTTAGGTACCCCTGGGGACTACCTCGGATCCTGGACCCCGGGTTCTTCAGCCCAGGAGCCCCGGAACCCCGGACCAGCCCCGGAAACAGGACCAAGGCCCCGGAACCGGACTCTTCTGCCCTGGAGCCCCGGAGCCCAGACCCAGGATCCAGGGACCGTCCGACGGGCTCAAGGTAGGTAAGTATCAGTGTGTGTGTGTTATGTGTGTATTAAACTTTTATTTTTCAGGGTGTCAGTTTGTTTTCTTTAACTATTTTTTGTACTGTAGAACTACAAGTGCCAGCGGGCCCTTTAATGCCCCGCATGCTGGGACTTGTGGTTCTCCAAGTCCCAGCATGCGGGGTAGGCTTGCTGGGACTCATAGTTCGCCAGTAGAAAACAATAGTTTTTCTTCTTTTTTTTTACAGAATCCATCAGCCCGATGCCCACCGCCCAGGGGCATCGGGGACAGCCCCGGACTATCAGCATGGGCTGGTAAGTCCTGGAGGGGGGGGAACCCTTCATTGGGGGGGTCCCCATTTCCCCAGGACCCCTGCCCATGCTGACCAGCCAGGGGGTTAATGCTTTGGCCGCGGGACCTTATATAATAAGTGTCCCCCGGCTGTGGCATTACCCTGCTGGCTGGTTGGGTCCGGTGCTGGTTCTTAAAATACGGGGGACCCCTAGTCATTTTGTCCCCCGTATTTTGGAAACCAGCGCCGGACCTTGAGCCTGGTGCTGGTTTCATGAAATCAAGGCGACCCCTATTTGTCGGGGACCCTGATTTTATGTCACCAGCACCGGCTCAATGAGCCCGGGGCTGGTTATGCTCTGGCGGGGGACCCCGCGCTCGTTTTTTTTTTATTTTAACCGTTTTTTTTTTTTTAACACCAGAACCCTGCACAGAACATTGCGATCTGTGCAGGGTTCTGGCTAATTCGCCAAACAGAACCTGGTCTGAAATAAGTGCGATAATTAGACACCGAAAAAGTGCGATTTGCAAATGCGCATTGCATTAAATAAGCGAGATGTATACTGTTCTGTACGAAAACATCTGGATGCGATAAAAATGCGAATTAATCTCGCACTTTTGGTCAGCATGCATTAACGCACATAATATGTGATTTCTGTCCCTTAGCGCATCCTATTAAATATGCGATTTGAAGGAAAAATGCTATATCGCCATTTTTTTTACTAATTAACGCAAAAAAACACAAATCGCAACCCATAGAATGTCACCCATAGTATGTTAATTTAATGGAATGCTGTATAGCAAGAACCTGCAAAACAAGTTGGTAGTACTCACGCTTCAGTCTGTGGATGATGACTCCCCACCTATGCCTGAGGAAAGGCATTTGTGCAATATACACGTGAGGGTAAATTTCTTGTGTAAAAGACCATTTATCTCACATTCCTAAGAACTGTATCCAAGTACCTGCCCACAATAGTCTTACACACAGGGCAGCCAAGAGGAGGGGTCTGCGGGGACTCCAGTCCCGGGCCCAGACGGAAATGGGGGCCCAGGACTGGAGTCGAGCAAGTATAATTTGTCAAAAACAAAGTTCACAGCAATGTAGAGGTGGAGTAGTGTGGTCAGTGCTGCAGACACCAGAGGCAAGCCGGGGTTCAAGAATTTCTGATAGCAGTCCTGCTTACACATGTTATCTAAGATAATGAGAATACAGAGATGACTATGGCAGTTTTAATTATGGATGAGTACGTTTGGTTTTTGGAAAACCGAACACCACCGAACACCCCCAATCTGATGGTGCTTCCGAGCCGGTCTGGGTTTTCCTGCACAGGTTCAGACCGTGCCCTTCTGGAGCTCGCGAGATCCCGCTGTCGGATCTCGCGAGATCCGGACACTATGGCCCTTATTCTGATCGGTGCGGTGTTTTCCGCTTGCGGTCGTACCGCCGATGTTTGTCGTCTGCGCATGTGCAGAGGTCACTCTGCGCATGTGCAAGCAGTTTCGCCGTACGTTTTTTTTAGACGCCGCACAGGGGGCGGAGAGGGGCGTGAAGGGCTACTTAGCCTCATTACCCTATGCATACGCCCCGCGTTTCATGGGCGTTCCCATGCAAACGCTGGGCGTATGCATGGTAATGAAGCCGTGACGCATGTGTAGGGGGCGGGCATCTGACATCGCCGGATGTCAGCTGCCCGCCCCCATACATGATTTCATACGGACAAGTGTCCGTGTGGTCTAGGGTGGCGGGAGCTGGTGGAGCGTGCGGCCCTGCATTCGATGGTCGGCGACCATCGAATGCAGGGGCTGCTCCCAAGATGGAGGAGGCGTATCCCCGTCCACTTTCATGCGGACCGCCACATATCCGCGTACGGACGGAGGTGGCGATCCGCATGGAAGGCGGGGATTCGCCTGCACGGTCCTGGCCGCATATTCTGATCTGGCCGCACAGATCAGAATAAGGGCCTATATAAGGACGGCCGGGCGGGCACCATCTTCACTCCAATATAGGAGATTAAAGAGAGCGTGTTCTGGCTGAGACTGTCACCCTCTCTCTCAGTGCCTGTCTTGCCACCCGCATGTGCTCACCACCCCCCCCCCCCCCCCCCCCCTGCTCCCTGTGCTTCAAGCTGCAGGGCTCCTGAGTCAGTGTCACTAAGTAGTTTTCACTGCTTAGTGACTTATAGCAGTACTGGTATTAGCTAGCTAGTGTATATTTAGTTAGCATCCTCCTGAGTCCTCTCCTCTAGTAGTATCTTTCTGAGTCCCTTAGTAAAGAAATGTTACCTTTCTTTCTGTTCTGAAGTCCATCCAGTCAGTGGCACTGACAGAGTCTTTGCCTGTGACTAATTAATTATATTATCCTTGAAGTCTGTGTCTGTGCCTGCCTGTGCCTAATCTATTTACCTGACAAGGTGGTAGGTACAGTCAGTCTAGTACAGTTCTGTTGTCGAGTGACAGTCCAATGGCACTGACAGAGTCTGTGCCTACCTGGAGTCTGTGTCTGTGACTCATTTACCTGTCCTGAGTCTGACCTGCAGCATAATATTATGGTACTTGTGTAATATTAGGGTGCCCGATTTTTTGATTGTATGCCTTAACTTAAGGCATACAATCAGATGCGATGCGTCGCGATTTTTCGTGAAAATCGCATCGCATCGCATGCAACCAAATTGCATGCGATGCGATCAACGCGATTCTCCATTGGATTCAATGTTAAATGGTCCTTGTTCATACCCCCACTACCCAAGTTGGCATGGAGTTGATTCTATATAGCGTGGCGAGCGCAGCGAGCCACCGAGCCCAAAGCGTGGCGAGCGCAGCGAGCCCTGCGAGGGGACGCAGATTACCTAACATGTATTCCGCGTCCCCTCGCCACGCTTCCGGCTCGGTGGCTCGCTGCGCTCGCCACGCTATATAAAATCAACTCCATGCCCACTTGGATAGTGGGGGTATGAACAGGGACCATTTAATATTGAATCCACAGGAAAATTGCGTCGGTCGCATCGCATGCGATTTGGTTGCATGCGATGCGATTTTTCTGACCCAATCAAAAATCGGGTGCCCAGATATTACACAAGTACCAATATTATTTTTATAATAATTTGGGGTTACATATATAATTACTATATGATATATTGATAATTGTCTCTGACGTGTGTAAGGGTCAGGGTACAGTCTTATCTTAACCTGTGTGCAAGCCGCAAAATATATATATATATATATATATATATATATATATATATATATGGAAAGAATAGGGGTGCGCTGAATGTACCACTGAAAGACTTAACATATAATAAGTCAATAAAATAGATAAAAACAAATAAGCATTAATTAATTAATATAGATTGGTTCATCGCCCCTGATGAAGTCCTAAGGGACGAAACGCGTCAGGCCGCGGATCTATATGTGACATAAGAAAACCTTTAAACAGTGAAATGAAATTGCATTGCTGGACAAACCATTAATAAATGCTTATTTGTTTTTATCTATTTTATTGACTTATTATATGTTAAGTCTTTCAGTGGTACATACAGCGCACCCCTATTCTTTCCTTATATCTCTACCCCACTTGTACCTCAATTAACAGCAAGGTACTATAGAGGTGCTGCTCATCTAAGCACAATATTGGGGCCACAACCTTTTTATATATATATATATATATATATATATATATATATATATATATATATATATATATATATATATATATATACATATACATATATATACACTTAACATCGGCACTCACCTTTCCTAGTTTTGGGGTGCCCTATGGCTTGTGACCACATTGTTTAAACAGACATTGGATGGGCTCTGCACACACTAAATTAACTGATAATAAATAGTGGAGATTTGGTTCATGAATTGATCAATGCATTTAAGCCTGCAGCCCCCGTCAAGGGACCCCACTGTTCTGCAGGTCCTACCACTATCGCTGAAAATGGCTGCAATACACATAGCTATCACATCAATGTTTGATACCAGGCATGCTATCAGGTCTGAAGCTCACAGCAGACTTTGCTTTTATAGGTGAGCAGCTACCAACACACCTGTCACTAATCATCTAGGGAAATGGCTAACACAAGCTATGGAATCTTAGTTAAAAACAGGGTGCATGAGAGAATGTGACCACAATAAGACTAATTAAAAAAATTAATCTAATAAACAATATATACACTTAACATCGGCACTCACCTTTCCTAGTTTTGGGGTGCCCTATGGCTTGTGACCACATTGTTTAAACAGACATTGGATGGGCTCTGCACACACTAAATTAACTGATAATAAATAGTGGAGATTTGGTTCATGAATTGATCAATGCATTTAAGCCTGCAGCCCCCGTCAAGGGACCCCACTGTTCTGCAGGTCCTACCACTATCGCTGAAAATGGCTGCAATACACATAGCTATCACATCAATGTTTGATACCAGGCATGCTATCAGGTCTGAAGCTCACAGCAGACTTTGCTTTTATAGGTGAGCAGCTACCAACACACCTGTCACTAATCATCTAGGGAAATGGCTAACACAAGCTATGGAATCTTAGTTAAAAACAGGGTGCATGAGAGAATGTGACCACAATAAGACTAATTAAAAAAATTAATCTAATAAACAATATATACACTTAACATCGGCACTCACCTTTCCTAGTTTTGGGGTGCCCTATGGCTTGTGACCACATTGTTTAAACAGACATTGGATGGGCTCTGCACACACTAAATTAACTGATAATAAATAGTGGAGATTTGGTTCATGAATTGATCAATGCATTTAAGCCTGCAGCCCCCGTCAAGGGACCCCACTGTTCTGCAGGTCCTACCACTATCGCTGAAAATGGCTGCAATACACATAGCTATCACATCAATGTTTGATACCAGGCATGCTATCAGGTCTGAAGCTCACAGCAGACTTTGCTTTTATAGGTGAGCAGCTACCAACACACCTGTCACTAATCATCTAGGGAAATGGCTAACACAAGCTATGGAATCTTAGTTAAAAACAGGGTGCATGAGAGAATGTGACCACAATAAGACTAATTAAAAAAATTAATCTAATAAACAATATATACACTTAACATCGGCACTCACCTTTCCTAGTTTTGGGGTGCCCTATGGCTTGTGACCACATTGTTTAAACAGACATTGGATGGGCTCTGCACACACTAAATTAACTGATAATAAATAGTGGAGATTTGGTTCATGAATTGATCAATGCATTTAAGCCTGCAGCCCCCGTCAAGGGACCCCACTGTTCTGCAGGTCCTACCACTATCGCTGAAAATGGCTGCAATACACATAGCTATCACATCAATGTTTGATACCAGGCATGCTATCAGGTCTGAAGCTCACAGCAGACTTTGCTTTTATAGGTGAGCAGCTACCAACACACCTGTCACTAATCATCTAGGGAAATGGCTAACACAAGCTATGGAATCTTAGTTAAAAACAGGGTGCATGAGAGAATGTGACCACAATAAGACTAATTAAAAAAATTAATCTAATAAACAATATATACACTTAACATCGGCACTCACCTTTCCTAGTTTTGGGGTGCCCTATGGCTTGTGACCACATTGTTTAAACAGACATTGGATGGGCTCTGCACACACTAAATTAACTGATAATAAATAGTGGAGATTTGGTTCATGAATTGATCAATGCATTTAAGCCTGCAGCCCCCGTCAAGGGACCCCACTGTTCTGCAGGTCCTACCACTATCGCTGAAAATGGCTGCAATACACATAGCTATCACATCAATGTTTGATACCAGGCATGCTATCAGGTCTGAAGCTCACAGCAGACTTTGCTTTTATAGGTGAGCAGCTACCAACACACCTGTCACTAATCATCTAGGGAAATGGCTAACACAAGCTATGGAATCTTAGTTAAAAACAGGGTGCATGAGAGAATGTGACCACAATAAGACTAATTAAAAAAATTAATCTAATAAACAATATATACACTTAACATCGGCACTCACCTTTCCTAGTTTTGGGGTGCCCTATGGCTTGTGACCACATTGTTTAAACAGACATTGGATGGGCTCTGCACACACTAAATTAACTGATAATAAATAGTGGAGATTTGGTTAATGAATTGATCAATGCATTTAAGCCTGCAGCCCCCGTCAAGGGACCCCACTGTTCTGCAGGTCCTACCACTATCGCTGAAAATGGCTGCAATACACATAGATGATTAGTGACAGGTGTGTTGGTAGCTGCTCACCTATAAAAGCAAAGTCTGCTGTGAGCTTCAGACCTGATAGCATGCCTGGTATCAAACATTGATGTGATAGCTATGTGTATTGCAGCCATTTTCAGCGATAGTGGTAGGACCTGCAGAACAGTGGGGTCCCTTGACGGGGGCTGCAGGCTTAAATGCATTGATCAATTCATGAACCAAATCTCCACTATTTATTATCAGTTAATTTAGTGTGTGCAGAGCCCATCCAATGTCTGTTTAAACAATGTGGTCACAAGCCATAGGGCACCCCAAAACTAGGAAAGGTGAGTGCCGATGTTAAGTGTATATATTGTTTATTAGATTAATTTTTTTAATTAGTCTTATTGTGGTCACATTCTCTCATGCACCCTGTTTTTAACTAAGATTCCATAGCTTGTGTTAGCCATTTCCCTAGATGATTAGTGACAGGTGTGTTGGTAGCTGCTCACCTATAAAAGCAAAGTCTGCTGTGAGCTTCAGACCTGATAGCATGCCTGGTATCAAACATTGATGTGATAGCTATGTGTATTGCAGCCATTTTCAGCGATAGTGGTAGGACCTGCAGAACAGTGGGGTCCCTTGACGGGGGCTGCAGGCTTAAATGCATTGATCAATTCATGAACCAAATCTCCACTATTTATTATCAGTTAATTTAGTGTGTGCAGAGCCCATCCAATGTCTATATATATATATATATATATATAATGTTGGATACGAGCCGGCACTCTTCTGAACATAAGCAAATTGCCCCGGGTGCCCTCCGCAAGATAATGGATAGAGGTGAATAATTGGCGTCACTCCGAGGACTTTCAATGATTTTTTCATAATGAGCAGAAAAAAATGTCTACACAATCATGTCAACCGAGTCAACGTTTCAATGTCTCTAGGACATTTTTCTCAAGACCAGACATGAAGGAAGCATACAGAGAAAGAGAACCGAGGGCTGATTAAGCTAGAGGTGCCATAAACTGCTGAAGGAATCCGAGATGCCTGCACTTTAAGTTGTGTTTGTTAAGGGGGCTATGATGCTGCAGCAAATAGCCAAATAGGGAGCAGGGGAGGAGTTCCTGCAGTTAGGAATAGCCAGAGGGTCAGGTGATCTGCCTCTCTGGCCTGAATTTCCTGGCTGCAAGGTGTGTTCAGAACCCCCTCCTGTACAACTACTTTGATTCTGCTTAAATTCCTTACATCCCTCATAATCCTCACATCTCCTCTTTCTTTATATATCTCTCTCCTCTCTCTCCCCTATCTCGCTCTTTTCCGGGGTTCTGACAGCCTTCTCTGTCACTGCAGCGTGCTCCTCAGCAGTACAGCCTAGTTATGCCGCGCCCACGTAGATCGCGCAACCCGCCCGCCCGTTACCTGGATCAAGGCTCCCCCTCTGATCCTGCCCCAGCTGGCGGCGAGCCGGCCAGGCGGGGAGGCAGAGCGGCGGCGAGACCGGGTGCGCGGCGGGACGCAAGGGGGGCCGCGGCATTAGGCCGCGATCGCGCAGGGTGGTTAGTGCGCCCGCCGGGGGTAGCGGAGGCTCCCCTGGGGGCAGCGCGGGTCCCAGGAGAGGCACCAGGTCGGGGGGGGAGTGCAGCAGGGCACGCGATAGGCGCTCCCACAGTGCGGCAAGATGGCCGCCGGGCTACAGCAGCGCGCAGCGTTCCCCAGCATGCCCAGAGTGCGCGCACTCCTCCAGCATCCAGGAGACCGGCGGGGAGGGGGGCGCAGGGAGCTCCGGCCAATACGAGGGTAGCGCTTGATGGAGCCACAGCTCCACTGCCATCAACCCCACGGTGCCTGCCGGCGGGGCCCCCCATGACTCTCCTGCAGAGAGCTAGGAGAAGGTGGCTCAGCAGGGCCCGCCTGTTGCCACAGGGCCATAGGCCATCACAGGGTGTGGAGTCTAACATCGCTGCTCCAGCCCCTCCCCCTGCGCAGACGTCTTCACCGGCTGTTGACATGGCTGTGGTGCGACAGCTAGTGGCTATGCTGACACTGCAGGCGGGTCAGCAGCCTGCAACACACGCCGGGACAGGACCTGGGTCCCTTCCCCCCGCTATCCCTTCTGCTGGTATTATGGCTGACGGAGGGCCTGCTGCTCACGTGATGGCTGCCCTTGGCTTTTCACCCGCGGCAACGGGTTCCACTCCATCCGCGGTCCCAGGCCCAGCAGTGACACCGCAACGGCTGGCGGGTGTCGAGGCGGCAGGGCCGACAGAGGTGGCCGGTCCTTCGGGGTCCACAGGAGCGTCCGCAGCAGGAGCTGTTCCAGGTGGGTCCTCCAGCACACACAAAAAGCGCAGGCGTAGACGTTCCCATACCTCCTCGTCATCGGGGTCCGAATCAGTGACGTCCGGTGAGGAGGGGGGTCATAGGCCCAGACGCAGGCACCGCTGTTCTGGGAGACGCCGCAGGTGATCCCAGTCCTCTAGCGGTGACTCAGGCTCCCCGCTGTTCCCCAGGGGACAGGTTGTACATTGCGAAAACACCGCGGTACTGAGAGGCCTGCGGCGTAGCGTCAGGGACCGCATCAGGGAGGGCAGGTACGTGAGCTTTTTCACCATGACTGCCCAAGATGAGAAAGATTATCGCGCAGCGAAGCGCAGAGGGGGCATAGGGGAGGCTGCTTATTGCACGTACCAGAGGTGGCAAGTGGGACTATTCATGTTCGCGGCATGTTATTTGGAAACCAGGCCCCAGGAACATATGAATGTGATAAGGTACATTCACATGATGCATGCCATGTACATGGATGATGGCGAGAGCGTATGGCGGGCCTATGATGAGCAATTCCGGCGAAAGCAGTCGGGTTGCGAGATCATGGCTCTCAGGGCCAAGGATGTTGAGGTCTGGATGGGTAAGAAGCTGTCGGCTTCGACCACCACGACTGCAGCATCCGCGGCTCCGGCAGCGCCGGCGGTCCCACGCAGGGGCCCTTCGTCCTTTCGCGGGGGCGCAGGTGGAGGGCAGGCAGCTGGGAGATGCTTTGCTTTTAATGGGGCGGGATGCGCAGCGGGTGCTCGCTGCAGATTTAAACATCAATGCTCCAAGTGCTGGGGAGGGCACTCGGTCAAGGACTGCCCGCGCTCCAAGCAAGCAGGCGGGGCTGCCAGGAATAATGCCGGAGCAGCCCCGGCTCCAGCCCCTCCACAGTAAGGCTCCTTCTCCGGTGAGGGGTGACCGCCTGGCCGTTTGGCTGGAGCGGTACCCCCTCAGGAAGGAGGCAAAGTTTCTGGCCACAGGTTTCTCGCAAGGATTCCGTCTCCCCATCCGAGGAGAGGTGGCGTCTGGGTGTCCTAGAAACATGAAATCTGCCATCGACATGCCCCACGTAGTCCTAGAGAAGGTGGCAAAGGAAGTAAGCCTAGGTAGGATGGTGGGCCCATTTCCTGAACCCCCGGTTCAGAATTTGGTCCTGTCCCCGGTGGGGGTGGTGCCCAAGAAAGAGCAGGGCAAGTTCCGTCTGATACAACACCTATCACACCCCCCGGGGTTATCAGTGAATGACGCAATTCCGGCGGAGTTGTGTCATGTACGATACCAATCCTTTGAAGAGGCTTTGACGATAGTGCGCGGCTTTGGGAAGCGGGCGCTGCTGGCCAAGGTGGACGTGGAGTCAGCATTTAGATTACTCCCCCTGCACCCCGACTCCTTTCGGTTCATGGGGTTCAAGCTGCCTTCCGGGTTTTACGTGGATCATTGCTTGCCCATGGGCTGTTCAGTGTCCTGCGCCTACTTCGAATGCTTTAGCAGCTTCCTGCATTGGTGTGTCACGGAGAGCTCGGGCGAGGCAGGGGTCGCCCATTACCTGGATGACTTCCTGTGCGTTGGCCCGGCTGATTCCCCACGTTGCGGGGCTCTCCTGAACGCAATGCAACAGCTGTTTGGCAACTTCGGAGTCCCCATCGCGGCAGACAAGACAGAGGGGCCGACTACGTGCCTGTCTTTCCTGGGTATTGAGCTTGACACGCAGGCCGGGTGCTGCAGGTTGCCCTCCGATAAGCTTGTACGGCTGCGGGGGGCGATCTCCCAGTCCCTGGCCTCTGGCAAGCTCAGGGTGCGCCAGCTCCAGTCCCTCCTGAGACTGTTCCACTTTGCGTGCCGGGTTATCCCCATGGGCCGGGTCTTCTGCCGAAAACTAGAACTCGCCATGTCCGGCCCCAATAGGCCCCAGTTCTTTGTACGCCTGAACGCAGAGCTCAAAAGAGACCTTAGAGTGTGGGAGGTTTTCCTGCGTGATTTCAACGGGGTACTGTTGTGGCCTAGCCCTGCAAGTAACAGTAGGGATTTGCAGCTATACACCGATGCTGCGGGGGGTATTGGTTTCGGCGCGTTCCTGCATGGATCCTGGTGCGCTGCGACATGGCCGGACGAATGGGCGGAAGAAGGGCTCACAAGGAACATGCTACTGCTGGAACTGTTCCCAATAGTGGTGGCCTTAGAACTTTGGGGCGACCGCTTGCGCGATGCCTGCATCACTTTTTGGTGTGATAACCTGGGGGTGGTGCAGGCCATCAATAAGCAGAGCTCGTCTTAGCTGCCGGTAGTACGTTTGTTGGCCCGCCTTGTTTTGAAATGTTTGCAGATTAACTTGCATTTTGTTGCCAGGCACGTGCCAGGGGTAGACAACTCGATTGCCGATGCCCTGTCCAGACGTGACTGGGCTAGGTTTTGGTCCCTGGAGCCAGGGGCCGAATTGAATGGTGAGCTCTGTCCTCCTTATGTTTGGCAGGTCATCAGGCAGGCATGGAGGAACTAGCCATGCGGGCTATTGCCCCAAGGACGCTGCGTTGTTACCAAGCTGGCTGGCTGGAATGGGAACAATTCAGACTGTCCGCATCCCAAGCAGGTAAGGCCTCGAGTGATGCCATGAAGGCTTTTGTGTGGAGTTTGTACTCCAGGGGGCAGACTGTGTCGGCCGTGAGACGGCTGTTGGCCGGTGTGTCGTTCTTCTCATCGTTGTATGGGAGATCGGACCCCGGCCGGTCTTTCGTGGTGTCTAGAGCCTTGAGGGGCTGGCGCCGCGCTTGCCCTGTGGCTCCGGATAGCAGGCGGCCCATAGACGTGTCCCTGCTGCCTCCTTTATTGGGGGCAGTGAGGGATATCTGTCATTCCGATTATGAGGTCCAGCTGTTTCACCTAGCATATGCTATGGCTTTCCACGGAGCTTTCAGGGTTGGCGAGCTGGTAGCCCCGTCAAGGCAGCGGCCTTCACCTCTGTCGATAGAGGACATGGTAATTCAGGTCGACTTGGTTTGGTGCCGGGTCCGGCGTTCCAAGATGGACCAGGCTGGGAGAGGTCAATGGCTGTCATTGCAGCCGTGCCCGGTGGAAGGGATATGCCCAGTGGCGATGGCAAGCGCCTACGCCCTGTTGCGGCCCGACTGCCCGGGGGCATGGCTAATGCACTTGGATGGTTCCTCATTGACCAAATACCAGTTCTGCCACGTTTTGGGGCGTGCCCTGGTCTCGCTTGGCCTTGATCCGAGGGAGTTTGGAACACACTCTTTTCGGATTGGGGCGGCCACATCTGCCGCTGCTGGGGGTCAATCCGACGCAGAGATACAGTCTCTGGGTCGATGGCGTTCGGCAGCATTCCGCAGATACATTCGGCCTGGTCTATCTGTCCAACTGCCTGACTGTAGCCGACTGGACGCATAAGTACTCGTCTCACTTTAGCGGAAGTCTTGAGGTGGTCCACTTTCCCCCGGGGGCACGATTCGGCTGAATTACAATTTGACATGGCATCCTGGATAGTTTACTCCGGGGGTTTTCTGTGCAGTGTGCCTCAAGGTCTGGTCGGCTACGGTTCCTTTCTCTTCTCTCCCTCTCCAGTGTGTTTGATTTGTTGAGAGCGGCGAGATGTGATGGCATGCGTCCTAACCTGTTTACATCTTGCAGGTCGCAGGGACGTCAAGACGGTGTGGGTGATGGGACACTCGTTTGTCCACTGGGCGTCAAAAGCGTGTGAAAGTTTGAATGGGGGTATGCGTGCAAAAGCTCGAATGGTGCGATGGTTGGGAGTGCGTGGCATGCTTTGGGGAGCGTTGCAGGGCTTATTGCTATGGTCAGTGCGGGACTTTGGAGTCCCTGAGGTGCTAATTTTGCACCTGGGCGGAAACGATCTAGGTCGATGCACTGCCTTAGAGTTGCGGTCAATTATTATCAGGGACCTGCATATTATAGCCCAGACGCTCCCCTGCTGCCGCCTGGTCTGGTCCTCAATGATTCCCAGGCGGGTCTGGAGGACAGCCAGGTCAGGGCCCCGCTTGGATGGCGCACGGAGAAAGGTCAATGCTGCGGTGCAGCGATACCTGTTGGCGAATAGCGGTGGTGTCATCAGGCATGACTCCATCGTCTATAAGCGGGGTTCCCTGTATAGGCCGGACGGTGTCCATTTAAGTCCCGAAGGAATGGCGATATTCCTGGACGACCTGTTTAGAGGTTTTTAGTTGAAGTTATGGTTGTTAGGTAGAAGTGCTGAGCGTTAGGGTGGCGGTGCTGCAGCCTAATGCTTGGCTTGTGGCGGTAAAGAACGGTCCTTGTTCAAATGCTGATATGAGGATAGTGGGGTGCGCTCTCCCCTCAATGATACGCCACGAGCCCATGCCCCTTGGACAGGGAATGGGCTGCACCATCCGCACGGGTGGGTTGCGTGGGAGAGTTGAACACCAACGCTGTGTGAATGGTGTGATGTCATCTTACCCTTCTTTTCTCTATGACCGTTCTTTAGGGCTGCCACCCTCTTTTATAAGATCAATATATATAAATAGTTGTCAATAATAAATTTGACATTCATATTGAAACGCCAGCACTTGTGTCTGTCTCTTTATTTTAGTATAAGATAGATAAGTTTAGATAAGTTATTAAAGTGTCGGGGCATAAGGATTACCGATGGCAAGTTTAAGAGAACCGAGGGCTGATTAAGCTAGAGGTGCCATAAACTGCTGAAGGAATCCGAGATGCCTGCACTTTAAGTTGTGTTTGTTAAGGGGGCTATGATGCTGCAGCAAATAGCCAATTAGGGAGCAGGGGAGGAGTTCCTGCAGTTAGGAATAGCCAGAGGGTCAGGTGATCTGCCTCTCTGGTCCGAATTTCCCCACCCTCCCTCCCTATTTTTCTATCTTTCTTGGCGGCGGTAAAGAACGGTCCTTGTTCAAATGCTGATATGAGGATAGTGGGGTGCGCTCTCCCCTCAATGATACGCCACGAGCCCATGCCCCTTGGACAGGGGATGGGCTGCACCATCCGCACGGGTGGGTTGCGTGGGAGAGTTGAACACCAACGCTGTGTGAATGGTGTGATGTCATCTTACCCTTCTTTTCTCTATGACCGTTCTTTAGGGCCGCCACCCTCTTTTATAAGATCAATATATATAAATAGTTGTCAATAATAAATTTGACATTCATATTGAAACGCCAGCACTTGTGTCTGTCTCTTTATTTTAGTATAAGATAGATAAGTTTAGATAAGTTATTAAAGTGTCGGGGCATAAGGATTACCGATGGCAAGTTTATGATACAGAAACAGCTGCTTAAATAAGCGCTTACCTGGCACGGTCCGCCCGGCGGCCGGGTGCACGCCGTCACACCCCCGCAGCGAGGAGTCCCGGAGTGCTGACGTCAGCTTCCTGCTCCCGTTGCCTGGGAGACGCATGAAGCCGACGTCCCCAGCCGCCGGACGTCATCCCGCTGGCTGACAGATAATCTGGAGAATGAAAAGAATGCATGACACTTTAAACAGCTGTGCCACACAAATATGTCAAACAACAAGACAGCAGATATATAAGCATAAGCGGTGCCGTTGTAACAACAAGAGCCGTTGCGAGCACAGACAAACGACTGATATCGGGAAGCACAATAATTAATAAAGCACACTCCAGTTAAATCGTTCATTGAGTCCCAGTGGTTTGCAAGTCTGTAACCTATAAAATCAATCGGGCCTCCATCTTAAGTAATGCCCCATCTCTATCACCCCCTCTGCGAAAGGGGGGAACATGGTCTATAAGGATGAATTTAAGGTCACTGATAGAATGGCCCGCTTCCAAGAAATGACGGGCCACTGGCTGATCCGATGTTTTTGACTTAATGGCATTGGATATAGCAGAACGATGCAAGGCCATCCTGTCACGGACTGTGCGGATGGTCTTGCCAACGTAATGTAGATGGCATGGACAATATAGTAAATAGATGACATGTGTCGTCAGGCAAGTGAGAACATGGCTGATAGGGATGCTGATTTTAGTAATGGGATGAAGGAATGATTTACACACCACCAGGTTTTTACAAGTTGTGCAGTTCAGGCACCTATAACATCCAGGAGGTTTGGACAAGAAATTTTGTGGCTGGGGTGGTGCATCAAACCCAGTTATGTCAGTGTGAACCACCTGATCCTTGATATTACGCCCCCGGGTGTAACAAGCCATCGGTCTTCTGTTTTGTAATCCCGGGAGGGATGCGTCAGTCTTAACAATGGGCCATAGAGCTGTAGTCGCTCTTTGTACTATGGGACTTGACGTGGAAAATTCTTGTTTCCATGGTAACAAATTATCTTGGTGGCGCACTTTGGGTTTTAATAAGTCTGTCCGTGGCATGGCCAAAACCTCTTTTTGGAGGGTTTGTAATTGTTTGAGGTTATACCCTCTAGTCACAAATTTCTCCACCACTGAATTGGTGCTTTCTAAAGCTGCTTGGCTAGTGCTGGATATCCTGGCGACTCGCATTAATTGGGATTTTGGGAGCCCCTGTTTTAGGGGTTTGGGATGGTGGCTCGATCCCAACAGTAAGGTGTTGCGGTCTGTCGGTTTTGTATAGACCTTAGTTGCCAAACACCCATTCGATAAGGACACCTGTACATGCAAGTACTCGATGGATTCTCGCTGTATATTATATGTGTACTTGATAGGACTGGTGCTTGTGTTAATTGCCTGGATATGTTCCTCGAGTATAGCAGTTGGCCCTGTCCATAAACAGAATAGATCGTCGATGAATCGACAGTATAATAGGATATACTTGGCTATGTGGTCCACACTTAAAATATTCTCTTCTTCCTCCGCAAACATGAAAATGTTTGCCAGGCTTGGGGCTACCGGGCTCCCCATTGCACACCCCACTTTTTGCTGGTAAATGGCTCCATTGAACAAGAAGTAGTTGCGTTCAAGGGTTAATGTCAACAGCTGCACAAATAAATGGTGATCGATCTCACTGATGTTTTGTGATCTTAAGAATTTGGCCACAGCTGCCACTCCAGCTGCCTGGGGAATGGCCGTGTACAAGCTACATACATCAAGCGTAACTAGAACCGTTTCAGGTGGTATATGGGTGACCTGTTGTAGCCGAAGGAGGAAATCGTTGGTATCTATCACGTAGGTGGGTTGTTGTTGAACGTAAGGTTGGAGAGGGGTATCGAGAAATTTTGAGACAGGTTGGAAGAGAGAATTGTTGGCCGAGATGATTGGTCGGCCCGGAGGCTTGATGGGGTTTTTATGGAGTTTTGGTACCGTGTAAATAACCGGCGTAACCGGAAACTGCTGCATGAGGGCATTAGCCAAATTTTTATGCATGAGTTGCCTTTGGGTGGCCTGCACCAATAAGGTGTCCAATTCATGCTTGTAACTGCTGGTGGGATCGGTGGGTAGTTTGTCGTATACCGAAGTATCACTGAGCTGTTGATATATTTCAGCTTTATAATCGCTTAAGTCTTGGACGACTATAGCTCCCCCTTTATCCGCCGCCCGTATTACTATATGTCGGTATCCAGCCAAATCACTAAGGGCCCTGCGCTCCTCCCGTGATAAGTTGTAATGCTTGGTTGTGGTGGCTGAGATATATTTTGACACTGATGCGTCCACCAATCTGGAGAAGGTGGGGATGGAGGTGTTAGAAGAAACTGGATCAAATCTGGAACTGCTTCTGGATTAAATGAATTTTTGAACTGGGTCAGTGGCCATTGATGACTCAGAATGTTGAAAATGTTCTTTCAAACGGAGATGGCGGTCAAATCTGTGGCGATCTATCTGCCATTGCAGCTCCTTGTGGGTGTTGGTTGGAATGAATGATAAGCCTTTTTTAAGAACAGCCTCTTCAGTCGGTTTTAAGGTATATGAGGAAAGATTGTATTTTAACTCCTTCAGAAGGGCCTTTAGCTCTCTTTGCCCTTTGGTTTTGGCCGCTCCTACGGGTGGCTTTGTTTTTAGGCTTGCTGGACCTGGTTGTTCTAAAGGGACTTCTGTTCTACGAGAGGCTTCATCAGAATCTTGCATCCTGAAGTCACTGTCTGAATTGGAAGTCGCTGTTTCTCTTGCCCGGTTCTCCCTTCTGCGACGATACCCATAGGGGCCTGGTTTATTATAGTTTTGTGGCCCTGGTTCACCGCCCATGAGTCATCTATAAACTTTGTTTTCATCGTAGTCTCTGGAGACCGTGGTGAATTTATTGGCTTTATATATATATATATATATTTTTTTTTTCAAGGCAAGACCATTGTTTAATGTTCTATTTCGGTAACATTGCAGCCATCGAGAAGAATAAAATAAACCAAACATGAACAGATGGAAGACATTCTACATTGTTACTAAGCAGGAGTTGGGTCCCAAGGTCTCAGTGAGGCTATTGATCCAATAAATAAGAAAGCATGGCCATTAAAAGTGCATTTATTTCTGTGCTGGGATGAGGTCATTGATGGACTGGCCTTTCTCCAGGGGCTTCTCCATCTCGACAAGGAGTTTCACACCATCCACCACCATCTGAACTAGTTCCACCTCAGAGAAGCCCAAACGATCAGCATTTGATACGTTGAAGATTCCACCAACAGCTGCTGTATCGACACCACCTGTTCCTCTCTTCTGGAGCCTGAGCCTCTTCAAGATTTCCCCAAACTTTTCATTCTTGCTCTAATTTGGCAACTTAGGGGGAAATCTACTAAAGGAAATTTGTAAAAAATAGGTGTATTTGTATTTAGAAATACACTTATTTTTGACATTTACTATCCCGAAAATACGGCAATTCGTATTTATATTGATAGCACATCAATACGAATACGAATTGCCGTATTTTCGGAATAGTAAATGTCAAAAATAAGTGTATTTCTAAATACAAATACACCTATTTTTTTACAAATTTGGTTTAGTAAATTTCCCCCTTAATATGTACTCCAGCACAGAGGCCAGTGCTAAGGTTGGAGGGACAGGTTAGGATATACCCAAGATTCTGGCTCCACATGAATTTGTAACCTTTGTTCTTGAAGGAAGACTCAATCTTTGTCAGTCCATCGCAGAACCTCTTGAAGACCTCATTCATGTTACCACCCTTTTACATAGAGACCACATGAAGATGATCCTCCTCATTGATCCAGACAAGGAAGGTCTTGTTGTCATTGTGCCAGATTCCCCTGGCTTCAGGCCAGTCACAGGCCATTCCAGAGGCCAAGAGGAGAGGAGAGACTGGCTTGTCAAAGAGGAAGTGACCGTCAATCAGCTGCTGCTGCTCTTCATCAGTCATGTTGTTGAGAGCATAGTACTTTTCTTTCAGGTCACCGTCAAGACCAGCGAGAGCTTCAATCGAGAGGTTTTTAACAGCTCTCCTTTTGCCTCGGCTTCAGTGAGGTGGAAGGCAAAATCCCTTGATGCTCCTGCCGGTTCAAACACGGGAGCTGAGGATGTAATTTGGGTCCAGATCATCGACACCCTTCAAGTTTTCAGAGTTCTGGTCTGTTTTGTGCTGGTCTGTTGGCTTGTAGCCACCATGTCTGTCCTCAATGAGGTCAAATAGTTCCTTGAACTCGTCATATGATTCTTCATCCCCAGCAACACATCCTACTGTCATAATATAAGGGTGACCTGGGTTGTCAACCCCAGTTTGAATGACATCATCCACAGTAAATCCACTCGGCGTCAGCTCCTTTGTTAGCATTATGGAGGCTCAAGTCCGGGAACTCCTCATCCATAGAGACATTCAGCTTCATCGCGTTGTGGGTGTTGCCGAAAGACATGATTGCACTTTAAAGGTAAATATTTAGTTACTGGAGGCAAATTATTAAAGACCCTGAATACACTTTAGGACAAAGCAGCACCAGACCTGAAGGGATGTGTCAGCAAAATATTTTTGAATAAAGGGATTACTAGTTGTTCTATTTAATCCCTTTAATTTTTTCTGTCTCTGACGTGTGTGTGTGTGTGTGTGTGTAAGGGACAGGGTACAGTCTTCTCTTGACCTGTGTGCAGGCTGCTAAATATTTTTTTAAATAAAGGGGTTACTGGTTGTTATATTTAAACCCTATAATTTTTCTGTCTTTGACGTGTGTGTGTAAGGGACAGGGGACAGTCTTCTCTTCACCTGTGTGCAGGCCGCAAAATATGTTTTGAAGAAAGGGGTTACTAGTTGTTATATTTAAACCCTATAATTTTTTCTGTCTTTGACGTGTGTGTGTGTAAGGGACAGGGTACAGTCTTATCTTCGGAAAAAGAAAGGGGTGGTGGAGCACTAATAAAAATTGTATTTGACCAATTGGGTATTGCAATTTATTATAATATATCATATGAAAATATATAAAAAACACACAATAAAATCACAAATTAAAATAAATTCAATATGACAGTAATCACCCCTACATGGGACCTGTATGAAGAGTCAGTTTGGGATAAGTCTCACTTGTTCCTGATGACGCTCTCCTGTTTAGATGAATATATGAATATACTGGAAAATGGGTGTCCATGAACCTGAATTGGAGCCGATGTTGGTGATCTCCCCTCTTGAGGAAAGGTAGTACACGTCTCACGGAATGGAGGGCCTCGCAAAGAATTATCAGGTGGTGGTGTCCCTTTGTTGTTAATGTCCAGTAACAATTGAAGACAGGAGTGCTGGTTTAAGTTGAGATGATATAAATTGTATTCCACAGGGTCCGGTAGAGGGTGAGCGCTAACGCGTTTCGTCATCCGCAGATGACTTTATCAAAGGCATACAGGTCCCATGTAGGGGTGATTACTGTCATATTGAATTTATTTTAATTTGTGATTTTATTGTGTGTTTTTTATATATTTTCATATGATATATTATAATAAATTGTAATACCCAATTGGTCAAATACAATTTTTATTAGCGCTCCACCACCCCTTTCTTTTTCCAGACATAACGATTCAGGGGCCTTACCACCCCCAGGTGTGAGCAGCTTGACAATTCCACTCATCTCCTCAAAGCGCCCTATATAGACTCAGCCACATAGGTGGTTGAGTTTATAACTTTTTTTCCTACAGTCTTATCTTTACCTGTGTGTAGGCCACAAAATATTTTTTTTTAATAAAGGGGTTACTAGTTAATTATTAGTTTAATTGAATAATTCCTCCAATTTACTGCCAAATTCCCTTTTAATATGGTATGTCATGTTATATGTTTTTAATAAATAACTTTGTAATTTTTTCACCCAATTTGCACTTATATTATCATTTTTTTTTTATCTATAATTTTATTGCTTAGTGCAGTGTACCCCTCTGTTTTCTTTTTACCTAGATGGGGGCTGACTACCCCCTATCCACACTGCAGCTTAACAAGGCACCTCATAGTAACTGCACCCCCTACACCAGTTGGTAACGTGTTACTTACTACTTCTCATCCAGCAGACCAAAGTCTACAAAGGTGCAAAGACCTGCTGGTCAGGAGATTGTCATCTGAAGCAGACCGTGACATGGCAACAGCTCCTCCTTCATTTTCTCCCACACCTGTGGCTGCGAGGATACAGCTAAAATTTCCCACACAACCTGCTGGCATTGATGCAGGGCAGGTTTGAGGGAATTTGGACATCTGGTCCAGACTAAAGGACCTGCCAACAATTGCTGACATTTAAAAAATGGAGGAGGATTACTTTGGTGACAGCATCCCAGTAGACATCTCAGACAGTCCATACCTGTACTGGCAGGAAAAAAAGGCAGTTTGGAGGCCCCTGCACAAACTGGCTCTATTTTACCTGAGTTGTTCCCCTCCTCCAGTGGGTACTCCGAAAAAGTTTTTAGTGCAGTGGGGAACCTGGTCAGTGAGCGGCGTAGGATGTTGCTTCCACAAAATGTGGAGAAGATGATCTTTATGAAAATTACATACATATTCATAGTAGGTAAGGCTGAATAAACACTTGCGTCTATCTAGTTCAACGTAGGTTTTAATAACCTATCTCTTGTTGAATAGTATGTTGTGAAATTTTTAAAGACAGATTATGATTACTATTTGTTCCCCTCCTCCAGTGGGTACTCCGAAAGAGTTTTTAGTGCAGCGGGGAACCTGGTCAGTGAGCGGGGTAGGAGGTTGCTTCCTCAAAATGTGGAGAAGATGATCTTTATGAAAATTACATACATACATATACAAAGTAGGTAAGGCTGAATAAAGTTGTTTTTGCTCTGATGAAGCCGGATATCCAGCGAAATGCGCATCGGCCTGACTAGCCGATGATATAGACTGTGTTTGACATGTGGCGTTAGATGCTAAAATATTAAAGAGGACTGTATTATTAGCTGGAAATATCACAAACGCAATAAATTGTCTGAACTTGTACTGCTAAAATAACTATAAGGATAGTGAGGGGATACCCATGACACTATCGATGTATTGGAGAATCTATTAATACTAGCCTGAGGGACATGACCACATATGTAGTGGAGACTGTTCAAGGAACTATTAGGAATTACCTACATTACCCATGGTTGTCACACATGAATTGACATACATATTGGAAGGGACGATCTGCCATGCATATATGCGACACCAAACACATGTGTTGTTAATTGGGGTGAGTGTCATGTTAGATATGTACAATACAAAACATTGATTGAACATCTGATAACTTCACTTTTAGGGATATAGCTATAATACAGCAACCCCAGCACAGCAGTGAATATTGGCAACCCGGACAGGAATAATCCGCGGTATACATACGAAATATTTAACATTTTTTCTATAAATTGGTGTATGTGTCAGGCTAGAGTAGTGAATGATCACTTGGAAATATGCGGCAGATGTGTTACATCTGATATAAATAGATACTACTTTTTAAGGAATAATACCATTCACTGTGTCATATTTAAAGGAACCCTTTGCGGCAGATCTGTGGACCAGCGCTCCAGTAGACACAGACCTGCTTAGGAGTATTAGACAATAGGATCGTTTGAATACATCCCTTAAAGCCACTCATAGGCTATGTAGATTACAACAGGTTGTGTGTAATCATTTGATACAATTTCAAGAGAACATTTACAATTGTTGCAGATTGTATAAATTGTTACGAGATCACTCACTATACTTCAAACGGATACAAGTCTACTGATGTACCAACCACGGCCACTCTGTGTGAATCACACCTATTAATATCATCATACGCCTCAATAGCAATATATAGCTAATTAAATATTCACAGTCTTTTATATCACGGCTCTACAGTTATCAAACCATTTTAAACACATTTTTTTGTACTCTTTATTGATGTACCTTTCATTATTCTGTATTTTAATTTTTTGATTGTGACACCTCCCACATGATTTGTGGGTGGGTATCACATTTTTAATATTTTCCTATGGGATATAATAAAAGTTAAATTTTATTGTAAATACTACATTCAATGGAACCTTCAAACAACACACTGAGCAATGCTAGTAACCAATCTAGAACACTACATGATAATAGAATTCAGAGATATTGGTTACATATACCTGCGCAGGTGTATGCTATGCCCCCAAGCCGCGTGAAGGCTTCTCTGTATATTGGGGGTCCCTAGCGCTATATCTAGGTGCAGGGTGCGGCACCCCAAAAAACCATCATAAGCTGGGAAGCCCAGCGCGGCATGCCAGTGATATACTAAGTGTTAATAATTAGTGATAGGAAGCCGAAGCTATATAAAAAGAGAGAGAGATAAATGAATGTAATTAAAATAGGATAGAGATAGTGTTAGTGAGGGAAAGTGTTAATAGAATGTAAGGGCATGCCGCACTAAAGCCACCCAGCCCATCCAGTCCAGGAGCACCGCACCCCACACCACCGTTACCCTAAATTGGGTCTACGATTAACCAGCAAGGAGCCACATGATAATGGCTCCTTACTTGATATATCCAAACTAAGAGCTACCTACCTTGGAGCAACACCGGTCTACTCCATGTGGCATATCAGGACCCACATCTCCTCCTAATATGGGCTCCCTTCTGCCTCTAATAACATACATACAGATAGTGGTAGATGCTCAATTAGTTCAGTAGCATTTCCCAGGTGCATGAGGGAGGGGTTAAATACTGGGTAAGTAAAACAATACATTTTTTTCCCTCAACACACTGAGCAATGCTAGTAACCAATCTAGAACACTACATGATAATAGAATTCAGAGATATTGGTTACATATACCTGCGCAGGTATATGTAACCAATATCTCTGAATTCTATTATCATGTAGTGTTCTAGATTGGTTACTAGCATTCCTCAGTGTGTTGAGGGAAAAAATGTCTTGTTTTACGAACCTTCAAACAACCATTATAGAGTGCACCCATAGAGTCTCTTTTTTTTTTTCTTTTTTTTGATTGTTGAATAAAGACTTGCGTCCATCTAGTTCAACCTAGGTTTTAATAGCTTATCCTTTGTTGAATATGTTAAGTATGTTGTGAAATTTTTAAAGACAGATTATGATTACTATTTGTACCCATGGATGTTTTTGACCAATAAATGTTTATCCACCCATAATTTGAACTTATTTATTGTCTCTGCTGACACCACTTCCCCAGGAAGATTGTTCCAAAGTTTGACTGCTCTGACCGTAAAGAAGTTTTTTCTTGTAAGGGAACAAAATATTTTTTCTTCTAATCTAAATTTGTGCCCTCGTGTCCTAGATTCCTTTCTAGCAGTAAAAAGGGTGCTTGACAGTTCCTTATATTGGCACCTGATATATTTGTACATGTTAAGCATGTCCCCCCTTAAAATGAATGATCAATTCTTGAACGAAGACCAGCAATTGCCTCCAGAGACTACAGAGGGACCTGTGATTGTTGAGTCCAGCAGGGATGAATTGATAATCTGTGAGGAAGTACACACAGACATCTTGCCTCTATAGAGCCAGTTTGTGCAGGGAGAGGTGACTTGCTTCTTTTTTTGTGGGGGCCCCAAACAAGCCAATCATTTTGGCCACAGTCGTGTTACAGACCCTGTGCGCTGAAATGATTGATTTGTTAAAGTGTATATGTCCTATTTCCGCAACATAAGGGTGGGTGGGTGCATACAACTGTTTGCGCTCCACTTATTGCTTCGGCAATGTATTGAGAGATGAGTGGTAATAATCGTGGAGCTGAGCAACCAGTTTATCATATGGATCTATTTTTGTTATTTATTATTATTATTATTATTATTATTATTATATATGATGCGCTATTTTGATCATTACTTCTTTTATTGTGGGTGGGCCCAGGGACAATTCCAGCCTGCACCTCTTTTTTGCCATTATTGCTTTTTGGGGCCTAGTTTTTATTTTAGGGGGCATATTTGCTGTTAAACTGATAAGAACAGTTACTCACGTTCTTTTGGAACCTCGTAGCAAATCTCAGTGCTGCACAAATCACCCACTGCTCCTTGGCTACACATATTGTACGATCAAACAAGATAGGGGGCTTATTGGGTGTTAAACTGATAAAAACAGACACTCGCGTTCTTTTGGAACCTCATAGCAGATCTCAGTGCTGCACGAATCACCCACTGCTCCTTGGCTACACATATTGTACGATCAAGCCAGATAGGGGGTTTATTGGGTGTTAAATTGATGCCATCCTGTCTACCGCTGCAGAGCCACTCCTAGATGAGCCACATGTTTGTGCCGCACACTTGTGTGGCTTAGCGTAGTTGTCCAGCTACCTCGGTGCCCTAAAAACAATATTGTGAGGTGTGAGGTGTTCAGAATAGACTGGAAATGAGTGGAAATTAATGATATTGAGGTTAATAATAGTGTAGAAGCAAAAAAAAATTCTGCGATTTTAGTGTTTTTTTTGGCAAAAAAATACAGATCCAAAACACGAATCACAAAACAGAAAACACGAAAATGGTGGTGTTTTGGAACAGATCCAGATCCAAAACACTGCCCGAGATACATACCCAAATAGGAAAAGTGCTCGGTGCACACTCCTAGTTTTAATAGCATCAGTCATGAAGCTCAACAAAAATGTATACTGTATATGCAGGTTCTTAATTACATCAAGGGCCCGATGTAATGTGGTGCAAATTCAGCAGTTAAACTAGTATGATTTCTTAAATGGGCAATAATTTACAAAGCAAAACCATGCCTTGTAAACAATTCCCCTTTACAAAGGGTTCGGCAGCGTTCGGCCAACATCCAACATGGGGCCAAATGTAATAGGTTTCACCACTAGTTGTCAGATAACCTCCTGGATTTGTTTGTGCCTGTCTAATGTTTTGTACACATGGGGCCAAATGTAATAGGGTGAGAGTTTTAGAAAGTGAGAGATTTTGGGAGAGTTTTCCCATGTTTTTTAAAGCAGCAATCAATTACATGGCAAAACCAGGTTGATTTTGCTATGTAGTTGATTGCTGCTTTAAAAAGAATGGGAAAACTCTCCCAAAATCTCTCACTTTCTGAAACTCTCACCCTATTACATTTGGCCCCATGTGTACAAAACATTAGACAGGCACAAACAAATCCGGGAGGTTATCTGACAACTAGTGGTGCCAGCAAAGCAGCTCTTAAGGCCATGTAATTCCTTGGGGTGATCATTTAGGTTGTGATAAGATAGTGTAAAGGATAATCACCCAATTATTGTGCTGCTTGCTTAAAGTGTCAAAAGGCAGCAGCGAACGGTAGAGGCTTCACAAGCGTCTCTAACACCAGATTAAGCTTACATTTTACACACCCCCCCTCAGTGGCGTAACTATAAATTTTGCTCCCCCAAGCCAAAATAGTTTGGGGCGCCCCCCCCCCCCGGGGCGCCCCCCCCCCCCATAATGCCCCTTACGCATTGCGCCACGCACCGTAATGCCACTTACACTACAGTATATGCCACATGCTGTAATGCCACTTACACATTACACCACAATGCCCAGTACACATTATCCAAACACCATAATGCTCCTCACACTGACCACGTCAGGCAGGAGCCGGAGTGTGCGAATGTGAAATAGCCCAAAGGGTGTCAGGGGAGGAAGAGCGTGACAGGTAGATGAAAAGAAAGTGTCAGTGAGAGGCAGATGGTAATGTTAGGTGAATAGGAAGAGGCAGTGGGTGCTTAATGTGTGTTCCCCCTCCACAGACAAGTCCCATACTGACCACTGTCTGTGGTCAGTGCTCCCCATACTGCTGCTCCTTCTCCAACTTTAAACACCCCACAGAATAGGTCCCACATCCGCATCATGTCCCCAGGCTCACCTGCAGCAATGGATCAGGACTTAGCATCTGCAGCAGGACACTATCCGGAGGAAGCTGACACGGGCAGTGGGGAAGGCGCGCAGCTGCGCTATACGCTGAGCGCGCTGTCAGTCTGCCGATGGAGCGCACAGTCCAGGGGCTGCTGCCGGGAGCTGGCTGTTGCTAGGAGACGGATGCCGAGCACTCCGCTCCTAACACAGCGCACAGTACGGAGCGGTCCGGATAGCGTCGCGGGCCGCATCCCTGGTGCAGTGTGACAGACTCAGAGATGAATGTCTGTCACACTCACTCCGGCGCCCAGGCAGCCCCCGCTCCCCCAAGCAGCAGCGGGGGCTGCCTTACACTAGTTACGCCAGTGCCCCCCCTCACTAAATTAGGTTTGAGATCATTGGTTGACCTAATGATGGTCGACAGTCATTAGATCGACACTGTTGGATCGACATACAGCAAGGTCAACAGGTGTCAAGATCGAAATGGCAGGAGGTTGACAGATGCCTAGCTCAACATGGGACAAGGTCGACAGGTGTCTAGGTTGACAAATGTGTTAAGTTGACATGGGTTAGGTCGACATTCAAAAGTCGACATGGGGTTTTTCACAGTTTTTTTACCCAAATGTCAACACAGTCAACATGGACACTGTTTTAAGGGTACCGCGTACCCTCACATGACTCGCTGCACTCGCCATGCTTCGGGCATGGTGCTTTGCTACGCTCGGCACACTATTTTATTCTCCAACCACGCCCTAGTGGATAGTAGGGCATGAAATACCCCCTGTCGGCACACGTCGGGTCAAAAACTGTGAAAATCCCCATGTCGACCTTTTGACTGTCGACCTAACCCATGTCGACCTACCACATGTGTCAACCTAGACACCTATCAACCTTGTGTCATGTCGACCTAGACACATGTCGACCTTGAGCCATGTCGACCTAGACACCTGTCGACCTTGCAGTACATCGACCTAACATGTCGACCTAATGACTGTTGGCCATCATTAGGTCGACCAACTGACCGTATCCCCTCAATTAATAGAATACAATTTATATATGAAGCAATAACATGGGGAGTTGCAGAGGTGCCCTGGATTGGTGGTCCCTGACCAATTCATGATCATAACCAATATATTAGGCGAATTGTGGACAAACAGAAGTGAATCCTGTCCATGGCCACATAACTGACACTAAGGATGGGATATAAACACAATTTACTTAATTTAAGTTTTTTATAAATGAGAGAATGCCCAGTGTTTTATGGGCGCCCCTTTGAAAATACTGGCAATTCCCCTTAGGATGCAAGTGGGTCGATGACTTCCAGGAGTTGGTGACTAATGTCTCTTCGGTGGACAGTCAGTTTCAGAAATGGAAAGAAATCATTCGATGGTCGGCAACCATGGAAGTATTTCTCTTGCCTTCGGCAGCATGCGAGGGGATGTGTTCTTACACATCCCTTAGCATGGTACCAAGGGGCTTTCGTCGGCGGGCATCGTTAAGCCGCTTGCTAAAAAAGTGAATGACCGCTGCTTAGTGAGCGGCTCTGAATCAGGCTCTATGTGTTCTGTGCGTGAACCACTGTGCGGGAAAGGGCATGTTATGGTATTCATAACACGAATCTATGACTGCTAAAACTTCTGAGCAAAGAGTCCAGGGTTATGGGTGGGCAGGTGTCAATTTAAAAAAAACTATGGATCTGATTCAGATCTTCTCGCAAGGCAGCGTATATTCACTGCCTAGCGAGCAGGTAAACACCGAATGTATGCCCTCCCGCCACGCGGATGCATGAAGGACAAATCGTTTGATGGTCTCTCACCATCAAATTATTTTTCCAGCCCTATAAGTCTATACTTACTTTTTAAGATGGACGCTATCCACCGAATCGGGGGCAGACGCTCACATCATGTCGGGTCAGCTGTCCGCTCCAGGGATGCATGGGCACACTGCGTTCGGTAGGGTACACCCAGCGTTTCCATGGGCGCACCCACCATTTTTGTGGGCATTCCTATAAAATGCTGGGAAGTCCCCTGTGTCCACCCCTGCCCACCATTGTGTGAACGCCCTGGCGAGTGTGAAACTCACCACAGGCATTCTCTCCGGGGGCTTACACATGCGCATATTCGCACATGTGCAAAACTCCTCCATAGGTCTTGGGAGGGAATTCAGCCCTGAACAAATGCCCTGAGTGTGGAGTAGGAACTGACTTATGTAAAAATGACATGTTGAAAGCAAGGGTGTAGACATTCTGTAAATGAATGCTTCATATTTTATTACATTCAGAAGATGAACTAGGGAAACAGTAATGTTCGCAGAAATTGGCACGCTACCGGTTCATACATTGGGTGAAGTGTACAAAGCACAAATGCAATAAAAAAAAGAGTTTTCAGAGTTTTTACTACATTTCTGCCACTGGGACTATGATGTGGGGGTGGTGTTACCCTATAGAAGCCTATAATTTTCTTTCCATAGCACTGAATAAGGGATCCAATCGTATCCCTCCCAGAATGCTCCATGCCTGGGTCAAACAACCTGTAGTCCAGGAACCAGACCGCAACAGGTAGCTCTTATCAGGAGATTTGCCATTTGCAGAATTATTTACATATGTTAGTACATATGCAATTCTTATCGGCACGATGGGTGGCAGTGTGTACACTAAGTGGTTGGTACATCCTGCCCCCTGTGTTTTGGTGAAATAGTGGTAGCAGCAGAAGTAGAAGCTGTGCTTGCCAAAACACTTTCAGTTGCAGTGGATACAACCGGTAATTGTGCAAAACTTTTTGCCAGATGTAGTAAGTAATGCAGGTGTTATGCTGGCAGGTCACAGAGAGTTTTATCGGGAGTATACTCTTCACCACCAGTGCCATTGTCTTGTGGTGTCCCACAGGGTTCTATACTATCTCCCATGCTTTTTGCAGCAGACATGCTTCCACTGGGTGACATAATCAGATGTCATGGCCTGGTCTACCACTGCTATGCAGATGATACACAACTGTACCTGTCCTTTGCTCCAGGCACTGATAACACAATAACAACTTTAAATGGCTGCCTAGCTGAGCTCCAGCAGTGGATAAATGCCAGTTGGCTGAGACTGAACCCAGATAAAACAGAAGTCCTGATGATAAATCACAGGACAAGACGGCAGCATAGCCAACTGACAGGTCTTACGCTGGGGGGCACAGCACTAAAAAACTCTGATCATGTGCGGATCATAGTGTTGTCCTTCATAGTGGCCTGACACTTAGACATCAGGTGTCAGCCACAATCAAATCCTCATTCTATCTTTTTAAGGAATATAGCCAGAATCAAGCACTTAATTTCCTCAGAAGACCTTCCTAAAGTCATTCATGCATTTATATCATCACGCCTAGACTACTGCAATGCTCTCTACCTGGGTCTCCCATTAAAAGAATTGCACCGCTTGCAGCTGGTACAAAATGCAGCCGCCAGACTATTAACTAACCAGCCCTGCTACTGCCTCATAACTCCCATTCTCTACTCCCTTCACTGGCTACCTGTAAAATGATGAATCGTTTTCAAGATTGGCTTACTCACTTCCTAGGCCCTACATGACCAGGGCCCAAGGTACCTGCAGTAGCTTCTGATTCCTTACTGTCCTACTCGATTAATACAATCTGTTGAAGAAGGACTACTAAAAGTACCCAGAATTCCCTGAATTCATCTGGGGGTCGAGCTTTCAACTTTGTTGCTCCAACTCTATGGAACTCTCTTCCTCGCATCAGTGTGAGAAGCTTCCACTGTACAATCCTTTAAAAATAGACTAAAGACATACCTATTTACTCAAGCATTTTACTGATATATACTATTAAGCTTCTTTTGTATTTTGAGCTGTAAAGACAATGGTAAACCTCACTTTCTGAAACTCTCACCTATTACATTTGGCCCTTGGTGCGATTTGGGCTATCAATTTTGTCTATACTGTATAGTCAAAATCACTAGCAAGTTTGTGCAAATTGCCCTGTGTGTTCCCGCATCTGTTCTTGATTCAATCCTGATGCTCTGCTCTGCGACATCGGAATTCGAAGTAGAAATAGACTTTGAAGCACAGTTACAGTTTGTCGTTACAAATGCCATGCTGCTCAATGCTGCATGGCCCCTGCTCCCACATCAACCCTACCTCACTGCCAGCCAATGCCGGCACCCCGCTTGCCACCAATATCAAATTAGTATCAGTGGCCACCACATCCGCATCATGTGTACACACTGTGACAACACAGCCGGCACCTCGTGTCGCACAGTGTTAGATGACTACGGTTACTTTCATAGCCCTGGTCCTGCTCATGAACTCCACTTAATTATAATATGTTCAGTGGCGTAAGTTTGTCCCAGTTGCCCGGAGGCAAGATAAATATTGGTGCCCCACCCCCCCCCCGTAACAAACACACATCATCTTATATAGATATATGTATGCATGTATGTATGTTATAGATATTATGTTTAGAATAATGAGAGTGTGACATCTATGGTCCTGTTGGGAGGAGAAGTCAGCCACAGAAGTGATATCAATGGCTTTCAATTAACTGATTCAAACTCACAGGAGAGGAGAGGTGCCCCTTTGGGAGCAGGAGCCCGGCGGCAGATGACTCCATTGCCTCCCAGAGTTCTGCCACTGAATATGTTATTAGTTATATTCTGTATAATATTATATTGTATAGCTATATTTTACCTGTTATATTTGGAATATGTACTTTATTTGGTTATACTGTGCTTAATGTAATTAAACACAGAAAAATAAAATCTATATAAACTCTTATTTTCATTTAGAACCAAACAAACCACACACATACACAATTTTAACATTTATGTTTTTATTGGATTTTTTTCAATATCTACAAAAAAAAGACAGCAACAACAGTCATAGCAAATAATATAGGGGGAGGGGGGGGGGGGGTTACAGAAGTAAAAAAAAGGGGGAAGGGGGATTTTCCAGGGGTTTACAATATAGTTTTCAATTACACATCTTTGATTAGTTCATTTATACATTTCTACTACTGTATGGAGATATTTCTATCTATATTCCACTTTAATGGTTCTAAGTAAAATTTTATAGGGTGAATGCCCCTCAGTTCTTTTCCCCTTAGTCGGGATCTCCTATTTTATTTAATTTATATATCTCTGTTTCCAACCGTCTCATTTTGTACAAATTTATCCCATATTTCCCACTTATTCTGTACTGCCCTAGAGGGTATAATACCATACGTGGATTCAGTTTCCATTGTAAACTGGAATTGAACCTTAGAAATCACTTTTTGAATAGGTGGGAGATTAGTTTGTTTCCAGCATTGCACCAGCGCTGCTCGTGCTGCTATTGGTGGCTCCCCATCAATTCTGTTGGGCACATATGCAGGAGAGCTATTTGTGGGGAGGGTGCCATTTCTTGTCCTATCACCTTACTCATAAGTATGAATACCTCTCTCCAGTATTGCTGTATTCTTGGGCAAAGCCAGAATATATGGTAGATATTCCCAACCTCTCCGCATTGTCTCCAACAATACTTTGAAGTTGCGGGCCAATACATATGTAATTTTTCTGGGGTGAGATATAATCTGTTCAGTAATTTGACCTGCATTTCTGCATGATTCAGACATTTAGACATTTTAAAGACATTTTAAATGACGTATATTTTTTCCCATTGTTTGTCTGTTAACTGAATATTCATATCTCTTTCCCATTTTTTTTTGAGCTGGTGACTTATTGGCTTGGGTTTCTTCCGTCAGTAGTTTATACCAATATGAGATACATCCTCTTGTTCCTTGTTTATTCATCTGGGTCAAGAGTGCAGATGGCGGGTAATCTAGTAGCTCTGATGGACCTTTGGCTTTTCTTACCCAATTTTGTATCTGCATATATTGGAAAAACTCTGACTTGAGCAAATCAAACCGAGTTTGTAGGATTTGAAATGGTATCAACCTACCTCCCTCAAATATATCCCCTAGGTCTCTTAGCCCCACAGCTATCCATTTTGAGATGTTCAGGTTTGGAATCAAGATTTTAAATGTTTTTAATGATATATTTAATGTTGGGAGATTTAATGCTGGGATCTTTGAAATGGTTTTGTCCCATATTCTCAACCGTGGGCAAGTTACATAAGTTACTTGGTCTCATTAGCTTTGGGATCCATATAAGGTCCTTTAAAGGGAACCCCGTACATGTATCTTGTTCCATCCTCGCCCAGACAGTTTTAACAAACTCTCCACACCATTCCTGCATTTGGGTTAAGGCACATGCTTCTCTATATCTGTCCAAATCTGGGAGTGCCACCCCCCCCCCCCCCCCCTTTGTTTTGGAAGTGACATACGTGATTTTGCTAATCTAGGTGGGTGGCCCTTCCAGATATAATTCATCATTACTGCCTGGCATTTTGCCATGTACTGGCGCGGGACAGCATAGGGAATTGTCCGAAACACATACACAATTTTAAACTCTTAAAATCTAAGGGGGATATTTACTAAGATGGGCATTCTATTTCACATGAGATGTTACTATGGGCAACCAATCAGATACTATCTATTATCTTCTAGAAGGTTCTAAATAAGTACTGTAAGTAGATTCTGATTGGTTGCCATAGCAATATTATATTTGAAATAGGACTCCCACCTTATTAAATTTCCACCTAAGAATCTTCCTTAAAGAGTGGTTCAACTTCTCTGTCTGACCATTGGTCTGTCTGTAATATCCTGATGAGATCAGGGGTGCCAAGAGGGGGGGGGGGGGACAGGTACACTTTACCTGGGCCCGGGCCTATCAGGGGGCTCTGGTCTGGACACACAGGTTTTTTTTATTTGGTGGGTCTCAGCTGTTCAGAGGCGGCATTGGGAGTGCGGATGTGGGCCGGCGTGGGGGCAGCAGTATCACAGAGGTCCTTTTGAACATCGTTCCACTCTCCGACTCCAGGGCCTGCTGAGAGCCAGCCATGTGACTTGGGAGTTTACCGTGGCTTGGCGACAGGAGGATACTTAGGGTAGATAGTCCCTAGGTGCCAGGAGGAACTGGGTCAGAGAGAGGCCACCTCCCACGGGAGTACAGGCCACCCCACTGCCCACATTCTCATCCCAGCCGCCACCAGCAGCAGCAGGTGCCAGTGCCATGTCTCCAGCCCAGTAGTCCCAGACCTGGTTTTCCACCTATGTCCAGGTCACTGTGTTCCAAGATGGAAGGTGGGTGGCTGGGTGCTCTGTGTCTGCTGCCTCCCTGCATGCTGCTGGGACTGAGATCCAACTCTGGAAATCAGCATGTAACCCCTGGCAGAGCATGTACTGTGACTCCATGACAACGAGCATGTTAACCCCTGGCAAAGCATGTAACCCATGGCAGAGCATGTAAATCCATGGCAACGAGCATGATAACCCCTGGCAGAGCAAGTAACTCCTGGCAGAGAAGGTTAATCCCATGCCAAAGAGCATGTTAACCCCTGGCAGAGAATGTTAACCCCTGGCAGAGAATGTTAACCCCTTGCAGAGCAGGTTAATCCCATGGCAACAAGAATGCTAACCCCCTAATATGCAATGAGCATTACGGTGTGTGGAATAACATGTAATGGGCATTATGGCATGTGGTAAAATATGTAATAGTTTTTACGGTGTATGGCATAATGTGTACTGCCCACTACGGTGTGTGGCATAACGTGTAATGAGCATTATGGCATTGGAAGCAGTGGTGTAACAACGGGTCTGCAGGGAGATTCGTCCGTGGGGGCCCAAGGAAGTTGTTGTACCGGGGCCCAGGATTTCTCTTGACGGCCCTGGATGAGATACAGTATGCAGGTTTATTTAAAAGGTGCTTTTACACTGTATGATTTCCGCTTCTGCTTTTGACAATATAGTCAAAATCTGAAGAAAAGTTAGAAAAATTGCACAGTGTATATACAACATGCGATACCGATGAGTGCACCATGTAACCGGCATAGAAAGACAAGACTGCAGGCAAGGCAAATTTTGACATGTATACATTCTAGTGTTCTAGTATAGTCCAAATCAACCCTAGTCAAAATCTCAAGTAAATATAGTCCAAATCTCAAGTAAATATAGTTAATTTTGGATAGTTCTGAGGCCCTTATTTAGATATGATCGCAGTACAAATTTGTTCTCAAAATGGGCAAAACCATGTGCACTGCAGGTGGGGCAGATGTAACATGTATAGAGATAGAGATTTTTTTTCTGTGCAGGGTAAATACTGGCTGCATTGTTTTTACACTGCATTTTAGATTTCAGTTTCAAAACTCCCCTCCTGAATTTAACTCTCTCTGCATATGTTACATCTGCCCCACCTGCAGTGCACATGGTTTTGCACAAATTTGTACTGCGATCAGATCTGAATAAGGGCCTTAGTCAGCGTACACTCTCCATGTTTGTCAAAAAATGTATCTGGAAAGAACTTTACTCAGTTGACAACCCCTTTTGCCTG
Source organism: Crinia signifera (assembly GCF_055691185.1). Lineage (NCBI taxonomy): Eukaryota > Metazoa > Chordata > Amphibia > Anura > Myobatrachidae > Crinia > Crinia signifera. The sequence goes on from NC_139218.1 coordinate 181,548,558, forward strand.
TTGACCTAACCCATTTCGACCTAATGACCCTGTCGACCTAATGACCCTGTCGACCAAACACATGTTGACCTAGACTCATGTTGACCTTCCTGCATGTTGACCTAAACTCATGTCGTCCTAATGGTGTCGACCTAATGACTGTCAATCAACATGCTGGTGACCCAATGACCATATCCCGCGGTAGCTGCCTGCAAAAAAATATGTAATAGTTCTGATATACAAAAGCAATATTGATTTATTTGGTCAAAGCAGATTTTCTGATTACTGTTGGTCAATATGCAAGCACAAATAACAGGTAGGGAAATATGGAGACATAGCAGAAACACATTAACTCCATTATAAGCCCTAGGCACTATGAGTAGAGTGGGAAGACTATGGATCAGGTGTTGGAGACTGTAACAGCTAGTAAGCAGATAAAGTCAATGCTAACACAGTTCACAAAGAGCAAGGTACACAAGACACTTGAGCAAATTGAAGTACACATAATACCTATTTCACACCAGAAGCAAATTACCGGCGTAAAATTTTTCAACCCGGGAGGTCGCTGAAAATTCAAAGTTTTTCTTTGGTGTGAAAGGGTCAACACGGGTCTAAAATCCTGGCACTCTGATCCTGCTCTTGACCAGGGTTGGAGTGCTGGGATTTAAGACCCATGTTGACACTTTCACACCACAGAAAAACCCAGGTTTTTCATCACATTCCCAGGTTGAAAACCTTTAACCTGGTCATTTTCTTCTGGTGTGAATTGGGGTCAAGCTGCACCCGCCAAAATGACCCGTCACTCAAAAATACCGGGTAATTGCCGGGGTGGCCAGTGTGAAATGGGTATATGTTGAATGCAGGAGAGGACTAGCAGTACAAAAAATGCCAGAGCAAAAATCAACTACTGTATAGCTACATCTAGAAGTCAAAGCCAAAAGTCACTGGAGAGTTAGTGTTTTGCCATCAGCAGTGAATGTCTGCTGTTTCTCCAAAATCAAAAGTGGAGATGTATTGATGTTTTTTCCGCAAGAAAGCAAAAAATTAATAGCTCTGCCCATTCATAGTGTCATTTAACCCCCGTCCATGATTGGCCAGTTGCTTTAATGTTACCCACAGCAGTGATGCCAAAGATGATTTATATGATTGATGCTTTTCTATGCTTAGTTTTCAGGTATTGATGTAAAGTTGTGATGGTAAACCATTCAATGACCTTCCCTAACTAGTGTTGGAAACACTATCCCAATTATTTTATTTCAGTACAGGTTTCGACTATTATGTTATTAACACCCAGTTTTTTTGTTTTTGCAAGAAGAAAAGAAGACTCTTTTTTTGGAACGCTCTTGTGACAGTTTGTTTTCAGGGTTCGTAACCTAATCGTGATATCATGCTCCTGTGGTAAAACTTATAATGTAACTTGTATTTATATCAACAAAACAAAAATTAAATAATTGAGCAAAAAGACACACAAGCAGACAAAAGACAAGAGACAGGCAACCATCCAGTTGGACAACTGTAATGGCTCCAATCTTATCCAAATGTAAAAGTTAATTAAATTATTAGGTTCAATTGAAGCTGGAATTGCTTTAAAACCTCAGATTCTGATTGAGATTAACTTGTTTATTGTTTTGTTGAAATTACCTAAAGTACAGTATAATAGGTCGTTAATTTTTAACATGAATTTCAGTCAAGGTTCTCAAATATGCTAAATAGACACAGTAGATGTCATTAATTTGGCTGCTCACCTTAAAAGTCATAATTGAAGCCAATTTTCTTTTCTGTAATCTGATATTATTAGCAGTATGCAGACATCATATAACTAAGTTTATTTTGTGTATCAAACAGAGGGATACACAGGGCGTTATTCAATGAGGCTGATTCGCCAGGTTTTTATGGCGATTTTGTGCTGTAAGGCGAATTTCTGACTAAAACGGTGAATCACCCTATTCAATGACCAGATGGCGAATACATTTCAAGGTTTTTTTCGCCATGATTCACCGAGTAGCAATCGCTATCTTTTTATGGTGAAGTGGAATGTGAACTTTTAAAATAAAGTGTTTTGTTTTTTACAATTGGTGTCAAAAAATCTGGAATTTTATTCTGAGGAGGGGCATGCTATTTTTATTCATGTGCTGTAAGCACATGAATATATATTTATTTAAAAAAAAATATATATATATATTTTTTTTTTTACACAGACCAGCCAGCAGGGGGCCGGAGCCGAGATGCTCATTAGATATTCATATATTCACTTCACCCGATCATTACATATGCATGATCGGGTGTAGTGAATATACCCGGTCCCCTGCTGGCACCCCCGGGGGGCAGCCTGTGCTGCCTGGCACCCGGGGAGCCCACCTCCCCCCCCACAAACGTTCTGGGGCAGGCAGGGAGACTTCCATCTCCCTGCCTGCTGCCATCCTCAGACTCCCTGCGGCATCGCCGCAGGAGCTCAAATACGCCGGTCAGGGGCAGCGAGCCCCTGACTCGTTGAATACCGGAGCCGGCGAGGCTCCAGAACGCAGCGAGCAGTGGCGAATGTGCAGCAAATCCTAAACAGGATTCGCTGCACGTCGCCAGTATTCACATTGAATACTGCCCACAGTGTTTTTATGGTGTTCAGGAAACATAGCAGTTTACCCAATACCGTGCTTTGTTTTTTACATGCTATTTCTCATATTCATGATACCGATATGCGTATTTAGGAGTCATTGGTGTGCAGTATAAAGGTAGATATAGATCTGTGTGAAGGGGAAAGGCACTGATAATACCTAATTACTGTATATGTAAATACTTTATAACTCTTAAATATAACAGCAAACACTGAAATAATTGCAGGCCAACAAAGACTTGTAGAATATGTATGACAATGCTTTACTTGTAAAATAGCTTTATTACAGGGATTTGCAAATGCAGACTAACACAAGAAACATAAAATTGATTAGCTAATACTTAAACAATAATTCTAAATCAAATCAAAATGGAAACCTATAAAAGACAGTGATCAGCCATTAAACCTCCTTCATAGTTACCTCCAGCCCCCTGCTTGCCTGTTCTTCCTCAACTGCCTTCCTCTTCCTTTTCTAACTCTGATATTTAAACTTTACTCACATTAATTACTTCATTACTCATAAGCATTGAGTCTCATTGGCAAGCTTTGCTTTCAATCATGATGTCATAATTAACCCAACACCCAACTTCCTTGTTACTAGGGAAAGATTCAGTGGCCTCGGGGTCTACGCATGCGTGGCTTCCTTATCAGGTGGTTTCTCATAGACAAGGTGGCTGTCCTTGCTCCACTATACTGTCAACACTGCATTCTTAAACTTATAAAACTAAAACAATTCTCTATAAGAAATCACTTTTACAGCACTGTTCTGAATCTTCAGCCATTTTATAATGTTTTTTATGCAAGTCATAGTTGACAAAATGGTTGCTGCTTCTAACAAACACCTGCTGCTTAGTGCAAAAGGTAGGCCTCATACGCCGTGGCTAGTACCTTGTGCTACAAGGTAACGCCATCTGCAGCAATAATAACAGTATTTAAGAAAACAGAGTGTAATAAAAGCATAGAATTATTCATACATTAATTTCTGTTTTAACAGTTCATCTTCTGAACTTCATCATGTCTCCGAAGAAAGTTCATATCTCTCGCAAATTGCATCATTTTTCTCTCTCTTAATACATCGGAAAACCTTCTTGAGGCACTTCACTAGTATACAGAAAAATCAGCGGTACTTGTTTCCTAGCACGGCCACAATCGCGGCCATCGGGTGTAATTTTTAGTGGCCTGCGACGCGACCGACGCGATGCCCCCGATTTTTCTATTGAAATGCATTGAAAACAGTGAAAATCGCGTCGGTCGGGTCGTATGCGGCCAAAAATGCTTTAATGGTCCACACGCGATGGCCGCGATTTCCCCATAGGGAACAATGTTAAATGCCTCAATTTACCCGCGATGACCGCGATTTCCCTTAGGAAACAATGTTAAATGGGTCAATTTACCCAAATCATCATAGGGAACAATGGTAAATGGGCCAGAAACCCCAAAAAACACCCCTGAACATTGACATGTCCCCCCAAAAGTATTTCACGCCACCCCGCGATCAACGTGAACCCGAAGCGTGGCGAGCGCAGCGAGCCCGCGAGGGGCGGCGGTACGCGTCCTCCGACCTTTTCATACCCCCACTATCCACGTCGGCGTGGAGTTGAGAATAGAATAGTGTGGCGAGCGCAGCGAGCCACCGAGCCCGAAGCGTGGCGAGCGGACGCGGATACCTTCACAGGTAAACGCGTCCCTTCGCGGGCTTCACAGGTATCCGTGTCCGCTCGCCACGCTTCGGGCTCGGTGGCTCGCTGCGCTTGCCACACTATTCTATTCTCAACTCCACGCCGACGTGGATAGTGGGGGTATGAAAAGGTCGGAGGACGCGTACCGCCGCCCCTCGCGGGCTCGCTGCGCTCGCCACGCTTCGGGTTCGCGTTGATCGCGGGGTGGCGTAAACTACTTTTGGGGGGACATTTAAATGTTCAGGGGTGTTTTTGGGCCATTTACCATTGTTCCTATGATAATTTGGTTAAATTGAGCCATTTCACATTGTTTCCTATGGTAAATCGTGGTCATCGCGGGTAAATTGAGGCATTTAACATTGTTCTCTATGGGGAAATCGCGGGCATCGCGTCTGGCCCATCGCACCCGATTTTTTAGAGCATGCGATGGCCGCGATGCCCACGATTTTACACCCGATGACCACGATCATGATCGTTGTGGCCGTGCTAGGAAACAAGTACCAAATCAGCAATATTACCTTGGCAAAAAACATTAAACTTCTCAAACATATATAACGTTGACTTATGCGAACCAGTTATTGTGATTCAACCAAGTACACCAACTGTAGGGAATCAAATCACTCACCTCTGTATAATAAACTAATTTTTAACACAAATATTTTTATCCAACTTTCCTTTTAACGTCACCATCAGTTTAGTATTGGTGATGCTTGTACCATATTTTAATTATGTTTACAAACTCCAAATCAAATATGATAGTATTGGGACAATGTAAATAAATGTATTTCTTTTATATACCATATGTTACTTTCAAATCTTCATGTTGTATTACCACTGTATTAATTAGTAAAGTTCCTCTAAAAATGTACAATAGATCTTGTTTGTAACCATTTAGAAACCTTAAGTTTGTAGATAATCCTTATGGTAATGTCCATGGCTTATGAGACAGTATGGGGGAAATTTACCAATATGGATTCGTAAAAAATAGGTATATTCGTAGGCAGAAATACACCTATTTTTTACACATTTGTATTTTCGGGATTTACAATCCCGAAAATACAACAATTCGTATTCCTAAAGATGGGACATTCGTATTTGTATTTACAAATCCGAATGTCTACCCCATCGATAGAATACGACAGGAATCACCATTCAAAAGAATGGTGGTTCCTGATGTACTAAGCAGCCGTATTGATAATACGGCTGCTAATTGGTGTAAAACAGGCACGACAGGAAAATACACCTTGATGTTCCTGTCGTATTTGGCTTTAGCCTGCACGGATCAGTCAGATCCGTGCAGGCTTTAGTGTAAAAAAAAAGGAAAACTAAATAAATAAATAAAAAAAACAGTGTGGGGTCCCCCCCACAGCTGTAACCAGCACCAGGCTGAAAGAGCCGGGGCCGGTAATTAAAAATCAGGGAACCCGACAAATAGGGGTTCCCCGATTTTTAACAACCAGCCCCAGGCTCCAGGTCCGGGGCTGGTTCCCAAAATACGGGGGACAAAATGAGTAGGGGTCTCCCGTATAGTTCCACAGTTTTAAACAATAGTTTTTTTAATCTATTTTTTTTACACCACTATCAGCCCGGTGACCACAGCCCAGGGTCACCGGGGACAGCACCAGGCTTCAGCCTGGTCAGGTAAGTCCTGGAGGGGGGTACCCCTTTATTGGGGGGGTCCCCACTCCCCCAGGGCCCCTGGCCAGGCTGACCGGTCAGGGGGTTAATGTTTTGGCCGCGGGACCTTATATAATAAGTGTCCCCCGGCTGTGACATTACCCTGCTGGCTGGTTGGCCTGGGGCTGGTTCTTAAAATACGGGGGGCCCCTACTCATTTTGTCCCCCGTATTTTGGGAACCAGCCCCGGACCTGGAGCCTGGGGCTGGTTGTTAAAAAACCCTATTTGTCGGGTTCCCTGATTTTTAATTCCCGGCCCGACTCTTTCAGCCTGGTGCTGGTTACAGCTGTGGGGGGGACCCCACACTGTTTATTTATTTATTTATTTTTCTATTTTTTTTACACCTTGCAGCCTGCACGGATCTGACTGATCCGTGCAGACTGCCTCTTCCAATTCGTATTAGCGGCCGTATATATGGCCAGCTAATACGAATGGTTACAACATCGGAGGGTTACAAAGCAGTCGTATCTGACTGCTTTGTACATTCCCCTCCGGAACACGACTTTGCATACGACTGAAACAGTCGTATGCAGTCGTAGGGGAAATACTAATACGAAAAACTAGGTTTTTCATATTAGTAAATTTCCCCCTATGTTTGAGAAACAATCATAAGAAACAATTCAATGGGTACCCTTTTTATTTAGATTTTCTTAGCTCACCCCACTCTGTCATGCGATATCGGCCGATATATTGATGCGATCCTATGCGATTTTTTACCTGTTCATAACCCCACTCTCCAATACGCATGGAGTTGACAGTGTGGCGAGCGCAGCGAGCCACCGAGGCTGAAGTGTGGCGAGCGGATGCGGATTACTGCGCTCACCACACTATATAAAATCAACTCCATGCGTAGTGGATAGTGGGGTTATGAACAGGTAAAAAAATCGATTTGGATCGCATCGATATATCGGCCGATATCGCATCCGATATATCGGCTGATATTGCATCCGATATATAGGGCGCCATGAAACTACACAAGTACCTTACAGTCTTTGCCAATTTAGTGTATTTATTTAATGATCTCCACAAGAGCATTTCTCCAATCATGTGCAGTTATTAAATTTTGTTAATACATGTGATACTTTCCTGATAATTCTTTGGATACTTTGTTAATTTTAAACCTGGGGAGTCACTAACCTCATAAGATTCACTTGTGTGAATCTTACATATAAAGGGAAGTGTTTTTTGATTTGACTGCAAATATAAGTAGCCATTAACCCAACATTACAGGAGTGATACGGTCGATAACAAAATACCCAACAATCAGTTGACCTTATTGTTATTTCTATCAGCTCACGATGAGCTTCTAAAGAAGAAATGTTAGTTTGCATATAATTATTATTTTTGCACCATTGTTACCATCTTTACTCAGAATGGATCTTCTTTACTGATACCTTACTAGATGTATTTTATCAACAGTTCTGGTGTGGGAGTTCTTAATTACTTATATGTTATTACTCATATATTTATTTTAAACCTTCTAATTATTTTAACACTGCTCAACAATTTTTTCTGACCCTTTTTATTTTTACCATCCTCTGATGCAAACCCAAACCTGGGAGCATCAGTAGTATGATGTATATGTGTGTCTGTTATGATTATTACAATACTTGTGGGTTTAAGTTTAAAAGCAGAAGTAGAATCCGCCACCATGACTCTAGCTCTCTCTTTGATAACTATACACACTGTCCTTGCCAGCAACCAATCCCTGGTAACCCTCATTCACTATGAAAAAAACAAAAATGATTCTCCAGTTAGTTAGTGTATGGGAAACTTGGTCACTCGTGGTAATCCTTCTTTTACACCTTGTCCACAACCCGCAAAGATACCACTAAGGATATCTCCCGATTCCGTGGACCTCTTCTTGCCCACAACCAGCAGGGACACCCCTAAGGATGCCCCCCGATTCTGTGGACCTTGTCTTGGTCAGGGGCAAACGCAGGATTTTCAGAAGGGGGTTTCCAGAGAGGGGCGGAGCAAAGCACGGAGATGGACACTTAGGTGACCCAATATATGCCGAGTCAGTTAAAGTATTATAGATAGACCAAATGTATATAAATAATATTTTAACAGCAGTGTAGACCCCTGGGCATAGCAATGTATTGGGGCCCTTACCGATCCTCCAGCGGTAGGGGGTGCTATGAGCGGAAGCTTTGATGTCCCGCAGGTGGTAGGGGGTATTATATCAACCGCTCAGCATGTAGGGCCTGGATCAGTCATTTCCACTTATTACCCCTTTACTGCACGGATGGTGGGAGATGGGGTGGGAGAATGGGGCATTGGGCTGAATGAAGGGGCCCTGATGCATAACTTCCAGGGTGGTAGAGGATGTTTAATACGCAGAGGAGGGGTGTATAGTGGAGTGGGCTTATTATTCAGAATTTTCTGGAGGGAGGATAGCTTGCTTGACTGCAGATATCTCCAGTTCATGGAACTAGATTTCTTAGCTTTTAATGGAATTAATAATTAGAGAATCCCACCTACCAAATGGTATTATGGACTAGGGGATCAGAGTTCAGGAGGCAGAGTAATCTGCTAACGAGTATATGAAACTACATACTAGGTGTGTGGAACTGGAGCAGTAACCAGCTGCTGGAAGGTTGATATCTCTGGTTCTGGGAACAGTAGAGACAAGTTATTAGTGTCCCTCAAAGGGGGAGAGTCCCAGCTTTTGGAATATACCCTCAGAAAAACTGTAAGTCAGACAAAACCTGAAATATCTGACTGGGAAGAGCAATTAACAGGCTTGGATGGGGACCACTCCTTTGAAGTCAGATATCTCCGGTTCCCCAGGGCCGATTTTTAAAATTCTTGTACCCATGGAAAGAGGGGACCCTCAGCTTTCAAACCTGGGCGGTTTTCTGGGTACTCAGAACCCCCCCTGCATGCGCTACTGCTTGGTCTGTGTGGGGGCCCTGGACGACCCATCATCATATAAGTTTATTAAGTTAAAATCAAAGTCACAATATTTATCTGCATCAGTATCTTTTTCTCTTCAACTGATACCACTGGGTCGGAAACCTTCTTGCAGTGAGACACATGAATTCAATTGGTTTGTTTAACAGGGACGGGTCTTGCCTTTGATCTACGAGACATTTAATTGTAAGAAATTTCTCACTATTGCATAGTCTCCAGGCTGAACTCTATAACAACGTCTCTTCATAAGCTTGTCCCTTCATAGGCTTGCTTGCTTTTGTTGTAAAGTCTTTAGATACTATCAGAATTTTGTAACGTAGTCTGTGGTTAAATCTTATCAAAGTGACAAGTCTGCTGCTGGATGTTGAATAGGGTTTGATGGTCTTCCAAAAAAATATATATATATATATATATATTTTAAAATAATGATCTTATAAGGGAACAGGTTCAGTGGCTGCTCAGGAGTAGTGCGAATGTTATACAAAACTGAAGGCAAAACCTCAAGTCAACTCATGGTCACTTCCACACCCACCTTAAATAACTTGTTCTCATTGTGCATTTTTTTAACATGTTCAATTTTGACTAAAACCTTTTGAGTGCAACCAGCTTTTCATACCCATATATTGACTTATTCCTTAGAATACCTTTTCTGTCAAAATGTGTACCTTTATGATTTTTTAATAACACATCGGACAACATATCTGAACACAAATTTCTCAATAAATGTCTTTGCTGTAAAGGATGCTGTACATGGGACAGCTGGGATGTTCTTTCTAATCAAGATAACATATCAGATACCATTTAAATATGACAATTTTGTATGCATGTGAATTCAATAAAATTATTTTTTAACCTTTGGAATGAACCAGAGGTAGGAGGGATGGGAGATGGTTCTATAGGAATAGTTTTCCTGAGTTCATTCTCCTGCAGAGGAGTTTGGGCCTTCTCCTCTACATAAGATGAAATCAATATACATGCCCTCTCTCTCCTTACATGGGTCATCCCATGGGCAGCTTCTGCATATGCCAGGAGGTGGGGTCTTGGGAGCTACTGATCTTCCCCCACCATCTTTCCATAGGCTATTAGCCTTTTGACTAAATCATCCAGGTGGCACATTCCTGTTAACTACACAACTTTTCCCAAACCATTAAATTATATAGTAGTGTGATTCACAACAGTGGCCACCTTGGCGGTTTCATCCTCCTTTTTGTTACCAAGTGAAACAAGATCACTTTATGACATGTGAGCTTGACACTTAACAACTACTACCTTTGCAGTGAGTTGCAGAGCCTCAATGAGCTCCTTTACTTGCTGTGATTTTAGCGTATTATTTCATAGTAAAATCACAATGAAAAATGAGGATCTTTAAATCCAATACTATCGCATATGGCCATCCTGAGTCTAGTTGATGGTGACAACTACAATCTTTGTAGATGGTAGTGGCGTGTCAGAGATATCAGGTCTGATGGAGAAATGTTGCTGTAAATATTCCTCACAATCATGTTCTAAATCCCTCTACTCCCCCTCCATCCTCTGGGACTCCTAGGAAACAAGCCGTGATTGGATAAAATGAGTCACGTGATCGGCGATGATGTAATGACGCCGACCACGTGACCAGGATGCAACAGAGATGGGGCGGAAGTGGCCTCAATAGTAAGGGCAAATAGCGCCCGTTGAGATTGGTCAGCCTAAACAGGTGACCAACAGGCGGCCTGTGATTGGCCAATGATGAATGAATAAAGCAGAGACGCTGTAGGCATTCGGTTTGCGGTTTCTGAGGAAGCGTTATGTGAAACACGTGTAAAACCCAGACCTCTGTTACCCCTGTACCTTCAATAATGTGATTGCACAAGTTATATATATATAAAAAAACGTATATGCTGCATTAGCCATAAGAATGTAATAACATATGTATGAGTAGTGGGGAGTGTGGAGACCAGTCTAACCTGAATGGGACATAAATCTGCACACATGAAATAGATGCAGCACCCATTCAGCAGACACTTAGACTGAAGTATAGGCTAGTAACCAGGAATTCTACCCATATACACTGTATCCCAGACCACTAGATGGTGAATGTGACAGAACATAGGGAATATAACCCATGTAATTTATATCACTAACCACTAGATGGGGATCAAGTATAGTGAATGAACTCAGCCTTATACCACACCAATAGAAAAATAAAGATAGCCCATTAGTAGCTAACACTGATATCTGCTAGATGGCAGTAGAGTGTTAAAAATAGCTACTACCCCAAATGCACAAATATATGATGCCAATTAGGCAATAAATAAAGGCTAGCCGCCAAATATTAATTAATCACAGCCAGCACTGTATAAATAATCACTCTGCCACTTGAACACTCATAAATAAAGTGAGTTAACTGCAAAGAAGCAGAATATAAAACATCTATCACTATATTAGAGAGTATCAATTCAAGTGTACCACAAGAGCAATAAAGTACTGATTACTGTATATAAGTCCAATAAGGCAGCCTTCCACCCAGATACCATCCTACAGAGTAAGGGTATACCATCTCCCACTCCTAGGAATAAGAATATGTTAGTGGTTTAATACACCCATACAGCTAATACAGCTATACACAAGGTACAAGTAACACGTCCAGTGAACACCTTTTAATCTCTATTTACACACTTTCCTACTATTAAGTGCACTAGCACTTCACATTATATGTCTGTGTGTTACGTACGTCCATTTTAACCCCTTATCATTTCACTTAAGCGGAGTGGACTCAGACCTACGATTCCAAATTATGAAGAACGCAGAGAACTGAGTTCCCTCAACATTCTTTTTAAAAGAAAATAAATAAAAGCTATGTTTTAACTAAGAAATAATTCATCATTCTCTCTAAGATATGCATCCCCCGAGCAAACCCCTTTTTCTTTCCTTACTAGCTCTACACCAATTGCCTGGATAGCACCCCCGCCATACTATTCTAACTAAGTGGCGGCTTCTCATCCTAATAAGGAACCCTAGAGATAATTTAATATCAGGGTACTACCCACCTGTGTGCAGAACCGAAACTCCTCTCCCCCCATTCCCCCTCAAAAAGTTGACTCCTAGGTCCCACAAGGTAACAGAGTAGCAGGATTTAGCATACCATACCCGACGATGGTCAGGTCATGTGGTGCTGGGAACAAAAGTTCCCAACTGGAAATGTGTCTTGTACGTGAGGAGTTCATTAGAAAAGATGTAGCATTAGAGACACATAGTGTGCAGTGTTCCGTAATTTCTATACAAGGGCTGCAGCAGCCGCCACAGTCCTTAAACATGTTGGTAAAGCAGATGCCATTCGGTCAAGTGTACAACTGTAATACTTATTGGGTCTATGTGAACCCCCATGTATATGTGTTAAAACTCCCAATTAAAATTGTATTAATATTTGCCATTGTGCATTGTAACATAAAACAAAACAAACATGACAATAAACAACAAGATATTAATTTTGGGCGTTTCAGTATGTATACATTTACAAAACATAAAAAGTGGTTTATACAGTTCTCATTTAGTATATGGTATTTTTTGCCAAGGGAGGTAATGATAACCATCTCATACTGTAGATGAATAGACTTAGATCTGGTTACAGAGATGCAGCTGTCATTACACTGAATTCATTGTTCCAGTGGTTCCTGAACCATTCTGGAACTTTCCTTGCATTATTACGGCTTGCAGTATTACTCTGCTTTGTCTCTTCCAGAAGGTGATGCACAGGGATGCATTAACTTTAACCCCTTCCCGACATTTGACGTATATATACGTCATGGCCGGGATGTACTTCCCGACACATGACGTATATATACGTCATGACTTTAAACTGTCCCCGCGTCTATAGACGCGGTGACAGTTTAAACATGTCTGCTGTCCCTGACAGCAGATATGTCCCTGCATGCCCAGGGGGGGTGGCGATGCCTCCCCCCCGTCGGCGATCGCTGTGATTGGCTGTTCAATGTGAACAGCCAGTCGCAGCGTTTTCCTGTGTTACCGGCGAATCAGACGCTCGGTAACACAGGTGTCAATCACCGCCGGGTGTGAGGGGGCATGAGGGGGTCACCGGTGATGACCACACCTCACCCCACCTCACCCCACCTGCCCCCAAGGCTGTGATTGGTCCGTCGGACCGACGGACCAATCACAGCCAAGGCGCGTCATTTAAACTAACGGTGACTGCGCTGCAGACGCCATTCCGGTCTGGAATTGCGTGCAGAGCGGTCACCGGCCACTCTGTCGTGCTATACATACCTGAACCTTGCCTGATACTTACCTGATCACCGCTGATCACCGCTGGTAGCGTGCTGCCAGCAGCTGGATGCTTCCTGGATCTTGTGACTTCCTGTGTCCTGCTGCTGCAGTGTCATAGAGTCACAGATCGTGAGAGATAGTGACAGAGAGTGACAGAGAGTGACAGAGAGTGATAGAGAGTGATAGAGAGTGATAGAGAGTGCTATATTTTGTGTCTGCTGCACCCCTTTTGTGCTGATCAGTATATCTGTGCCGATCAGCAACTTTTTGGGTTTTTTTTTTTTTATATATATACCTGTCAGTTGCACCAAAGGTTGTGCTGCCTGTGCAACTGACTGCTGCCCCCCCTTTTGTGCTGATCAGTTTAAATTAATTAACTGATCAGCAACTTTTTGGGGGTCCAGGTTTTTTTTTTTTATATATACCCTGTCAGGTTGCACCCACAGTTGTCTGCCTGCTGCCCCTCACTGCTAATCAGTGTTGCATCACTGCATCACTGATCTGCAGTTTTTTTTTGGGGGGGGGGGGATTGCAGTGGGGTTTTGTTTTTACACCCACGTTGCTTTTGTGGGTGCTTTTGTGGGTGTCCTGTGGCCGCTGATCAGTGACGTACATCACTGAACAGCATTTTTGGCACAGGGTTGATATCATTTTTTTTCTGCAGTTTTTTTAAATTGTTTTTTTTTTTTGGAGAGTGCTGTGGTTTATTACACCCACGTTGCTTTTGTGGGTGTCCTGTGGCCGCTGATCAGTGACGTACATCACTGAACAGCATTTTTGGCACAGGGTTGATATAATTTTTTTTCTGCAGTTTTTTTAAATTGTTTTTTTTTTTGGAGAGTGTTGTGGTTTATTACACCCACGTTGCTTTTGTGGGTGTCCTGTGGCCGCTGATCAGTGACGTACATCACTGAACAGCATTTTTGGCACAGGGTTGATATAATTTTTTTTCTGCAGTTTTTTAAAAAAAAATTTTTTTGGGAGAGTGCTGTGGTATTTTTTTTTTTTTATTGTTTTTACACCCACGTTGCTTTTGTGGGTGTCCTGTTGCCTTTGAGCGCTGTTCAGTGACGGACGTTACTGACCAACATCTGTGCTCAATTTTTGGCGCAGGACCTTTTTTTTTTTATTTTTAACCCCTTCAATTTTTTTTTTTTTATTGGGATCAAATTCCTGTATAAAGTATTTTTTTTCTGCACTACATACACACTACACACTACATACCCCCGTGTTGAAATAAAGTTTGTACCCCCCCTACACTATACACGTGTTGAAACATTACACTTACAGAAACACAAAAATAAAAATGGCATCCCAAATGTCATCCCAGTCATCCAGAAGAATGTATTCAGCGGAGGAGGCATATGCCATGCTTGCCTCTGACTCTGACACAGCCAGTGATGCAAGCGGGGAATTTGAAGGATTCGTCTTAAGCTCCTCTTCCTCCTCTAGTGATAAGGGACCCCCTCAAAGACGCCCCCGTAGAGCAGCTGAGACCCCCCCCCAAATGATTGATCCCGTATGGACGCCACCACCAGACAATTTTGAGCCCCAGGTTCCTGAGTTTTTGGCCATCCCAGGAATCCAATTTGATTCAACAGGTCTCAGAGAAATTGACTTTTTCAAATTATTTTTCTCTGATGATTTTATAAATTTAATGGTGGACCAAAGTAATTTATATGCCCAGCAGTTTATTGCTCAAAACCCCACGTCATCATTTGCTAGGTGGACCCCTGTAGATGCAGTAGAGATGATGACATTTTGGGGTCTGGTGTTACATATGGGCATAGTAAAAAAGCCAGAAATTAGGCAATATTGGAGTACAGATGTTCTGTACAGCACCCCATTTTACCGTATAGGCCATGACTCGGACTCGTTTTGAGACAATCCTTAAATTTTTACATTACACCGATAATGCACAGTGCCCACCCAGAGATGATCCCACCTTTGACCGGCTATTCAAAGTCAGGCCGGTCATTGATCATTTCAGTGCCAAATTTGCAGAGATGTACATCCCTGAAAAATTTATTTGTATCGACGAGTCCCTTATACATTTTAAAGGAAGGGTTAAATTCCGCCAGTACCTTCCCAGTAAGAGGGCAAGGTATGGCATCAAAATGTATAAACTGTGTAAAAGCACCTCAGGGTACACCCACAGGTTTAGGGTATATGAAGGGAAGGATTCAAGAATTGAACCGCCAGAATGCCCCCCCTCCCTCGTAGGTGTTAGTGGAAAAATTGTCTGGGATTTAGTGCACCCCTTCCTGGATAAAGGTTATCACCTCTATGTGGATAACTTTTACACTAGCATCCCCCTGTTTAAGGCCCTTGGTTCAAGAGGTACAGCAGCTTGCGGTACTGTGCGCAAGAACCAAAGAGGCCTCCCAAAAACGCACATTGCCCAAGTACTGAGAAGGGGTGAAAGCAGGGCACAATCCACCGAAAATATGTTGTTGGTCAAATATAAGGACAAGAGGGATGTCCTTATACTGACAACAATTCATGGAGACAGTACCACCTCCATCCCTGTACGAGGTACCAGTACCCACACCTCAAAACCTAATTGTATCCTAGATTACAATAAGTACATGGGCGGAGTGGATCTTTCAGATCAGGTACTGAAGCCGTACAGTCCCCTGCGGAAAACAAAAATCTGGTACAAGAAGCTGGCCGTGTATATCATCCAGATGGCACTGTATAACGCTTACGTGCTATTCCGTTCTACCAGCCAGAGGGGGACATTTATGCACTTTCAAGAGGAAGTCATAAAGGGCCTAATATTTGGGAACCAGCAGGCAGAGGGCCCCAGTACTTCTAGTACTGGCCCCCGTATTGTACCAGGGCAGCATTTTCCTAACGAAATCCCCTCCACTGCAAGAAAGGGCAGGACACAAAAAAGGTGCAAAGTTTGCTATAAAAAGGGAATAAGAAAGGATACTATTTTCCACTGTGAAACTTACCCCGACAAACCCGGCCTATGTATAAAGGAGTGTTTTAAAATATACCACACATCTATGGATTATTAGGTTCATCATTTCACCGTGCTTCGGGGGTCTTGCTAATGCCACATAGCACCCACCATTCATTCCACCAGAATCTAAGCTGCAAAATCCAAAAATCACTCCTTCCCTTCTGAGTCCTGCCATGCACCCAACTGGTATTTTTTGGTCACATATGAGGCATTGCCATACTCGGGAGAAATTGGGGCACAGATTTTGGGGTGCTTTGTCTCCTTCATTCCTTGTGAAAATGAAAAATTTTGAGCCAGAACTGCATTTTTGTGTAAAAAAATTAATTTTTCATTTGCACAGCCCAGTTGTATCAAAATTGGTGAAACCCCTGGGGGTTTGAAATGTACACTATACCTCTAGATGAATTCCCTGAGGGGTGTAGTTTGCAAAATGGGGTCACTTGTGGGGGGGTTTCACTGTATTGGTGCTTCGGGGGTCTTGCTAATGCGACATAGCACCCACCAACATTCCACCAGAATCTGTGCTGCAAAATCCAAATATCACTCCTTCCCTTCTGAGTCCTGCCATTTTTTGGTCACACATGAGGCATTGTCGTACTCGGGAGAAATTGAGGCACAGATTTTGGGGTGCTTTGTCTCCTTCATTCCTTGTGAAAATGAAAAATTTGGAGCCAGAACTGCATTTTTGTGTAAAAAATGTAATTTTTCATTTGCACAGCCCAGTTGTATCAAAATTGGTGAAACCCCTGGGGGTTTGAAATGTACACTATACCCCTAGATGAATTCCCTGAGGGGTGTAGTTTGCAAAATGGGGTCACGTGTGGGGGGGTTCCACTGTATTGGTGCTTCGGGGGTCTTGCTAATGCGACATAGCACCCACCAACATTCCACCAGAATCTGAGCTGCAAAATCCAAAAATCACTCCTTCCCTTCTGAGTCCTGCCATGCACCCAAATGGTATTTTTTGGTCACATGTGAGGCATTGCCGTACTCGGGAGAAATTGGGGCACAGATTTTGGGGTGCTTTGTCTCCTTCATTCCTTGTGAAAATGAAAAATTTGGAGCCAGAACTGCATTTTTGTGTAAAAAATGTAATTTTTCATTTGCACAGTCCAGTTGTATCAAAATTGGTGAAACCCCTGGGGGTTTGAAATGTACACTATACCCCTAGATGAATTCCCTGAGGGGTGTAGTTTGCAAAATGGGGTCACTTGTGGGGGGGTTCCACTGTATTGGTGCTTCGGGGGTCTTGCTAATGCGACATAGCACCCACCAACATTCCACCAGAATCTGAGCTGCAAAATCCAAAAATCACTCCTTCCCTTCTGAGTCCTGCCATGCACCCAAATGGTATTTTTTGGTCACATGTGAGGCATTGCCGTACTCGGGAGAAATTGGGGCACAGATTTTGGAGTGCTTTGTCTCCTTCATTCCTTGTGAAAATGAAAAATTTGGAGCCAGAACTGCATTTTTGTGTAAAAAATGTAATTTTTCATTTGCACAGCCCAGTTGTATCAAAATTGGTGAAACCCCTGGGGGTTTGAAATGTACACTATACCCCTAGATGAATTCCCTGAGGGGTGTAGTTTGCAAAATGGGGTCACTTGTGGGGGGGTTTCACTGTATTGGTGCTTCGGGGGTCTTGCTAATGCGACATAGCACCCACCAACATTCCACCAGAATCTGAGCTGCAAAATCCAAAAATCACTCCTTCCCTTCTGAGTCCTGCCATGCACCCAAATGGTATTTTTTGGTCACATGTGAGGCATTGCCGTACTCGGGAGAAATTGGGGCACATATTTTGGGGTGCTTTGTCTCCTTCATTCCTTGTGAAAATGAAAAATTTGGAGCCAGAACTGCATTTTTGTGTAAAAAATTTAATTTTTCATTTGCACAGCCCAGTTGTATCAAAATTGGTGAAACCCCTGGGGGTTTGAAATGTACACTATACCCCTAGATGAATTCCCTGAGGGGTGTAGTTTGCAAAATGGGGTCACTTGTGGGGGGGTTCCACTGTATTGGTGCTTCGGGGGTCTTGCTAATGCGACATAGCACCCACCAACATTCCACCAGTATCTGAGCTGCAAAATCCAAAAATCACTCCTTCCCTTCTGAGTCCTGCCATGCACCCAAATGGTATTTTTTGGTCACATGTGAGGCATTGCCGTACTCTGGAGAAATTGGGGCACAGATTTTGGGGTGCTTTGTCTCTTTCATTCCTTGTGAAAATGAAAAATTTGGAGCCAGAACTGCATTTTTGTGTAAAAAAAATAATTTTTCATTTTCACTGCCCAGTTGTACCACAATTGTTGAAACCCCTGGGGGTTTGAAATGTACACTATACCCCTAGATGAATTCCCTGAGGGGTGTAGTTTGCAAAATGGGGTCACTTGTGGGGGGGTTCCTAACTTTTAGCATCTTATGGTGCCTAGAAACCTACATGGTGCCTAAAAAATAATCTCATAAAAAGGAGGCTCCAAAATCAAGTAGGTGCTCCTTCTATTATGAAGCCTGTGGTTTGGTCAACGTGCACACTAGGGCCACATATAGGATATTTATGAAAACAAAAGAATTGGGGGAATCAATTTTTAGTCACATTTCTCTAGTAAAATCTACTGTGTTCCTTAGAAAAATGTATTAATATTGCAAATCTGCAAAAAAAATGAAATTTTGAAATTTCACCTACACTTTGTTTTAATTCCTGTGAAACACCTAAAGGGTTAAAAAACTTCCAAAATGCTGTTTTGAATACTGTGAGGGGTGCAGTTTTTGAAATGGCATCATTTATGGGGGTGTCTCACATACAAGTCCCTCAAAGTCACATCAGAACTGAACTGGTCCCTAAAAAAATCAGTGTTTGAAATTTTCTTGAAAATTTGAGAATTTGCTATTCATATTTTAAGCCTCATAGTGTCCAAAAAAATTAAAAGGAGGCTGAAATAATGATGGAAACATAAAGTAGACATATGGTCTATGTTAGTTATTAACTATTTTGAGTGGTATGATTATTTGTCTCACAAGCAGAAAATTTAACATTTTGAAAATTGCTAAATTTTCCATTTTTTTACGACATTTTGGTATTTTTCACAAAAAAACACAGACTGTATCGACCCAAATTTACCACTAACTTGAAGTACAATGTGTCACGAGAAAACAATCTCAAAATCACTGGGATAAGTAAAAGCAAAAAAAAGTTATCCCCACTTAAGTGATACATGTCAGATTTGAAAAAAAGGGCTCTGTCAGGAAGGCAAAAACATGCCGAGTCAGGAAGGGGTTAAGATCTTATAAATTTTAACCCTGCTAACTACAGTATGTACAGTAACTAATAACTTTGTAGTAAACAAGGAAGGCCGACTATATTCCAATATATGTATATATATATATATATATATATATATATATATACAGGTCGAGTATCCCGTATCCGAATATCCGTTATCCGAATTATTCCGAAATACGGACATTCCAGAAAGTGAAAAAAAAAATTTTTTTTGCTAAAAACTCACTGGGGACATATGTAACAGCATCACTGGGGACATGATATGTAACTGGCACTATATATGTGCAAGACAATGATTGCTTGGCATTCAAATTCAGTGCTGAGATAGTACACACATTTTGTTTCACGTTTTGAAACCTTGTTTTTTGAACAATTAAAATATGTTTGTGTGTATTTTATGTGGTAATAAAATATATTTGTGTGTATATTATGTGTTTATACAGCATAAATGCAAGATACTTCAAAATACATCATTGAAATATTAAAATATTCCGAAATACGGAATAATCCGTTATCCAAAATTCTCCTGGTCCCGAGCATTTTGGATACGGGATACTCAACCTGTATATATATATTATATATACATATATTATATATTATATATGGTAAACATTTTGTAGAATTATTATGTTTTTAACTTTATTTTACTTAGATACATTCTGGAGAAATTCACAGAATAGCAACACCCAACCTTTTCGAAAATAATTTAGAGCAAAACTATTTTAACAGAACGGCTTTCTTTGAGACCTTTGACACCTTGCTAATTTAAAATGAAGGTCTGTCTTCTAATTTGACATTGTTTAATATTTTTAGCATTCTAGAAACTAATGCCTTGGGCAAAATGTAGTAGAATACAATGTGCACTATTTCTCCTATGATGCTAGTGGCCACAATAGTGATGTGCAAATTGTTTAAAAGCCACTGTTTCATCTTCCTTAAAGTCATTCCTAGATCAGGTCTGAGGAGAAGACAGGTGGCAGTGACAACTGAAGAAAGGTAAGGTAAGCAAGATATCTGAAAATGTGCCACTTTATACATTGAAACTGAGTTTATCTATGAAATATATTTGTAATCTGTATTGTAAATAGAAAGAAAAGGCATAAAACAACAGTGGTTAACTTGTTGTAACATAACTTTTCAATAAGTTAGTGCTCAAGCTAATAATTCAATTAATATTATATTCAACATTTTTTTATTCCATGCTTCTTTTAACATATTTTAAAATGTGTTTTTAAAAAAGTTACCTTCCACCAAGTGTTTGGAGCTGTAGGATTGAGGTAATAACACATTTTATTCAGTTCTTGTAAATAAATAAATAACAAGAACTGGACAATGTTAGTCATCAGAAAGCTGCAGAAACACAAATCATCCAATTAAGGAATTAACATTACTTGCAAATTACACAAATAAGGCAAATCTCTTTTGGTTTTAGTCTAAAAAAAAATAAGGTTCCTGTAACAAACAAGTTCAGCTTTTTGGAGTGAATGTCTCCTCCATATACAGTAGCTTCGGTGCACTTTGGCTCCAATACTTTTGAAGGCTGCTAGGATGCTTCCAAATGTGACTTCCCAGCCTTCTATTCACCTCTGGGAAGCTCATGGATACATTTCTTGTTGGCCAGACACACCATGTGTAGCAAAGAGCTAAAGCAACATGGCGCCAGACATGGACACACTTCTTCCTTAGCATCCAAAAAAGTTGCAGCAACTTCTGAGGATTCAGACCTGGTGCATGTGCGCAAATACCCTGATGCCTCAGTTCCATACAGTATGGGAATGTGGCTGGGGTAATTAATACCACCGTGAGACCCTAACTATAAACAAGCAGTCTCCGACATTACTACACAGCTGCAACAACTATCCCAGAGTGTTACGGTTACTGAGTGGAGAGAAGTAGCTTTATGTCATACTCTTTCTGTGACATCCCTAAACTAAAAAATAAATCAGTAGTTGTGGAACAAGCTTAATGGTTTAGTGAGTAGGTCTCACAGGAACAACACTAGGCTGGTGGGGCTGCCAGGATCAGTTAAGGGAACTGATTTGGCCCAGTGTGTACATAACACTTTGCCTACATTGTTAGGCATAGAAGATGTATGTCTGGATCTTGTAATAGAGCATATTGACAGAGTTGGTCTTACTCCTAGCCCAAATGACGTGCTTTTTGGTATGCATCCAGAAAAAATAGGGTTGTTCCCTGGGAAACAGAAAGTCACACATCCTCAGGGATTTTTAAGTAGAACTCAATAGGACAAGTAAAGCTTTTTAACCTACAGTATATGTTCCTAGCTTGCTGAGGAAAAAAAAATGTGCACAGATATACTCTATACTCTATATACCCCAACTGCTTATATTTAATGGAGATTCTTCCCAAGACTTTCTCAATCCTGCTGATGCACATTCATACCTACTGGAAGCAAGTGGGTGAGATATTTCTGATCCTCCCTCCTCTACTACTTAAATAAGTCAATGTTTTATTGTTAGCATAATCCATATAATATCACCAGATCAAATCTCCTGGGCTGACAGAGTCCTATGTAAGGCTACAGATTTTAAAATTTAGAAAAGCAGTATAATTTTCTCTATTTACCTATTCTATTGTCTGCTGTGTTTTATCCATTTCATTGCATTCTTTTTTGCTTTTGTTCATAATCTCTTTAACAGTAAATGTGTAAATGTATGCAGTACTAAGTTTTAATAACTCTACTTGGGGTTCTATATTACTCCAGTAAGTTTTAAAGAAAATGCCATTTTAAACAAAAATTATTTTATACTGAATGATTGTAATAAGCATTAGGAGGTTGCATCCCAGGAGAAATTAGCCGATGCATACTGGATGTATGTAGTTTATCTTATAACATGTGGGTGTGGATTAAACTACATAGGTAAGACAAAGGCCAGTATTCAATGCTCCCGATTCACTGTTTTTTTCAGCGAATCGGGCTCACTTTTCACTCCTTGTGGTGAATTTTTTCACTGAAAATATGATTCACCCTATTAAATGTTCACTGTTCGCCGAAAGCAAACAGTGAATGCCGGCCAGTTCTCGGTTTCATGCTCGCTGCAATTCGCTTGTGTATTTCAATGGGGTTTTCACTGGGATTCGCCGAGAGTGTATTCAATGCTCAAATGGAGAACTGCTTTCTCCATTGATTTTCGCCATGATTCTCCGTTTTACATTCGTCATCTTTTTTAGGTGAACTGGAATGTGATCTTTCAAAAAAAAAAAGCTTATTTTTTTTTTGTTAGGTGTTAAAAAATCAGATTTTTTTTTGTGAAGGGGCATGCTATTTTTATTCATGTGCTTGCAGAACATGAATATATTTTTATTTATTTTATTTTATTTTTATTTTTTAGCAGGGGGCCGGGAGCCGCTCATTAATATTCATTTATTCACTTTATTCACTTCACTCTGGTCCCGGCTTGTTACGTGCGGGACCAGAGGAGCAGCTCACTACCCCTGCCCCGGCTCCCTACCCCTGCCCCTCCCGGGGGGCAGCCTCTGCTGCCTGTGCCCCGGGAGCCCTCCCCCACAAATTCTGGGGCAGGAAGGGAGGCTTACATCTCCCTGCCTGCCTCCGTCCCCCGGCTCCCTGCCGCAGGGGTTAAAATTCGCCAGCAGGGGCAGCGAGCCCTTGCTGCATTGAATAGGGTGACAGGGAGGGCTGGCAGCGAATGCTGCAGCCCTCCTAAACCCTGAGAATGTGCAGCGAATCCTAAACAGGATTCACTGCACATCGAGAAATATATCATTGAATACTCCCCAAAATGATGTCTCAAAATTAGAATCCTGAACAATTTAGAAATATTAAACATGGGGTTCTTAATCATAGCCTCTCGAGACATTACAAGGAACATCATAATTGTGATCCACGCTCACTTACCTTCGAGGGCGTCGAGCTTGTATTAAAAGGAAAAAGAGGCGAGATCATGATAAGGATCTGTTGAAGCGAGAGACTTTTTGGATTTTAAGAATGAATTCATTAGCACCCTCAGGGTTAAACGAGGGGTAAGAGATCATGTTATATATCAATTAGTCTGTTATAATTGCCCTATTAAGACTCTACTTTTATTGAATTGTTGTTATTATTACTGTAGTTTATGGAAATGACTTTTTATCTTCGTTATGTACACATAAACTTTAAGCGGCACTGAGGTTGCTTTTGAATGAGTGGGTCGATATAAAGCTGCAAGTATACTTTACGGTGAAATACCGGGACAGCTTTTTTAGATTGTTATGTATGTTAAGCGACTCTGTACTAAATAGACTGTGCGCTTATTATTATGTCTGGTATCAGTTTTATGTTGATGCTTTTTATGTTTTTAGAAGGTGTTATGTGGTACTGTCATTAAGTGTGCGAATCCGATATATCGCATTACTGTTATAGAAAAAACTTTTTTGCGTGTTATTGCAGACATATGCACCATCAATATATATATATATATATATATTGTTATAATTTAGATATATATATATATATATATATACATTTTGTTATATATTATTTCTTCTTTTTAAATAAACGGTTCAGAATGGAACATAATGAGCCGCCCAAGTGGGAGTTTCCCCCAGAGTGCGGCAGGCATTGATTGACAGCTAGCACTATAAAGATCTTTGGAGCTGACGTAGTAGCCACGCCGTCTGATGAAGTCTTGTGACGAAAAGCGTCAGGGCGTGGCCTACGTTGCTCCCATTCCTGCTCTCCAGACGTGTTCCCCGACTGTGTCTCTCCATTCCCCATCCAGCAATCCAGCGTGGTGGTGCACAGTAAGAGGTCCGGCGGGTTCATTGATGGTTCATGTGAGCAGCTGTGCCTGTGTTTATATAATATTTAAACCGTGTGGTAACCAGCCCACAGAGTGCTTATTCTTGGTACGAGGCTCTATTGTTATGTACCGTGGATTTTATAGTCTGCTTTATTAAACTCCTTTTAATGCACCATGAAGCGCTTTTTTCCTTCCATTTTCTAATATATATATATATATATATATATATAGACAGTGGAATCGTGGCACTCTCTCGGACTTTCAATAATGGACTCAGTACACAGGGTACAATGCCGACGTTTCGGAGTTTATTCCGTTATCAAGGCTGAAGAACAAATGACAAATACAAAAGTACTGACCTATATCACCTCTGTTCCGTCTCATAAGCCTCCTCCTCCTGAGTGCTGGCGTCCATTCCTAGCTTACTCGTTGCACCAGCTCCTACTGATGACGTCACCGCTCTCA
This sequence comes from Crinia signifera, assembly GCF_055691185.1. NCBI lineage: Eukaryota > Metazoa > Chordata > Amphibia > Anura > Myobatrachidae > Crinia > Crinia signifera. The sequence goes on from NC_139218.1 coordinate 181,573,166, forward strand.
GTACTCTGGTCACGGGCTAAGCTTCGGTTGTTGCCTAGCAACATTCAGGCGGCGTCAGCTGTAGAAGTGAAACATAGAGGAATTACAACAATAAACAATCACCAAGTGTGCAAACATCATGCGAATATAGTGCAAAGTACAATTGACAAATGAGTAACAGACAGGCAATGTGGAACTGGAAAAGGAAGCGAGAGAAAAGAGGAACAGAAGCTCAGCAGATATACGTTTTATAGAAAAATATTCAAATTTAATTGTTCATTTAGACCCCTGGGTCTAACTGTGTCCAATTTATGGATCCATTTCGTCTCAAGTTTCAGTAACCGCTTGTTTCTATCACCTCCTCGGAAGTCATCCGGAATCTGGTCTATAATAATATATTTTAGACTGGACAATGAATGTTTGGCAGTTGCAAAATGTTTCGCAACTGGTTGGTCCATTTGTTTATTGTTCAATGCTGCTTTTATGGCTGAACGGTGAAGTGCTATGCGTTCTTTAAACGCACGGATAGTTTTGCCGACATATCCGAGTCCACAGGGACAAAGGATAAGATAGACGACGTGTGTGCTTGAACAGGAAAGGGGGAATTTGATTTTATATTTGAAGCCATGGTGCGGGTGGTTGAAGGTTTTGGACTGTATCATGGCATTGCAAGTGGTGCAACCAGTGCATCTGTAGCACCCGCCTTGTTTTTTCATAGTCCCTTCAGGAGTTCTAGACGAAATATCCGTTCTCACAATCCAATCTCGAATGTTCCTGCCTCTGGTGAAGCAGGACATCAATTTGGTCGACTTCAATTTCTTCAAATCTTTATCGTGTTGGATGGTGGGCCAAAGGTCTCTAGCAGTAGAGACAATGGTGTCATTAGCAACATTATAGGCACGAACCCAATGTATCGCTTCATCAGTATTGGGAATCTTAGCACGTCTCTGCAAGGTTTCTTCACGAGTGACAAAGTCAACTTTGTCTCTCGCCTTGCTTATCGTATCTCTCGAATAGCCACGTTCAATAAATTTCATTTGCATAGCATCCAGACTGGGTTGGAGCAGTTCGTCAGAGCTGGTTATCCTTTTAACCCTCAATAGCTGGGAATATGGGAGTCCGCGCTTCAGTGCCGGCGGGTGATGACTCTGTGCCAGCAAAAGTGTATTGCGGTCCGTGGGCTTTGAAAAGATCGAGGTGCAAAGTTTGCCATTGTTTTTAGTAATGCAGACATCCAAATAATTCACCGATGTAAGGCTCATAGTATAAGTATATTTGATCGGGCAGGGTTGTGCATTAATGGATTCAATAGCTGCAGTAAAGTCACTGGGGGTACCTGTCCACAGCAGTAATATGTCGTCTATATAGCGTGTATAGAAGTCGACATTAGCACTCAGCCCACCATTCAGAAAAATGTCCTGTTCAAGAATCGCCATATAGGCATTAGCGTATGCTGGAGCAACCGGGGAACCCATCGCGCATCCCGCGCGTTGTAGGTAGAACTTTTTATTGAAAAGAAAGTAGTTTCATTGTAGTATCAAAGACAGGAGTGTAATAAAGAGGTTAATCGGTGGACCTATGTAGTCAGTCTCTCTTTCCAAGAGATTTCTTGTAGCAAGTAGACCGCCTTCATGCGGGATACTAGTGTATAGACTACAGATATCAAGTGTTATGAGCCAAGTAGTATCTGTAATTTCTCCGATCTGTTCCAATTTCTGTAACAGATGAGTGGTATCCTGAAGATATGCAGGGGTCTTCTTAATGACAGGTTGTAGAAAATGGTCTAAGAAGGACGAGATCGGGCTATAGAGGGATTCCCTGGCCGATATTATCGGTCTACCAGGGGGATGCAATTTATCCTTGTGGACTTTGGGTAAACAATATATAAGTGGCACTCTGGGGTATTCTGTGGTAAGGGCATCCTTAACTGAACTGGGTATTTGATTCAAATGTACAGCCTCATTAAGAATCAAATCAAGCTCCTTTTTGAACCGCACTGTGGGGTCCGAACTCAATGCTTCATAGGTGTCCGTTTTGGACAATTGCAAATAGATCTCCTTCTGATAATCCCCAATATCCCATACGACTATCCCGCCCCCCTTATCTGCAGGGAGAAACATCACATCATCGTATGTGCTCATATTTTTTAGAGCTATCCATTCTTCTTTAGAGAGATTGGATGATTGATGGTTGGGTCTCTGTCCGCACATGTTAGTGCTGGGGATGGTCGGAAAGGCGATATTGACTTTGGTTTCCAGAATCTTGGAGAAGCTTTGTATTGCTATGTTTTGCGAATTCGGATCGAATTTAGATTTGGGTTTAAATTTGTTGTAAATCGAAGGCGCAGATGCAGTGATGTTGGTGGTCTCACGGCTAAAGTACTCTTTCAGTCGGAGGTTGCGGTTAAGGCGGAGATTTTCTATTTTCCAGTCCAGGGTATTAAATTGATTGGTAGGCACATATGAAAGTCCCTTATTTAATACTTGATTCTCAATCGGGGTAAGTGTCCTCTTGGATATGTTGAATACTAAGGTTTCTTGTTCATCCGTCCTCGCCCTCTGGAGCCTACGATATTGCCCTCCTCTTCTAGGGGGTCGTTGCCTCTTATACGTTCTGCTCGTGTTTTTACTCCACTTGGTGGGCGCTTGGAGTTTTTTGACTCCGTAGATCGGGTGCCAGATTCGCTGGCTGAGGACGCTGATTCGCTGTTTGTATCCTGGCCGGTAGTGCGGGTGTTGCGGCGTCTGTATTGTCTTTCTCTGTTGGGAGGTCTATGTGGTCCTGAGATCCAACGATAAACACTCTGCTCTGTATAGTCTCTGTTGACTTTATGAAATTTGTTTTTCTTGAAGTCAATAAGTTCTTTCTTGAAGGTCGCTACTTGGGTGTCCAATTTAGACAACCAATCCTGATTAACATCCGTAGCTAAGGCGGATAGATGCAATTTCTCGTAGTCTGCAATTTTAGAGCGCGTCTGTTCCAATTCACGTGCCGCTTCACTTATCACCAGTGTGATAAGATCAAACGAGCAATTGTTCAAGATTGCACACCACTTGCGACAAAAGTCGTGATTATATCTCCCAATCGTTGGTGTATTTTTAATCCGGAATCCCCTAGGGATTTTTTTCTCTCTAAAGTATTCGGAGAGTGTTACTCCGTGAAGAAGAAATTCCACTTCTTTTTTTCTCAGTTTAAATAGGTTATTGAAAATATCTTCAGGGGTTAATTCACCCTCGAGATCTGTAAATCTTTGTTGAAATAGTGTGGCAGTGGATTCGTTCTCGGAATAATGAAGTCTCTCACCCAACGGGAGTTGGGGGCCCAGGAGATTGTCAACTTGATTGAACTGTGAAGTGGGAAACGACATCAATCTCGTCTGTAGCCACAGGTCAATATAAATCCCATTCACCAGCAGATAAAATTCAACCGTTGAATGGCTATGCTGTCATCAACGGTGGCACAAAAGCTTGAGTTGTTCAGATCTTGTTGTAAACGGTAAGAATAGGGTGCACGTTCAGGAGCAGGAAACTTGGAAGTTGACTGCTCATATGTAGATCGTTGAAGAAGGCACTCCAATGATAAAGATATAGTGCTTGCCGGGGTGCTGCACGCAGGGTTGAAGTATAGACAGTGGAATCGTGGCACTCTCTCGGACTTTCAATAATGGACTCAGTACACAGGGTACAATGCCGACGTTTCGGAGTTTATTCCGTTATCAAGGCTGAAGAACAAATGACAAATACAAAAGTACTGACCTATATCACCTCTGTTCCGTCTCATAAGCCTCCTCCTCCTGAGTGCTGGCGTCCATTCCTAGCTTACTCGTTGCACCAGCTCCTACTGATGACGTCACCGCTCTCAGTACTCTGGTCACGGGCTAAGCTTCGGTTGTTGCCTAGCAACATTCAGGCGGCGTCAGCTGTAGAAGTGAAACATAGAGGGATTACAACAATAAACAATCACCAAGTGTGCAAACATCATGCGAATATAGTGCAAAGTACAATTGACAAATGAGTAACAGACAGGCAATGTGGAACTGGAAAACATTGCCTGTCTGTTACTCATTTGTCAATTGTACTTTGCACTATATTCGCATGATGTTTGCACACTTGGTGATTGTTTATTGTTGTAATCCCTCTATGTTTCACTTCTACAGCTGACGCCGCCTGAATGTTGCTAGGCAACAACCGAAGCTTAGCCCGTGACCAGAGTACTGAGAGCGGTGACGTCATCAGTAGGAGCTGGTGCAACGAGTAAGCTAGGAATGGACGCCAGCACTCAGGAGGAGGAGGCTTATGAGACGGAACAGAGGTGATATAGGTCAGTACTTTTGTATTTGTCATTTGTTCTTCAGCCTTGATAACGGAATAAACTCCGAAACGTCGGCATTGTACCCTGTGTACTGAGTCCATTATTGAAAGTCCGAGAGAGTGCCACGATTCCACTGTCTATACTTCAACCCTGCGTGCAGCACCCCGGCAAGCACTATATCTTTATCATTGGAGTGCCTTCTTCAACGATCTATATATATATATATATATATATATATATATATATATATATATATATATATATATATATGTCGATGGGCTCTGGCACTCCGCAATTATGAACCAGCAGATCCCATACAATACAAAGTCCGGTGGCACTCAGAATATAGTAACACAGAAAGACAGCCAGAGGCAATATTCTGCCAACGTTTCAATTAGGTTTACTAATTTTTATCAGGGCATACAGAATACAGTTACTACTCACCATTTATGTGCTTGTCCATCACCAAGTGAGTCTGCCTGCGCCGCGCGGCAGGCACAGCGCCGCCTGCACGCACGTCACGTCATGACGTCATCACAATGCCCCCACACCAATACAATCAACTTTATTTAAAGCTGTAACAAAAAAAGCAATGAAAGGCATCATATAATGGTATAGGCATAGCGCAACTAGCTACTGTATAGAGAACGGTATTCATAGTTCAATAACTTGCAAACATGTTGCTAGATCCATGCTAGCAACATGTTTGCAAGTTATTGAACTATGACTACCGTTCTCTATACAGTAGCTAGTTGCGCTATGCCTATACCATTATATGATGCCTTTCATTGTGTTTTTGTTACAGCTTTAAATAAAGTTGATTGTATTGGTGTGGGAGCACTGTGATGACGTCATGACGTGACGTGCGTGCAGGCGGCGCTGTGCCTGCCGCGCGGCGCAGACAGACTCACTTGGTGATGGACAAGCACATAAATGGTGAGTAGTAACTGTATTCTGAATGCCCTGATGAAAATTAGTAAACCTAATTGAAACGTTGGCAGAATATTGCCTCTGGCTGTCTTTCTGTGTTACTATATTCTAAGTGCCGCCGGACTTTGTATTATATATATATATATATATATATATATATATATATATATATATATATATATATATATATATATATATATATATATATATATATATATAATAGGGTAGGATATGGGTAATCCAATAAGGGCACTCACCAAAGTCTCATCATGAAAGATTTATTCTTGGTACATTACCAGTCAAACAAGTGTAGGTCTACGTTTCGGCCAGCAGGTGGCCTTTCTCAAGACAAGTCAGCAGTGGTTGTCTTCACAGCACAAGAGTCAGGATGACTCTTGTGCTGTGAAGACGTCCACTGCTGACTTGTTTTGAGAAAGGCCACCTGCTGGCCGAAACGTAGACCTACACTTGTTTGACTGGTAATGTACCAAGAATAAATCTTTCAAGATGAGACTTTGGTGGTGAGTGCCCTTATTGGATTACCCATATCATACCCTATTCTATATTTGGGACATATTGTGTCGCCTTAAAGGAGCACCCCGCATATTTTCCAAAGTTGGCCGGGAGTGCGGAATTACAAGAATATATATATATATATATATATATATATATATATATATATATATATATATATATATATACCTTCCAAATCCCATAGATATAGGACATAAAAACGGCACTCAGAGTCGATCAGCTTGCATAAAAAGATATATTCAATGGTACAGGGTAAAGTTTCGGCGGACAAACCCCGTCCTCAGACCCCTCCTTTATATATAAAATTATATTTTAATAAAAAATTGCCCAACTTGCATAACAATGTAATTGCAATTGCAAAAAATTTCAATACAGCATTGGATGAAATTCTCTCAGATAATTGGTTTGAGCAAGTGGTGCAATATTAGTCAAAGGTGCAGATCATCGTTAAAGTTTTGAGACGACGATCCGATATAGACAGTGCCAAGTTTTACTGGCGGAAATCCACCTATGATGGATCCTCAGAACAATTGTTCAATTAGCTTAAAATGAGTTGGTGCTCTGTAAGTTTGCATAAACACGGCAATCCGATAATAGCTCTGTGAGAGAATGTGTGCACTGCTGGGATCCAAAACTGGATCCACTGCTGTTTTCCACCAAGTTTGACCTCAAAATACAGTATAGAGTAGTAATGATATTAGTGCAACGCATGAATGGATTTGGATCTAGTATGTAGTATTGAGGTCAGATAGATTTATACCACTCTTCGTGTGGGCAATCTACGTTTAGGGCCTGATTCAGGTTGGTTTGCAAAGCACCTTTGGTTTGCTAATTTACAAACCTATGTGCAATACAGGTGGGGCATGTAACATGTGCAGAGAGAGTTAGATTTGGGTGAGGTATATACTTCAAACTGATATCTATATTGAATTGTAAAAATAAAAAAACAGTATTTACTATGCATAGAAACAAAAAAACTCACCCAAATCTAACTCTCTCTATACATTACAGTTGGCACACCTGCAGTGCACATGTTTTTGTCCATTAGCAAACCTGGGCCCTTATTCTGAATCGGACGGTACGGCCCGCGTGCGGCCGTACCGCCGATGTTTTTAGTCTGCACATGCGCAGAGGTCAATCTGCGCATGTGCAGCCCCATTCGCCGCAGACGTATTTCGTCCGCCGCAAAGGGGGCGTATAGGGGCGTGAGGGGCTTCATACCCTCATTTCCCTATGTATACGCCCCGCGTTTCATGGGCGTTCCCATGCAAACGCGGGGCGTATGCATGCTAATCAGGGTATGACGCCACTGATGGGGGCGGAAAGCTGACGTCGCCGGATGTCAGCTCTCAGCCCCCATACAAGCTATCACACGGACGATTGTCCGTGTGGTCTCAGCTTGCGGGAGCTGCTGTGGCGTGCGGCCCTGCCTTCGATGGTCGACGACCATCGAATGCAGGGGGCAGCTCCCACCATGGTGGAGGCGTACGCCCCACCATTTTTATGCGGATCGCCAGCCGTCCGTGTACGGACGGCCGTGGCGATCCGTCTCGTGGGCGGGGATTGGTTTGTGCGGCCGGAGCACCGTGTGCGGCTCCGGCCGCACCAACCAGAATAAGGGCCCAAATGTGCTTTGTAAACCAACCTGAATCACCCCCCAGTTTCATGCACACCATAAGTAATCAAGTATGACCAACAGCTGATTTGAACTCAGTTGCAGAAAATATGCAGTAGTATTTTCATTGTAGACATGAATTAAACATTTACACTTTGCTAATTAATTATAATTTTAATGTAAACGCATCTATGTTTATTTATTTAAATGTAATCAAGTGTATCTATTTGCAGGGTGAACCAACATCATCATGAGCACAGTTAGATTCCTCTTTGGAGCACTGTTCCTGGCTATATGTTTCAAAAACAGTTTTTCACAAAGTAAGTATGGTATATGTGCCCATATTTAACGTGTTCTGTTGAACTCAAGGTGTAATTGACTTCTATTAAAATAGTAATATTTATTTTCCTCTATGCATGTTTATCTGGAAAAATACCTATACATGGAAAAAATAAATCCTTGTAGCCTAAAAAATTCTCTTTTGGAAATAACTACTGTGCCCTATACAATTATTACTTTTACACAATACGTGTACTGTACAGTAGCAAACACAGGATTTCTAGAGGGGGTTTCCAAATGCCGTCCACAATCTACCACTATGCAAACCACTGGAGCAAGTATGTTAGATTGGGGGAAGTGGTAAAAGAACCTAGTAATGACTTTTTATGCACTGGATACAATATGGAATACAGTCAGTGGCATAATAACAAATGATGCGCCTCCCCGCCCGGGAAAATTTTGGCGCCCCCCCACCCATGGCTCTCAGCGCTTCAGTTCCCGGACACTGCAGCGCTGGTGCTTCACGCTGCCCAGGTAAGGGTACCACCTCCCCTGCGATGCGTCAACTACAACGGAGGGGGGCACTGGGGGGGGGGCGTAACAATAATGCCGGCAGACCGCCGGTGCCCAAACTTAGCACCTCTCTGCCGACACGGGGTCTGCAGCGCTATAGTTACGCCACTGAATACAGTATTTATATTTAACACTATAATGGTCTATAGTATAGGCTGTATCAAGTATTTGAATAGGTTGGGAAAGCCACGCATTAAACTGATAAGCTTAATTAAGGAAGAAGCTGAGATAATTCCTTTCTCTACCATTTATCATGGCTTCATATACAGTATCACTGATTACAGAAGGTTTATGTATAAAAATGACTGCACATATATTTGACCTCCTAGTCCTCCTAGTGTTCACTCCTTTTGGATCTAAAATCAATACAATGAAAAACTATACCAACAATTCTAAGATACTGGCCCATATTCAGATCTCTTCGCTCGGGCGCAAATTCGGGCAGCGTACCAATGTTGTGCATGTCTGTACACAGAGAACATGCAAACTCGGTGAGAAGTCTGGTCCTTATTATTATTATTATTTTATTTATAAGGTGCCACAAGTGTTTCGCAGTGCTGTACAACGGAACAATACAGGGAGACAAAACTTGGCATAACATTGAATAAATAACAAAAATAGAGTACAAATAAAGAGCGCTACAGTTCAATACCCATTACAGCTTTAATATAAGTAGTGAGGACTCAATAAACATACAATTAGAGGCTTGAGGCCAATGATGGAGATGAGTATGCAGACGAAGATGGTCACTGAGTGTTTGAGTATAGGAGAGCTGCGAGTGAAATGTAAAGAGAAGTGGGCTTTGACAACAGGAGGGAAGAGGGCCCTGCTCGGAGGAGCTTACAATCTAGTAGGAAGGAGAGGCAGACAGATTACAAGAGGTGCAAGCAAGTGGGTGGTGGCTAGATAGCAGGATATAAACAGGCAAGGGGTCGGAGAACCAGCTAGTTCACGCAGTGGAAGGGTATGCTTTGATGAAAAGGTGAGTTTTCAGTGCCCGTTTGAAGCTTTGCAAGGTCGGGGAGAGTCTAATGGAGCGAGGGAGTGCGTTCCACTGAAGGGGTGCAGCACGGGCAAAGTCCTGTACTCTAGCATGGGAAGCAGTGATCAGGGTGGAGGAGAGAGGACAGTCATCAGCCGACCGTAGAGGGTGGGAGGGTGTATGAATGGAGATGAGGTTAGAGATATATGGAGCAATGGAATTAGAGATGGCCCTGTATGTGAGTGTAAGTTTTTTTAAGAGGATTCTGTAGGGGAATGGGAGCCAGTGCAGATTTTGTTGAAGGGGAGTGGCAGAATTAGAGCGGCGGGAGAGGAAGATAAGCCTGGCTGCAGAATTGAGGACAGATTGGAGAGGAGTCAGTTGGGATCAAGCGAGGCCGGTGAGTAGAGCATTACAGTAGTCAAGCCGTGAGATGACCAGTGAGTGGATGATAAGCTTAGTTGCACTCTGTGAGAGAAAGGGCCTGATGCGAGCAATGTTGTGTAACTGGAACCAGCAAGAATGGGCCAGGGCTTGGATGTGGTGTGCAAAGGAGAGTGAGGAGTCGAGAGTGACACCCAGGCAGCAGAGTTGGGGAATGGGGGAGATGATGGTGTTGTCAGGGCCGGCGCCACCACTAGGCAGCCTTAGGCATTTGCCTAGGGCGCCGGCCACTGGAGGGCGGCACTCGGGAGCCCCCCTCATGGAGCAAGTTCACAGGTAGTGCCGCAGCGGCGCCCGCACCACCCCCCCCCCCCCGTGGAGCCGGGTGAGGACAGCGGCGCCCGCACTGTCCGCAAACCCCCGTGGAGCCTGGTGAGTTAGCAACGCCCGCACCATCCCCACACACCGCCCCTCATGGAGGGACTCGGCAGCAGCGGCCACATTCCCTCCCCCTTGTGTAGCGTGTGTGTGGAGGGAGGTGGAGCGACCCGCCGCAACTGTACTCCTCTCCCCCCCTGTCATGAGCGACTCAGCGGCCGCATCTCACCACAACCCCCCCCCCCCCCCCCCCCGGAGCAGGTGAGCGGCGGGGGGGGGGGGGTATGCAGGCGAAAATGAAAATGCGGTTGTGACGTGCGTGCGGGGGGTGGACAGCTGACTTAAACAGATGTCAGCTGCCCTCCCATATCCCTGCTTTTCTTTGCTTATATGTATGAGTGGTCTAGATCACTCGTGCATGGGCGAGCACTTTCCAAATCATTCGATGGTCGGCGACCATTGAATGATGGTGGAGGTTCCCACAGGCATGCAAATGGATGGTCACATAAAACATCTGTTCGCATACTAAGCGGCCAAATTCAGGTAGCGAATGGGCGGCGCAGGTGATCCATTCGCTACATTCGCTTCAGCCCATGCAAGTGTCCGAGCGAAGCGATCTGAATAAGGGACTCTGTTAGCTCCATGATTTTGAAGGTGAACTGCTTTGTGATATTATTAATGAAGCATACTGCATTTTCATTTATTACAATAAAAAGTTTCCATTCATTTAAATTAATAATCAGGCCAATTCAATTTTAGTAGGTTTAGTAGAATTAACCATTAAATGAGCATCTCCAACTGGGTTTTATTGTATTTTGCAAAGGAGTCTACAAATTGTGCCCTTGTAGTTTACGCCAGTTGTAGTGTTTGGATAAAACCACTGGATCTACCCAAGACATCAGAGATATGTACTGTATGTACAAGGATGATTATGATACTCCATGGGTTAAGGGAATTTAGCTACAATGTGTTTTATCATTTACTGTTTTTTTTTTTTATATTTATATATTACATCTGTTGATAAAATGTACTAATCACATTTTTGTTTGCTTTATTTTTCAGCCATCAGTTCAAGTGAGTATATAAAACACTGTTGCCTATGATCTTCTTGCATGTAAAGTATAACAATAGAACATTCCTGCCACCTGTCACACTTTCGCGGGACCGACCAATTTTTTTTTAGACGTTCCAGATGCCAGCAGTGTCCTGCGATGAGGGCGGCAGTTGGGAGTCCTCCCCTGTCATCCGTGAATAGACGCTGTGCATGTGCACAGCATCTTCTGCACATGTTACATTTTCACCACCTGCAGTGCACATGGTTTTGTCCATTTGAGAAAGATTTTGCATCAATGCTAAATCAGGCCCTTAGTCTCCATAACAAAAGATACGATAAAAACAATATTCAATATCCAAAAGTTGACAAATCAAGTTTTAAATATAACATAACTCATTTTTCATTAATAAGAATGTTAACTGAAAATAGGCAGAAAGTAGCTAAATTGGGATGAGAAAGCAAGCCTTGCATTTGTATACCTAGACTGTGAATACATCAGCGCAATTTAATAGTAGTGTTTAATATATTGAAAAAGCATCTAAGGGAAAATGTTGAAATTTTATATATTACAGTATAAAAGAGAGAGACTAATTTCAAAAGATAAAGCACTAGAAAGAACTAACAGGTGGAAAACACAGATTAGAGAAATTAAACCAATAAATATAAGCAATACCATTATCCAGTCCAGTACTACTGTATGTACAAAGCAAAGAAAATTACATAATGTGCAAATAAAACCAGAGTAAGCGGCAGGAGTTACATACAGTATAAAGAGTATTTATCCAGTACTTCACATGTTTCATAGAGATACTGTATATGTACCTTCCAGTGCTCCCCTGTTTATACACGTTGACACATACATCACATGGTGAACATTAACATTTTAAAGTGTTTATAGAAAAATATTTGCATCACCCTAACAAGCGTCTTTTGGTCTTCAAGACTTTAGTATTAGGCTATTCCTCTGTAACCACAGATTAGTCCAAAGTCCATGAAGACCATTCATCCCAGCAGAGCTGGCCCTAGCCTAAATGACGCCCTAGGCAAGATTTTGGTTGGTGCCCCCTAGCACCACCACTAGTTCCACCTCTGACCTTGCTCCCCTTTCCCAGCACCATCAACCCTCATCATAGCAGTCATCATTTTGGTGCTCCTACCCACAATATTTTAAATAGAAACAGTGCGCACATTCGGTACGCAGCCCAAACAGGGGTGTGTTCTTGCTGGGAAGGGGCATGGCCACACAATGGTACCCCCAATTCAAATGATGCCACACAGTAGTGAAACTTTATTCACATTATATCATGCGATGGTGTCCCTTATTCACGTTACATCCCACAGTAGTACCACTTTACCTTATATACATTACTCCTCACATTATTCACATATACCCTTAGAAAAAAATCCTGAGAAAATATTGTATTTTAAGCACATCCATGGCCACACTGCAGCCCAGCCCAAAGCAGTGTTTGCTGGGTAGAGGAGTAGAGCTGCTGTCACTTAAGGGGAGGGGGCCCGGGGCCCCCACTGGGCCCTTCCATCAGCCTGGGTAATTTTTACCCACAACCCCTTTCTCTCGGCACCCCTGATAATACCACACAGTAATGCCCCTTACACATGACACACATTATTAATTTCCTTATAAACATAATGTCCCTTACACATTATGCCAACCTTTATTAATGCCCTTCATACACATAATGACACACATAATGCTTCTTACACATATGTTGCACATTATTAATGCCCGGGAAACCGATCAAGACTCCAGAGGCTTGGCCTAGCGCATGCGCAGTATGTATGAAGTTACTGCACATGCGCTGGCCCCGTGCAGGGGACTCTGGAGTGCGGAGGCCAGGGAGCACGGCGGTGGCTGGGGACAGCAATGGCAGCGGAGGGAGGGGGGGCGCATTGCGGCAGCCCCCCTCCTCCATACTGGTAAGAGCCTCCACTGCAAATGTGCCAACTTCCTTGTACCAAGCAACAATAATGAAGCAACAATAATGAAGAAGACACTTGAACTGAAACAGTAGTGCAGAGAAAGGTATACTGAAACCTGTTCATCATACAATACACTTACAATAAGTAGATGTTTAACTCTTTGAGTGCCAAGTGACTTTGTCAAAATAGGTGTAAAAACTTGAAAAGCAAACATTCTTATTAATCATAATGACCTGTAATGTTTACCTTATATAGGAAATTTAATCTATTTTTTATACATTTTCTTATTTGAATTTATATAACAAATGCAAGCAATGATGGCATTTTAAGCGGATATTTTGCGCATCTCTCCCTGAGATGTTTCCACTCAAAGGGTTAAAACAGCAAAACAAAACTGGAACAAACAGGGCCTGATTAAGGGTTCCAGATGCCCTACGCCAATGAATTCTGCCCCGCATGCAAGCTGTGAATGGATGTTTATGCAAAATATCCATTCGCATGCATGGTGGGCGGGTGTTCGTGCAGGCGACTGGTGGCATTTAGATGACTAGCAAAGCTGTGAATTTTGAAGCTTTGCAGGTTAACCAGAATGACCTCCTAAATGTAATACTGTGCGATTTTTAGACGTGTGATTTTTTTGGACAAAAACTGGCAAACTTGCAGGTTTTGCACATGTGAATTGCGGTAAAATGTGCTTGTTTTCCACTGTCTAAAAAAATCGCACATTTTGCAAATGTATTAGGGTGCAAGTTTTCAATTTGCACCCTTAAAATGATCAAAAATCGCATAACGAATAAAACCAGGTCCAGTCTGGTGAGTTTGACAGAACCATGCACAGATCAGTGTGATCTGTGCATGGTTCTGTCCAAAAACTTGTTCTAAGGATAATAATAATAATAAAAAATGACGTGGTGTCCCCCCAAAGAATAACCAGCAACTGGCTCATTCTGCCAGTCCTGATTCCCCAAATACAGGGGGGAAAAGTTTGTCAGGTACCCCAGTATTCAAGAAACCAGCACCGGGCTCCAACAGTCAGCGATGTCATGCCACAGCCGGGGACACTTTTTATACACAATCATTCGGCCAAACATGACAACTGTGGAAGGGGTACCAGGGGGAGTGGGGACCCCCCAAGGCTTCACACGTCCAGGGCTGTAGAATGGGGCTGTCACCAGTGTCCCTAGGCGTTGCTGGGCTGATAAAATAAGTGTAAAATTAGATTAAAAAAACATTGCTTTTTACAGTAGAACTACAAGTCTCATAAGGCCTCCGCGCATGCTGGGACTTGGCGAACCACAAGTCCAAGCACAAGGTGCATTAATGGGTCCCTTAAGGTGCCCACAGACGCTACAATTGTACTGTGCTATGCGTTTTTGACTGTACAATGGTTCTATACAATTTTTCTTCCAGCTTGCTATGAGATGTGCACTTGGATGCATGTGATGAACCCATGTTTGTAATGTTAAATTTCAGATGTAGTCTAAAAAGTACGTGCAGCACGTACTTTTTTAGACATACAATATCGGGCTCCCGGGAACGCGCATCGCATCGCACAAGCCCATAAACACCATCCAATAATTGTACATAAGATGCAATTTGTGCTTAAAAAGTACAAAACGCATTCGATAATTGATGCGTCTGTGGGCACCTTTAGGCTTGCAGTTCCATGATTGGGATCCCGCTCAGCCCTGACTGACTGAAAGAATTTCTATGGGGACGAGGCCTGCTTTGCTTTAGGCTTCTCATTGGGGATGCTTTTAGCCAGTCAGGGCTGAGTGGGGTCCCCAGCATGGAGGTAAGCGGAATTCTCCGCTGTCAGTGCAGGGTGAGAAGTCCCGGAGGCCCAGCTTCATGGGAAGAAGGCAACAACAAGTAGTGAGTGCTAGATGAACCCTATATGTGTGGTGTTCCAGCAGCTAGCTAGGCGGGATTACCAATCCCAGTAGACAAGACAGAAAGAAACAGATAAAGATAGCGCTAGGAACAAATATTAATAATAATGATAATAAAAGCCAGTCAAAAAATGGATTATAATGAATATAACATACATTTTTATTTTTTTTAAAGTGCAAAAAACTGTAAAATAAGAAAAGTATTTTCTGGCTAAAAGCCTGATTGGTAGTCCACTGATATTCAATTGCTTTATAAGTGGTAGGCCAATAGTTGTTATTAGCTCACTGTGCAGGCTTCAATTAGAATTTGGTACACTCTATGTGGGTATCAATAAAGCAGACTTAATAGTCTGTCAAGATTAGCACTCCTCCAATCAAGTGGCTGGATACCATAGTCAGGGCAGGTAATACTTAAATAGTGGATGCAGCGAGCTAATAGATGCCAGAATACCTGGATACATAGGGCCTTATTTTGGTTCATTCTTTCTGACAAAATCCTTCTTAGATGGACAAAACCATGTGCACTGCAGGGGGGGCAGATGTAACATGTGCAGAGAGAATTAGATTTGGGTGAGTAATTTTGTTTCTGTGCAGGGAAAATACTGACTGCTTTATTTTTACACTGCAATATAGATCTCACTTTGAAGTAAAACCCCACCCAAATCTAATTCTCTCTGCACATGTTACATCTGCCCCACCTGCAGTGCACATGGTTTTGCCCATCTAAGAAGGATTTTGTCAGAAAGAATGAACCAAAATAAGGCCCATAGAGACCATACCCTGGTTCACAGTCCAGACTCCCGTGTGCCAGCCGGCGTTAGTTCGAAAATCGCCAGGAATCGCATGTGGTGTCTGATCCTAGTACATGTGTGAATTTCTGGAAAAAATGTCAAATGTGCGATATGATGCCAACTTTTTTTTTAGCTGTCTAAAAAATTGCAACCTACTGTATTACATCTCGCCAAAGATCTCATATGATTTTCTGGTAGTTATGTAATATCTGGGCGCCCGTTTTTTTCATCGCATCGCATGCAATATAGTGGCATACAATTCATGCAATGCGATTTTTAATTGTATAGTCACCCATGGGTGATTTCATACCCCCACTATCCAACTACGCATGGAGTTGATTTTATATAGTGTGGCAAGCGCAGCGAGCAACGGAGCCCGAAGCGTGGTGAGCGCAGCGAGCCCCGCGAGGGGACGCAGAATACATGTAAAGTAATCCTCGGCCCCTCGCGGGGCTCGCTGCGCTCACCACGCTTCGGGCTCGGTGGCACGCTACGCTCGCCACACTATATAAAATCAACTCCATGCGTAGTTGGATAGTGGGGGTATGAAATCCCCCATGGGTGACTATACAATTAAAAATCTGGTCTTTACAATCAAAAATCGCATCGCGCGCCCAGATAATACATAGGTACCGATTTTCTTTGTGCGTTTATTTTTACAAATTTGTTAAATGAAAACAAAAATGATCAAAAATGTTGTTCCTTTGCTTTAGAAAATAGATCACAATTTGATTGTGCAACTATGCAAACTAAAAAGTCAAAATTGTATGTTATGTTCTATACATGAGTATACATAGCCTCTGATTTTTTATTTCACAGATGCAAAAACATGCAGTGACTGCAACTCAACTGTCTCTGCTACGTGCAGCCAACAATCCGGCTATGTAACTTGCTCCTGCAAACCTAACGATGCCGGAGATGGTTTTAACTGCACAAAAAAAGTATTATGTAGCAGCTATCACTGCTGCCCAAAAGGATATTCCTGGGATTCAGAACAAAATCTATGTGTAGATATAAATGAATGCAGCAGTTCTACAACAAATGTGTGCACCACCAAATGTGTGAATTTGCCTGGCTCATATATGTGTCAAGACCCCCTTAACCAGCCATGTCCTATAAATAACTGTTCCACCGGTTACAGCTGTATAAAAGGTCCAACTAATACATTACAATGTGTTGATCCTTGTTCTAATTACCAAGTGATCAATGGAACAGATAATCTCTACACTATCAATTCCACTGGAAGGTTTACCACTGATAGATATTACTTTGGTTGGTACAGATATGCAAATGGCCTAAGGATAAGGGAAGGCTGTGTGGAAAAATTAAAATGTGGTTCCCTTCAGCCATACAGTATAAGCAGCCACCCAAGTATCGGCCAAGGTGTGGTATCAGTTCCTCTGAAAAGTAACACATTAACAGGCTGCTTTAATGGGTCTAGTATTTCCGTGAAAGCCTGTCCTGGAGGATATTACGTGTACAAGTTTGCGGGGCTTCTACTGGCCGAGGATTACTGCACAGGTGAGTTGAACACATGGATTTTTCCAGCATTGTATATGTCATACATTTATATGTATGTGATTATTCACTGAAAAAGTTATACAGGAGTTATTTAAGCATAAAATACAACATTTGGGAGCAAACCAGAAAAGTATGACATTTTGTACCAGATGATCCAGGCATTGGGTGTGTGTGTTGGGGGGGGGGGGGGGGGGGGGGGGGGGGGTAGGATGATTGCCCACTGTTAGACACACATCTTGTTCATCCATTGGCTGGCCACAACCTTCTCTCCAGGCTCAAGCTTTCAATTGGCTTCACCTCTCTTTCACTTCAGAAAGCCACAATCTCCTCTCCTCCCTGACTCCATAGTTAAACCTAATGTAGGTGTGTTTCGGGTGTTTTATGTTCGTGGACACCCAGATGGGTGGATTCCCATAAAAGTACTTCAAGTACTTAATGCACAGTATGGTCAGATATAAACATTATATACTTAAAAAAGGACTATGTTAATGAAATGAATGACAAACATTAAAGAAGAAAGGATCACATGGTTGTTATTGTGGTGTGCACATATAGCCTTAAAAGTTTCAGTATTTTTTTTTTAATCATGTACTGTAAAAGTTGGTCCTCAATTAAAAAACAAAAATATTTTTAAAGTGCAAAGATCACTATATATACTTAGCTAAAATAATATCTTGTGGCTAATTCAGAGTACACAGGGTCACCTGTGTACCTCAATAGCTACAACACTGGATGCAGCTGTGGTGTGAATATATACTAATGCGATGCAGAATACCCCAAAATGTTTAGTGTATTCAATGAATGAGGCCAATGAATTTGCATTAGAAGATACAAACCCAAGACTTGTCATGTCTACAAAACTGGACTAACATGCCCCATATTCTAAAACACTAATTATCGCCATCCCTGCATGCCCCCACACATATGCAGAATGTCAATAATGCTGTGGCTTCGGGAGCCCTACAAAGACCACTGCTTCCACTGATCTGAACACAGTGCTGATCCCGTTCATGGGCAGATCAATATCTTAATTAAAATGGTTCCGAGCGCTCATACTATATGTATATAAGATTTGTGGCACCTATAAAACATAAAAATAAAAATAAATCTAATAATACATTTTGTTTGTTATGTTTATAGCTCATTTAGGTTAATGTGGTTAAGAAGTGGAGATTAACTATCCACTGTGGTAGCCCAGATCATAATATCACCAGTAGGAAGCTATCCCTAGCAGATCCTAGGTCAGTTCTTCACAGCAGGGCTGGTAAACATAACAACCAAACTGTATTGGTAAATTATTTATTTTTTACAGGTGCCACAAATCTTGTACACACATTTAATAGGGGCAATCAGAGCGTTCTAAATTACATTATATTTAATTTTCGCGCAGCTGATACCTGTAAGAGCTATGATACAGTCAATTGCACATAATAATTACATCAATAACCATCAGATATGCACATAAACCATTGTGTTTTTCATTCGTTCCGATTTTTCTGACAGTCAAAAAAATATTTGGCCTATTTGAGGCACACGGGGTTGATGTTTCAACCTTCTATATAGAGGGGCTCTTAGGTTTAGGGGGTATGGTATAATTCCCCGACACTCAGATTGGGCTGGTTGGAACAAAATCCTGGTAATGGATGAGAGCAAATGACAGTTGACCATTTGCTTTGAAATGCTGGAAAACTGCCAAAAACTGTCACTCGTCCATTACCAGGTTTTTGTTCCAACCAGCCCAATCTGACAATAGATCTGTAGATGTATGGCCACCTAAAGTCAGAATTCCGACTATCGGGTTCCAGACACTTGGGATTCTGGTGTCATTGGAACATCTGTCAGTCATTCATTCATGCATCACCCATATTAGGAACAGCTGTGACAGGCATGAGCCACGTGTCAGCACCTTATTACAGCCTTGCGTGTTAAAGCAGCAATTTTTGTTAAATGCAACACCAACTTGGTGTAGCTTGTAAAATAATGTTTTTTTAAACTCTTCTGCTTTCATCGCCAAAATCTCACCACTTCCTACAACTTGCTGTATATAATATTTCCACTAAACTTCAGGGGCGAAATGTAATAGGGTGCGTTTTTTTTTTTTTTGCGATTTTTTCCGCAAAATATGCCGTTTTTGCCCATTTCCCGAAAATCGCATATTTTATAGGGTGCGATTTGCGGGAAAATCGCATTTTTTTAAGGTGCGATTTTTAGTTAGACTAAAGCTAGCTAGACTAAAAATCGCATCCAGATGTTTTCCCATTAAAAAGGATAGAAGTCGCATATTTAATGGGTTGCGATTTTTAGTAAAGCTTACTAAAAATCGCAAAAAAAATAGACCAGGTTTTGCCTGGCGCTTTTATCAGAAACATGCACAGATCATTGAGATCTATGCATGGTTCTGTTGTAAAAAAATAGTTAAAACAAAAAAAAAGAAAAAAAACGGCGTGCGGTCCCCCCTCCTAAGCATAACCAGCCCCGGGCTTAAAAAGCCGGTGCTGGTATAATAAAATCAAAGGAACAATCAAGTTGGGGTTCCCTGGATTTTATAAAACCAGCACCAGGCTCAAGGTCCGGCGCTGGTTCCCAAAATACGGGGGACAAAATGACTAGGGGTCCCCCGTATTTTAAGAACCAGCACTGGACACAACCAGCCAGCAGGGTAATGCCACAGCCGGGGGAAACTTATTATATAAGTTCCCGCGGCCAAAGCATTAACCCCCTGGCTGGTCAGCATGGGCAAGGGTCCTGGGGAAGTGGGGACCCCCCCAATGAAGGGGTCCCCCCCCCTCCAGGACTTACCAGCTCATGCTGATAGTCCGGGGCTGTCCTCCATGCCCCTGGGCTGTGGGCATGGAGCTGATGCTTTGTGTAAAAAAAAAGAATGATAACTATTGTTTTACACTGGCGAACTATGAGTCCTAGCAAGCCTACCCCGCATGCTGGGACTTATGGAACCACAAGTCCAAGCATGCGGGGCATTAAAGGGCCCGCTGGCACTTGTAGTTCTGCAGTGTAAAAAATAGTGCACAAAATCACACTGACACCCTGTAAAATAAAACTTTAATACACACAAAACACACACACACTGATACTTACCTACCTTGAGCCCGTAGGTCGGTCCCTGGATCCTGGATTCTTCCTCCGGGGCTCCAGTGCAGAAGAGTACGGTTCCGGGGCCTTGCTCCTGGTTCTGGGGCTTGTCCTGGGGTTCCGGGGCTCCTAGCGTGAAGAATCCGGGGTCCGGGATCCGTGGTAGTCCAGAGGGGTACCTAAGGAGGAAAATCCAACTCACCTGCTCCCCGGCGGCGACCTCCGGTGACAGCGCTGCTCCAGACTGGTACCCGGCTTGCAAGAGGTTGTCCGGCGCTGAGATGTTTCCTCCTCGCCGTCTCTGAACAGAATGATTTCTCGGCCAATCAGGAGCCGAGAAAGTCGGCTCCTGATTGGCCAGAAATCATTCTGAATATAGACGCCGAGGGAGTAACATCTCAGCTCTGGATGCGCCCTTTAATGCCCCGCATGCTGGGACTTGTGGTTCCCCAAGTCTCAGCATGCGGGGTAGGCTTGCTGGGACTCATAGTTCGCCAGTGTAAAACAATAGTTATCATTCTTTTTTTTACACAAAGCATCAGCTCCATGCCCACAGCCCAGGGGCATGGAGGACAGCCCCGGACTATCAGCATGGGCTGGTAAGTCCTGGAGGGGGGGGGACCCCTTCATTGGGGGGGTCCCCACTTCCCCAGGACCCTTGCCCATGCTGACCAGCCAGGGGGTTAATGCTTTGGCCGCGGGAGCTTATATAATAAGTTTCCCCCGGCTGTGGCATTACCCTGCTGGCTGGTTGTGTCCGGTGCTGGTTCTTAAAATACGGGGGACCCCTCGTCATTTTGTCCCCCGTATTTTGGGAACCAGCGCCGGACCTTGAGCCTGGTGCTGGTTTTATAAAATCCAGGGAACCCCAACTTGATTGTTCCTTTGATTTTATGATACCAGCACCGGCTTTTTGAGCCCGGGGCTGGTTATGCTTAGGGGGGGGACCGCACGCCGTTTTTTTTTTTTTTTTTTTACAACCAAAATCGCATATATGAAAATGCGCACATTTTCAGGACTGAAAATGCGCACATTTTCAGGACTAAAAATCGACCTAAATCGCGGCAAATCGCTTTTTTTGCCGCTAATTCGCATCTCATTACATATGCGAATTAGCGTAAAAAAATGCGATTTTTAAAGGTGCGATTTCTGGCGAGTTTGGAACTCGTCCAAAAATCGCAGCCTATTACATTTCGCCCCAGATATGTTTACTGTTCATTGTGTTTGAGGTTCTTGCTCTTTGTAAACTTGTTGCTGTAAATCCAATTATGACTAAACATTACACTTAGAGCATGTATTCCTGATTTAGTTTCAGGAAAGCTAATCCACCAGGACCGCAGTGCGCATGCACTGCAATGCTACTATAGCCCCTGGAGTCTACAGCATGATTGATGCTGCAGATGTTTGAGAATGGGTGCATATTTCAAAATGGAATCTGCTTTGGAGTTTTGGCGAAGCCAGTGCCTGTGTATTTATACGCAGATTCATTGGCTTTGGCAGGTAAACTTATTAGCGGACAGTCATGATTTCTCAGACGTTCTCAGACCGATGTGCGCAATGGTAATCCAATGCTGAAAACAGGTCAGAAAAGTCATTGGTAGTCATCCTTTTACAAAAGATGCCTCTGGTGGCATTTGCATATATTTAGGTCCTGGTTGGCATTACTGCCTCACAGCGATGAGGCTATGAGCTTAATTTCTTTCAAAGGTACTATGGGGGGATGCACTAACATCTGCAACCCCACTTCATTGGCATTTCCCGGGTTCTGCATTGTTAATAATCGCATATGCACTAACATATGTGATTATTAATGCAAAGGACAGCTCTTCTTTTAAGAACTGTCCTTTCCAAAACGGCTCCAGTGCCAGACTTCCTGGTCTGACCATGCACAGAGTGACGGATCCCTCAAACAGCACTGCTGTTTGAGGGATCCGTCAGGGATCACTGATGCTCAGAGGCTTCTCTAGAGTATCAACAGATTTTTCAGAGGACTCCCTCTGCACCAGAACCCGGTGTGCTGGATTTGGTGCTTTCAAAAACAAAGTAAATGGGGGTTTTACCGCATTTTCGCATTAGTGCATCCCGCCCTATGTGTGTAGAGTTTCTGTGTTCTCCCAAGTTTGTGTTGGGTTCCACTGATTGCTACAGTATCCTACTACACACCAGGGGCCTAATTCAGAACTGATTTTATGGCACATATGGTTTGCTAATGGGCAAAACCAGGTGCACTGCAAATGGGACAGATGTAACAAGCAGAAAGATTTGGGTGATTTTGTTTTTGTGCAGGAAAAATAGTGGCTGCTTTATTTCTACAGTGATATTATGATTTCAGTTTGAACACATCTCACCCAAATCTAACTCTCTTTGCACCTGTTACATCTGACCCACCTGCAGTGCACATGGTTTTGTCCATTAGAAAACAAAGGGGGTGATTCATGTTGGCTCAGTAAGCAGCGAAAATCACTGCTTACCAAGTGCCGAAACATCACCCCAATGTATACCCCGCCCCCACTGGCAATTCCCCTTGGTACCATGCGTACGCTAGCAGGAGAAATCATTCTATGGTTGCTGACCATCAAATGATTTCTCCTGCCTTTAGAAATAAAAGTCAGTTAAAACTAGAGATGTGCAGGCTCTGATTTACTCTGATTTACTCTGATTTCAAAGCAGGATCTTATTGGCTATATATTATCAACTGTCATCAACTGTCATGTGATTTGGGACAGCCAATAAGATCCTGCTTTGAAATCAGAGTAAATCAGAGAAAATCAGAACCTGCACATCTCTAGTTAAAACTGACTTTTATTTCCTTCGGTGTTCGCCGAAGACGGGGTGGGCTAAGATGTCATGTTGACATCAGCTGCTAACCACACCCCCTCCCCCCCCCCCGGCAGGCATCCGCCCACCTGTGCTCCCATATGAATGCCCAGAGTTTTCATGGGGAAGCTCATAAACACTGGGTGTTCCCATGGGTGAGCCCCGTTTCCGCCCCTGCCCGTCCCCTGCCCTCCCTCCCGGCATGGAACAGCCCAGCGAGTAAGTAAAGCTGTTTATTTTTTTTTTTTTTAAATTGAATATTTTTATTGTATTTTTCAAACAAGCTCATATGAAGACAATATGTAAAATATTACAACATGTAAAATCAAACAGAAAGTTAAATATACATGAGGTAGTAAAATGTATATAGGATAAATAATAATGTATCGCCTCTCTTTGTCCGTAAAAGTGAAATACTGGAGGCGCCACATTCTTCCAACCAAAGCCACTTATTGCCGAGGTGTGCACATGCGCAAATATGCACTGGCACATGCGCAGACCCCCCAACATTGAAATGGGGCCAAATTTGGCCCCTTCCAAATTATGTTGATTCAGAGCCCAAATGTGAGATGATGTCGGAATTAGGCCCCGAATGCATAAATTAAGTTAGCTTCTGAAAATGAACCATACTATGTACAGTATATATGTCCACATGGTAGGAGATATAGATTGTAAACTCCAGGGTCATGGACTAAAATGAATAACTTTATAAAATAACTAATAATACAAATAATATCCAATTAAATAAATGTAAACTGTGTGGTATCAACGTTTTTTTTCTGTGCATGCTCAAATCCTCCAGAAAATGTCACCAGCTATATTTTTAATATGATTCATGTGGTGGAGAGGTAAGTATATGCAGAAGATACTGAGTGTGCAACATGGGATTGCTTGAACCCAGGGGTCTGTGGGCACTGCACACCATGAAGGTAACAGGTAAATGTTTGTCTTAGTTCTCATATTTAGTATTCAGAACCAATCAAATCTATATCATAGGATATCATGCATTGATATTAATGCAGTATTTATTTATTTTTTCTATTCTTGCAGAAATATCACCTCCATTAACCACACCACCTACTACTACTACCCCCACAACCACCACCACTACCACCACAACCACCACAACCACTACACCAACCACCACTACCACTACTCCAACTACCACAACCACCACTCCAACCACAACCACTACCACTCCAACAACAACCACTACAACCACTACCACTCCAACGACTACCACAACAACCACTCCAACCACAACCACTACCACTCCAACAACAACCACTCCAACCACTACCACTCCAACGACTACCACCACAACCACTACTCCAACCACCACTACCACTACTCCAACTACCACAACCACCACTCCAACCACAACCACTACCACTCCAACAACAACCACTCCAACCACTACCACTCCAACGACTACTACAACAACCACTCCAACCACAACCACTACCACTCCAACAACAACCACTCCAACCACTACCACTCCAACGACTACCACAACAACCACTCCAACCACAACCACTACCACTCCAACAACAACCACTCCAACCACTACCACTCCAACGACTACCACCACAACCACCACAACCACTACTCCAACCACCACTACCACTACTCCAACTACCACAACCACCACTCCAACCACAACCACTACCACTCCAACAACAACCACTCCAACCACTACCACTCCAACGACTACCACAACAACCACACCAACCACAACCACTCCAGCCACCACTACCCCCACTCCAACCACAACCACTCCAGCAACCACTACCACCACTCCATCTACAATTGCCATTCCAACTACCACCCCCACTCCAACCACTACTCCAACCACAACAACTCCAGCCACCACTACCCCCACTCCAACCACAACCACTACAGCCACCACTACCCCCACACCAACCACAACCACTCCAGCCACCACTAACCCCACTCCAACCACAACCACTCCAGCAACCACTACCACCACTCAATCCACAACTGCCATTCCAACTACCACCACCACTCCAACCACAACCACTATAGCCACAATCATTCCAACCACTACCACTCCAACGACTACCACAACAACCACTCCAACCACAACCACTCCAGCCACTACCACCACTCCAACCACAACCACTCCAGCCACCACTACCCCCACTCCAACCACAACCACTCCAGCCACCACCACCCCCACTCCAACCACAACCACTCCAGCCACCACTACCCCCACTCCAACCACTCCAGCCACCACTACCCCCACTCCAACCACAACCACTCCAGCCAACACTACCCCCATTCCAACCACAACCACTTCAGCCACCACTACCCCCACTCCAACCACAACCACTCCAGCCACCACTACCCCCACTCCAACCACAACCACTCCAGCCACCACTACCCCCACTATAACCACAACCACTCCAGCCTCCACTACCCCCACTCCAACCACAACCACTCCAGCCACCACTACCCCCACTCCAACCACAACCAGTCCAGCCACCACTACCCCCACTCCAACCACAACCACTCCAGCCACCACTACCCCCACTCCAACCACAACCACTCCAGCCACCACCACCCCCACTCCAACCACAACCACTCCAGCCACCACTACCCCCACTCCAACCACAACCACTCCAGCCACCACTACCCCCACACCAACCACAACCATTCTAGCCACCCCCCATTACAGCACAGCACTGCCATCTACTATACTATCAACAATACAACCTAATGAGAACATAACTGTCACAACAGTTCACAGCACAAGTATATTAAGTGTCAAAGTTTCATCAAAATTAATAAATAACAAAGAACACAAAAGCCTAGAAATAAATGAAACCACCATTGTTAAAGTTGAGATGAAGACCATCAGCTTTACAGAAATCTACACTAAAACCACAAACTCCATATCCCCTACTTCAATTCAAATTCATGTTGGTGGTGAAGAACCTGAAACCTTTAGTGACCACACAGATACTTTGATTACCACTACTGAAAACAGAAAACCAAACAGAAAACAATTTAATCCTGAGGCATACTGCAGTAAACCAGCAAAGATCAATACCATCACAGAGACACCTGTCAATGCTGAAAAAAGCTGTTCCATGCAATCATCATCTTCCACCACAACAACAACAACCACTACTACCACCGAGGAAGTCATTGTGCTAGGTCCTGATGGACTGTCCAAGTATTGTGCTTACTAATAATGCTGTTACAGTATATCTCAAGTGCCAACATTATTTTTATTATTTGTGACAACTTAAAAGATGGAATTAAGGTAGACTGCAATATTCTTGCTTACTAAATGGTATATAACTTTATTTTATGAGTATACTGTTGTCATATGTTATAA
This sequence comes from Crinia signifera, assembly GCF_055691185.1. Lineage (NCBI taxonomy): Eukaryota > Metazoa > Chordata > Amphibia > Anura > Myobatrachidae > Crinia > Crinia signifera. Next base: position 181,599,601 of record NC_139218.1, read on the forward strand.
ATTAGTAGTTAATAAAATGGTAAGATGTAATAAAGTAATTCCGTTACATTTAAGGGGGCTTAAGTAATATTTACATAACACCAGGTTGATGTTGTCTTTATATAATTGCATAAAAGGTGCATAGAACAAAAGAAGAAAGAAGTATTTTGAACATACCTGTCTGAAAATGTCAAGCTTTCTTGTAAGATAATACATACAATAACACAACTGGTCAGGGCTGGTGCATCCTTCCTGCTCCCACCATCCACACACTGGGCTGGATTCAGACCTGATCACTGCTGTGCGAATTTGATGCACTGCCTATGCATATGGGCCGCAATGCGCTTGTGCGATGCTTGATAATAAAGAAATCTTGCTACTTTTTTCCTTCGCTAGCCTGTCACAAGGTGATTGACAGAAAGCCGGAGTCTTGGACTGTTAACCAGACATTTTTTGGTTGTGCTAAGAAAAATGCAGGTGAGCCAGAAAAAATGCTAGCCGTGCCTAGGATAATGCATGTGTTCCCAATCATTTTAAGGGAGTGTGTGTGAGACTGTACGCCTGTATTCATTGCAGCTGCTGAGTAAGTAGCTTATGATGACTGGTGCCCAGTGGAAAATTTATTGGTGAGCATCTAAAGCAGTGGTTCCCAACCTTTTTTCTCTCCCGTACCCCTTGATTAGGCTTTTCATTGATAAGTACCCCCTCCTCTCATTTTTAAATATGGACAGTACTTAGTGGTATGCAGATTCTTCTGCATGTCCTTATATTAAGGAGGAGCGGAGGAGTAGTATACAGCAAGGAATCATGCCCTTCTGTGTCTAGACACTGGTTGTGTACTATCTCCAGGATTCCCGCTAACACTGGTAGGATTAATGCCTCTGCTTCCTCCACCTTTGGTAGTGCTGGGCAGATGAAGGCTGATGTCTGAGGGCAGTGCGGGAAGCTCCCAGTGGATTGCTGGTCAGGCATATGACACAACATGGTTTGTCTCCATGGCAATGGGTCTTCTTCAGCCATCAAAATATCTTTTCATTGTCCGCCATTACCAATATTATTTTCAAGTACCCCCAACTGGTCTGCAGAGTACCCCCAGGGGTACTAGTACCCCAGGTTGGGAACCACTGATCTAAAGAAGGGTTTTGCACTTTTCCGCTCAGCTGCAAAGTCTAGCTGTAAACATCTATTCGCACTGCATACACATTAATTCGCAAGGCGGAATTTCACTATAGTGGGGTGATATCTAACAGCAATCAGGTCTGAATTGGGCCCATTAACACCTATTTTCCAAAACTTCAGGTGAAAGTGTGGATGTGGTGTCTTACAAGTTCAACATCTGCCGATTGCATTAAGTTCAACAGGGATGCCTCTACAATGAGGCCTACACACGTAGCGATAAAGGGCTCTGACTTAATTTGACTAGATCATTCGATTAAACACACATCGCTGTGTGTGTAGGGCCCATAGCAATTTGCGTTACTATTGCCAGGAGATGTATAACAGCCTGCTGGATAGATCACTTATCAAGAGACTGCAGATATTATTTACAGTTTCTTATTTATTTACAGTTTCTTATATAGCGCAGTATATTCTGTTGCGCTTTACAATTGGAAACAACAGTGATTAAACAAACTGGGTAGATACAAACCAACATGGAGGGAGGACCCTGCTCGTAAGCTTACAATCTATATCCCATGGTTTGTGTAGTGGGCGATAGCGATCAGTGATCTGCATTAACTTGCTAAGCCTAAATCTCCCATACTTAATTTACTTGCTTAACTTCAACAACCCCCCATTACAGCACAGCACTGCCATCTACTATACCAACAACAATACATCCTAATGAGAACATAACTGTCACAACAGTTCACAGCACAAGTATATTAAGTGTCAAAGTTTCATCAAAATTAATAAATAACAAAGAACACAAAAGCCTAGAAATAAATGAAACCACCATTGTTAAAGTTGAGATGAAGACCATCAGCTTTACAGAAATCTACACTAAAACCACAAACTCCATATCCCCTACTTCAATTCAAATTCATGTTGGTGGTGAAGAACCTGAAACCTTTAGTGACCACACAGATACTTTGATTACCACTACTGAAAACAGAAAACCAAACAGAAAACAATTTAATCCTGAGGCATACTGGAGTAAACCAGCAAAGATCAATACCATCACAGAGACATCTGTCAATGCTGAAAAAAGCTGTTCCATGCAATCATCATCTTCCACCACAACAACAACCACTACTACCACCGAGGAAGTCATTGTGCTAGGTCCTGATGGACTGTCCAAGTCTTGTGCTTACTAATAATGCTGTTACAGTATATCTCAAGTGCCAACATTATTTTTATTATTTGTGACAACTTAAAAGATGGAATTAAGGTAGACTGCAATATTCTTGCTTACTAAATGGTATATAACTTTATTTTATGAGTATACTGTTGTCATATGTTATAAATTAGTAGTTAATAAAATGGTAAGATGTAATAAAGTAATTCCGTTACATTTAAGGGGGCTTAAGTAATATTTACATAACACCAGGTTGATGTTGTCTTTATATAATTGCATAAAAGGTGCATAGAACAAAAGAAGAAAGAAGTATTTTGAACATACCTGTCTGAAAATGTCAAGCTTTCTTGTAAGATAATACATACAATAACACAACTGGTCAGGGCTGGTGCATCCTTCCTGCTCCCACCATCCACACACTGGGCTGGATTCAGACCTGATCACTGCTGTGCGAATTTGATGCACTGCCTATGCATATGGGCCGCAATGCGCTTGTGCGATGCTTGATAATAAAGAAATCTTGCTACTTTTTTCCTTCGCTAGCCTGTCACAAGGTGATTGACAGAAAGCCGGAGTCTTGGACTGTTAACCAGCCATTTTTTGGTTGTGCTAAGAAAAATGCAGGTGAGCCAGAAAAAATGCTAGCCGTGCCTATGATAATGCATGTGTTCCCAATCATTTTAAGGGAGTGTGTGTGATACTGTACGCCTGTATTCATTGCAGCTGCTGAGTAAGTAGCTTATGATGGCTGGTGCCCAGTGGAAAAATTATTGGTGAGCATCTAAAGCAGTGGTTCCCAACCTTTTTTCTCTCCCGTACCCCTTGATTAGGCTTTTCATTGATAAGTACCCCCCCTCTCATTTTGAAATATGGACAGTACTTAGTGGTATGCAGATTCTTCTGCATGTCCTTATATTAAGGAGGAGCGGAGGAGTAGTATACAGCAAGGAATCATGCCCTTCTGTGTCTAGACACTGGTTGTGTACTATCTCCAGGATTCACGCTAACACTGGTAGGATTAATGCCTCTGCTTCCTCCACCTTTGGTAGTGCTGGGCAGATGAAGGCTGATGTCTGAGGGCAGTGCGGGAAGCTCCCAGTGGATTGCTGGTCAGGCATATGACACAACATGGTTTGTCTCCATGGCAATGGGTCTTCTTCAGCCATCAAAAGACCTTTTCATTGTCCGCCATTACCAATATTATTTTCAAGTACCCCCAACTGGTCTGCAGAGTACCCCCAGGGGAACTAGTACCCCAAGTTGGGAACCACTGATCTAAAGAATGGTTTTGCACTTTTCCGCTCAGCTGCAAAGTCTAGCTGTAAACATCTATTCGCACTGCATACACATTAATTCGCAAGGCGGAATTTCACTATAGTGGGGTGATATCTAACAGCAATCAGGTCTGAATTGGGCCCACTAACACCTATTTTCCAAAACTTCAGGTGAAAGTGTGGATGTGGTGTCTTACAAGTTCAACATCTGCCGATTGCATTAAGTTCAACAGGGATGCCTCTACAATGAGGCCTACACACGTAGCGATAAAGGGCTCTGACTTAATTTGACTAGATCATTTGATTAAACACACATCGCTGTGTGTGTAGGGCCCATAGCAATTTGCGTCACTATTGCCAGGAGATGTATAACAGCCTGCTGGATAGATCGCTTATCAAGAGACTGCAGATATTATTTACAGTTTCCTATTTATTTACAGTTTCTTATATAGCGCAGTATATTCTGTTGCGCTTTACAATTGGAAACAACAGTGATTAAACAAACTGGGTAGATACAAACTGACATGGAGGGAGGACCCTGCTCGTAAGCTTACAATGTATATCCCATGGTTTGTGTAGTGGGCGATAGCGATCAGTGATCTGCATTAACTTGCTAAGCCTAAATCTCCCATACTTAATTTACTTGCTTAACTTAAATCTTCCATACTTAATCGCTATGCACATCGCTATGCACATCACTTTCTGAGTGAGATAGATTCAGGGAAGCTCACTGGGAATCTCTCATGCTGAATCTCCCATGCTACAGATGGAGCCCCTCTCATTATTGGCCGGCTCTCGCCAGACCTTCCTCGCTGGCGAGAGCCGGCCGAGAGGGACTCCATTAAACTGGGACGTTGCGTGCGTCTCACGTGCACGCGCGTCCCAAGTCTCTTAACGTCTGGGTGACGGGACCCTGCCCGTCTCTGCTTCAGGGAAATGGGCAGGGTTAGGGGGAGATCGGGGCGGCGAGGGGAACCGCCGGCGGGGACCCGGGAGGCGCTCCATTGCCACGGGGTGCATGAGCTTCTCATCTGCTCGCAGTAACATTAGACACACTGGTGCAAATCTACCATGTATTGGAAACATAAATCATGTTTCATGCCTATTTGCACACTTTTCTTGAATACACATATTACTGTATGATTCATACTTTGTAATACAGAAACTATATCTATAGAATATTAAACAGATACAGTATGTTTGAAATATAAAAGCATTTTGCAGTATTTAAAAAAAAATAAGATTATCCAAATTTTAATTTATAATCTACACGTAATCATTACCTGACGCTTATTAACTATCTGACCCGCCTGGCGTTGCCCGTGACAACCTTGTTTTTTTTTTTTTTTTTTAAATTGCTGTAAAATGTTGTCTTATGCTGCATTTATGGCTCAAGATTGTAATTTATTAAAACCTCCACCATAATGTTAGAATGTGTTTGCATTGATACTCAATGCCAGCAATGAAATCAGGGGTGGTGTTGTTGTTGTTTGAAACGCACCACTCCTGACTTGATTGCTGGTGTGTGTTGATGAATTCCACATCCACTTCTGAGATTTAGCACCTATGATGCATTTATTTTTGTGTGTTTGTGTGCGTTGTACTGTTTTTGTGTGTGTGTTGTAGTGTATGTGGGTGGGTGTACTGTGGTGTGGTGTGTTGTGTTGTATCTGTCCAATGTGTGTGTGAGGTTCGTTACCTATAAATATGTGTGTGCAATGGTCGAAGTGGAAATTTTGAAGTGGGGGTATGGTAAGGTATGGGAAATTAAAGGCTGAAGTTATGTGCACACTCCAGAAAAAGAGGGTGCCGCCACTTAAAAGGGGGCATGTCCTTGTGTGTAGTGTACCATGCTGTATGCCCCTTATACACATTGTGCAAAACATTAGTAGACCCCCTTACACTTGCCCCTTAATTATGCCATGCAGAAAGAGCCAAAATTCCCCTTATGCGACACAGAATGAGCAAAAATATTCACATCATACAGATGGAGTGCCTCTCGCTATTGCTCTGCCAGCGCCAGAATCTGGCCGCTGGCGATCGCCGGCGGAGAGGCGCCCCATCTGACTGAGACACACGTGCGTCTCACATGCACGCACGTCTCAGTTTCCTGTCGGTGGAGGGACAAGAACCCTGTCTGTCTCTGCTTCAGGGAGACAGACAGGGTTGGGGGGGGGGGGGCGGCAAGGCGGCGGGGACCCGGGGCGACCCTCGGCGAGGCGACGGGGACCCGGGGGAGCCCCGTTGTAAGGCGATGCGCGCTCATCTTGTACGCGCACGTCCCCTTACGGTGGCTGGCGGGGGATGGTGGCTGGCGAATCTTCTTCCATCCCCTGCAATAGCGAGAGGCGCTCCATCTGTACCACCCGGAAAGAGCCAAAATTCCCATTATGCTACATACATGTACATTGAGCCAAAATTCACATTATGCAATATGGATTGAGGCAAAATTCACATCATGCCACCTGGAATAAGCCCAAATTCACATCATGCCTCCCGGATAGAGCCAAAATTCACATTATGCCACACAGAAAGTGCCAAAATTCACTTTATGCCACACGGATTGAGCAAAAATTCACATTATGCCACCTGGATTGAGCCAAAATTCACATTATGCCACATGGCTGGGTGACGCATGGACAGAGATGGTAGGGTGATACAGGGGCAGAGATGGCAGGGTGATGCAGGGACAGAGATGGCGGGGTTATGCAGGGACAGAGATGGCTGGGTGATGCAGGGACAGAGAGGGTGGGGTGATGCAGGGGCAGAGATGGCGGGGTGATGCATGGACAGAGATGGCGGGGTGATGCAGGGACAGAGATGGCGGGGTGACGCAGGGACAGAGATGGTGGGTGATGCAGGGACATGCACCTCTATGTCACACTACATGTCACATTCATCCCACCTGCTACCTGTCACATTCATCTGACCTGGCTCCTGTACATCAATGAGGGAAGCCCAACCTCCAGATCGCAGCATCCTGTGGTCAGTATGGAGGTTGGACGGGGGTCACACACAGCCTCCGCTGCTGTCTGCTGTACTCTGCAGACAGCAGCGAAGTAAGGGAGGAGGTGAATGGATGTCTGGCTGGCGAATCTTCTTCCATCCCCTGCAATAGCGAGAGGCGCTCCATCTGTACCACCCGGAAAGAGCCAAAATTCCCATTATGCTACATACATGTACATTGAGCCAAAATTCACATTATGCAATATGGATTGAGGCAAAATTCACATCATGCCACCTGGAATAAGCCCAAATTCACATCATGCCTCCCGGATAGAGCCAAAATTCACATTATGCCACACAGAAAGTGCCAAAATTCACTTTATGCCACACGGATTGAGCAAAAATTCACATTATGCCACCTGGATTGAGACAAAATTCACATTATGCCACATGGCTGGGTGACGCATGGACAGAGATGGTAGGGTGATACAGGGGCAGAGATGGCAGGGTGATGCAGGGACAGAGATGGCGGGGTGATGCAGGGACAGAGATGGCTGGGTGATGCAGGGACAGAGAGGGTGGGGTGATGCAGGGGCAGAGATGGCGGGGTGATGCATGGACAGAGATGGCGGGGTGATGCAGGGACAGAGATGGCGGGGTGACGCAGGGACAGAGATGGTGGGTGATGCAGGGACATGCACCTCTATGTCACACTACATGTCACATTCATCCCACCTGCTACCTGTCACATTCATCTGACCTGGCTCCTGTACATCAATGAGGGAAGCCCAACCTCCAGATCTCAGCATCCTGTGGTCAGTATGGAGGTTGGACGGGGGTCACACACAGCCTCCGCTGCTGTCTGCTGTACTCTGCAGACAGCAGCGAAGTAAGGGAGGAGGTGAATGGATGTCTGTGTGCGGCATCCATTCACCTCGCAGGGTGTGCAAAGGGGCTGGGGGCAGCCCAGCAGCTTACATTGGTGCTGGGTTTGCCCCCAGGGTGATGATCGGCGGTCCTGGCAGGGGTGATCGCGGTCCCAGCGCTTGGAGATGATGTAATCTTCAAGCGCCACCTCCGTCTACACTGCAGGTAGGCACCACAGTGTAAACCAGCGGTGGGCAACTATTTTGGCTGGGGGGCCGCTTATCAAAACCAGAAAATATTCGAGGGCACACATAATCACAAAATGCTTTAAGATTTTTATCAAGAATATTTGTTATGAATGTTACAAGACATACAGAATATATATACACACACTTATACATTATAGATTTAACGGTACTTGTTTCCTATCTGGGCGCCCGTCGCGGGCATCGCGGGTACATTTATGTATGGCCGCGACGCGACCGACGCGATGCCCGCGATTTCCCATTGAAACCAATGTTAAACTTGGAAATCGTGTCGGTCGCGTCGCGGCCGGCCATAAATGTACCCGCGATGCCCGCGACGCGATGCTCCCGATTTCCCATAGGAATCAATGTTAAAAGCCGCGATGGACCCGATTTTACTGTTAAATGCCTCAACCCACCCGATTTGGCCATAGGAATCAATGTTAAATGGGCCACAGAGCCCATTAACCCTTAAATGTCCCCCCCAATTTTTGACGCCACCCCACGATCGACGCCAACCCGAAGCGTGGCGAGCGCAGCGAGCCCGCGAGGGGCGGCGGTACGCGTCCTCCGACCTTTTCATGCCCTACTATCCACTAGGGCGTGGTGTGAGAATATAATAGTGTGGCGAGCGCAGCGAGCCACCGAGCCCGAAGCGTGGCGAGCGCAGCGAGCCCCGCGAGGGGACGCGGATACCTTCACAGTTATGCGCGTCCCCTCGCGGGCTTCACAGTGAAGGTATCCGCGTCCCCTCGCGGGGCTCGCTGCGCTCGCCACGCTTCGGGCTCGGTGGCTCGCTGCGCTCGCCACACTATTATGTTCTCACACCACGCCCTAGTGGATAGTAGGGCATGAAAAGGTCGGAGGACGCGTACCGCCGCCCCTCGCGGGCTCGCTGCGCTCGCCACGCTTCGGGTTGGCGTCGATCGTGGGGTGGCGTCAAAAATTGGGGGGGACATTTAAGGGTTAATTTGCCCTATTTGGCCCCAAATCGGGTCCATTGAGGCATTTAACAGTAAAATCGCGGTCAATCAGGATTTTTAACATTGTTCCCTATGGGAAAATCGCGGTCATCGCGGGCATCGCGGCCATCCCAATTTACCCGCGATGACGGCGATTTTTACCCCCGATGACCGCGATTTTGATCGTGGGCGCCCAGATAGGAAACAAGTACCGATTTAACGTCGACCCGCTCATCGCATGCAGTACCTGTACTTTCATTAAAAAGACCTCTGGAGTGATGCGGATCCTTCCCACAGTATCCACACACCACCGCGGACACCCGGGCAGTTACCCAGGAGAGTGAGTGCCGGTTCGTCCACCACATATATATATATATACAGATATTGGTACCTGCACTCGCACACACCAGGAGACAATTTTTTGGGGTGCCCCAAGGTCACACCGTAGTGTGCCAAATATACAATCCAAATTCCCCTTGTGGGGGGAAGCAAGGAGCACTCGCCAATGTCACAAAGAATTTTATATTTATTCAAAAAGACAAAAATAGCAAAAATATACCAAGTGATGCTTTCAAAAAACGACCAAAGAATTACCTCCTCCGACGTTTTGATCCTGCTTAGAGGACCTTTTTCAAGGAGAGATGTAGCAAAGTCACGGTCAAAAAAAGTCAAATTAGGGCCACCAGTATAGAGGTTAATCCGCTGCTGCTGTCAGACACCTACTAACAAGCCGCCCCTTCCCGGATTTATATACCCATTCTAGGCGCCAAAGTCAAATAGAGAGAGCCTCCCTGTAAACACAGCGGCGTGCAATCACCACCGTCGCGTGCATCAGACAGGGGCTTCCGGTCTATGGAATGCAAGCTGCTCGCCGGCTTCCGCCGGGTGACACGCAAGCTGTTTCCATGTTACCAGATCCTCCTGCCCGTGCCGCGTCCAGCGTTGCAGCCGTCGGCGTCAGAAAGTATAGCTCTAATTAATACTTAAAACAAGCCCACATCCTATATACTGTAAATGCGCTGTATGACAATACCAGTGCCTATGTTTCATCACTATATGACAGAAAATAGAGACATAGAAAATGTGCACATATATGTATGTGTTATGCTGCTACTAGATATACCGCAGATGACAGAGTGATGTAGGCAACCTATGTATGTACAGACTAGGTGAAGATTAGGTATAGGATGGGGTTTGTAGTCAATAGGGTTAGTTTATTTACAAAAAAAGGCGTGGGTAAGACCGGGACTGAGGTAATGCACAATCGTAGAACACACTACTTCATGACAAAGTGAAAAAACTAGAAAAAATTCCAAAAACTTGGGAAAAAAACAGAAAAAGTTATGGCAACAATACACACTGACAATAGTAGGAATAAAAAATCAATACAAAATAAAAAATAAAAAATAAATATATATCTATATGTCCATGTCAAAAGAGTTCAACCTGCAAAAATGATGAAAAATTATGAAAAATGGAAAACATGGAAAAATGAAAAAATGAAAAAATGGAAAACTGAAATTGAGGGTCATGAGTGACCATCCGACCAGAATCGTCCAAGTGATCCAGTTGACGCTGTATATGTAAAGGTAAAGTCTTCGCATAATCTGTGTTCATCTTAGAAAGATGGAGAGTGGATTGTTCTCATTCATCCCCCTGGGGGAGATAGTGTCCAGAATGTGGATCCATTTGCTTTCACACTTTCGTAGTTGTAGTACCCTGTCTCCACCACGTGGGGAGGGAGGGATCCAATCGATAAGTCGACATCTCAAGGTAGAAGTTTGGTGTCCGGCCTGTAGGAAATGGCGGGGAACAGGTTGCTCTGCCTTTCCTGTTTCAATGGCCGTTCTGAGGGAGTGGCGATGGTTCGCCATTCTTTCTGTAAATTTCCTGGATGTCATGCCGACATATATAAGGCCGCAGGGACATTGCAAGGTGTAGATGACATGGTCCAGCTTACAGTGCAGTCTGTATTTTATCTTTATGGGTTTCCCTGTATGTGGGTGTGGAAACGTTGGGCCCGTTAGCATACCGTTGAAGGTCGTGCACCCAGTAACCTGTAGCAGCCAGGTTTCCTGCTGTGTAGCCAGGTGACACCTGAATCATCAGAGGGGTTCGCCATTGGTCGCATTAAGATCTGTTTCAGATTTGGGCCCCTTCGGTATGCCATCATAGGTTGTCCATAATGGTGAAGTTTAAGTGCATTATCAGATGCTACGATGGGCCAGTGTCTAATAATAACAACTTGGTGATACGGCCGGCCGACAAAGGCGGAGCCGTAGTAGTCCAAAACTGGTCCGATTACCATACCGAGATCATGAATCAACTGAGTGATACCAATACGTACTCACCAGTCTCCTCCAACCCCATACCCTCATTCAAAAAGAGGGTTGACGCAGTCCTGACAGGGGCACTTTCAGCGGGGTGGATAGACAAAGACACATTTGACTTTCTCACTGTGGATCACCCTGTATGCCCCATCCTGTACACCCTCCCCAAGGTGCATAAGTCCTGCACTCGCCCACCAGGTAGGCCTATCATTTCGGCCCGCAAATCCCTCCTTCAACCTCTGGCCATATATGTGGATAAATATCTTCAGCCATTGGTAACTGGTGGTGAGAGTTACGTGCGGGACACATCGGATTTCATGAACCAGCTCTTGTTGATGGATTTCAGGGAGACATCCTTTCTTTTCGCCACAATGGACATCCACTCCCTGTATACGGTGATCCCTCACAGAGATGGCCTAAGAGTATTGGCTAATGCCCTTGACAAACGATTGACGCTATCACCTCCTACCTCTTTCCTCACCGAGCTTGCGGAGCTCGTGTTGACATGCAACCATTTCATGTACCATAATGCGTACTATGTGCAGATAGCTGGTGCTGCAATGGGGTCAAATTTGGCCCCATCCTATGCATGCCTTTACATGACAGACTATGAAACAACGCACATCTACCCTGCATATCAACAGCATCTTTTGCTATATAAGCGTTACATCGATGACGTCTTTGTACTCTGGAATGGATCTAGGGCGGAATTCGAATCAATGACAAATCACTTAAATCAAATGGGGCACCCAGTGAAGTTCACGTACCAAGTTGATGCTTTGTCCATTAATTTTTTGGACATAAACATTACCAATATCGATGGAAAATTACAAACTTGCCTATTTAACAAGGAAACAGATCGCAACACGTTGCTATTAAATTCCAGTCAACACCCACCCACGCTTAAAGAAAACCTCCCGGTCTCCCAATTTATGAGAGTCATACGAAACAATACTGACCCCACGAAAATGGAGATACAACTCAAGACTATGTCCGCGAAATTCCAGCAACGAGGATACGACATTGACACAATTAATTGCTGCCTTCACAAAGCAAGGACCAACATGAGGAAAAGAAACCTCGGTGATATCAATCTGAAAACCCCTGATAAACAGAAGAAAGATCGGATGATCTTTGTTAACACCTATGACCATACCTCCCACCAGATCCAGAAGAGTATAAGACGCCACTGGCCCATCGTAGCATCTGATAATGCACTTAAACTTCACCATTATGGACCACCTATGATGGCATACCGAAGGGGCCCAAATCTGAAACAGATCTTAATGCGACCAATGGCGAACCCCTCTGATGATTCAGGTGTCACCTGGCTACACAGCAGGAAACCTGGCTGCTACAGGTGTACTGGGTGCACGACCTGCAACGGTATGCTAACGGGCCCAACGTTTCCACATACAGGGAAACCCATAAAGATAAAATACAGACTGCACTGTAAGCTGGACCATGTCATCTACACCTTGCAATGTCCCTGCAGCCTTATATATGTCGGCATGACATCCAGGAAATTTACAGAAAGAATGGCGAAACATCGCCACTCCCTCAGAACAGCCATTGAAACAGGAAAGGCAGAGCAACCTGTTCCCCGCCATTTCCTACAGGCCAGACACCAAACTTCTACCTTGAGATGTCGACTTATCGATTGGATCCCTCCCTCCCCACGTGGTGGAGACAGGGTACTACAACTACGAAAGTGTGAAAGCAAATGGATCCACATTCTGGACACTATCTCCCCCAGGGGGATGAATGAGAACAATCCACTCTCCATCTTTCTAAGATGAACACAGATTATGCGAAGACTTTACCTTTACATATACAGCATCAACTGGATCACTTGGACGATTCTGGTCGGATGGTGACTCATGACCCTCAATTTCAGTTTTCCATTTTTTCATTTTTTCATGTTTTCCATTTTTCATCATTTTTCATCATTTTTGCAGGTTGAACTCTTTTGACATGGACATATAGATATATATTTATTTTTAATCTTTTATTTTGTATTGATTTTTTTTTTTTATATATTCTTTATTTAGATTTTTCAAAATAATTACAGGCAGTACATGTCATTTTGGTATTTTGAAACATATATGTGACAAGGAGTGACATCTTTCATTCAAACAGTGTGTCAATATATACAGGTGATGTAATATGTCTTTAACAAACAATAAAATTGGTAGAAATAAAAAAAAAAAGGACAACTGCTCTGATTTCTTCTGATTGGTACAAGAAAAGAGTTGCGCTGGATAATTGAAAGCTCCTTGCTTTGTGTCTTTATGAACATTGGTATATATGTGGCATAAGGGGAGGAGTATGAGGGGGGAGGAATGAAAGGTTAGGGGGGGGGGGTAGCAGGGCGGGCTGTCATCTTACATGTATACAGATGAGTAGGTAGTGCTTGGGGTTTTCGGCTACTTTGTCTATGCGGCCGTATGGTGCACTCTGTCAGGGAGACGCTGAGTCCCGAGGCATATAGCTTCTATATAATTCTGAGGATTTAAAATTAATCCAGGTTAACCATGTGGCTTGGTAGTCGGAATACTTTTCCAAAGCTGAATAATATATGTCTTCCATGGACCTATAAAATTCTATCCTCTGAAACCATTCCCAAATCCCCGGGGGGTCTACTGACCTCCAATGTACTGGCACTATTGCTCTCGCTGCATTGTTAAGATGTCTAAGCAGGGATTGTTTATATTTTGTTATGGGGATGGTGCTGTGGGATAGCAACCAGAAATCGATGTTGTCAGGAGCCGGGTGACCTATTATTTCCGAGGAGAGCTGGATGACCGCTTTCCAGAAGGGCGCAATTCGGGGGCAGTCCCACCAAATGTGTACCAATGTGCCCCTGTCGCTATCACAGCGCCAACAGAGGGGGGAGACTGATGGAAAGATCTTGTGTAGTAGGGGTGGGCAACGATACCACCTGGTGAATAGCTTGTACTGCGTCTCCACCACCTCTAAGCTCGTGGAGCAGCGGGCCATGGTCTCGCAATGTTTAGACCAATTTATTGTTATCCCCCGGGGGGAAAGGTCGGAGTCCCATGCCGCATAGAAAGAGGGATCTTCACTGGTATGGCTGTGAAGTACAATCTTATAGATTGTTGATATAACATGGATAGGTTCCGAGGGGTGGGAGCATAGTATTTCAAATGGTGTGGGTTCCATTGCTAGTTGGGCTGGGGACCTTTTGGAATTGGTAAAGTGTCGTATCTGTAAGTAAAACCAATGGTCAGATGCAGGTAAATTTTTAGCTGTTTTAAGCTCGCTGAAGGGTGTGATATGTCCCATTGACACCAGATTCACTATTCTTGTCAACCCAGCTGCTCGCCATCTAGTAGCAATGGCCCCCGCTCTCCCTGGTGTGAAGTCTGGGTTATTGAGAAAAGGGAGTAATAAAGAATCTTTCAGGGACAGGCCTAATTTATATCTCATATTTCTCCACAGTGACAGTGTAGGCCCCACCGTTGGATGTGTGGAACGTATTACGTTCGAGAGCCATGGGGCGGTTTGTAGGCATATTCCGGAGGAGTGACCCTCCAGATCAACCCATTGTTTACCAGATGTGTCTGCCCGTGTCCAGTCTAATATTCTGTGGAGGACTGTGGCTTGGTGGTATGCTGAGATCATTGGAAGTTGTTGGCCTCCTTGGGATCTCCTGCGGTGTAGGTAGCAATGTTTAAATCTGGGTTTTTTGCCCCCCCATATAAATTTGCTGATCATTCTTTGGATTTCTATTAGGAACTGCTGTGGGAGTTTTAGGGGGATGGTCTGGAATAAATATAAAAGCCTGGGTAGTATGTTCATTTTAACTATGTTTATTCGGCCTAGCCATGAGAACTTCTGTGTCGACCACTGCACCATTTCTCTCCGCAAGTTCTGTAGTAAGGGGGTGTGGTTAAGGGTTACAGTAGTTTGTAGTGAAGAGGGGATAGATATACCTAAGTACTTAATGTGTGTCGGGTGCCATGAGAAGGGGAACGTGGGTCTTAGAGACGAAGCTAGGCTGATGGGGAGGGAGACATTTAAAGCCATGGACTTGGTATAGTTTATCTTAAAGTTTGACAATATGCTGAAGCGTGAGAATTCTTTCATAAGGTTGGGTAGCGAAACTGTGGGGTTTGTGATCACCGCCAATAGATCATCAGCAAACAATGCTAATCTATGATCAGTATTGCCTACTGTCAGCCCTTTGATGTCAGGATTTGCCCTAATGGCTCTAGCCAGAGCTTCCATACAGAGTACGAATATTAAAGGGGACAGTGGGCATCCCTGTCTTGTGCCATTCGATATGGCTATCGGACCGGACAGAAGGCCATTGACTCTCACTTGTGCAGAAGGTGACCGGTATAGTGCCAGAATCTTTTGTAGAAATATGTCGCCTATGCCTATACGTCGTAAAATCGCCTCCATGAATATCCAGTCCACCCTATCAAACGCTTTTTCTGCGTCTGTGGAGAGGAGCATAGTAGGGGTCTTGGTGTTCTGGGCGTGTGCAATCAGGTCTATGACTCTTATAGTATTATCCCTTGCCTCTCTCCCCCTTACAAAGCCTACCTGGTCTGGGTGAATCACCTTAGGCATCAAAGGGGCCAGACGATTGGACAATAGTTTAGCGTATAATTTAACATCCACATTAAGCAGTGATATGGGTCGGTAGCTGGACGGTAGGGTTGGGTCTTTGCCGTCTTTTGGTAAGACTGTTATGTGGGCACCCAGGGATTGTGGTGAGAATGGGGAGGTTTGGGAAACTGCATTGCAGGCTCGTAGCAGGAGAGGCAGGAGCCTATCCTGGAATGCCTTGTAGTATGTTACCGTAAAGCCGTCCGGCCCCGGACTTTTGCCAGATGGGGACGTCCTCAATACCTCTACTAGTTCTGGTTCTGTAAAAGGGTCGTTTAGTGCGGATGTAATATCCGTTGGGAGAGCGGGGAAGTTTATTTCCTCTAAGTATTTCATCACCTCGCGTTCATGGGCTCGGGGGTCACTGGGGGGATTACTGGATGCCAGGTTATAAAGGGTCGTGTAATAACTGTGGAAAATTTCCGCCATTTTGGTGTCAGATGCATGTAGGATACCAGCCGGATCTTTCATCTCTTTGATATATGTTTGGGATCTTTGGGCCCTTAAGGCTCTGGCAAGTAGTTTACCAGGCTTGTTTCCCCACCTATGATATTTGTGGCGGCAGCATCGAAACGCTCTGCGGGTGCTTTCATTGAGTAGGCTGTTTAGGGCGGACCTTGCTTCCTGTAATTCCACTAAAATTTCTGGGGTCAGGGAGGTTTTGTGTATTAATTCCAATTTCTTAATTTTGTCGAGTAGGGCCTCCCTACATTCTGTCTTTTTCTTTTTCAAACGGGAACCTATTTGAATGCATTTGCCCCTAATTACACACTTGTGGGCCTCCCACAAGGAGACTGGCGACATATTATCTATATTATTGTGGATTATGTAATCATCGATGGCCTCTGCAATCTGAGTCCGACAACCATCGTCCCTCAGGAGCTGTTCGTTGAAGCGCCATCTCCATTGGCGAATGGGTGGGTGGGCAAGGGACAGGCAGAGAACTACAGGGGCATGATCTGAGCTCGCTATCTGTCCTATTGAGGTTTCGACTACCAGGTCAAGGGATTTATGGTCTACACAAAGGTAATCTATACGGGAGTAAGAATTGTGTGGGTGTGAATAAAATGTGTAATCCCTATCTGTGGGGTGGGCTAAGCGCCAGGTATCTATTAACTGAAAATCATGTAGTAGTGTTTTGAATCTCCTAGTGTCCTTTTGTGAGCTTCTGTTAGGTGTGCTTGTGGAGTCTACTTCTGGTTCTAAGACCCAATTGAAGTCACCTCCCACCACTATTACTCCTTCCAGGGCCTCTTCTATCTGCTCCAGGGCTTCTCTAAGGAAGCGGATTTGGCCTTTATTGGGGAGGTATAAATTAACAAAAGTGAAGGTCTGATGTGCGATGGTCGCCTTAACCATCAGACCTCTACCGTCGCCAATCGGGGTCTCTGTAACTGCTGACAAATAAACATTTTTAGCAAATAGGATTGCTACTCCCTTGGATTTGGTCTCTGAGAAGTCATTGAAATAGCCCACTGGATAGTATTTGGAGGATAGTCTCGGAGCTGAACCCTTTTTAAAATGGGTCTCCTGTAGGAGGACTACATCTGCCCCGTCAGTGTGCATCATGTGGAGAATCTTAGATCTTTTCTCCGGTATATTAAGGCCTTTCACGTTAAGGGAGATCACTTTTAGATTAGCCATTCATTAATAGTAGTTTCAATAGCATCTTATAGTGTCGCCTCCTGCTGATTGGGCCTGGGTGAGGAGGGGAAGCCGGGGGAACACATGAGGGGCGAGGGAGGGGGGCGTGGGTACAAAGCATGTAGTGTTGAAAATACAGATTCTTGAATACACAAGTAGACTCTGCATCTATAGACCTGGGGAACCTAAGAAGGCCCATAGTCTACAATTTTACAGCAGAGCGGTGGGGGTAGAGGGGAACCAGTGTAAGCTACCTTTAGAATACATAGATATACAGTAGTAAATTGGTGCTGACTGCACCTGCCCGAGACTATAAGAATTCGGATACTATGATGTGGTACCTTTTTAACAAACTAATACCCAGGACCTTTGGGTTTTCACTTTAACTAGACTAGGCTACCTATTGGACATATAACTATGCAGTAGTAAAGTGGTTTTAACTTCCTCCACCTGAGACCTTAAGGGTTCAGGTACTGCGAGGCGGTATCTTTTTAACATACTTATTCCAGGACCCTTTTGATTCTAACTTTAACCGGGGTCATTTGAGGGGAGGTGACCTCCTTTTAGTGTAAAGAAATAATGTTGTACACATGGCTACTGTAACATAAACATAACTTATCCCATATTCACGTGTCTGGGATAGCGGTAACTGGTCGCTTCGGTTGTTGGTGTCGATGCTGACCTTCCCCTCCAGAGGCTGGGGCACCCGAGGCGGTTGTCCGTTGTCTCTTGTCGGATCCCTGAACAGTCTGCCATCGTTC
This sequence comes from Crinia signifera, assembly GCF_055691185.1. Classification (NCBI taxonomy): domain Eukaryota; kingdom Metazoa; phylum Chordata; class Amphibia; order Anura; family Myobatrachidae; genus Crinia; species Crinia signifera. The sequence goes on from NC_139218.1 coordinate 181,617,543, forward strand.
TCTGCGAGGCAGGGGCGGTACAGAAAGTTCAGAAGGGTCCAACCAGTTGGGCAGGGGTGGGGGTGTTATTCCCAGTGCGCTGCAGAAGTCTTCAACCTCCGCTGGGTCATGGAGAGATAGAAGCGATCCTTTGTGGTTTACCTGGATACTTAGTGGAAAGCCCCAGCGGAATTTGATCTCCCGTCGTTTGAGTTCGTCTGTTAGTGGTCGAAGCAGACGTCTTTGTTGCAGGGTAGACCATGATAGGTCCTGGAAGATTTGGAGCTTGTGACCTTCGAATTCCACATCTGAATTGCGTCTGGCCGCTCTAAGAATCTCCTCCTTTTCTTGGAAGTAGTGCAGCCTGCAGATCACGTCCCGTGGTTTTTCTGTCGGGGTTCCTTTAGGTCGTAAGGCCCTGTGTGCTCTATCGAATAGGATTTGGTAATTAGGATCAGATCCTAGCAGGCCGTTGAACACTTTGGTGAGAGCATGTTCTATGGATTGGGGTGCAACATCTTCAGGGAGGCCCCTTATTCTCAGATTGTTCCTTCTCCCCCGATTGTCCATATCATCAAGCCTGCGGCTCATTTCCACTAATGATCGAGATTGGCGTGAAACCAGATCATGGAGGTCGGAGAATTTTGAGTCCACCTCTTCACTTTGTTCTTCTAACATAACCACTCTGTTTGCAATCTGCTTGATATCGGTTTTGATTGCAGAGATGTGGGTTTGCATAGACTCTTCTAGCCTCTTTTCCGTGGTCAGTAGGTCTTGCTGCATCTCCTGGCGTGTCGGCAGTGACTGTAATTTGGCAAGGATGGCCGTCATATCTGGGGACCCACCAGTGGCTTTTGACTTGTGAGAAGGAGAGTTCGCCGCCATGGGGTCTTCTATGTTATTGGCGGAATGAGAGGGGGATGGCGGGGCTGAAGAAGCCGATTCAGATGCAGGGGTGCCAAACAGTGAGTGGAATGCAGCCACTTGAGATGATCTAGCAGAGGTGGACACTAGTGAGCGAGAGCGACGGCGTTTAGTCATGTGGTCGCGAGTGTGGTGTGTCCATTGGTGATGCGTCTCGGGCGGTGTAGTATGTAGTAGGCAGCTTTTCACATAGTCCCCTCAGCGGGGCCTGGTCAGGGCATTACGTGTCGGTGCCTGGCTTGGTCACATCTGGGTTGATTTGAGCTCTCCCTTGGTGTCCCAGATCATGTGTCTGGGTGGCCTCTATAGCTTGGCCCTCAGGGTCCCCCTTAGGTCCCTGTGGTTGGGGAAAGTGTAAGTGGGCAGTAAACCCTTTATCTATGCGTCTTGTCAGCTGTGGGTGATATGCCCAGCCCCTCTTATTGGATGGCTGGGAGGTGCACTAGACAGTATGCTGTGGTTTGTTATTATCTGTAGTTCAGTTTATCCCACTGTGCAGGTGATGCTGCTCTGGTGGCCTTATTGCTTTGTGTGTGTATTTATACACACTAGAGTGGGTACTTATAGTATACTGATAGAGGGGTAGGGAGAGGCACCCAGCGTTCCAGATCACAGGTTCGTGTGTAGCCAGCTGCTTTTTAATTTGCCACACTGTGCAGATGATTCTGCGTTGGTTGCCTTAGTGCTTATTATGGATATTTATATGCACCTGAGTGAGTGCTGATGTGTTAGTTATAGAGGGGAAGGGGAGAGGGACCCTGCGCCTCAGCCTGCAGGCTGGCGTGTAGTTGAGACCCCTTTCAAGATGGCGGCCGTCTTCTGTGAGCGTCACCCGGTCTGCTCTCGCCGGGTGACGCAGGTCTGTCTAGCGGCAATGTCTTACCGCGTCTGGGCAGCGGGTGGGTGTCCAACCTCCCGCCCGTGGTATCTCTGGGCCGGGCTCCGTCTTCCGCGCGCTGGCGCTGGTTCCGTTCGGCGGCCTCCAAAATTGAGTCCCCGGCTTCGGCGATGCAGGTAGGCCGCAACCCGCAGGAGTGTTTAAAAACACTCCCCGGCTCCGCAGCTGCTACCCGCCTGGTTTCCTTTGATGTCCTGAGCTCGATGAGGGGTGTAGGGGTTTAGGGAGTGGGGTAATTAGCTGATTAGAGATGGTGGGGAAGGAGCTCCAGTAAAGCACGTCTTCTCTCCTTTCCAGCCAGGCCACGCCCCTTGTATTGATTTTTTATTCCTACTATCGTCAGTGTGTATTGTTGCCATAACTTTTTCTGTTTTTTCCCAAGTTTTTGGAATTTTTTCTTGTTTTTTCACTTTTTCATGAAGTAGTGTGTTCTACGATTGTGCATTACCTCAGTCCCGGTCTTACCCACGCCTTTTTTGTAAATAAACTAACCCTATTGACTACAAACCCCATCCTTTACCTAATCTTCAACTAGTCTGTACATACATAGGTTGCCTACATCACTCTTTAATCTGCGGTATATACAGTAGCAGCATAACACATACATATATGTGCACATTTTCTATGTCTCTATTTTCTGTCATATAGTGATGAAACATAGGCACTGGTATTGTCACACAGCGCATTTACAGTATATAGGATGTGGGCTTGTTTTAAGTATTAACAAGAGCTATACTCTCTGACGCCAACGGCTGCAATGCTGGACGCGGCACGGGCAAGAGGATCTGGTAACATGGAAACAGCTTGCGTGTCACCTGGCGGAAGCCGGCGAGCCGCTTGCGTTCCATAGACCGGAAGCCCCTGTCTGATGCACGCGACGGTGGTGATTGCACGCCGCTGTGCTTACAGGGAGGCTCTCTCTATTTGACTTTGGCGCCTAGAATGGGTATATAAATCCGGGACGGGGCGGCTTGTCAGTAGGTGTCTGACAGCAGCAGCGGATTAACCTCTATACTAGTGGCCCTAATTTGACTTTTTTTGACCGTGACTTTGCTACATCTCTCCTTGAAAAAGGTCCTCTAAGCAGGATCGAAACGTCGGAGGAGGTAATTATTTGGTCGTTTTTTGAAAGCACCACTTGGTATATTTTTGCTATTTTTGTCTTTTTGAATAAATATAAAATTATTTGTGACATTGGCGAGTGCTCCTTGCTTCCCCCCAAATGGGGAATTTGGATTGTGTATATATATATATATATATATATATATATATATACACACATACACTGTGTGGGTGTGTATGTGTGTGTATATAATATATATATATATATATATATATATATATGGAGCTATACGAGCCGGCACTCCCAAAATGAAGAAGTAAATGCCCCGGGTGCCTTCCAACGTAATTGTGTAGAAGAAAGAGGACGGCGTCACTCCAAGGGACTTAGTAGAAATAGTAAACTTTTTTATATATAAGTAGTCATTTCAATAACATGTCAATTCAATAGTCGACGTTTCAATGTTATAACAACATTTTCATCAAGACCTGACATGCAATAAAGCAAAAACGAATGAAAAAGCATGGATATAAATACACTTACCAGGCTGATCCGTCCAGTGGCCGGGTGCACGCCGTCCCGCCCCTATGACAGGGCTGTAACGGAGTGCTGACATCATCAACGCGCTCCTGTAGCCAGGGAGACCTGTGTAGTTGACGCCCCCAGCCACCGGACGTCATCCAGTGAAACTAAGCAACCAAAGTAAACAACAACATGCGTATAGAGCGAACGGGCAGCACAGTAAGAGCTGCGCCATACACACTGGGAATAATGACATGCTTAGCGATATGGTGACAGCAAATCATTGCTGCAAAGATATGACACATAACAGGAACTGTGCAGGATAGCAATGTCAATAAAGGATACTCCAATTAAAGCATTCATTCAAACCGAGAGGTTTGCTGGTTTGTAACCTATGAATCCATCTGGACTCCAATTTGAGCAGCGCTCCGTCCCTATCACCTCCACGGCGAAAGGGGGGGACGTGATCTATCAAAATAAACTTTAAATCCATGATCCGATGGCCTGCCTCCAAGAAATGTCGGGCCACAGGTTGGTCTGCCGATTTGGTCTTGATAGCGATATTGATTGCCGATCGGTGCAGAGCCATTCTGTCACGGATAGTGCGGATGGTCTTGCCAACGTAGTGTAATTGGCATGGGCAGGATAGTAAATATACAACATGGGTAGTTAAACACGTCAGAATGTGTTTGATGGGGATAATGGACTGATTGATTGGATGTTTAAATGACTTGCATGCTATTAAATTAAATTAAATTTTTGCACGTAGTGCAACTGAGGCATTTGTAACAACCAGGCAATTTGGTAAGAAAATTAGATGGCGGTGGTGGTATATCAAAGCCGGTAATATCTGCATGTACAACACGGTCTTTAATGTTGCGGCCCCTAGTATAACAAGCCATGGGCCTTTTATTTTGTAATCCTGGTAGAGAACTGTCCGTTTTGATTATCGGCCAAAGAGCCTTAGTGGCCCTTTGTACTACCGGGCTAGAGCTTGAAAATTGTTGCTTCCATGGGACCACGTTCTGCTGGTTGAGTAGTTTGGGTATTAGCAATTGTTCGCGAGGGATTGCCAGTACCTCCTTCTGGAGCTTTTGCAAATCTTGGAGATTGTATCCTCTAACAACGAATTTTTCGACCACTTTGTTAGTGCTCTCCAGAGCAGCTTCCGCTGTGCTTGATATTCTGGCAACCCTTATCAATTGTGACTTAGGCAAGCCTCTTTTCAAGGGGTTGGGGTGATGGCTTGAACCCAACAGCAGGGTGTTGCAGTCAGTCGGCTTGGAATATACTGTAGTCTGCAGTTGGCCATTGGTCAAAGGCAATATTAGAAAGGGGATTGAACTACGCCCCAGTATCTAAACCAAATATGTTTAGACTATTTGTGGACCTGAATAGGTTCACTCGAAATTTAAGTAGAAAACGGTATTTCGCCTTTAAGGCCTTAAAAAATAAAGACAAAAATCATGAAAATTCCCCTATAATTCTAGATGCGGATGATATAAGTGCCCTAAATATCTTAGAATCTCTTCATAAAGAGTCAAATCAAGATGCAACGAACCCCTCCATCCCAGTAAAAATTTATGATCAGGAAAGAATGTGTAAATTTAAAAATAAGTCAGATTTCTATCCCCTCCAGTTTAAAGGACCTTTTATAGAAAGCTTCCACAAATTATCATTAGAACAACTAAACGAAATGTGCAAAAAAGCAGATTCTCAGAGACCAAGAGATAATCTTACCCCAAAAGAACGGCAAGCTCTTAAATGTCTATATACAGACAGAAGCATAACGATAAAATCGGCGGATAAGGGGGGTGGGGTTGTCGTTCTGAACACAGAGGACTATGCAAAAGAATGCTATAGACAGCTTGAAAATCTGGAGTTCTATAGACAGCTGAGCGGCAACCCCACCCACACCTATCAAGTGGAACTGAGAGTTATGCTTGATGAAGCCTTGACAGCGGGCGCAATATCCAAGGAAGTTTTTAATTTTCTTTTTCCTATGCACCCTGTCACTGCCACATTTTATTATTTACCAAAAATACATAAGTCACTTCTTGCACCCCCAGGCCGTCCTATTATTTCTGGTGTTGGGTCCCTCACAAATAATTTGTCACAATTTGTTGATCACTTTTTGCAAGGTCACGTAGAGGGTCTCAAATCATATATCCGAGATACGAAGCATTTCCTGAACAAGATCCAAGAAATCACATGGAAAGAGGGTTACCATCTCCTCACATGTGATGTAGAATCATTATATTCAAATATCCCGCAAAAACAGGGAGTGGAAGTGATTCAAAAAATCCTAGAAAAGGATGATGAACTTTCAGCCCCTCTACGTGACCTTCTAATTAAATCCATCACTTTTATTTTGGAGCATAACTACTTTTTATTTGATGCACATTATTATTTACAGACACGGGGAACTGCCATGGGGACCAGATTCGCTCCGAGCTTTGCGAACCTATACATGGGCGCCTTTGAGGACGAACATGTGTGGGGGAGCGAGCTCGGGGAGGGTCTGGTCCTCTATGGCAGATATATAGATGATTTGTTTATAGTTTGGGATGGGGATGAATATTCACTTAATTAATTCACTGATAGTTTAAATGTAAATAATTATGGTTTGAAATTCACTTGTATGCACAGCACGATTAATTTGAACTTCCTGGATATTGCGCTCACTATAAAAAACAATAAGATAGAGACCGAAACGTATATTAAACCGGTCGATCAGAGCCGGTATTTAAAATATGACAGTGCACATGCAAAAACATGGATAAACAATATTCCAAAAAGCCAAATGATCCGGATAAAAAGAAATTGCTCTTCCGAAGAAGCTTTCTATAGACAAACACAAAATATAATGGGGACCTTTTCGGAACAGGGCTATCCTGACAGTCTTGTCCAAAAGGCAAAAACCGAAGTTGAAAAAATTGAAAGAAAAAAACTTCTTGTCGATAAAACATCCAAAAAGAAAAAAAGAGAGAATATAATAAGTAAAGAGAAAAAATTGTCATTCGTAACTCAATATAATAATTGTGCCCACCAAATTCAACAAATAATTAGTAAAAACATGATTATTCTAAAACAAGATGACCTCTTAAAAGAAGCTCTAAATAAAAATGACAGAGTAATATTCAGAAAAGGGGAAAATCTAAAAACAAAATTGGTACGGAGCCACTTTGGAGGACAACAATCCGAAACCAATAAGGAAAATATCAGTGGAGGTAAAAACTGGCTTACCGATCTCCCAAAGGGGTACCACAAATGTGGAAATAGCAAATGTTATACTTGTCTACATAGTGAGCAACAAAAAAGTGTTGAATTTGTCTCTTTTTCCAACAAAAGTGCATATAAAATAAAAGAATTTATAGGGTGTAAACACACTTATGTGGTGTATTTGATAGATTGTGGTTGCGGCCTTCAATATGTGGGCCGCACCACAAGATGTCTACATACGCGCTTTATGGAACACAAAAGAAATATAATTGCTGGAGTTAGAACTCATCCTTTATCTAAGCATATTTCCCTTTGCCAAAATCAGAGTACAAAAAATATACGAGTTAAAGCTATAGAATTCATTAAACCTACGAAACGGGGAGGCGACCGCTTTGGCTTGTTGTGTAGAAGAGAGGCCTACTGGATTTTCCAGTTGGGAACTATGGTACCCAGAGGCCTCAACGACACAATAGAACTAAACAACATCTGAAGTATATGATATCATGAAATGTACGGGATAAGCCGTGGTGGCCACCTCCTCTTTGTGGAATATGGTACAAAATAAACTTCTCTCTTATGAGGATAGTCCTTCTCTTCACTAAGTCTCCTATATATATGTATATACATTTTTTTGTTTATCAATTTGTCCCATTTTCTCTTCCCCCTTCCTTCTCCCCCCTCCTTCCTTATTCTAAGCCTGGAAACATGCCAGGTATAAGGAATTCAGCTATGGTCCTCCTCTATCCTGTGAGCTACAAATGAATTACAACATGTGCTCAATTAATGTCTGTAGTCTGAGTCCCTTTTATTAAAAATAATTAAAAATTATTAAAAATATTAAGAATATTAAAAATATTAAAAATATCTAGAAGAAAAAAACTCCTTGCTAGTTATATATCTATGTATCTGGTATACTTTATTGGAAATGTCTAGTTAATATTATTTACTTAATTTTAAAATAAATCACATTAAATACGAATAATATAAATAAAGGTTCTGTTTCTATATGTATATATATTATATACATTTTTGCATAGTTGGTAAATTTTATGCAGACTGTACTAATTAAATGTATATATATATCTGTTATTATTATATAGTTATATACGTTTTTCTTATCTTTAGGTCTCTCTCTCTCCTTTTTATTTTATTTTATTTGATTAATTTATTAAAATATAATTTTCTTATATGAATTAATATATTTTTATGTTATTAGATTATTTTATTAAAATATAATTTCCTTATATATGAATTAAATTTGTGTATTTTTAATAATGATATGGCGAGCATATAGAATCAAGTATCTATGGATATCTACATATGAGCTACTGCTGTTAGAAATGTTTAAAATAATAAAGTTATTTACTGCAATTTAAAATAGAGGCTTGAGCCGCACACAAGCAAGGAAACAATAGCGTGAATGAAGCTGAAATCGAGGCTTGGTCTCGGGCTTACAAATATGACATGCACAGCAATTAAAAGAAGCTGGTGAACCAGCGACGTAACCAACACACGCCCAGATGGGCGGGGCATTGTGCAGTTAAATAGACGGAGAATGAGTTCAACAAACTATCTGATGAAGCCGCTGACGTATTGAAGGCGGGGAAACGCGTCATCTACTTGCCGTCACTTCCGCAAACTGTCACCACTCGAGCCGGGGAAACCAACGCCGGAGCTGAGAGTCCTAGAAAAGGCTGCATTAACACGGGAAGACCAGCAGCCGGGGACCCGCTCCAGGTGAGCTGCATTCCACCCCTACCACTCGGAACGTGAGACATCAGTACCAGAGCTGGGAGTCCCATAGAGGGCTGCGAGAATCGGAAACACCAGCAGCCGGGGGACCCGCTCTAGGTGAACTGCATCCCCAGCGAAGTAGAATTTCAACCTTCCTGCCTGGGTTCAACTAAAGCATAAGTATAGCAGCTATTTCTCACTAACTCTGCTGGTTGAATAAGCACTAACAACGCTGTCTTTGCTGGGTCTAAAAGGACTCATTATATTGCCTAAGAATGAATGACTAATTGGCTTGTCAAATTCGCTTGATGCTGGATAAGAGTGTTACTAATCCTCCCTGAATTAAACAGGACATTGCTGTGTTGTTTACAAAAAACTTCATCTAAGGCTATAAAAAAAGAGCCCTTTATAAAAAGCAAAATAACCCAGCTGGGTTGATGAGCTGGAATGTTCTAATTGTGGAAAAGCTAATTAACCACGTAGTAATTATGTCTTTTTAATAATATATATTTCGTTTATATATATGTTGGGGTAACTATATTTTCTGCCGGCCGGTGGTACTGTATTTTGTATTTATTGTTTTTTATACGTAAAAATAAATTTTATTTTGATACTTGACTTGTAGTTTCTGAAGCGCCGCTTACATTGTTTTTCTTTGACTATTGTTCTCTTTAAGGGTTGAGTATCCCTTATAAGCGGCAGCTTGGTACTACAATTAGTGCCCTGCGCTTGGTTATAATATTTGTCTCTTTGTACTACCGGGCTAGAGCTTGAAAATTGTTGCTTCCATGGGACCACGTTCTGCTGGTTGAGTAGTTTGGGTATTAGCAATTGTTCGCGAGGGATTGCCAGTACCTCCTTCTGGAGCTTTTGCAAATCTTGGAGATTGTATCCTCTAACAACGAATTTTTCGACCACTTTGTTAGTGCTCTCCAGAGCAGCTTCCGCTGTGCTTGATATTCTGGCAACCCTTATCAATTGTGACTTAGGCAAGCCTCTTTTCAAGGGGTTGGGGTGATGGCTTGAACCCAACAGCAGGGTGTTGCAGTCAGTCGGCTTGGAATATACTGTAGTCTGCAGTTGGCCATTGGTCAAAGTGATCAATACATCCAGATATTCGATCTTATCTTTCTAGATCTTGTAGGTGTATTTGATCGGGTTGTTACTGCTGTTGATGGCTTGCATGTCAGGTCTTGATGAAAATGTTGTTATAACATTGAAACGTCGACTATTAAATTGACATGTTATTGAAATGACTACTTATATATAAAAAAGTTTACTATTTCTACTAAGTCCCTTGGAGTGACGCCGTCCTCTTTCTTCTATATATATATATATATATATATATATAGACGCTGTGATGGCGGCACTCTGCTTTTAGAAAATAAGACACAGGAGACCTTGTAGTTCCCGACGTTTCAAGCCTAGTGCAGGCTTTTTATCAAGGTGCAAGAGACAACAGTGTGAGAATACAAACATACCTTTATAATGATCTTGAGCCGTCCACCCGCCCCGCGGCGTCCGCCCGGCATGGAAGATGACGTCACCAGTCGGCGTCGGCCGCTGAGGCCGTGGAGGGATCTCAGATCTGCCAGTCTAAGTGAAAAAACAACATAATGAATAATGTATCAATAGAGACATATAATAAACGTGCATATAATACGGATGACTACCCCGAGGGTAGAAAGTGATAATTAGAATGAAAAATAGATAAAAAGTTAAAAAGTGATACATATAAAACATGGAATGCAGGTAGCGCTTGCTGAGACATAGCGCACTATACGTACAGGGACACGTGACTTGCTCCACAGTGCCCTATTGGATAACAAATAATATGTCACAGAATAGAGTGTGCTGCGCTGTGGGATACATATGACAGTTGCTAATGACAACTATAAACAATGCATATATATATATATATATATATACATAGATTCACACACTGTGCGGGTGTGTATGTATGTGTATATTTGTGTATATATACATACAAATATATATATATATATATGTATATATATATATATATATATATATATATATATAGACCACAGAAAGACCGCACTCACACTTGATTGGAGACAACTTTTAGGGGTGTTCAAAAGAGGAGACATGTGAACCATGCCCCTCGAATATAGTCCTGTTATCCCTCCACAGTTTTGGGGGGGATTTGAACACTCTCCTTAAGAATATACAGAGTCGTTGGTTTCATTTAAAATAGTAACAATAGTTAAATTTATTTCATTCTCCTCAAGCCCCGACGTTTCGGTCCATATTCAGACCTTTATCAAGGAGCCTATAACAACAATACATACAAGGTTCCACTTGCGGTTCAAAAAGCCGCCATCTTTGTTCATTAATCCACATACGATCACGTTCTGACTGTTTCTTATACACATAATTATGTGCTGCAGCAAATCCTATAAGAGATTTGCTAGCTGTCCGTTGTAGTAATTTAACAAAAGATCAATGGCCCCTCGAGCCTATAACACACCGGCTGATACCTTCAGCCGATGTGCGGCTCAACTGTGCGTTCCACCGGGAGTTACTTCCTGGTTACGCACTTCCGGTTTCACCGGAAGTGCGTGCGCGCAGTGCCGCGCTGATCAAATGATTGGCGCCAAAACTCCCCTTGTTTAGATAACTCACTAGGGTATAAAAGCCCGACCAGGACAGTCCTCTGTTGTGGCTGATCCGGTCTCCTGGGCTGAGGCGTTTTGCCTCTCTATATGCGTTGATGACTCTTCATAAAAGTATGTAACTTTGATTTTTTTTGCACTACGGATGTTTTGCCTAGTGGTTTGTGTGCTGACATCTAAATTGCATTTTTTTGTATGTATTGTTGTTATAGGCTCCTTGATAAAGGTCTGAATATGGACCGAAACGTCGGGGCTTGAGGAGAATGAAATAAATTTAACTATTGTTACTATTTTAAATGAAACCAACGACTCTGTATATTCTTAAGGAGAGTGTTCAAATCCCCCCCAAAACTGTGGAGGGATAACGGGACTATATATATATATATATATATATATATATATATATATATATATATATATATATATATATATATATCCAAATAAGGAGACTTGTTCTGCAGGTAAAAGCAAATGTTGTTTATTCCAACATGTTTCGAGCGGGTCTGCTCGTCGAGCTCGATGCATATTTAAAGTATGCATATTTAAAGTTGACCTTCAGCTTATAGGAGGCATATTTAAAGTTGACCTTCAGCTTATAGGAAGCGAGTGCCAGGAATTGGACATATATATATATATATATATATATATATATATATATATATATATACATATATATATATATATATATATATATATATCAGAAATAGACAATAATGGAGAAGCGCTGGCTTCATAAACCTCAGTTTAGTGAATGGAGAATAGTCCCAGAGTCTAATTGGAGCTCCCAGGGAACAAGTCTTTTTCAAAACGCACTAGGCCTTTGATTTTGTGGCCGCTGCTTTTCCACCCTTCGAGGGAGAATCCCGGGATCCCACAGGATTAATGGATATCTAAGAAAAGAAATGGGGGAAGAGCTTCATAGTGCAAGTATTGCTTTTTTAATAAGAAACAAGTTTTCAATTTTAAAAGTTCAGAGTAAAATGTACATCTCGTACCATATAATACATCAGCGTGGGCTAGAAACTACCACGTGGTTTTTAAAAAAATCACATTTACCGACTCCACTTCCAATCATGAGGCTGAGAATCACCGGGCAATGCTGCTGCGTCCTGTGTAGCTGTTAGGAGTGGGGTAACCTCGCCGACCCTACCTCCGTTGTACTCAGATGGAATTGGCGTGGGTGTGCGGATAGCTAGGCTTCACCAATAATAGCCGCATTCGTGGGAGCCCGTTAGTCAGGCTCCCACCTCGATGCCACCTGGTCTTACGTTAGGGACAACACGCACGCCAAGGCCAGTGATGCACAAGGGGAAACTCTAACTGAAACCCACCGGCGAGGATACTAACAGAGCTCCCGTAACAGTGACCCAGGGGGGCCTAGTGTGAAACAACACACTGATGATTCAGCACCACAGGTGTAACAATACACAAAAGATGACTCACTAAGCAAGCATGTAACAATACACAAAATATGACTCACTAAGCAGAAATGTAACAATACACAAAAGATAACTCACTAAGCAAGCATGTAACAATACACAAAAGATAACTCACTAAGCAAGCATGTAACAATACACAAAAGATAAGGAATATCCAACTTAGCTGGAGCTGAGCTGCTGCAGACAAGGCAGGGAACAAGAAGATGAAAAACACCAGGCTGGAGCAGAAATCCCACGTAGGAATGGTCAGGAGCTCCAGGGACCGGGAACACTCAGGACGCTGGGTCTGAACTATAACCGGCGTCTGAGTGTCCCGGCGCAAGATCTTAAATACTAAATCCTCCATGGGAGGATGAGGCTGGGCTGCGGGCTTCCTCTTCCGCCCAGCCGCCTGGCGTCCCCCGTCGCCTAGGCAACCGGGGTGGGCGTTGTGGAAGTGGCCAGGCGCGAGACTCCCGGCCGCCCGTGACGTCAGAAGGGGGCCGTGCGTCGCTGACGCAGCCACGTCCCCTGACGCGGCGACGCCCCCTGACGCGGCGACGTCCTGGCTGCTTAGTAACAGCCGGGAAACGCTGCAGAGAACCCCCTGCGTCAGCGCTGGAGCTGACCGCAGGGATTCTAACAGTACCCCCCCCTTGAGGAGGGGTCACCGAACCCTTACCCCCGGGTTTAAACGGACATCTTTTAAAGAATTCTGCCCTAAGTCTGGGAGCATGTAGGAGTCTATCAGGAACCCAGGATCTCTCTTCATCCCCAAATCCTTGCCAATGAACCAGAAATTTAAGTTGACCCCGGACAAATTTGGAATCAAGAATCCTTTCTACCAAGAATTCCTTGTGGCCCTTGTTAATAAGTGAACAATGGAAAACATTATTGATCTTCAACGATCGGGGTAATTGCAACTGAAAGGCTACCGGGTTAACTTGTTTGGTAATGAGAAAAGGTCCAATAAATCTGGGACCCAATTTATGACATTTCTGGCGCAACTTGATAAAACGGGTTGAGAGAAAGACTCTCTGGCCAACCCTAAATGAACAAGGTCTCCTGTGCCTATCATAAAAAATCTTAGATCGGGCAGAGGACAGATTCAAGGCAAGACGCACCTTCTTCCAAGAGTCCCTAAGGGCAGAAACTGCCGAGGAGTTTGACTGTGTGGTCTTCATGGGAATGTCAAAGGAATTACATTTGGGATGAAAGCCAAAGTTACAGAAAAACGGTGAAGTCTTGGTTGACACGTGATAGGCATTATTATAAGAAAATTCAGCCAATGGAACCAAGTCTGCCCAATCGGTCTGACATTTAGCAACAAAGCAGCGTAAATACTGTTCCAAGGCCTGATTAACTCATTTGACTGAGGGTGGTATCCGGAGGACAAGCTGAGCTGAATACCCAAGTTGGAGCAAAACGCCCTCCAAAAACTAGCGACAAATTGGGGTCCCCTGTCCGAGACAATATCTCTGGGAAGACCATGAAGTCTGAAAATATGAGTAATGAAAAGTTGAGCTAATTCTCAGGCCGAGGGAAGCTTGCGCAAGGGTATAAAATGAGCCATTTTACTAAATCAATCGACCGTAACCCAAATGGTGGAAAAATGGGAAGATAAAGGAAGGTCGACAATAAAATCCATAGAAATATGGGACCAGGGTCTTTCTGGAATGGATAACGGTAGAAGTTGGCCCATAGGTGCTACTCTAGGTGATTTCTGTCGGGCGCATACAGGACAGATTGAGACAAAACGGGTGACGTCCTGTTTCATGGTGGGCCACCAGACCACTGTGGACATACTTTCAAGAGTCTTGGTGATGCCAGGATGCCCCGCTAGCTTACTGGAATGGAAGTCCTTGATGACTAAACCTTGCAGAGTCTTGGGGACAAAAAGTCGATCCTGAGGAGTCAACCGAGGTGCAGCGGACTGAGAAGCGAGGACACGGGTAGCCAAATCTTGGGTTAACCCAGCCAAGATAATAGCAGACGGAATAATAGGTTCATCCACCAATTCCGAGTCCTGAGAAGACTGGAAACTCCGGGAAAGCGCATCAGCCTTGGTGTTCTTAGGACCGGGTCTAAAGGTGATATTAAATCGAAATCTGGTAAAGAATAGAGCCCATCTTGCTTGACGTGGGTTGAGTCGTTTGGCCGACTGGATATAAGCCAAATTTTTGTGATCCGTGATAACGGTGATCACGTGCTCTGCTCCTTCAAGCCATTGGCGCCATTCTTCAAAGGCCCATTTTATGGCAAGAAGCTCTCTATTTCCCACATCGTAATTCTTTTCAGCGGGGGAAAATTTACGTGAAAAATAGGCAGAGGGATGCAGTTTATTATCCAGACTGTGAGTCTGGGAGAGCACGGCTCCAGCCCCGACATCGGAGGCGTCTACTTCCACTAGGAACGGAGTTCTGGGATCCGGATGGTGAAGAATGGGGGCAGAACAAAAAGCTTTTTTCAGCCGTTCAAAGGATTCGATGGCCTGCGGGGACCAGTTTTGCGAAACCGCTCCCTTGCGAGTGAGTTCCACAATCGGAGCCACGATATCAGAAAATGAACGAATAAATTTGCGATAATAGTTAGAAAATCCAAGGAACCTCTGAACAGCCTTGAGGTTAGTAGGGCGAGCCCACGACAGGATGGCTTGAACCTTATCAGGATCCATGGAAAATCCTCTAGAAGTGATAATATAGCCCAGGAAGGAAACTTGGGGTACTTCAAACTCGCATTTCTCTAACTTGGCGTAAAGATGGTTTTCGCATAATTTTTGGAGGACCATGCAGACATGTTGCCTATGTTCGGTCAGAGTTCTGGAAAAAATCAAGATATCGTCCAGATAGACAACAGCGAAAACTCCTAAAAACGGCCGGAGTACCTCATTAATTAAATCTTGGAAGACGGCAGGAGCATTGGCCAGTCTAAAAGGCATCACAAGATATTCATAGTGGCCAGTGTGTGTATTGAAGGCCGTCTTCCACTCGTCCCCCTGCCTGATTCTTATGAGGTTGTATGCTCCTCTCAAATCGATTTTAGAAAAAACAACGGCTTCCCGAATCTGATCGAATAACACTGAAATGAGGGGTAAAGGATAAGAATTCTTTATGGTGATCTGGTTCAAGGCACGATAATCGATACAGGGGCGTAAGGACCCATCCTTCTTTTCGACAAAGAAAAATCCTGCGCCCACATGAGACTTAGACGGACGAATGAAGCCTTTTTCTAGGCTTTCTTGGATATAATTCTCCATGGCACGGGACTCAGGAGCGGAGAGAGCATACAAACGCCCCTTGGGTAATCTGGCATTGGGGACGAGATCAATGGTACAATCAAACGGCCGATGAGGGGGCAGTGTTTCTGCTTCTTTCTTAGAAAAAACATCAGCAAAACTGTGATACGGTAATGGTAAAGAAGACAAGACAGGAGACACCGCCCGAAGAGGGAAAGAGAGACAACTGTCAGAACACGCTGATCCCCACCGGGTGATCTCCCCCGTGATCCAATTTACATTAGGATTGTGCTTCTTTAACCAAGGTAGGCCCAAGACAAGAGGTGCAAAGGGACAATGAAAAACTAAAAAAGAGATCTCCTCGGAATGCAAGGCCCCTATAGACAACCTGAGGGAAGGAGTGCGGAGGGTGATGCTGCCATTGGATAGTGGTAGGCCATCTAAACCACACACAGACAAGGGCCCCTCGAGGGGAATGGGTTTAAACCCTAAGGATTCAACCAATGTGGCGTCCATAAAATTGCCGGCTGCGCCACAATCCAAAAAGGCAGATACTTCCAGGAACTGCTTCCCAAAGGAGATGGTAGTCTTTATATAGATGGACTCAATGGGGGAAAAACAGGTAAGGCCTAAGTGAACTCCCCCGAAGTTACCTAGGCCCTGTCTTTTCCCGCCTTAAGAGGGCAGACCAATGCGCGGTGACCAGAACCACCGCAGTAAAGACACAATCCCTTAAGTCTTCTCCGGTTCTTTTCGGAAGCGGAAAGATGAGTGGCCCCTAGCTGCATGGGTTCCTCCCCTGACGGGTCTAAAGAATCTCCCGGAGGGGATGAGGGAAAGATCCCAGACTCTCTCTCTCTCTGACGTTCCCGAAAACGCTGATCAACCTTGATGGCTAGTTGCATTATCTCATCTAAGGATGTGGGAGATGGGTAGTGTACCAAGGCGTCTTTGAGACCATCAGACAAGCCAATTCTAAATTGACTGCGTAGGGCTGGGTCATTCCACCCAGAATCGTTGGCCCATCTCCTAAACTGTGTACAATATCCCTCTGCCGTGCCTTGCCCCTGTCGTAGGGCTCGGAGATTAGCCTCTGCTGAGGCAGACCTATCGGGATCATCGTATAACAAACCCATGGCCGAAAAAAAATAATTGACAGAGGAGAGGGCCTCATCCCCCGCAGGGAGTCCGAATGCCCAGGTCTGAGGGTCCCCCTGTAGGAGTGAAATAATTATCCCTACCCGCTGATTCTCTGAACCTGAGGACATGGGACGCAGTTTGAAATACAGTTTACATGACTCTCTAAAATTATAGAAATGGGAACGGTCTTCAGAAAAACGATCTGGGAGATCGAGTTTAGGCTCTGGGCGTCTAGACGATGATAAAACTCCATGGACCTGTTCCTCCTGTGTATTGACCCGGAGGGTGAGCTTTTGGAGCTCCTGCGTGAGGGTGTGAATCTGGCCCGCCAGAGCATGTCCCGTGGCCTGCTGGGAAGGATCCATAACAGACCAAGAGCAGAGGCTGAGTATGTGGCCGGTTATAATGTTAGGAGTGGGGTAACCTCGCCGACCCTACCTCCGTTGTACTCAGATGGAATTGGCGTGGGTGTGCCGATAGCTAGGCTTCACCAATAATAGCCGCGTTCGTGGGAGCCCGTTAGTCAGGCTCCCACCTCGATGCCACCTGGTCTTACGTTAGGGACAACATGCACGCCAAGGCCAGTGATGCACAAGGGGAAACTCTAACTGAAACCCACCGGCGAGGATACTAACAGAGCTCCCGTAACAGTGACCCAGGGGGGCCTAGTGTGAAACAACACACTGATGATTCAGCACCACAGGTGTAACAATACACAAAAGATGACTCACTAAGCATGCATGTAACAATACACAAAAGATGACTCACTAAGCAGAAATGTAACAATACACAAAAGATAACTCACTAAGCAAGCATGTAACAATACACAAAAGATAACTCACTAAGCAAGCATGTAACAATACACAAAAGATAAGGAATATCCAACTTAGCTGGAGCTGAGCTGCTGCAGACAAGGCAGGGAACAACAAGATGAAAAACACCAGGCTGGAGCAGAAATCCCACGTAGGAATGGTCAGGAGCTCCAGGGACCGGGAACACTCAGGACGCTGGGTCTGAACTATAACCGGCATCTGAGTGTCCCGGCGCAAGATCTTAAATACTAAATCCTCCATGGGAGGATGAGGCTGGGCTGCGGGCTTCCTCTTCCGCCCGGCCGCCTGGCGTCCCCCGTCGCCTAGGCAACCGGGGCGGGCGTTGTGGAAGTGGCCGGGCGCGAGACTCCCGGCCGCCCGTGACGTCAGAAGGGGGGCGTGCGTCGCTGACGCGGCCACGTCCCCTGACGCGGCGACGCCCCCTGACGCGGCGACGTCCTGGCTGCTTAGTAACAGCCGGGACACGCCGCAGAGAACACCCTGCGTCAGCGCTGGAGCTGACCGCAGGGATTCTAACAGTAGCTCAGACACGCTGGACCTGCTGGCGCACTTTTCCCTCTGCTCTCCTGGAACGTGGACGGCGATACAATACAGAGGCATCTGGTAGGACCCGCCCAGACGCGTTTCGTCGATGACTTCGTCAGTGGGCTGTCCTACCAGACGCAAGCTCACCACATTTCTAGAAAACACAATCAGCATTCTATTTGAGACAGCTGGATTTAATTAACTCCATCTATCTCAGAGAATGGGCAAATCTTTATTCAGCTTATTTCTGCATAAAACTGCTAGAGCTTCCATGATACTTTAAAGACACTCGAATGACAAAATCTGCAAGATACAAAAGACATAAGACAACAAAGACACACGCATACTACATTGGTTTTAGCTACTAGACACTATTAGTTACCACATTGATTCTCTCAGTTAAAGAGACAAACGCCGGCGCTAATTATAGCTGCCCGATTTTTAGCAGTTCAGAATGGATAACTATATCAGAACCACAGTTACTTCTTTATTTACTTCGTTGGGGAAAAAAATACTTATACAACATTCGAAAATTACTATGGGGAGGTCTTCACCCGTCACCAGTTTTAATTAGACTCGGCGACACAACCAGTCGACACAAATTATGTCGCTACTTTTTTACACATTAATAATTTTTCTATCATAATGTTGATCTGTCCATATCTCTCATATAGATGGAGTTTTAACAACACAGAAAAATTATATGTTTTCATAGTCATCTTATTCAAAGCCAAGTTGATAATACAAGCGAAAAGAAATATATATATATAGATCTACAATGCAAATTTTTGCAGATATTTCTGACAGTTGCCTATACGGCAGATAAGTGTTTTTAGAGGAGCATTTCTAAAGACAACAAACCTTAGAATACAGAATGTAAATATAAATTTTCTGCTCCACTACGCGTTAATCGACATTTAGGGGGAAATTTACCAATATGAAAAACCTAGTTTTTCGTATTGGTATTTTCCCTACGGTTGCATACGACTGTTTAAGTCGTATGCAAACTCGTGTTCCGGAGGGTCAGTTACAAAGCAGTCAGATACGACTGCTTTGTAACCCTCCGATGGTGTAACCATCCGTATTAGCGGCCGTATATACGGCTGCTAATACGAATTATTTCTAGCAGTCTGCATGGATCAGTCAGATCCGTGCAGGCTGCAAGGTGTAAAAAAAACCCAGAAAAATAAATAAATAAAAAAAAAAAACGGCGTGGGGTCCCCCCCACAGCTGTAACCAGCACCAGGCTGACAGAGCCTGGAGCCGGTAATTAAAAATCAGGGAACCCGACAAATAGGGGTTCCCTGATTTTTAACAACCAGCCCCAGGCTCCTGCTCTGGGGCTGGTTCCCAAAATACGGGGGACAAAATGACTAGGGGTCCCCCGTATTTTAAGAACCAGCCCCAGGCAAAACCAGCCAGCAGGGTAATGCCACAGCCGGGGGGAGACTTTTTATGCAAGTCCCCCTGGCCAAAGCATTAACCCTACCGACCAGTCAGCCTGGCCAGGGGCCCTGGGGGAGTGGGGACCCCCCCAATAAAGGGGTCCCCCCCCTCCAGGACTTACCTGACCAGGCTGAAGCCTGGTGCTGTCGTCGATGCCCCTGGGCGGTGGGCATCGAGCTGATAGCGGTGTAAAAAATAGAACAAACGATTGTTTTTTACTGTGGCACTACAAGTGCCAGCAAGCCTCCCCAGCAAGCTGGGACTTGGAGAACCACAAGTCCCAGCCTGCTGGGCATTAAAGGGCCCGCTGGGTCTTGTAGTGCCACAGTAAAAAAAATAGTTAAATAAAACACACTGACACCCATTTTAAATAAAAGTTTAATACACACATTACACACATACTGATACTTACCTATCTTGATCCCGTTGGTAGGACGCTGGCTCCGGTGTCGGCGGATCCGTGTCGGCGGCTCCGTGTCGGCAGCTCCGGGGACAGCGTCCTGTCCGAGGATAATCCATGTTGGACCTGTTGAAGGAAATCCTACTCACCCAGGTCCTGCATGGATGGTCTTCTTTCTTCATCTGTCGACATCCAGGTCTTCTGACAGTTGCTGACGACTTCCAGCAGCTGTCGGCATCTTCCGCGACGCTCCCCGGCTTTCAGAGCCGGAAAGAACCTTCCTCTTCGGCGTCTGGGCTCAGAATGAATTCTGGCCAATCAGGAGCCGCCTAGCCGCCTAAGGGCCAATCAGGTCCAACATGGATTATCCTCGGACAGGACGCCGTCCCCGGAGCCGCCGACACGGAGCCGCCGACACGGAGCCGCCGACACCGGAGCCAGCGACCTACCAACGGGATCAAGATAGGTAAGTATCAGTATGTGTGTAATGTGTGTATTAAACTTTTATTTAAAATGGGTGTCAGTGTGTTTTATTTAACTATTTTTTTCACTGTGGCACTACAAGACCCAGCGGGCCCTTTAATGCCCAGCAGGCTGGGACTTGTGGTTTTCCAAGTCCCAGCTTGCTGGGGAGGCTTGCTGGCACTTGTAGTGCCACAGTAAAAAACAATCGTTTGTTCTATTTTTTACACCGCTATCAGCTCGATGCCCACCGCCCAGGGGCATCGAGGACAGCACCAGGCTTCAGCCTGGTCAGGTAAGTCCTGGAGGGGGGGGACCCCTTTATTGGGGGGGTCCCCACTCCCCCAGGGCCCCTGGCCAGGCTGACTGGTCGGTAGGGTTAATGCTTTGGCCGGGGGGACTTGCATAAAAAGTCTCCCCCCGGCTGTGGCATTACCCTGCTGGCTGGTTGTGCCTGGGGCTGGTTCTTAAAATACGGGGGACCCCTAGTCATTTTGTCCCCCGTATTTTGGGAACCAGCCCCAGAGCAGGAGCCTGGGGCTGGTTGTTAAAAATCAGGGAACCCCTATTTGTCGGGTTCCCTGATTTTTAATTACCGGCTCCAGGCTCTGTCAGCCTGGTGCTGGTTTCGGCTGTGGGGGGGACCCCACGCCGTTTTTTTTTATTTATTTAATTTTTCTATTTTTTTACACTGAAGCCTGCACGGATCTGACTGATCCGTGCAGGCTAAAATGCAAATAGAACAGGAAAATGGTGTTCTATTTTCCTGTCGTATTTGCGTGGGTGTTTTACACCACTAAGCAGCAGTATTATCAGTACGGCTGCTTAGTAAATCAGAAACCACCATTCTTTTGAATGGTAATTTCTGTCGTATCCTATCAATGGTGTAGGACATTCGTATTTGTAACTACAAATACGAATGTCCCATCTTTAGGAATACGAATTGTTGTATTTTTGGGATTGTAAATCCCGAAAATACAAATTCTTAAAAAAAAGGTGTATTTCTCCCTACGAATACACCTTTTTTCTACGAATCCATTTTGGTAAATGTCCCCCTTATTGTGTCGATCCTTTTAATTTATATATTTTTTCAAACACAGAAATAAACTACTCAGGAACAGAAAACACAGGAACAGAAACCTAATGCGGCCAACGGGCCATCACAAACTAATTAGGGAACCAAGCATGTTCCTAAAAGAAAGGAGGCTATACATTATCACCCAGCAGTATGAACCATTAGACAAGGGAATAGGTGAGAGTACACTGCCTCTTAATACCGGGCCTAGTCTATCCCATCATATTAGTGCGACTCAGTGGAATCAGAGACCAATATATATGGCAGTTTTGGCAGGGCTAATCATGATCTTAACTATTAGAAATAAAAGGCGTGATTTCAAAATTTTAATTTAACCCATTTGGAATTAGTGTATCCAGGGTCAAGATCCAATGGGTTTCTCGCCGTGTTAGATGTTTTTCCCTGTCACCCCCTCTGATGTCTGCCTCCACCATTTCAATCCCTTTGATTGAATCTTAGGCCACTCGGGTCTCCACCATGACATTCCAAAAAATGTCTTGGGACACTGTGATTAGTTACTTTGTCTTTAATATTACGAGTGTGCTCTAAGATTCTGATTTTTAGTGTCCGTTTTGTTTTTCCTATATAGCAGTAGCCGCAGGGGCATGTTAACATAGAAATAACAAACTTGGAATTACAATTAATAAATTGTTTGATGGCAAAAGATTTTCCAGATTTATTTTTAAATTGTTTCGCCCCTTTTTCCCCAAGTGGGCAGATTTTACACCCTCCACATGGATAAAAACCGACAACACCTCCCAGCATCCTTACTGGATTTGATTTAATGGCCTCAAGGCAGCTACTAGAGATCAGACATTTGACATTTTTAGCTCTCCTGAACACCAGGTCAGGTCTCTATGGTAATTCTTTCCCTAAAATGGGCTCTAACTGGAGTATGTGCCAGTTCTTTTTGACCACATAACGTATCTGTTTTTCGGCACTGCTATACTCTGTAGTAAATGGACAAAAATTTATTTTTGACTGTACAGAATTTTGTGCTCCATTAACCTCATAGGTGCGGCTAATGTTTTTATTTTTATAGACCAGAAGTTCCGACCTTGGCGTCTGCATAGCTCTATTTTTTGACGTTTCAATGAGGGACCAGGGGTATCCTCTTTCAAGAAATCTTTCTTTGTAAATTTCAACCTGTTCCTCAAACTTATTCTGTTCACTGCAATTACGGGGGAAATTTAACAATATGAAAAACCTAGTTTTTCGTATTGGTATTTCCCCTATGACTGCATACGACTGTTTCAGTCGTATGCAAAGTCGTGTTCTGGAGGGGAATGTACAAAGCAGTCATATACGACTGCTTTGTAACCCTCCGATGTCGTATTCATTCGTATTAGCGGCACATATATACGGCCGCTAATACGAATTTTTCTAGCAGTCTGCACGGATCAGTCAGATCCGTGCAGGCTGCAGAGTGTAAAAAAAAATAGAAAAATAAATAAATATAAAAAAAAAAATGGCGTGGGGTCCCCCCCACAGCCGAAACCAGCACCAGGCTGACAGAGCCTGTAGCCGGTAATTAAAAATCAGGGAACCCGACAAATAGGGGTTCCCTGATTTTTAACAACCAGCCCCAGGCTCCTGCTTTGGGGCTGGTTCCCAAAATACGGGGGACAAAATGAGTAGGGGTCCCCCGTATTTTAAGAACCAGCCCCAGGCAAAACCAGCCAGCAGGGTAATGCCACAGCCGGGGGGAGACTTTTTATGCAAGTCCCCCCGGCCAAAGCATTCATCCCTACCGACTAGTCAGCCTGGCCAGGGGCCCTGGAGGAGTGGGGACCCCCCCAATAAAAGGGTCCCCCCCTCCAGGACTTACCTGACCAGGCTGAAGCCTGGTGCTGTCCCCAATGCCCCTGGGCGGTGGGCATCGGGCTGATTCAAGTGTAAAAAAAAGATGAAACTATTGTTTTTTACTGTGGCACTACAAGTGCCAGCAAGCCTCCCCCGCAAGCTGGGACTTGGAGAACCACAAGTCCCAGCCTGCTGGGCATTAAAGGGCCCGCTGGCACTTGTAGTTCCACAGTTAAAAAAATAGTACACAAAACACACTGACACAAATTTTAAATAAAAGTTTAATACACACATCACACACACACTGATACTTACCTATCTTGATCCCGTCGGTAGGTCGCTGGCTCCGGTGTCAGCGGCTCTGGTGTCGGCGGCTCCGGGGTCGGCGTCCTGTCTGAAGAAAATCCATTGTGGACCTGTGGAAGGAAATCCTACTCACCAGGTCCTCCATGGATGGTCTTGTGTCTTCTGTCTTCTTTTCCAGGGCTTATTTCTTTATCTTCTTTCTTCTTCTTTACGCTGCCGGGCTCTCGGGACTTTCAGAGCTTCAGAGATGTTTCCTCCTCGATGTCTGGACTAAGAATGAATTCTAGCCAATCAGGAGCCGCCTAGCGGCCAATCAGAGTCCGCCTAGCGGCCAATCAGGAGCCAGTAAAGTCGGCTCCTGATTGGCTAGAATTCATTCTTAGTCCAGACGTCGAGGAGGAAACATCTCTGAAGCTCTGAAAGTCCCGAGAGCCCGGCAGCGTAAAGAAGAAAGAAAGAAGATAAAGAAATAAGCCCTGGAAAAGAAGACAGAAGACACAAGACCATCCATGGAGGACCTGGTGAGTAGGATTTCCTTCCACAGGTCCACCATGGATTTTCTTCAGACAGGACGCCGACCCCGGAGCCGCCGACACCGGAGCCGCTGACACCGGAGCCGCCGACACCGGAGCCAGCGACCTACCGACGGGATCAAGATAGGTAAGTATCAGTGTGTGTGTGATGTGTGTATTAAACTTTTATTTAAAATTTGTGACAGTGTGTTTTGTGTACTATTTTTTTAACTGTGGAACTACAAGTGCCAGCGGGCCCTTTAATGCCCAGCAGGCTGGGACTTGTGGTTCTCTAAGTCCCAGCTTGCGGGGGAGGCTTGCTGGCACTTGTAGTGCCACAGTAAAAAACAATAGTTTAATCTTTTTTTTACACTTGAATCAGCCCGATGCCCACCGCCCAGGGGCATCGGGGACTGCACCAGGCTTCAGCCTGGTCAGGTAAGTCCTGGAGGGGGGGGACCCTTTTATTGGGGGGGTCCCCACTCCTCCAGGGCCCCTGGCCAGGCTGGCTAGTCGGTAGGGATGAATGCTTTGGCTAGGGGGACTTGCATAAAAAGTCTCCCCCCGGCTGTGGCATTACCCTGCTGGCTGGTTTTGCCTGGGGCTGGTTCTTAAAATACGGGGGACCCCTACTCATTTTGTCCCCCGTATTTTAGGAACCAGCCCCGGACCTGGAGTGTGGTTGTTAAAAATCAGGGAACCCATATTTGTCGGGTTCCCTGATTTTTAATTACCGGCCCCGGCTCTGTCAGCCTGGTGCTGGTTTCGGCTGTGGGGGGGACCCCACGCCGTTTTTTTTTTTTTTTTATTTATTTTTACACCGCAGCCTGCACGGATCTGACTGATCCGTGCAGGCTAAAACGAGAATACGACAGGAAAATGGTGTTCTATTTTTCTGCTGTATTTTCGTGGACAAAAGCAGCCGTATTTTCTATACGGCTGCTTAGTAAATCAGGAACCACCATTCTTTTGAATGGTGATTCCTGTCGTATCCTAACGATGGTGTAGACATTCGTATTTGTAAATACAAATATGAATGTTCCATCCCTAGGACTACGAATTGTTGTATTTTGGGGATAGAAAATCCCGAAAATACAAATTCGTAAAAAAAAGGTGTATTTCTCCCTACGAATATACCTTTTTTCTACGAATCCATTTTGGTAAATTTCCCCCTACGTCTCAAACGGGAGAATTGGGAGAAGGGTATGTTATTCTTCCAAGCTGGAAGATGACAGCTTGAAAATTCCAAATAACTGTTTGAATCAACTGATTTAAAATGGGTACATGTTTCTATTCTATTAGTTGCACTTTTTATACTCAGATCTAGATAATCCAATTTGGTCTCATCCACTGTGTATGTGAACCGTAGATTGAATTCGTTCACATTTAATATTTTTATGAACTCCTTAAGATCTGAGGTCTCCCCATCCCATATTACTATAATATCGTCTATATATCGACGAAACAATATTATTCAAGGATCATTGTATTTGGTCAACATCTCCATTTCCCATTGGCCCATGTACAGGTTTGCGAGACTCGGCGCACAGATGCTTTATACTGTATATATAAAACACTAATGCACATAAAATATTTGCCTGTTGCTTACTTAGCAGCCGTTTTGCCACCTCATAGATGTGCATGGCAAAAATCCTGCTGCACCCGCCCTGCACACGATTCAGGGAGCCTGGGAGGGGATGCAGAGGAACTTTAATACTGCTGCCGCCGCTGTTGATGCCTGTCTGTGCCTGCCGCGCACAGAACTTCCTGGAGCCTGGGAGGGTACCCGGCAACACTCTGTTACAGCCGCCGCCGTTAATGTCCGTCTGTGCATGCCGCGCACAGCATTTCTGGGAGCGTGGGAGGGGACGCAGTGACGCGGCCGCGCCAACCAATGGCGGGGAGGCAGCTGCAGCGTCATCACGTCCCCTCCCACGCTCCCTGTAATGCTGTGCGCGGCATGCACAGACGGACATTAACGGCGGCGGCATTAAAAAAAAAGTAAACAGTATGATGTCAATGACAAGCGGCTATGCAGCCGCTTGTCATACTAATGTATGTCAGATCGGCGGGCCAGACCTAAGCGGCTCGCGGGCCGCATCCGGCCCGCGGGCCGCCTGTTGCCCACCACTGGTGTAAACGGTGCAAATCCCGGATCTGACTTGGCTTGGATCTATGTTCCAAATGCCATGCCGGTGTTAAAGGGGTATAAGTGTGTGTGTATGTGTTCTGTGTGTTTGTGTTTGTTGTACTGTTTTTGGGTGTGTTGTAGTGTATATGGGTGTGTGTTGTACTGCTTGTGGTGTGTTATGTATGTGTGTGTGTGTGTGTGTTGTGTGTATCTGTCCAATGTGTAAGTGTGTGTGGTGTGCTACGTATACAGTATATGTGTTTGTAGTGTGCTGTGTGTGCGTATATGGTGTACAGGGCTGGATTATAATGGGGGCACAAGGGGTCAGTGCCCCTGGGCCCCCCTCTAGCTAGGGGCCCCCTGTGGTTGGCATGTATTTTTTTTTTTTAGCTAAAGGTTTTGTGCATGGCAGTGGGGTAGAGCTGCAGCTTCACCTGTCTGCCAATGTGACAATGATTAATGCTGCTGAGCATCGGGAGCCAAGGCACACTGACTGCACAAGTGTGCAGTGCATTACTGGAAGTTGACTAAGTCCCATGACACTTTGCACCAGAGGGCAGAGGCTGAGACGTTTGTGCTGAGCTCTGATTGGTGGAGCTCATTACATGCTTCTCATGCCCATGGATAACAGCAGCAGCCTAGTCATGGGAGGGTTTTTAATCAGAGGCAGCACTGGGACTGTGAGGTCTCCTACAGAGTAAGGTGCAGAGGAACAAACACAGGCTTTTCATGTGGTATGTATGTATGTATGTATGTATGTATGTATGTATGTATGTATGTATGTGTGTGTGTGTGTATATATATATATATATATCCCCTGAAGTTACCCATTGACCACGTTTATACTGCTTTTATTCTGTGATTTGACAGTGTAATATTCCCCCATGCAATTTGCGGCCAGTAATGACAAGTGCAAGGGGGCCCCCCTGTCTAAAGTGCCCCGGGCCCCCCGAAGGCTTAATCTGGCACTGATGGTGTACTGTGTGTCTCGTGTGTGGGTGTGTGTGTACAATGTGTACGTGAGTGTGTGTGATGTGTGATCTATGTATTTCTCCAATTATTTCCAATTGTTGAAAGCCTTCACCATAATGCTAGAATGTGTTTGCATTCATACTAAATGACAGCAATGAACTCGGGTGTTGTTCCTTTGTCTTCGGTTTCCCAGATCGTCGATCTTTTTCCACATCATTAATTAAGGCAAAATGAACCTTGGTGTTTTTTACATTTCTACGTGACATTTCCCCAAAACGGCTTCGAGGTGCACACCACCAGGTCCAGAGGTACCTTGTTGCCCAATTTGGAGGCTCTGAGTGCCACGGTGTGCCCGCAATGCAACAGACACACGCACGCACACACACTCTTCAACGTATTATATAGATGTACTCTAACTATAGAATTTTCCTTTTTTGGTTTCTGATTATATGACTACAGTAAATTTCTTTAGAATACTGTATATGTATTTTATTTAAGAGGTTTGAAGATTATTTTAGTTTAACATTAACTTCTGTTGGAATGATTTGCTTGCATAATATTAATGATCTTAAAGGGTATAAATAAAGGGTCACTTCTTGCACACCCATGTTTTTGGTTGCTTATCCATTGGCAGAGTTGTAGAGCTAAGTATTGCAGCATTAATCACTGCAACTGAACTTTGTGCTTTTATCAACCACTGACATCACCAAATCAAAATTATTTCTCAACCTCCTGTATTTTGCATAAAGTTAAAGATTGAAACACATCATCTCCCTCTTGTTTCCTTCACAAGCTTTTACATCTTCTCTATCAGAATGCATGCTTTATGTGAAACCCCACGGGCACTAGGTATGCATAACTGCAGTCACTGTGTATGGTGCATCACAGTTACTTTCCACTGGCTGGTCATGGGTAAGGCACATATACCAGGGGTCCCCTGAATAATCAGGAGTTTAATACAGTTGCATTGTGGTAGTGGACTACAGGTGTCAGTGCAGTGCAGAAAGAATTGGGTGCCAGGCCATCTCATAAAACAGCAGTACAGTTTATTTAACATATAACAGGGACATACAGTAACAGGAATAACTTCTGAACACTCTCCTCCAGCACACAGCATAATGGTTACATTAGATCACGTACCATGCCACCACCTCCAGCACATTAATCGCATTGGTTACATCAGGGCACCTCCTCCAGCATATCACTTAATTGCAGCAGCATAAATATGGCGAAAAACAGTACATACCAGGGCATCCTGGGACCTGTAGTGCCACATATAACAGGATATAGTCTCTCTCATCCATAATGAGGACTCTTGTCACTCTTGTCAAGCATGCTGCGTGGCTTTAACCATTCACCCAGATACGTCCTCTCCTGAGATTCACATCTGGCATACTTTTCTAGGGCACACCTAGAGGCATCACCCTCTCACTGGTCTCAGTACTGCTCCTCTTACACTGCGGTCTCTCTGTCGGGTACCTTGCTGGGACTGGAAGCACTCCACACATGTTCTGTGAGGGGCTCTCACTGAAGTTGCATTCTCCTCATATTACTCTGTAGAAATGGGCACTATTCACAAATCAACCCACATGTGCTGCATACCCTCCAACATTTTTAGGGCAGAAATCAGTACACACACGGAAAGGGGGCATGGCCATGGATAAAGGGGGCATGGTCACATCCCCTTTCCAAATGTATACTGGCCATTTTTTCAGATATCTGTATTTAAAATGCAGGAGAAGAGGGGGGGGGCAAGACATGTTGGTAACTAATTTAATAAATAAGTATATGCACTCATGGAAACGGAGGAGGAGAGTGGAGAGTCAGCGCACCAGGTACTGAAGAACGAGTGCAGATAGCGCAAGTGACTATAAACTTCTAGGTAGTAGG
Organism: Crinia signifera; assembly: GCF_055691185.1. Taxonomy (NCBI): domain Eukaryota; kingdom Metazoa; phylum Chordata; class Amphibia; order Anura; family Myobatrachidae; genus Crinia; species Crinia signifera. The sequence goes on from NC_139218.1 coordinate 181,646,666, forward strand.
GTTGTGTGATCCTTGCAGAGTTTAGCTAGGTAGTGAAACAGTTAACAGGTTAGGCTGTAGGTGATTTAAATAAGGGGCGTGTCAGGGAGGGGTTAAGCAGACATTTTGTGGGATGCAATAGAACATTCCATCTCTTTCTCAGGAATTTTTTGAAGGAGAAGGTGCTCTGCTCTTGTGAGTAATATAGCCTTACATTTCATATTTTCATCTTACTTTCATTTCCCCCTTACTACATCTGTCCCTCTCTTGCTTCTTTCTCATACTTTAATACTTTCTAACTTTCATCCTTCATACCTTTCATACTTTCCTCTTAAGTCGCCCGGGTGGCACACTATCTGGATATTGCTGCGGAAAATGGCGGCGCGTCCAAAACGGAGTGCGGCTCCCCCTGCTCGTTATCTAGGGGAGGGTGATATAAGTGGGGTCCCGGCTGCTAGGCGCCGGCGTTCAGGCTCCCCCTCGCCCGCGCCGGTACACACTAGGGCGGCGGGGCGGGGTCGTGGTGCGGGGGCCTCGTATGATGTCGCCGGGAGCTCCGGAGGTCAGGCGGCTGCCTCCTCTGTTGCTCTGGCGGGGCGCTCGGGGGCTTGCGGACGCGCTCCGGTCTCAAGGCCGGGAGCGCGCAGTAGTAATGGCCGGGGGCGGACGGAGGGATCCCGGCGGGGAGTTGGTGAGCGGGCTCAGGCTGGGGCGGAGGGGGTCAACAGAGACACCAGTATGAGTGCTGCAGCGGTGACTGCTGCAGCACAGGTTATTAACCCTTACCCCGCTGTGCCTGCGCGGCGAGGCCGTGCAGGGGCTCGCAGGGCTGGTAATGCAGCAGCAGGGGCGAACATGTCAGCTGCTGTAGCACAGACTATAGTCGATCCAGGGGCCAGGGGGCAGGCATGCCTTCCAGTTCAGCCTGATTGGGGTGCTTCCCGTCAGGAAGAGTTGGTTGGGGGGGGTTCACTGGGCAACAGGAGAGCAGCAATACCCCCTCTTCTCAGGTTGCAGCACCCATAGGTGATGGTTCTCGGCTCCTTGCCGGCGGGGACTCCGCGCTTGTGGCCCCTGCCGGTCAGGCATCTGTGAACACAGGATCCACGCCGGTAGCTGGGGATCAGGGTGCCGTGGCAGCACTTTTGCTGCAGGTATTGGGGTCCATAACCCCAATATTGGCAGCGCAAGCAGCAGGTGGCAATACGGCCGGACAGGTGGGTGGTTTAAGTGCGGCTCTCCCTCCGCTGATTGCGCAGCTGTCTGCTTTGTGTACAGCGACATCCGCTGCAAACAACCAACAGTCATCAGCGTTTAGTGGGTCTCTGGCCCCAGCGTCTGCGCCAGATAACCCCTTGCCTGGTCCTTCGCAGGCGCCTGCTGTCCCTTCTGTTGTTCCAGGTCCTGAGGACACGGTGGGGAGGGATGAGAAGGACGACTCGGATACGTCAACTTCGGATGAGTCGACACATGATTGCGAGACAGCTACTTCAGGTGAGACAGATGAGGATTGGGTGCCCTGTCAGCTAGGGGCTGGGTCTGATCAGGGGCGCGGTGCGCAGCGAGCTCTGCGCTCTATGGGGAAGGGTAAGCGTAAGCGGCGTGGCCGTTCCCACAAGCGCAGCAAGCGGTCGCGTTGGCATAGGCGTAGTAGTCGCAGTAGCAGCCCTGAGGAAGGCAGCCCTTCTGACGTGGTGCGATGCAGCTACACCAAAGTCCTGCGTGGGCTTCGTCCAAAAATACGAGACCGCATAGATAGCGGGAAGTATGTGGACGTTTTCGCCTTAACGACGCGGTCACGCAGGGCTTTGGCAGCCGCAAAGAAGAAGGATGGTATGGGCGAGGGGACATACCGGTCATATGTTAATTGGCTGAAGGGGTTTTATACCTTTGCAGCTTGTTACATTGAGATGCGGCCGGAGGAAGCCATGAACGTTGTGCGCTACCTGCACATGGTTCATGGAATGTTCTGTTCAAAGCGTCACCTGGCTTGGTTGCATTACGATGAGGAGTTCAGGAGAAAGCAGCACGGGCTTCGGGTTATGGACTTGGGGGTGAAGGACGTCGAGGTTTGGCTTGAGGTTACAGACCCTACGCCGGACTCGGATGAGGCCCCCACCTCTAAGCCCACCAAGCAGAACGATAAGGGTTCCTTTCGTTCCCCCGGTAACGCCAAGTCAAAGGGCCGTTGCTTCGCATTTAACAATGGCAATTGCGGAGCCGGAGCGAAATGTCGCTTTCGACATAGCTGTCTGCGATGCGGGAATGCACACCCAGCGAAAGATTGCAGCAAGCCTGCCGGCACCGGAACAAGTGGTAAACACGCCGGTGCTGCCAGTGCTAAGTAAGGCCCATTCTCCAGTTGATGTAGTCGCTATGCGAGGCTGGCTCGATCGTTACCCCCTTCGATCGCAGGCGGAATTTCTATTGGAAGGTTTCAGTAAAGGATTCCTCCTCCCCATAGCGGCGATTGTCCCGTTACATTCCCCTAGGAACCTAAGGTCCGCTAGGGAATTGCCCCAAGTAGTAAAGGACAAGGTAGCAAAGGAGGTGCAGCTGGGTCGCATGGCTGGCCCTTTCGCTGCACCTCCTTTGCCGAACCTGGTGTTGTCACCGGTGGGTGTTGTACCTAAGAAAACACCAGGTTCATTTAGACTGATACAGCATTTGTCTCACCCTCAGGGAGCTTCGGTGAATGATGCGATTCCGGAGAACATGTCCTCCGTAAAGTATCAATCATTCGACAATGCTTTGGAATTAGTCAGGGGAGCAGGCCATGGGGCACTCATGGGCAAAGTTGATGTTGAGTCGGCATTTCGGCTTTTGCCATTACATCCCGATTCATTTCGTTTCATGGGTTTTAGGCTGGATGATGGGTTTTACATCGACAAATGCTTGCCCATGGGTTGCTCCATCTCCTGTGCCTTTTTTGAAGTTTTTAGTTCATTTTTACATTGGTGCATTTGCATAGCAACGCAAGAGCCCGGGGTTGCACACTATTTGGATGATTTCCTCTGTGTCGCTCCCTCAGGCTCTGATAGGTGTGCACGCTTGCTCGGGTCCATACAAGCGCTGTTTGCTGAGTTGGGGGTACCTGTCGCTCGTGATAAGTGTGAGGGTCCTTGTACCTGCATCACTTATCTTGGCATTGAGATAGACACCAATGCGGGATGCTGTCGTTTACCGTTAGACAAAGTTGAGAGGCTCCACGAGGCAATCCGGAGAGCCTTGGCCGGGGGCAAGGTCACCTTGCGTCAGTGCCAGTCACTTCTCGGTCTGTTCAATTTTGCGTGCAGGATCATACCCATGGGTAGGGTCTTTTGCCGCAAATTGGAGAGAGCGTCGGCCGGTGTTCGTAAACCACATCACTTTATTAGGCTGTCATCTGAGATTTGCAGGGATCTGCGGATCTGGGATACCTTCTTAAGTGACTTCAATGGTATGGCCATATGGCAGTTGGAAACGGTCGCAAGTCCGGATCTCCAACTGTTTACGGACGCATCAGGTTCTTGGGGGTATGGAGCATACCTCGATGGTTCCTGGTCTGCGTCTCCATGGCCTGAGGCTTGGTTCCAACAGGGTTTGACTAAAAACCTTCTGCTATTGGAGCTCTTCCCCATTGTGGTGGCGCTGGAGCTGTGGGGCGAACGCATCAGGGACCGTAGGGTAGTCTTTTGGTGCGACAACTTGGGTGTGGTCCAGGCGATCAATGGGCAGAGGTCATCATCGCTGCCAGTGCTGCGTCTGCTGGCTCACCTGGTGCTCCGCTGCTTGCGCCTTAACGTTCACTTTGTGGCTAGGCATGTCCCGGGGGTGGACAATAATATTGCTGATGCGCTTTCCAGAGGGCAGTGGGATAGGTTTCGCGAGTTGTCACCTTCGGCAGCGCTTCAAGGTGATGTTTGCCCTTCTCATTGTTGGCAGGTTATATGGCAGGGTTAACCGCTATGGCTAGCCAATCTGTGGCCCCAGCCACACTGGCGAAGTACCAAGCCTCATTCGAACAATGGGAAACCTTTATTGGGCAAAAGCGGAATGAAGGTAAGCCTTCCTTTCGTTTACTGTTAGACTGGATATGGCGTCTATACGTATCCGGCAGGTCGCGCGCTGTGGTCGGACAGATGCTTGCTGGCGTGTCCTTTTTTCTTCGGTTACATGGCAGACACGATTTTACTAAGAGTTTTTTGGTGAATCGTTTTCTGCGGGTTGGGCGCGTGCTGTCCCCGTAACGGGGGACCGCAGGCGTCCTATTTCAATGGAGATGCTTACAAACCTAATGGAAATACTCCCGTCCGTTTGTGCTTGTCAGCATGAGGTATCGCTATTCCGGCTCGCATTCGCAATGGCTTTTCACGGAGCCTTTCGGATTGGCGAGTTGGTGGCACCCTCGAGGTCAGCAGCTTCGCCTTTACTTAAATGTCAGGTGCTGCTGTCAGACACCGTGGTATGTAAGCTTGCCCGGTCTAAGACGGACCAGCTGGGGCGCGGCCGTTGGGTAACCATACCCGCGTGCTCAAACCCCAGTATATGTCCGGTTGGGTTGGCTCAGGTTTACATTCAATCAAGACCTCCGGGTGACGGAGCATGGCTGATGCACCTGGATGGGTCCCCGTTGACTGTTTATCAGTTCAGATGGGTGTTTAGGCAGTGCCTGACGGAGTTGGGATTGCCGCCCGCTCTGTTTGGCACACACTCGTTTCGTATAGGAGCCGCGACAACAGCGGCGTCATTGGGTTTCTCTGTGGCTGAGATTAAATCGCTTGGCCGCTGGAAATCCAATGTCTACAAGAGGTACATCCGCTAGACAATCTACGGTACAGGCCGGCCAATTATTTTGGTTTGGCTACAAAAAATTTTGTCAGGGAAACATGCATACTTTTAAAAATTTTCTCCTTTAAAAATTTTCAGTTCACTCGGATGGTGGCAGGGATGCGGGGCGACGGCACGAGGTTGGGTAGATTGCTCCGGCTACTTGGACGTTGGCAAGTGGTAGGGGTGGATGCCTGGCCTCGGGTCGTTTCCCGTCTCCTTGCTCTCACCGAATGAACTAGACCTGAAGCCCTTTTTGGCCACTCACCACTGTTTCACCAGTGGGGGTCCCGTTGGATTTTGCCCTGTCTTTTTCCTGAGATACCCAGGGGGGGCTATTGGCCCGCTCCCTCTGTGGCAGGTTTGGCAGGTTTTTACTTCGGGGCAGGTCCTTATCCCCCAGCCCCCACCCGGCCCGCCCAATCCTACTCCCCGCCCATGTGCTGTTATTCAAGGCTGCTGGCAATTTACAACTATTAACCTATTTGTCCAATTAATTTTACAGGTGTGTCTATCGATGATCAACCTATATGGTTTTTAGGCCACTCTTTTATTTTTTGGGCGTCTAGGTCACCGATGGCTAGGGATCCAGCTTCCTTTGCAGCGTGGGGTAGGGTCAGATGGTTAGGTCGTAGGGGGATGCGGTGGACAGAGTTGTTGACAGCATTGACATTACACGTTGAGGCCCACGGAGCTCCGTTGGTATTGATTGTACATTTAGGTGGTAATGACATAGGAACCATGTCTTCTTTGGCATTACGAGTCAGGATTGTAAATGATCTGGAACAGGTGGCGGCTTGGTGGCCTTGGTGTCGGATCGTTTGGTCAGCCATTGTGCCTCGGCAAGTTTGGAGGAGTCCGTTGTCTGGGGTCATTATAGATAAGGCAAGGCGCAAAGTTAACGCTTTTGTTGGCAAGAGGGTTTTGGCTCTAGGCGGATTGGTTGTCTCTCATCCACTTATCCGCTTTCGAGACGGTCATTTATTCAGACAGGATGGTGTACATTTGACGGATGAAGGGGTTTCGTTGTTTTTAGAAAGCATTCTTAGAACGCTAGAGGGATTGGTTTAGGCTTCGAGTAGTCTAGTTGACTGGTCAAAAGGGGTTTTTGAGGTTATGGTGGCGGCAACGGCTCTGGCTGGGCCGTTGTGTTGGCGGGAAAGAACGGCAGTAACAGTGGCTATTGCGCTGCTGTTTTTGGGGTGCGCTCTTTGCCCAATACATTGTATAAAGTGGCTTTCCTACTGGGCGCCATTGGGGTTTGGCTGTCTGGCCGGCTCTGTTATGGTGTATTGGGGAGAGAGTTGGAGACCTGACATTGGTTGGCGTTGCCAACAAATTAAAGAATATCATGTCGTTGACATGAATGACGGCATTAAGTCGTAAAGTCACTGTGGGTCTGGCCGTTCTTTCTTATTGCCACCATATTTAGTTTAAAGATTTAAATAAATGTTGGTTGACCAATGTTAAAAGGCATTTCAGTTGTCCGTGTGATTATTTCTAGTTATAATAGTTAAGTTAGTGTTAAGTTTAATATGCAATGATGTCACACAACACACATCTGCCAATAGAAAGTTTATGAAGAACGAGTGCAGATAGCGCAAGTGACTATAAACTTCTAGGTAGTAGGGTTGTGTGATCCTTGCAGAGTTTAGCTAGGTAGTGAAACAGTTAACAGGTTAGGCTGTAGGTGATTTAAATAAGGGGCGTGTCAGGGAGGGGTTAAGCAGACATTTTGTGGGATGCAATAGAACATTCCATCTCTTTCTCAGGAATTTTTCCCACCCGCCCTCCCCAAGTCACCTTTTTGTCCCCACCCGTTTTTTCTTTTTCTTTGCCGGTTGGGGTTTGTCAACCGATATTTGTGGCGGGAAAGAACGGCAGTAACAGTGGCTATTGCGCTGCTGTTTTTGGGGTGCGCTCTTTGCCCAATACATTGTATAAAGTGGCTTTCCTACTGGGGGCCATTGGGGTTTGGCTGTCTGGCCGGCTCTGTTATGGTGTATTGGGGAGAGAGTTGGAGACCTGACATTGGTTGGCGTTGCCAACAAATTAAAGAATATCATGTCGTTGACATGAATGACGGCATTAAGTCGTAAAGTCACTGTGGGTCTGGCCGTTCTTTCTTATTGCCACCATATTTAGTTTAAAGATTTAAATAAATGTTGGTTGACCAATGTTAAAAGGCATTTCAGTTGTCCGTGTGATTATTTCTAGTTATAATAGTTAAGTTAGTGTTAAGTTTAATATGCAATGATGTCACACAACACACATCTGCCAATAGAAAGTTTATGCAGTACACAGAGCGGGGCCCGGGAGCTCTGCAGCCAGGAGGAATGATCAGATTAGCGGCGCACTGTCAGTGAGTCACAAAAAGCGGTACATTCGGTACAAACGATAATTGCTGGTACAGACTGTTAAAAAAGAGTACTGTACCGGCAAATTCGGTACAGTTGGAAAGTATGGTGCTGCTGCTCTCTCCATAGAAGGGATGCAACTCATGGCAGGTGTTTCTAAAGCTGGAGACCATGGAAATGACAGCTGGCCATCCCATGGTCTCAGTAAACATGCCCTTTCTCCTAGCTAACACTCCAGACTTCTGCTCTTTTCCAAACGTACACTTCCTATTTTCCCGCTCTGTATGAGACTTGCATGTGAAAACTGGCTGAGCTCCAAACCTCCCCCAATCAGTGCAAAGTAAATAGCCCTTGCTATGCATGATAAATCTACATTGCTGTAAACTCTTGCAGTATCTGTTAACCCTTGCAGTTCCAGGGTATTACACTTTATCTGCAAATCAACTTTCCTCCTTGCCCTTTTTCTCTCAAGCAACCATAAATATTCTAGCAATAATCATCTATTGGTTCACCTGGAGCCCTTTCATATTGGGTATAAAATGTTCCTGCATGCCATATCTGGAAGTTGAACCACTTCTCCACCTCATCCTACACTCCTCATATCATATATTGTGAAGCACATCACTGTATATCACAGTTTCTATAACCTACTCTCTTTGTGTTGCCACCTTTAACACACCATTCCTTAATTGTTTCTTGTCTCAATCATTCCTTTTCCTCTGAAATCCCTCAACATTGGGGAAAATTTAGTAAGATGGGAATTCTATTTCACATGGGATGTTGCTATGGGTAACCAATCAGATACTATCTATTGTCTTCTAGAAGGTGCTAAATAAATAAGAAATAGATTCTGATTGGTTACGCATAGAAACATCCCATGTGGAATAGAACTCTCATCTTAGTATATTTCCTCCATTATCTTTGATGATTTCAACATCTAAACACTATCACTACCCAAAACTGTTTACTATTTCAAGAATAAAATTGATAAGTTCCTATATAAAATCCTATATTAAGTTATATCTTTTACTGAGTAGAACTCAATTTAATTCTCGAAGCATTCCGTGGCCTGGGACTGATTCAGCAGCTGTGTAATGGCCTTCATTCAGAACTGATCGCAGTACAAATTTGGGTACTTATGTATTATCTGGGCGCCCGATTTTTTCATTGCATGCCACTACTTAAGGCATGCGATGCGATTTTTCATTGTAAAAACCCGATTTTTAATTGTATAGTCAACCATTGGTGATTTCATACCCCCACTATCCAACTACGCATGGAGTTGACTTTATATAGTGTGGCGAGCGTAGCGAGCCACCAAGCCTGAAGCGTGGCGAGTGCAGCAAGCCCCGCGAGGGGACGCTGATTACTTTACATGTATTCTGAGTCCCCTCGCGGGGCTCACTGCGCTCGCCGCGCTTCGGGCTCGGTGGCTCGCTGCGCTCGCCACACTATATAAAGTCAACTCCATGCGTAGTTGGATAGTGGGGGTATGAAATCACCAATGGTTGACTATACAATTAAAAATCGGGTTTTTACAATGAAAAATCGCATCGCATGCCTTAAGTAGTGGCATGCAATGAAAAAATCGGGCGCCCAGATAATACATAAGTACCCAAATTTGTACTGCGATCAGTTCTGAATGAAGGCCATTACACAGCTGCTGAATCAGTCCCAGGCCACGGAATGCTTTGAGAATCAAATTGAGTTCTACTCAGTAGAAGATATAACTTAATATAGGATTTTATATAGGAACTTATCAATTTTATTCTTGAAATAGTAAACAGTTTTGGGTAGTGATAGTGTTTAGATGTTGAAATCATCAAAGATAAATATACTAAGATGAGAGTTCTATCATCGCTTCGGGCTCGGTGGCTCGCTGCGTTCGCCACACTATATAAAGTCAACTCCGTGGGGTGAAATGTAATAGGATGAGAGATTCAGAAAGTGAGAGATTTGGTAAGAAATCTCCATGTTTTTTAAAGCGGCAATCATTTACACTGCAAAACCAGTTTGATTTTGCTGTGTAAATGATTGCCACTTTAAAAAACTGGAGATTTCTTACCAAATCTCTCACTTTCTGAATCTCTCATCCTATTACATTTCACCCCATGTGTAGTTGGATAGTGGGGGTATGAAATCACCCATGGGTGACTATACAATAAAAAATCGGGTCTTTACAATGAAAAATCGCATTGCATGAATTGTATGCCACTATATTGCATGCGATGCGATGAAAAAATCGGGCGCCCAGATATTACATAAGAAAAACTTGACCCAACTAGTCTGCCATTGTACATGCACACTGGGGTTATTTTTAGTCAGGAGCCAATTAATCTTACCAGTATATATTTGTATTGTGAGAGGAAACCGAAGTACTCAGAGGAAACCCACGCATGCACGGGGAGAGTATACAAGCACAAATATGGTGGCAATCAAACCCATAATAACTACTACACTATCCATTCTTGCACCTTCCCTATGGCAGTTATAGATTTTCCATCTGTGTATTGCCTCCGATGTGAATGATGAAGTGTCTGTGTAGGAAAACACTTTTGTAACATGCTCGCCACGTTCACATGACCCTCATATGTACTACACTGGCGCCTTACACATAAAATAATAATGACCACGAGAAGAGCCCTTTTTGTGGACATTAGCAGAAAGATGTGACAATCCTCACAATTTATATAAGATTTAGTGTCACATCAAATATATATATATATATATATATATATATATATATACATATATCTAGAGATACAGTAGATAGATCTTATATATATTTATATCTATCTATTTATCTATCTATCTACAATTGGTAAAATTTGGCACTCTAGATAACAGAAAATTACCTTAGTGCCACCAAAGAAGGGTTAATCAGCTCCCTGATGAAGGAATACTACATTTCGAAACGTTAGCACCAGCTAGGTCCCACGGTGCCTGGAGCAAGAGCATGCTTCGCGCCCCCCCCCCCTGATTTGTAGTAGGCGGGGCTCTTGCGCAGCGAAAAGGGGGCACGGCCTCACATTATACCACACACCCATTGCACATTTTTGCAAACTTTGTAATATCCATTACACATAAAGCCACATGCCATAATGCCAATTACACGTAAGGCCACACATGAACACATTATGCCCATAACATACTATATAACAAACCGTAATGCACATTACACATTATACCAAACACCATAATGCTCATTACACATTATACCAAACACTGTATTGCCACAGACATTGGTGTATGGGTACAGGGGTCATACCCTAGGGATAAGGAGGGTAGAGGGGCAAGGATGTGGGAATGGTTTCTCACACACACATGGATACGGGGTTGAGCAGAGTCACACACACATAGAGGAGAGGGGTTAGAGGGGATCAGACACCAGGGAAGTTGGGGCAGATGGGGTCACAGAGGAAGGGGGTAGCAGGTGACAAGCTGTCACACAGGTAAAGGGGGTACAGGGGGGTCACATAAGAGGGGTTGGTGGGTACAGGGATCCTTGGGTACTCGCCACTCTGTGGGGGGAGTTGCAGGGTGTCAAAGAGGCTTGACAATTCAGGGACAGGGCAAAGGGATCCCCGAGAGGGTCTGTCTCGCGCTGCCCGGCTTGAAATACATACAAGGGAGACCTGGCCCCTGTGCAGGAATAGGACTTGGAGGAACTGCTTTCTCCATGGTGCGGCAGCAGGAGGACGGAGTTTCTGCTTCCCCCGTAGTGCGAGGGAACTATTGATAGACAGTTGAAGTTCCTTTAATCAGCGCTCCAGCCAAGCAGCGCTTGCTCTGGACGCGCTGAGCTCCTCTGACAGACACTAGGGGGGAAATTTACCAATATGAAAAACCTAGTTTTTCGTATTGGTATTTCCCCTACGACTGCATACGACTGTTTCAGTCGTATGCAAAGTCGTGTTCCGGAGGGGAATGTACAAAGCAGTCAGATACGACTGCTTTGTAACCCTCCGATGTCGTAGGAATTCGTATTAGCTGGCCATATATACGGCCGCTAATACGAATTCGTACAGGCAGTCTGCACGGATCAGTCAGATCCGTGCAGACTGCAGTGTGTAAAAAAATAGAAAAAAAAATAAATAGAAAAAAAAAAAACAGCGTGGGGTCCCCCCCAACAGCTATAACCAGCACCAGGCTGAAGGAGCCGGGGCCGGTAATTAAAAATCAGGGAACCCGACAAATAGGGGTTCCCCGATTTTTAACAATCAGCCCCAGGCTCCAGGTCCGGGGCTGGTTCCCAAAATATGGGGGACAAAATGACTAGGGGTCCCCCGTATTTTAAGAACCAGCCCCAGGCCAAACCAGCCAGCAGGGTAATGCCACAGCCGGGGGGAGACTTTTTATACAAGTCCCCCCGGCCAAAGCATTAACCCCCTGACCAGTCAGCCTGGCCAGGGGCCCTGGGGGAGTGGGGACCGCCCCAATAAAGGGGTCCCCCCCCTCCAGGACTTACCTGACCAGGCTGAAGCCTGGTGCTGTCCTCGATGCCCCTGGGCGGTGGGCATCGAGCTGATAGCGGTGTAAAAAAAAGATTAAACTATTGTCTAATACTGGGGCACTATGAGTCCCAGCAAGCCTCCCCCGCAAGCTGGGACTTGGAGAACCACAAGTCCCAGCCTGCGGGGCATTAAAGGGCCCGCTGGGTCTTGTAGTGCCACAGTATTAAAAATAGTACAATAAAACACACTGACACATACTTAAAATAAAACTTTAATACATACAAAGCCCACACATACTAATACTTACCTATCTTCTTTCCGTAGGTAGCCTGGTCCTGTGTCGTCTTCTGGTCCTGTGTCGGCGGTCTTCTGGATCCATGTCGACGTCCTTCTTCAAGTCGACGTCGCTGTCAGCGATGGCGTCCGGATCCGACTAAATCCATGGAGGAAGCTGTGGAAGGAAACCATACTCACCTGTCCCAGCGCGACGTAGTCCAGGTAAGGGTCTTGGCAAAAAAACAAACCGACACGCGAAACCAGCCCGGACAGTAGGAGCCGCACGGTGTTTGTGTACATCGTGCGGCTCCACCTCCCGAATGCCGCTATTAGCCGCCTTGCGGCCTGGCGGCCAATCAGGAGCCGCTAGGCCGCAAGGTGGCCAATAGCGGCATTCGGGAGGCGGAGACGCACGATGTACACAATCACCGTGCGGCTCCTACTGTCCGGGCTGGTTTCGGGTGTGGATTTGTTTTTTTGCCAAGACCCTTACCTGGACTACGTCGCGCTGGGACAGGTGAGTATGGTTTCCTTCCACAGCTTCCTCCATGGATTTCGTCGGATCCGGACGCCATCGCCGACAGCGATGTCGACTTGAAGAAGGACGTCGACATGGATCCAGAAGACCGCCGACACAGGACCAGAAGACGACACAGGACCAGGGCTACCTACGGAAAGAAGATAGGTAAGTATTAGTATGTGTGGGCTTTGTATGTATTAAAGTTTTATTTTAACTACAGTATGTGTCAGTGTGTTTTATTGTACTATTTTTAATACTGTGGCACTACAAGACCCAGCGGGCCCTTTAATGCCCCGCAGGCTGGGACTTGTGGTTCTCCAAGTCCCAGCTTTGGGGGGAGGCTTGCTGGGACTCATAGTGCCCCAGTATTAGACAATAGTTTAATCTTTTTTTTACACCGCTATCAGCTCGATGCCCACCGCCCAGGGGCATCGAGGACAGCACCAGGCTTCAGCCTGGTCAGGTAAGTCCTGGAGGGGGGGGACCCCTTTATTGGGGGGGGTCCCCACTCCCCCAGGGCCCCTGGCCAGGCTGACTGGTCGGTAGGGTTAATGCTTTGGCCGAGGGGACTTGTATAAAAAGTCTCCCCCCGGCTGTGGCATTACCCTGCTGGCTGGTTGTGCCTGGGGCTGGTTCTTGAAATACGGGGGACCCCTAGTCATTTTGTCCCCCGTATTTTGGGAACCAGCCCCGGACCAGGAGCCTGGGGCTGGTTGTTAAAAATCGGGGAACCCCTATTTGTCGGGTTCCCTGATTTTTAATTACCGGCCCGGCTCCTTCAGCCTGGTGCTGGTTATAGCTGTGGGGGGGACCCCACGCTGTTTTTTTTTTTTTAAATATTTATTTTTTTCTATTTTTTTTACACACTGCAGCCTGCACGTATCTGACTGATCCGTGCAGGCTTAAAGCAAATACGACAGGGAAAGCAAGGTGTATTTTCCTGTCGTATTTGCGTGGGTGTTTTACACCACTAAGCAGCCGTATTATCAGTACGGCTGCTTAGTACATCAGGAACCACCATTCTTTTGAATGGTGATTTCTGTCGTATTCTATCGAAGGTCTAGACATTCGTATTTGTAAATACAAATACGAATGTTCCATCTTTAGGAATACGAATTGTTGTATTTTTGGGATTGTAAATCCTGAAATAACAATTTCGTAAAAAAAAGGTGTATTTCTCCCTACGAATACACCTTTTTTCTACGAATCCATTTTGGTAAATGTCCCCCCTAGTGTCTGTCTCCTGCAAGGCAGTGGCCATCTTTGGAGTGGCCACTCAGGCAACAGGGGCATACACAGGATTTTCGTGAGGGGGGTTCTGTCCATACTCTCATAAAAAAAAAAAACGCATTAAAGTAATTCTAAAATTATTTTGCAGCATGTTGCCTAGTTTACCGTCTTCAGATATGACCGCAACTTATGCTGCACTGGTCCTTGTATATAAGTGATTTAAGAGTATGTGAGTGTCGCCAATTTACAGCCACACACATAGTATACCTACATGTAGCCAACACACACAAACACATATAGTATACATACACATAGCTGACACACACAAACACACCTAGCATACATACACATATGCACACATAGTATACATACACATAGCCGACACACAAACACATAGTATACATACATACATACAGGTGACACATATATAGAATATATACAGACAGCTGACACACACACACACACACACACATATTAGTTTACAAACAGCTAAGAACACACATTGTATACAAACAATGCTGACAAAAACACAGAAATGGTATACACACAGTTATCACACAGACAAGGTATACATACACATAGCCTACACACACATACACAGTAAACTGTACATACACACACATGTATACATACACATAAGTAACACACACACCTGCTTCACATACAAATGAAAACCAGCATCATTTATTACTGCACATAAATCTCCTGGTTTCCAGAGCCCCCAGACAGAAAGTCATGGAGAGGGCTCACTGGGCCAGCCCAGTATTATTTATTATAGATACAGCCCCCCTCCCTCCAGCATCAACAAATACCTTCAGTGTGTCAAACGCTGCCTCACCCGGCCAGTGCAGAGCAGACAAGTGCAGTAATGCCGGAGGAGCTGTGCGTTGGAGCTCCCCCTACAGGCAGCCCAGTGGCCTCAGTGTCTGTGTAATAATTAGAAGCCAGGAAATGACGCTCTGCCAGCCCTGCGAGTGCGTCCGGCCCCTGCTCTGCTCGCCTGGGCAGGCAGAGACCAACAGAGACTGTGCGGCGCCGGCGGGGTGAGCTGGGGGAGCGGGCGAGCAGGGCAAGGGAGCCGGCGGCAGAGTGCACAGCTCCGGCACCTTGTGATATCTCTGCGCCCGGAGCTTGTGCTCCGCCGGCTCCACCCTAGCTACGCCGCTGCTCGGTTTGTATAATTTATTACAAGTTTGAGTGCTGCCTTCAACATCCTGCCTATCTAACTAATGTACAGTATATTAATATATATATATATATATATATATATATATATATATATATACTGTATCTATCTATCTATCTCTTTATATATATATATATATATATATATATATATATATATATAAATATATATATATATATATGAGGAAGAGGTGCGGCACTCGGTAACGATGGAATAAAAATTCAATGAGCCATGGTAGTGGACAACGTTTCAGTTGTATTAAACAACTTTTTTCAAGTATTACATGAAAAAAGTTGTTTAATACAACTGAAACGTTGTCCACTACCATGGCTCATTGAATTTTTATTCCATCGTTACAGAGTGCCGCACCTTTTCCTCTCATATTGATTTAATTTGTGAAGGCACTGGACCCTACAGTCTCTTCATTGGGAGTGCCTGACCAGCTACCTGTTATATATATATATATATATATATATATATATATATATATATATATATATATATATATATATATATATATATATATATATACACATATACATACTGTATATATAGGAATGGAAAACCCCAATCTGCGCCCAGGTAAAGTAAAAGCAGCACCACTGAAAGGTCTCCTGTTAGACGAGACCCAGTTTTTTTAGAGATGAAGAAAGGGAAAAAGATCAGGGTGCGCTTCCAGACATGAATAAACACATTTAAAAGTAACAAACTTATTTAATGATAAAAGATGCTCAATGAGTAATAATAAAATACACAATAAAAATGTATTTTGGCACAATTTGTTAACAAAAGAACTGTTGATTGGACTTCCGATCGTCAAAGAGATGCCCAACGCGTTTCGTCAAAAAGACTTCCTCAGGGGCAGTGGAAGCAGCATATTATATGAACAGTTCACACGTATTCTGTAACAGGAAAGTACGGAGACATTTTTTTCCTTTTTAGATCAAGGAATCCTAAAATTGTTCCTCCAGAGTGTTTTTTTGCCACCATTCAGATATAACATCCAATAAGCATATATAGGGAACACAAATGGTAAAGATGGCCCAGCGATAGTATAAGGGTTCCACAGACAGTCAATAGAACAATCAGAAACTTTGCCAGAGTGTAATGGACCACAATAACAGGATGTGCAGTGCAGGAGTTCAGCTTCAGTCTTTTTGACAAAACGCGTTGGAGATCTCTTCGGCCAATCAACAGTTCTTTTGATAACAAATTGTGCCAAAATACATTTTTATTGTGTATTTTATTATTACTCATTGAGCATCTTTTATCATTAAATAAGATTGTTACTTTTAAATGTGTTAATTCATGTCTGGAAGCGCACACTGATCTTTTTCCCTTTCTATATACATATATATACATATACACACACACACACACACACACACACACACACACACACACACACACACAGATATATGCACATATGTACACATATAAAGCTCCTAAATTACATTTATTTTATCAGAATTGCACAGTGCCAGATTAAGGTCTAAATAGGCCTGGAGCTGAAAATAATCAAGGGCCTATTATGTGCAATAATAGGGGTTGTGGTCAGCACCTAATAATGTGGGTGTGTGACCAGTGTTCTGGTTGGGTGGTCTGCTCATGGCTGTGTCTCTATTTGTGTAAATACTTTCAACTAATTATATACAATATGCCTGGAAAAGGCAGGGGGCTGGCATAGGTAAAATGCAGGGATATATATTGGAGGGTGCCCTCCTAAGGTGCACCCGCAGGATGCCGATGTCCTAAGATACTTACGGGGTGAGGCGGCATTCCAGTCATAAAAGAAATACTGAAAGCCGAAACTTGGTAGACAACATTTCAGCGCCTTTTATGTGGTCACCTAAGTTTACCACACCAGATACCCCTTATAAAATCATGCAACACACTAGTAACCCTCTTTTACTGTACTTGCCCCTTACACATTATGCAACATGGAATGAGCCAAAATTCACACCAACTGAGCCAAAATTCACACTATGGCACACGGATTGTCAAAATTCACTTTATGCCACACAGATTAAGGCAGAATTCACATTTTGCCACATGGATTGAGCAAAATAGCGATCTTTAGGCGCTGTGTTCCCCTCTATTACACTGATCCAAGTCGCTTAGGGACAGATTCTCTTAGCTTCAAAAGTGATAAAATCCAGAGTGATAAACTGCAAGCCAATCAGCTCCTACCTGCCATGTCACAGGCTGTGTTTGAAAAATGTCAGGTAGGAGCTGATTGGCTGGCTGTTTATCACTCTCTATTTTATCACTTTTGAAGCTTAGAGAATCTGGCCCTAAGTCTTGGACTCTCCAGTGCTTGCACTTCTTCCATCTGGTCGTTCCTATTAACCACTAAGAACTGACTTGGGATAAGTGCCCTATGTGCACGTAGCAGTTTCTTATAATTCCTCTCTATTCTCAGCATGCAGGTGAAGAGAAGCCAAAAAGCCCAAAAGGTGACCATTGAAATGTACACTCACCAGGAATAAGTGCCCTATGTTCATAGAAAGGTTTCTTTCACTCGGTCACTCCTCCTCACAGGATATATGCGACTCTCTCACTCCAGTTACTTGTGCAAAACTTGATTTATTTCCAAAGGCAAAAGTTCCATAAAAACAATATAAAAAACAGGAAAAGACACCCAGGCAAGTGGTGGCCTGGAAGAATCCCCCAATAGCTGAAGATGACACACAGCGCCGGTCCACAAGCCTCCTAGGTGTTTTTCTTCCTCCAACCAGCACGTTTCAGGCTTCAAATGAGCCCCTTTTCAAGGTATGGCCGCTACATGTTCAGACCCGGTTTTTATACCGGTTTCTGATGACACATTGCATGAGCCAAGCCAAAAACATGGAGAAACTCATCTTGCAACCATGGGGATGGAAGTATCCCCCAATACCTGAAGATGACACACAGCGCCGGTCCACAAGCCTCCTAGGTGTTTTTCTGGTACTTGTGTACTAGCACGGCGCCCACGATATTAGGTCGCATGACATATAATCGCATTGCATCGCATGGCATACACCCGATGCACTGCGATGCGATTTTAAATTGTATAAGCCCCCTATACGATGTTTAATTGTATAAGCACCCTAATGGGGGCTTACAATGTTAAAGTCATCCCCACGCCACCCCCACTATGAACGGCAACCCGAAACGTGGCAAGCGCAGCGAGCCCACGAGGGGCGGCGGTATGCGTCCTACGACCTTTTCATGCCCCCACCATCCACGTCGGCGTGGGGTTGATTTTATATAGTGGGGCGAGCGCAGTGAGCCACCAAGCCGGAAGCGTGGCGAGCGCAGCGAGCCCCGCGCGGGGACGCGGAATACATGTAAAGTTATACGGGGGACGCTTCCGGCTCGGTTGTTCACTGCGCTCGCCACACTATATAAAATCAACTCTGCGCTGACGTGGATAGTGGGGGTATGAAAAGGTCTATCTCTTCACTGGCTCCCCATTCCTTTCCGAGTTCTCTTTAAACTCCTCACCACCACCTACAAGGCTCTCTCCTCCACCACTCCTTACCTCTCTTCACTGATCTCTATCCACACTCCCTCCCGTCCTCTTCGCTCCATCGCTGACCGTCGACTGACCTCTCACCTAATCACCTCCTCCCACTCCCGTGTCCAAGACTTCTCTCGCGCTGCCCCCCTGCACTGGAACAACCTCCCGCCACCCATCAGGCTTTCTGATTCCCTTACCTCCTTCAAGCGCTCCCTCAAAACCCACTTTTTTCGACTAGCCTATCCCTCCTCCTAACCTCTTTTGATCCTCCTATCCTTCCTCCGTTCCCCTCCGTATTCACCCTACCTCTTTACCTCACCTGTCCTCCTGTCCTGTTCTTCCCTTCCTCTACTTCATCTTCAGTCTCCTCGACAATTTTGACACCTACTTCTGAACTGATGCTGATTTTATTTCTACCAGCTATACACCTATTTATACTGTATTTTTCATTTCATTTGTTTTTTGTTTGCTATGTTCGGCGCTGCGGACACTTTGCGGCGCCTTATAAATAAACGTACTACTACTACTAACGCCGCCCCCCGCGGGCTCGCAGCGCTCACCACGCTTCAGGTTGGTGTTCATAGTGGGGGTGACGTGGGGGTGCATTCAACATTGTAAGCCCCCATTAGGGTGCTTATACAATTAAACATCGTTTAGGGGGCTTATACAATTTAAAATCGCTTCGCGGGGGGGCGTGGCCTGGACGGGCATGGTGGACGACACACATTAAAGAGCTCCAGCACCCTACTAACTTATTACGGGGCTTTCTGCTACCTCCAGACCCCCCTGACACAGATAGCCACAGTTACCCAGCCAGGGCGAAACACCTACCCTGTGATGAGTTGAGCTGCGGAGCCGGGGGGGGGGGGAGAAATCCCCTCCTGCGGGTTGCGGCCCTCACTACACATCAAGCCGCGGCCTCAAGTACGGAAGAACCCGGCGTCTGAGCTCCGCGACGATCCGACGGCTGCCAACGGCGTCCCAACGTCACAGGACCGCCAGAATCAAGGAGGCAAGTGCACCGCTCTCCCCTCTCTCCCCTCTCTCCCCCACCGCTGCCCCCATCTGCCGGCTGTGCCTCTGCGAAGTGCGGGGAAGTCCGTCTCCCTAGTCCTATTCCCCTCACACGGCGGCCATCTTGGGGGACCCGGGAGTCGGGCGCCGAGATGGGAGCCCGCCGGAGGGGACCACATAACTTTGCCTCGGGTTAGGGGCTACACATACCCCGGGCACCCCCCTGTGTGGTCACCGAGGCGGCCGAAGTTCACCTGCGCTGCCCGCATACCTGACACAGTCCCCCTATACAGTGCCGGCGGCCATCTTTGTTGGGGCATAAGCTGTTGAAACGACACAGCTGCCCCACTACATGTATTAAGGGGCTCCTGAATGATATATAACCCCCCCTAAAGGGATAGAAAGGCTGCCTGAAGAGGGGACCTGAAACTAGTGGCTGCTGCCCCAGGCTATAACTACCATCCACCATATTTAAACCCTTTGGGAGGATATCAGGTTCCTCAGGGCAGAATACTGTTATAGCGAACTGCTACTTGTTTCCCCAACCCCTCCATGTTACTGGAGCGCACAAGTTTCCTGACCAGAGCACACTTTTCTGCTATACAACATACAGAAGCGGTGCCCTGCTCCGTTCAGACTTGAGAATTAAAATCTACAACATTGACCAGCCCTAAGGATAACTGAGTCTGGAGCAACATCTAGTGGCTCAAATAAATAACTACAACATTTAAATCCATACCCAATGGCAGAAAACATCTAACTACCGCCTAGAGAGTACTACAGCGATAAGCACGAGGACCGAACCGCTGTCCAATAGCAGTACGTCTCTGCCACGCCCGCTACAACATGTGAACCGTCCCCCTCTGAGATGAACCACTAGCCCAGGCACACGTTTAGGGGAATGTGACCTCCACTTACTAACTGTCCTTTGGTTCTAATTGAGCAGATGACCTAACTTAGAAATCACGCAAACGTCTGATGGGCAAAAGCAGGAAGAGCACGCAGGGTACAGTCTCTCGTTCCAAGTCTATCACTTCACAATCGTCACTTCAATCCTTTCTCTCTGCATCCCAAACCACAGACCGCTCCTCTCCCCCCCCCCGAAAGAGGATACTGAAGCCAACGCACACGAGACACCCCCTTCCCCAACCAAGATGGATCTTAAATCTTAAATGACACAACTGAGAAGTGAAATCGGAGAAGTCCTCTCACATGTCCGAACACTTTCCTCCAAACAAGATTTACAGGCACTTGAAACACGCCTCCAGGACTCATTCCAATCCCAAATTGCCACAGTGCAAACTGATGTCAGTCTCCTGGGGACGAGAGTCGAATCCCTAGAGGAGGAACGCGAACGCGACTCCGACCACCTCACCTCTATTACGGAGACCCTTTCTCAACAGGCGGCAGACTTGAGGACCCTACAGGAAAGGCTGGAAGATCTGGACAATCAAGGCCGTAGAAATAATGTGCGGGTGAGAGGACTACCAGAGTCTGTACAGCCATCAGGCATAATTGACGCCCTCAACAAAATGTTTGGTGAAATCCTAGGGCTCAGCCCTGAGACCTCCATTGAATTTGACCGCGCACACAGAGCCCTCAAACCTAAGGGACAAGCATCTGAACAACCTAGAGATGTGATATGTCGCCTACACTATTATTCCCAGAAAGAAGAACTTCTACGGAAAGTACGTGACTTAGAGGCCATTGAATTCAATGGAACGCGTGTCCAGATATTTCAAGATCTCTCATGGCGCACACTCCAACAAAGAAGACTGCTAAAGCCACTTACAGATGCCCTTCGCAAATCAAATTACAAGTACAAGTGGAGTTTCCCCTTCTCTCTACAGGTCTCCTCTGCCGGACGTCAATTCAATCTACGCTCTCCAGCCGACCTCCGGGATTTCTGCTCTAACTTGGGACTAGACGAGATCTCCCTGCCCGACTGGCATGCCTTTCACCTACCAAATGTCCCCCCCCCTCACAACTCCAAAAGAGAGAAATGGCAACAAGCTAGCACCTCAAAGAGATCAAGAGGAATCCCCTCCCCCCGCTCGCAAGATCCTACCTGACAAGACAGCGAGTGGTAACATTATCTGCTGAACTGTAACCCTGCTAACTAACGAAGCTTTGATGTTTACGCATTATTATATTGCCAAATAATGCTTTTCCTACTGCCTTTTTCTTCAAGTTTTTTATGCCCCTAACGTTGAATACTAGGTCTGTTTTCTTTTTTTTTTTTATAATTCAGCTAGAGAACCAATATATGTTTTCTCTTCTACAGTTTTATTCTAGAACCCCTCAGTTGGTATTGTGGGGGCACGGCCCCCTAGTTCCCCCCACCGCCAGTTGTAATAATTTTTTTTGTCTTTTAACTGTTTTTCCTTCCGTGACATGGCTGCCACTATGGCACTTTCATTGTCCGGATGCGGTTACGTTTTTGATGCACATGTCAGATGTCTATGGTTTTGCTACACAATGTTTTGCACACTAATGTATGCTTTACACCCAATTAATGTGACCCTTTACCCCCACCTATCACCAATTTCCTCAACAACCCCGCCCTTCTCCCCTATCGGACCCGGCCATTTTCCACTCTCTTCTCAACTTATAATCTCCAAATGACCTCCTCTCTACGTATTTTATCCATTAATGCAAGGGGTTTAAATGTCCCAGAAAAAAGGACGCAGGCTCTCCATTCCTTCCATAAAGAAAGGGCAGATGTAGTATTAGTCCAGGAAACCCACTTCCGCCAAGCAGACCCAACCCCTCGATTAAGCAATCACTACTTCCCTACCACATATTACTGCAACTATCCGCACTCAAAATCCAAAGGGGTGGCCATTTTGTTTGCCCGACATGTTCCAATATCTGATGTACACACTCACATATTAGAAGAGGGCCGATGCTTGCTACTAACATGCACGGTATATAACACAAAACTCACAATAGTCAATATTAACGCGCCCAACCAGGGACAACCGGCCTTCCTCCAAAAGACTTTAGACAAGGTTGAATTACTTAAGCAGGGGATCTTGGTAATAGGAGGAGATTTCAACTGGGCCCTAGACCCCCTCCAGGATGTAACGCCGTCCTCAAGCTCTCCCCCTACCTCCCGAACCAGAGAGGTCAAGCGCCTGTTCCACACTCACCAATTATCAGATGTTTGGAGGATTAACCATCCTACCGAGCGAGACTATACTTACTACTCCACCCCCCATAAATCCTATTCCAGGTTAGACTATTTTCTCCTAAACCATAACTACCTCCACCTGATCCGAGACTCTACTATAGGCTCCATAACCTGGTCCGACCATGCCCCTATCTGTATGAACATGTCTTTAGAGATAACCCCCAGACAACGTTCCTGGCGC
This sequence comes from Crinia signifera, assembly GCF_055691185.1. Lineage (NCBI taxonomy): Eukaryota > Metazoa > Chordata > Amphibia > Anura > Myobatrachidae > Crinia > Crinia signifera. The sequence goes on from NC_139218.1 coordinate 181,669,367, forward strand.
TTCAATGAATCTTTACTCTCCGACCCCCACCACAAGTCCCAACTAGAAGAAGCCCTAGACACGTACGTGGAAAACAATGTCACTCCCGATGTCTCCTATATGATGATCTGGGAAGCACACAAGTGTGTTATAAGGGGAAAATGTATCCAATTGGGGTCACTCATTAAGAAACAAAAACAACGGAAAATCGATGACCTTCACCAGAGGATCCACGTATTAGAAACCACACATAAAACATCCCTCTCCTCCACCACATTTGTAGAACTCACCTCCTCTAGATCAGCTCTTAACACACTACTACTAGACAAAGTGAAACTGGCGTTTAGGAAATGTCGCAATCGGTATTATCGCTGGGGAAACAAACCGGGCAAAATGCTAGCTAGGGCACTTTGAGTCCAACGGTCCAATTCCTTCATCCCCTTCATTAAAAACACACAAGACCAAACACTACACGATACTGACTCCATTGCATCTACTTTTTGCTCATATTATTCCTCCCTATACAACTTAAACCCCCCAAAGGCCCCCCATGAACTAGAAGAACAACAATGTCATATCAAGTCTTACCTCACAAAAATTAGTTTCCCCACATTAACTACGGAACTTAAAATGACCTAGAGAGGCCTTTCACAGAATCGGAGCTAACCGAGGCGATTAAGACGACCCCCTCAGGTAAAAGTCCCGGACCTGATGGTTTCACCATCTCCTACTACAAAGCCTTTAAAGACAGACTCCTTCCATTATTGTTACGGGCCTGTAACACGGTAAGCGCCACTCACCCTTTCCCCCCTCAATCCCTGGAAGCCCACATCACGGTTATTCCGAAAGATGGCAAAGATCCCTCCCTCTGCCCTAGCTACCGTCCCATTTCACTCCTTAACATCGACGTGAAACTCTACGCCAAACTATTAGCAAACAGATTAAAACACCTCTTGCCAGCCATAATCCACAGCGACCAAGTGGGCTTTGTACCAGGTCGTGAAGCCAAAGACAATACCTCCAAGATAATCTCCCTGATACACCATTTCAAGATCACTAAAACCCCCGGAATCCTTCTGTCAACAGACGCCGAGAAGGCATTCGATAGAATTGACTGGGGCTTCATGAGGGGGGTGCTGGACCACCTAGGCCTGGGTCCAACATGCCTACAAAGAATATTAGCCTTATATACTTCCCCCTCCGCTAGGGTACGGATTAATGGTTCCCTGTCGGGCTCATTAGCTATCGGCAATGGGACACGACAGGGCTGCCCGTTATCCCCATTGATCTTCATCCTATGCATTGAAGCCCTGGCCAGAGCGATCAGGGGAAATCAAAACATTAGCGGGATTGCAATAGCGGGGCAGGAATACAAGCTAGCCCTCTTCGCTGATGATCTACTGGCCACAATCACGAATCCCATGATATCCCTCCCCAACCTAATGTCCGAATTTCAATGTTTCAGCACCCTCTCTAATTTCAAAATAAACTTCACCAAGTCGGCGGCCATGAATGTCTCTGCCCCTCCGACCATAGTGACAAATCTTAAAGCCTCATTCCCCTTTATATGGCATGCCTCCCACCTTAAATACCTAGGAGTTACTATATCCAATGATCTTACTAAACTGTTCGACCTCAATTTCACCCCTCTCTTACACAAACTCCGCTTAGACCATCAGTCCTGGAAATCTAGACCCTTTTCATGGTTCGGCAGAGTAGGGATCCTTAAAATGAACTCACTTCCGAAAATACTGTACCTCCCCCAGACTCTCCCCATCAAGATCCCACCTAGTTGGTTTAAGGAGATTCAATCCCTATTCCGGGATTTTATATGGGGAAACAAAAGACCCCGAGTGGGACTTGCCCTGCTACAAAGACAAAAAAACGCTGGGGGTATTAGATTGCCGGACGTTCACGGGTACTACCAAGCTTGCCTTTTGAACAGAATAATAGATTGGTCGAGAATGCACACCAACAAGCAATGGGTTCAAATAGAGAGTCACTCACTTCCCTCCCCCATCAATGTCACACCCTGGCTCTTACACTTACCTAGCTCAACACACCCCACAATAAACCCGACCCTGACCTGTTGGAAGAATATTCGCAAATCCCCAATCATCTCTTCACCTACTTCTCCTTACATGTCCTTTCTTTTTGATAAACGCTTCCCTCCAGGCTGCGAGCCCAACACCTTTCGCTCATGGTATGACCAGGGTTTGTTCCGAGTGGGCCAGCTGATGCCCGAGAGGTCTATAGCCCCTTTCAAAGACCTTCAAGACAAATGGCGCCTACCTGCGAATGAATTTTGGAAATATCTTCAAACACGCCATTATCTCACATCCCTGAGCCACACCACCCCAAGACCCACCACTCTTAATCCCTTCGAGCAGCTATGTGAGGCGAAGGATCCCCCTCCCCGCCCAGTATCCCAGATTTATAGTCTCCTACTGGAAAGTAAGAGACAAGACCTTCCCCCTTTCGCTACGAGATGGAGCAAAGATCTGAAGGTAAATCTTAAAGAAACTGATTGGGAAAATTTTTTCAAATTAGCACAAAACTGTTCTTCTAGCACGCTGGTAGTTGAGACGCAATATAAGCTGCTGTCGCGATGGTACAGATGCCCTGACACACTCTCCAAGATGGGATTGGGCTTGCCCAATAAATGTTGGCGGTGCTCCGCGGGTCCGGGAGACCTCCTACATATCTTTTTATTTTAATTCAATACTTTTTATTTGGTTTTCAATGCAGTTTACAGTTATACATAACAATTAAACAGCGAAATGAAAATAAAAAAATAAAAATAAAAATAAAAGAAGAAGGACATATGAGGACAACATGATTTACAGCAGATGTTGGTGGAGTACATTCCATTCCAGAATATCAACATCACAAGAGTATGTGGAGGCGTCACAATTTGATGTTACAATTGTTGCAAGTATTCATGTAGACAGGTAGAGTGATCTGACAGATCCTATATTCAAGGTCTAGCATTGTCAACTGTAATATGTATATATATGAATATAATAAAAGAGGGAAAAGCTAAAATGGTTCTTCGAGCCTGTGATTCTACTTCTTGGTGTGTATGGTAAGGGTGGTATACCCCGGTACAGGTTCTCCATCCCCTCCATCTCTTACATTTATGGTCGGACCGTAATTTGACCTGAATTATATATATTAAAGCTTAAACATTTGGTTGCATGAGGGGTGAGTCTAGCCATGGGTCCCATATTTTATGGTACTTTCTCACAGAGGCTCTAGATGTGTACACAAATTTTTCGTGTCTGACCACTGAGTTGGTTAGAGAGAGCCACTCCCTTTGTGTAGGGCCCTTCGAGGCCATCCATTTTCTAGCTACGCACACCTTAGCCAGAGTACATAGATTGACCGCATATCTTATCATATTTTTGTCAATACTATCCACATCCATAAATGACAAAACACAAAACCTTGGGGTAAAGATGTCACGGGGTATGCCTGTGGAGACCATTGACGTAATTACGTCTTGCCAAAAGGCTGAGAGTATTGGGCAGCTCCACAGCAGGTGCCAGAATGAGCCTTCATGTGACTTGCATTTAGGACACATAGAGTCGTTTCTACCTCCCATTTTGCATAGCCTAGTGGGAGTCAGGTATACCCTGTGCAAAATGTACAGTTGGATCTGCTGGTATCTAGATGAGGTGGTTGATATGCGTGGGCTCCCCAGGGCCGACCCCCAATCCTCCTCTGATATCGGGCCAACCTCAAGTTCCCACTTAGCCTTGAGATGAGGCAGACCGGGAGCATGTTGTGCTGTCAGAATGGCTGCGTAAAACCTGGAAACCGCCCGGGGGGATCCACCAGACCCCAGCAGACTCTTAACTGGTGAGGCCTTTAGTTCTGGGGGTTAGTAGGGAATTGTGCCTGGCACGCGTGGCGAAGCTGGAGGTAGCGGTAGAAGTGGGCATTGGGCACCTGGTATTCGTCCCTTATCTGCTGGAATGATTTAAGTACCTTATCTGCATATATTTGGCCAATTGTAGTGATACCCCATGTAGCCCAGACCTCACGGAGTTGGAGCCCCAGTAGTTCGGGAAGTGCCCTGGTGCCATCAAGAGGGGTGTCCGGGTCAAGCCCAGTCGCTGAAAGTAAGCGGCTGGACTGCCGCCAGATCATAACCGCTTGTTTAAACAGTGGCATGTCTATCAGCTTAACATTGTCACTTAGTAAGACATGTAGTGGGGTCAGTCCGGGCAGTCTTTGTGTGACAAGCAACGAGGGGAGTTCATCCAACAAGCCGTCACCAAACCAACTGATGAGATGTGCCAACTGCGCCGCAAGGTAGTATAGCCGGAAAGAGGGGACCGCCAAGCCCCCATCCTCCCGGGGCCACGTTAGTGTGTTTAGTTTAATACGGGCCCTCTTACCAGCCCAAATAATGGATGAGAGTAGGCCATCTATTTTCCTAAACGTCTGAAGGGATATATATATCGGTGCATGTTGTAATGCGTATAAGAGCTTAGGCTGTGCCGTCATTTTGATAAGACTTATTCTTTCTGAGACTGTCAAGGGCAATTTACCCCACACTGAGATCCTGGATTTTAGGTATTCTAGCTGTGGCTGGATATTTAGGGGGATATACTGAGATGGGACATTGGATACATGAATCCCTAGATATTTAAAGGATTTTACCCATCTCAGTGGGAGCGTGATTGCGGGAGACTCCGGGACGTCTCCTAAGAATGGGAGCACACATGACTTGTCCCAGTTTATTTTAAGACCAGAGTATGTACCATACCTGTCAATAACATCTAGAAGTGGGGGCATGGATGTGGCATAGTCAGAGATAAATAATAAAATGTCGTCTGCATACAGCGCTATTTTTTCTTCCAAGTGACCCACCCTGAACCCTGCAATCGCCGCAGATTCGCGTATCAGGCAGGCCAGGGGTTCTATTGCGATGGCAAATAAGGTGGGTGACAGTGGGCAACCCTGCCGGGTTCCCCTACCTAGATCAAACGGAGATGACATGTACCCATTTACAGATACCCTGGCCTGCGGGGAGGCATAGAGTAGGCGAACCCATTGGATGAAGGTAGGGCCAATACCCACCTTTGCCAGAGTGAGCCAAAGGAATTCCCACTCGATCGAGTCAAACGCCTTAGCGGCGTCCAACGAGACCACTATGGAAGTATCGGCGTCCCCGCGGGGGCTCTGCAAATGTGTAAATAGTCTATGTAGGTTGATCATAGTTGACTTGCCCGGCATAAAGCCGGTCTGGTCAGGGTGTATAATCTTGGTGATCACAGTATTAAGGCGGAGTGACAGGATTTTGGCGAGGATTTTAATGTCTATGGGCAGGAGGGATATAGGCCTGTAGGATTCTACCGAAGATGGATTTTTGTCGGGTTTTAGGAGAACCACTATGGCAGCTTCCATTATAGATTGGGGCAGGGCACCGTGGGAAAACAAGTCATTGTACAGTTCTAATAGAATAGGGGCGTAAAAAGAAATATGTTTTTTATACAAATCTATAGGAAGACCATCTAGGCCTGGTGCTTTGCCAGCCGGGAAGGCCCTAATGGCTACTTCCACCTCCTCTACTCTAAAGGGGCATATCCAAGGTCTCCATATCTGCAGGGGTCAAGGTGGGCATAACAATTTGGTCCAAATAACGCTGTATGGCAGATGTGTCATGTGTCAGTTTGGAGCTATAGAGGTTTTGATAGTATTCTACAAACTGGGCTGCTATCTCATGGGTTTTAGTGTATGGAACTCCCTGCGGAGAGAGGATCTCACATATAGTATTATTGGTTTTCTCTGCGTCCGCTAGGCGGGCCAGGTAGCTACCAGGCCTATCACCGAAAGCATATTGGGAATGTTTAGTATATAGTAACTTGTATTTGGCTTTGTCCCCAAGGCATTCCAACCATGCCTCCTGGGCCAAGAGCCATTCACGTCTAGATGAGTCCAGGCCGTCCTCTAAGTAAGCAGCCTCAAGTTGGCGGCAGGTATCCTCCAGCTCAATTTCTGTCTTTTTATAGGTTTTTTTAAGGGCTACTATTTTTTGAATCAGTGAACCCCTAACATGGGATTTGAAGGTGTCCCATATTATTGTGACAGGGGCGGTACCTTTATTTTGTTCTAAAAATTCTCTCCAGGCGGACACTAATTCCGCCCCCTCTCCCAAGCCCACCAACCAGAACCTATTCAATTTCCAAAACGATTGGCCCCTGTCCCCTCCCATCTGAACGTCCATAGTCAAAGGGGAGTGGTCTGATATGCCTCTGGATTCATAAGTAATGGAGTGAATTTTGGGAAGAAGGGTCTGTGATACCAAGGCCAGGTCAATTCTAGAGAAAGAGGAGTGTGAGGGGGAGAAGCAAGAGAACTGTTTGGTGGCGGGATGTTTATGACGCCAGGCGTCTACTAGTCCCATTCCCTCTGTCAATGACCTGAATTGTCTATGACCAGCCCTCCCTGGGGCTCCTGATTGACGGTGAGTATCTAGAGTTGGATCTAATACATTATTATAATCGCCCACACTTATGATGGGTACATCTGGGAACTCAGCGACAAATTCTGCGGCCTGTTTGAGGACCTCAGCTGAGTATGGAGGGGGAATGTATATAGCAAGCAGAAGCAGGGGGACGGAGTGTATAGTACAGAGGATTAGGACATACCTGCCCCATTTATCAGTCTTCACTCGCTCCAGTTTAAAAGGGACATTTCTGCGTATTAGCACTGCTACTCCCCTTGATGAGGGTGTATAGGAGGAGTGATAAAGCCAGCCTATCCATGGTTTTTTTAGGGACAGGACCTTGGTGCCAGTCAAATGCGTCTCCATCAGGCATATAATGTCTGACTTGTATTTACGGATTTGATTGAGCACCAATGTACGCTTGACTTTGTCGTTAAGACCACGGACATTCCAGGATGTAATTTTAACTAGATTAGGAGCCATAATTTAGCTGAGATATATAACCCATAATAAACCTGCACATGAATATTCTTTCGCCTTCCACCACTGCGCGTAGCACAGCGTAACTCCACCAGCTGTATATATATACAATATTGTAGGAAAAGAGGGAAGGGAAAGGAAATAGAGAAAGAGAAAAAAAAAAAAAAAAAGGGGTAAAGGTAAAGAGAAAAAACAAACACATGATGCATTAAGAGTACCTTGCATCCAACCCAACCACCCCCCACCCTGCATGTCTCCCGGAACTGAGACATACTTGGATCCCTAACTTAAACAAAACCCCTTATGTGGATAGGAGAGGCCTATCCACCCTTTCTGTAAGTATTAACAATTTTAAGTTTAAACACAAACGATTAATGGTGGGCAAAGTATACAATGACTACCAGGAATAAGTAGCAGATACTGCCCGCTCATATTTATACATACGCTCTGCCGTCTTAGGATAGTTTCCGTTGCGACACAGGTGTAAGAGTCCAGAGTCCTGTATTTAGCCAGATGTATACAGTCCCAGCAGTAACTTGTCCATTAGGACACACAAGCGATGAACAGCCAGTGAGTTCAAGAATCGTCTAGCACAGCCCGCCTGGCCGGTCTTGCAGTGTCCAACCATGATGACGCTTCCCTCGGGGTAGCAAAGAATTTGGATTCCCCATCCACGATCACCTTCAGTCTTGATGGGAATAGCATAAAGTATGGCAGATTGAGCTCCCTCAGCCGTCGTTTAATTTGTGCATACTGAGCTCGACTCTTTTGCACCTCCACCGCAAAATCTGGAAATATAGACACACGTTGGCCGTTCCACTTCAATGGACCTTTTGTGCGGTTGACTCTTAGAACAGTGTCTCTATCTCTGTAGTGGAGGAGCTTTGCAATTAGGGTGCGGGGAGGGGCCCCAGGCGGCAAGGGTCTTGTGGGCACCCGGTGTGCCCTCTCCACCGAGAAGAAGGGGGAGAATGCATCTGCTCCATATGTGTCGCGCAGCCACTTCTCAACAAATTCTTCTGGATGTTGGCCCTCCTCTTTTTCCGGGAGGCCCACTATGCGGATATTGCACCTCCTCAGTCTTCCCTCCATGTCCTGGAGTTTGGTCTGAATGGAAGTGACCTGGGATGAGAGGTCTGAGACCTTATCTGTGAGAGGCGAGAGTTTGTCTTCTAATGTGGACGTGCGAGTCTCCACTTCACCCACTCTTTCTCTGACCCTCAGCAGGTCATGATGTATGATGGATAGGTCTGCCTGCACCTGACCTATTTTATCCGTCAGCCTTTGTTCACTAGAGGTCACGGCCTCCAGTACTCGTTGTAGGGCCTCTGTCGGGCTCTCAGATGTCGGGGGTGTGAGGTTGCATGGGGATGAGGCCCGAGATGGGGGCCGGGAGGGCACATCGGAATCGGGGGTCTCCACGGATGAGCGCGGGGTTCTAGCGAATCTCTCCAGCTGAGTAGCTGCAGAGCTGCGATTATTCTTTCCCATATTATTTGTAGATAGGATATATGCTTTATAGGCGTAAGGGAACAGTGTAGATTAGGAGACCTGTGGGCTCAGCGTGTCAGGTCTGAGGAGAGGAGATAATGGTATTTGATGAGAGTTCCTAGTGTCTCAGCTCAGAGCCCTGTGCTTCTGCAGGGATTACCAGTGGGTGGTGTGCTGAGGATACAGTGGGGAAACACCACCAGACCCAGATATGGCACCTTGGGAATATATAATGCTGTTTTAGAGGTCCCGGTGCTGTGTCCCTTGTCTTAACTGGGCGCCGCTGGGACCTGGTATGTACTTGCTGCTGGATAGAAAGATGTTTCCCCTCTCTTGGGGCTGTTCCTCCTTTCAGGGAGGATGGCACCAGCGTCCCCTTTCTCCCCCTGTGCTGTGTGAGCCTGCTGCTACCTCCTCTATTGCAGGCTGGGCTCGCTAGGGACAGGGTATATGTATTAAGCAGGTATGCTGGGCTGGTTGTAGTGGGCGATCAGGTGCCTTTGCCCACGTTTTCTACCCTACCAGCGTCTGTTATGCAGACGCCTCTCCTGGGGAAGATGGCGGCGGCGTCGTCTCCCCTCTCTCTCCCCACTCACTTATTTCTTTCTGGCGCTCTCCTCCGCAACTCCTTGCCTGGGCAGGGCTGGCTGGTATCTTAGTGTGCGTGGCCAAGCGGGTTTCTTCAGCCGGACTCTCCGTCTCCGCCGTCAGCCCTCGCGGCAAGATGGCGCCCGGACTCAATGCCGCTGGTGTGGGATCTGGCTTGTAGGATGGCGGCTGCTGGTCGTAGCGGGATCCCGATGGTACCGGAGGGGTGCTGTGAGGTTCCCCCACCCGCGTCGACAGGAAAAAACCGGCGTTAAGCGCATGCAGGATCTTTTTCAGGATCTATGGAGCAGGAGCTGCTGTCAGGCACTACCGCTCACATACTCCGCGAAGCCACGCCCCACCTCCTACATATCTGGTGGAGCTGCCCATCCATACAATCCTACTGGCACAAGGTTATTGCCATCTCTGGGAAAATTCTAGGTGAACCAGCTCCATCAGACCCCCTGTTTTGGTTGTTCCATTACTCAACAAGCCCAATCTCGAGATATAAGAAATCTATTCTTTGTCGCCTAAATAATTCGGCAAAGGCAGTTATACCGGTCCGGTGGCGCACCCCACTCCCCCCAACAGTCTCAGACTGGTTCCGCCGACTAGACTCATATATGGACATGGAAGATATAGTCTACTCCGCTGATAACGAATACGAGGCCTTTAGAGACACTTGGACAGCATGGATAGATTTCAAGGAATCTACCTCCTATAAAGCAGCATTAACACCATCCTCGCCACAAGTGCCCTAATGCCATAACATCCATACCCCTCAAACTTCCTAGAGAGGTATTTGCCTATTGCTTATCACTTCCTAATGTTTTCTTTTTTGTATTCTGTGCCGGATCCACCCCCCCCTCCTTTCCCTCCCTCATTATCCATACCCCAAACCCCCCTTACCTCTCAATATTCTAAACCTTCGTATGTTCTTATACTCATCCAATCCTTATGTGATGTCAGATTATTGTTAAGGAAAATCTATCATACTATATTGATACTATTATATATATTCCATTGTTAAGAATATACCTGTATACCCCTGTTTATTGTACTACCTTAAAACCCAAATAAACACATTTTGCAAATAAAATCGCATCGCAGTGCATCGGGTGTATGCCATGCGATGCGATGCGATGCGATTATATGTCGTGCAACCTAATATCGTGGGCGCTGTGCTAGTACACAAGTACCAGAAAAACACCTAGGAGGCTTGTGGACCAGCGCTGTGTGTCATCTTCAGGTATTGGGGGATCCTTCTATCCGGATAGTGAGGTAACCCAGGCCACCACTTGCCGCAGGTGTCTTTTCCTGTTTTTTATATTGTTTTTATGGAACTTTTGCCTTTGGAAATAAATCAAGTTTTGCACAAGTAATTGGAGTAAGAGAGTCACATATATCCTGTGAGGAGGAGTGACCGAGTGAAAGAAACCTTTCTATGAACATAGGGCACTTATTCCTGGTGAGTGTACATTTCAATGGTCACCTATTTGGCTTATCTTCACCTGCATGCTGAAGGGTGCCGGACGGGTTCCCGACAGTCGGGATCCCGACAGTCATTTACCCGACGTCGGGAACCCAACTGTCAAAATGCCGACAGCCGGGTGCCCGACGGACACCCGCTATTTTCCCTCGTGGGGGTCCACGACCCCCATAGAGGGAGAATAGAATAGGTGGCTCGTGCAGCGAGCCACCGTGCCCGCAAGGGGCTTTTTTGCACTCGCCATGCTGTCTGAACTGGGCAGTCGGGATCCCGACGTCGGGATAATGAATGTCGGGATCCCGACTGTCGGAGTCCCATACCACACCCCATGCTGAGAATAGATAGGATTTAAAAGAAACGGTACTTGTTTCCTAGCACGGCGCCACCGATTTTGATTGTATCCATCGGGTTGGAAAAATCGCTTCGATCGCATCGCATGCCAACCAAATCGCATTCGATGCGATCGACCCGATTTTTACATTGGAATCAATGTAAAATGGTCCCTGAGACCCGATTTTACATTGATTTCAATGTAAAAAGCCCCAAAACCCCCCATTTTAATACCAAACCCCCCCTCATGTTTGAAATGCCCCCTCCATTGTTAACGCCACCCCACTATTGACGCCAACCCGAAGCGTGGCGAGCGCAGCGAGCCCACGAGGGGCGGCGGTACGCGTCCTCCGACCTTTTCATACCCCCACTTTCCACGTCGGCGTGGAGTTGATTCTATAAAGTGTGGCGAGTGCAGCGAGCCACCGAGCCCGAAGCGTGGTGAGCGCAGCGAGCCCCGCTAGGGGACGCGCATAACTTCACAGGTATACGCGTCCCCTCGCAGGGTTCGCTGCGCTCGCCACGCTTCAGGCTCGGTGGCTCGCTGCGCTCGCCACACTTTATAAAATCAACTCCACACCGACGTGGATAGTAGGGGTATGAAAAGGTCGGAGGATGCGTACCGCCGCCCCTCGCGGGCTTGCTGCGCTCGCCACGCTTCGGGTTGGCGACAATAGCGGGGTGGCGTTAATAATGACGGGGGCCATAATGATTGTGTTGATCGCATCGTGGGCCATTATAATGGCCCGCGACCGACACGATCAACCCGATTTTCACTTTACAAATAATTTAACATTGAAGTCTATGGAAAAATCGCGTTGATTGCGTCGGTCGCATCGCGGCCCCTTATTAAGGGCCGCGATGGACGCGATCAACGCAATTTTCTCTTTCACCGGCAAATTAGCTGGTGATTGACAGAAAATCAGGTCCATCGCGTTGATTGTATGCCTTAAGTGCCTCAAACTTGAGGCATACAATCAACGAGATGGGCGCCGTGCTAGGAAACAAGTACCAAAGAAACTGCTACGTGCACATAGGGCCCTTATCCCAGGTCAGTTCTTAGTGGTTAATAGGAACGACCAGACAGAAGATGTGCAAGCACTGGAGATTCCAAGACTAAGCGACTTGGATCAGTGTAATAGAGGGGAACACAGCGCCTAAAGATCACCATTTTGTTCTGTATAGTTGTGTGGGATCCAAGGAGTCTCGGCAGGCTCGGACTGGCCTGGGGGGGAACCGGGGAATCCCCCGGTGGGCCCCTGTGATTTTGGACCCCGCCCACTTGTTTAGGGGGGCGGGGCTATCACTCTTTATCCCCCTCCCCGCAATAGCAAAGGCACGGGGGCTACAAGCAGGGCTGAGGAGCTGGAACCCTGTCGCGCTGCGTCATGACGTCAGACGCCACAGTGACAGTTGTCCCAACTCCTGCCGGCGCAGCACATCAGGCCACCTGATTCAGGCGGGTCTGCACAGGATGGGAGCAGCCACCGCCGGGGCCCCAAACAGCAGCACAGACCCCCCCCCCCAGCACAATAAGAGCTGCGGGGGTAGAGAGAAAACTGCTTTTGTTCCCCATCTGCAAACTGGTAGGTAACTAGCCTAACCATTTGCAGTATTAACTTTTTTATATTCTGTGTTGGTTTTTTTAGGGGTATGCGCTGTATTGTTTATGTGTGTGTGTGTGTATGTATATGTGTGTGTGTATGTGTATGTATGTGTGCGTGCGCCATATTATCTGTGTAGGGAGGATCTATGTAATGTACTATATTGGGGGCCTATGTGCTGCACTATTTGAGTGGGGGGACCTATGTAATGTATGTTTTTGGGGGCCTATGTGCTGCACTATTTGAGTGGGGGGACCTATGTAATGTATGTTATTGGGGGCCTATGTGCTGTACTATTTGAGTGGGGGGACCTATGTAATGTATGTTATTGGGGGCCTATGTGCTGTACTATTTGAGTTGGGGGGACCTATGTAATGTATGTTATTGGAGGCCTATGTAATGTATTATATGGGGGGGGGGCTATGTGCTGTATTATTTGAGTTGGTGGGACCTATGTAATGTGTTTTTATTGGGGGCCTATGTGCTGTACTATTATCTGAGTGGGGGACCTATGTATGCTCGTTAGCCCTAAAAAGCCACCAATCAACATGCAATATGGCTTCCGATGTTCACTAAATCGGGAACATCGGAATCCATATCGCCCCAGTGTGTACACACTATAAGGAATTGCTTGTTGATAAGGAGGATGTCTCACACCTAATTGAAATAAATGACAGCCGGGCAGAGAGCGCTGTGCGCTGCCCGGCTGTAGTCTAAGCAGTGGCATCGATATTTTCAGTTTTCCCTCTGGACTGCCGGAAGCCAATCAGGAGCGGCATTGGTGGCATTGGTGGTATTGGTAGCTACTCCTGATTGGCTGCCGGACCTCAGTGCGAGAACTGAAAATATTGATGCCACTGCTTAGACTACAGCCGGGCAGCGCACAGCGCTCTCTGCCCGGCTGTCATTTATTTCAATTAGGTGAGTCCAGCGGCGTGAGACATCCCCCTTGGCAACAAGCAATTCCTTAGACTAAACAGCCGGCTCTCTGCCCGGCTGTCATTTCTTTAGGTGCATCCAGTAGTATGACATCCTCCTTGGCAATTAGCAATTTCCTCCCCACCTTGGCAACGAGCAATTCCCTCCCCCAATGGGCATTACGTTGTGGTCTAAAGTGAAATACCACGCACAATTTTGTGATGCCACGCCTCCGTCCCATGAGGCCATGCCCCATTTTCGCCGCGCAAAGGTCCCCCTTGCTTTTGAGTTTGGATTTGGGAACAGCCATTACCATATTTCTACATTCACCTATTGGGGGGGGGGGGGCGGGGGGGCGTGCGCCCCTATGTGCTGTACTATTATCTGAGTGGGGGACCTATGTGCTGTATTATGTGTGGGGACCTACATGCTGTACTATTATTTGTGTGTGGAGGACCTATGTGCTGTATTATATGTGGGGGGACATACATGCTGTACTATTATCTGTGTGTGGAGGACCTATGTGTTGTAATATCTGGGGGGTGGTATTTGCTGTATTATCTATGGGACCTATGTGCTTTATTATCAACAAGGGGGATTTATGGATCAAATGTCACACACCTGTGATTTTGAGCCAATTTTGCCAGATTATCGGCCCAAAAGTGCAGAAATTGGATGAAATTGGCCCAAAATTATATAGTGTATAGCCACTCCTCTCTGGTCAGATGGCCACACCCTTTCAAAAAGACCACGCCCCTTGGTGGGCCCCTGTGAGTGCATTTCCCTGGTGGACCCTTCGTGCCCCAGTCCGACACTGAGTCTCGGGTGGATCTAGGGCAGTGCCAGATTAAGCCTTCGGGGGGCCCGGGGTACTTTAGACAGTGTGGCCCCCTTGCACTTGTCATTACTGGCCGCAAACTGCATGGGAGAATATTACACTGTCAAAACACAGAGTAAAGGCAGAATAAACTTGGTCAATGGGTAACTGCAGGGGATATATATACAAGTGGATGGATTCTGAAAATTGTTTGCAGCAGTAGAATTTGTATAAAGTAATAGATTAGAGGTGGAAACTTTTAGAAAAATCAGAAAGTGTGACTTTTGCAGAGTCCAAAGTGTGCCAAATTGTGCCATACATGGCGCAATAAAACCAAGATGTATGTGGACACATCTGTGTATATATATATATATATATATATATATATATATATATAATAGTACCAATAATCCTCTCCGCGCTATATATGCAAATCTAATTCAGATACTGTAGTAAATGGCTGCCTAACCACAAAAATCCCTAGAGGGTTCAGGGACAATGAAAACAACAGAAAAGACAATTGTGGTATGGCGCCTAGAATTGATAAATAAAGTCCATATGTATGGTGATCACAAAAAGCAGTGAAGCAGACCAGAAGATTTCATCCAATTTCTTGTTTATTTACGTCAATTTTGTCATCGGCAAAACCGTGAGAAGTATCCCAACGCGTTTCGTCTAGAGCGACTTCATCAGGGGTAACATCATAAAATTCTAAAATACAAGTATTCACATTTCAATGACAAATTTAAATTCATACATATACATAAATTACATACATAGCTTCACTGATAGACCCATTACTAACCGATATCAGAAGAATAGAACTAAAGAAGAAAAGGTGGTGGTGTGAAAGAACAATTACTTGAACCCTGTGATTGAGCTAAAAGGTAATACATATACCTCTTCATTCCAAAGATAGGAGAAAAGTGTTTTTACTCCTCCAGTAAAATCGGGGAGAAGGGGCTGTTCTTCCAGACCTAAAAGTTGACATAGTTCTCAGTGACCATAATATTTAAGGTTTAAGAACCTTTTAACTATAAAGTGAAAAATACATACCAATTATCGCTTTATCTCTATAGAGTGGAATATAAGCTGGTGATACGCTTAACAGTATACGTGTGTGTGAGCAGAGACAGATTAAGGTCTAAATGGGCCTGGAGCTGAAAATGGGGCCTATTTTGCGCAATAATAGGGGTTGCGGCCAGCACCTAATAATGTGGAAAGCGTGTCTCTATTTGTGTAAATACTTTCAACTAATTATATATGCCTGGAAAAGGCAGGGGGCTGGCATAAGAAAAATGCAGGGAGATATATTGGCTGAGGCACTCCAAAGGTGCACCTGCAGGATGCTGATGTCCTAAGATACTTGCGGGGTGAGGCAGCACTCCAGTCATAAAAAAATACTGAAAACCGAAACTTGGTAGACAATATGTCAGCACCTTTTATGTGGTAACCTAAGTTTACCACACCATATACTCCTTCTAAAAATCATGCAACACAATAGTAACCCCTCATACTATACTTGCTTCTTACACATTATGCCACATGGAATGAGATAAAATTCACAACGATTGAGCAAAAATTCACACTATGGCACACAGATTGAGTCAAAATTCACGTTATGCCACACAGATTAAGGCAAAATTCACATTTTGCCACATGGATTGAGCCAAAATACACACTATACCAGGCATGTCCAAAAGTCGCCCTCCAGCTGTTGTGAAACTACACATCCCAGCATGCCTTGACATAGTTTTAGCATTCCCTAATTGCAAAACTGTGGCAATGCATGATGGGACTTGTAGTTTCACAGCTGAAAGGCCATAGTTTGGACATGCCTGCACTATACCAAACAGATTGAGCAATAATGCACAATATGCTTAATAAATAGGGGCATTGCGCGCCAAAGGCGCACATTAAAAATTTACACCATAATGCCCATTACATGTCAGATTAAGGTCTAAACGGGCCTGGAGCTGAAAATGATCATGGGCCTATTATGCGCAATAATAGTGGTTGTGGCCAGCACCTAATAATGTGGGGGGCGTGACCAGTGTTCTGTTTGAAAGTATTTACACAAATACAGACACACCCATGGGCAGACCGCCCATGGGTGTGTCTGTATTTGTGTAAATACTTTCAACTAATTATATATGCCTGGAAAAGGCAGGGGACTGGCATAAGAAAAATGCAGGGAGATATTTTGGCGGGTGCCCTCCAAAGGTGCACCCGCAGGATGCCGATGTCCTAAGATACTTGCGGGTTGAGGCGGCACTCCAGTCATAAAAAAATACTGAAATCCGAAACTTGGTAGACAACATTTCAGCACCTTTTATGTGGTCACCATATAGCCCTTATACAAATGATGCAACACAATAGTAACCCCCTTTTACTGTACTTGCCTCTTACACATTATGCCACATGGAATGAGCCAAAATTCACACCGGTTGAGTCAAAATTTACATTATGCCACACAGATTAACGCACATTTTGCCACATGGATTGAGCTCAAATACACACTATACCAGGCATGTCCACACAGTGGCCCTCCAGCTGTTGTAAAACTACACGTCCCAGCATGCCTTGACATAGTTTTAGCATTCCCTAATAGCAAAACTGTGGCAATGCATGATGGGACTTGTAGTTGCACAACAGCTGGAGGGCTATAGTTTGGACATTCCTGCACTATACCAAACAGATTGAGCAATAATACACAATATGCTTCATAAATAGGGGCATTGGCGCGCATTAAAAATTTACACCATAATGCCCATTAGATGTTAAGACACACACCATAATCTCCATTACGTATTATGCCAAACACCATAATGCCTTTTAAAATTTATGCTACATAAGTGTTGCTTACCTACATGTTCATTGCCAGGGGTTCCATGCTTGTTGCCATGTGGGATTACATGCTCATTGCCAAGGGGGAATACATGCTGGTGGTAACTGGGGGACAGCCGCCGCCAGGCAGAAATGACAGCCATTGACAGCCGAGCAGAGAGCAGGGGGCTGCCTGGCTGTATTCAGAGCACTGCTATTTGAAATAATACCCCTTTCACACCAGAAAATGCAGGGACGTACCCGGGAATATGGTCCCAGGATCATGCAGGGACATTCCCGGACTGGCCCCTTTTACACCAGCCTAGTCACTGCGTTTTCTGGTGTGAGAGGGAGAGAAAACCACCCCCGCCCCCCTTTAAACAACCAGCTATATCTTCGGAACCAACTCACCCATTTACATGTAGGCTTCGAAAAATTTTGGACCCGTTAAACTGGGTGGAGGTCGGAATTAGCGGGTCCCATGTTATCTTATGGGGAAAACGTTCCAGCTTTGCCTGGCGGTATCTCCGGTTCCCGGGGGTCTAGCGACACTTGGCTGGGCTTGTTGGAAAGCCTTTGCCCTCAGCTATAAAATGGGCCTATATGGAGAGTAGGGTACTTATGTAATATCTGGGCTCCCGTTTTTCTTATGAGACCGCGTCCCCTCGCGGGGCTCGCTGCGCTCGCCACGCTTCGGGCACGGTGGCTCGCTGCGCTCGCCACACTATATAAAATCAACTCCATGCGTAGTTGGATAGTAGGGGTATGAGGTGCATTTAACATGGGAGCCCAGATAATACATAAGTACCGAGAGTAGGCCTGGAGCTGTAGCTCCTTCAGGCCCATTGTTAATCCGGCCCTGTGTGTGAGCACCTACAATATACATGATATGTTTAACATCATACATTATTTGTGTCATAAATGCTGATTATTAAGAGACATTACTTTACATACCAATAAAATTCTGGAAAAAATACTTTTCTTCCCTGTGTAGTGTACCTATGAGAAGGCAATATTTTTAGACATTTTTTTTTTCCTTATATAGAAGAGTCTATCAGTAACATTTAACATCACATTTCTAACATCTCATTTACCAATTTACAACAAACACATAGGATACCAGTCAAGTATATAATTACCTTTCTCTAAAGGATCTATCTCCAACAGGGAAGAACAGCAGACTGAGTGTCCTAAGCCCTGTGGGTATATATAGGGGAATACATCCCTATGTCATATCCTCCTAATTCCTATTGGTCCGAACTTTAATCATCTAATTAGTAGTTCTCAGCCTTATTTTTAACTGTCAAGATCTTATAATGCAGGCTATATAAAGTGGTAAAATAATCTTTTAATTCAAAATACCTAAATAAGCCATCCTATGATCAGAATTGCACCTTAAAGAGTTCTACCCATAATTCCCTGCTCTACCCACAACGCCGTTCTCCATTCAGGTATATTGTCAGAAAAGGAGAACTAGCCACTATTACACTGAGTACATGTAGTTTTATTTATTGAGTAGAGTTATCAAACGCTGGGACTATGCGCTAGATAGCCGCAGACACCGATCCCTCCTGGGATCCTTTACAGCGTGGTTAACAGTTTCTATAGTGTGGTCGCCCGCTTCTTCCTGCTTGCGTTCCACACAAATACCGGAAGTGCGGCTTGCGTTCCACTTCCCTAAGAGCCGCGGATGCTATCCACGTAGTTGCTATACTACTAAGTGTGGACGCCCGCTTCTTCTGGCTTGCGTTCCACACAACCTGGAAGTGCGGCTAGCGTTCCACTATAGCTATACGGGGGTACAATTATTCTAACCTCCGTGTTCCCAGGTCTCTAAAGCCCCACATTTTATTTTTGTTTTCATTGGGGTCTCTACTTAAATACGGTGTACAACTTCTTTGTGTTTACTTAGTGTGGTGAATATTTGTATTACTCTTAATAACTTATGCGTTCCATTTGGCGGCCATCTTATATTTTTGCGTTTCACTATAACTTACTTAAGCTGACTTCTTGCTAGTTCTTTCTTTTATAAAAAGGTTTCCCTATTAATTTTTGGATATTAACTTATTTGTTCTTTAATTAACAATAAGGAGTCTTTTTGTTAATATTATTAGGGATCTGCATTTTAAATCCATCAACTGCTAATGGCCTATTTTTGGCCCATTACACTTTTTAATACTGACTGGTACCTTTACAAAGACAAAACAATTTATCATTCTTTAAAACTACTATAATTTTCTCTGAGACATATTCGCAGAGATACAGTTTAAAAACATAAACATTAAAAATAAGGGAAAAATACATATGCAAGAAGAAAATACATATTTACTTTAACTTATATATATAGATAATACATTTTTATAATAAAAATAGAATAAAATTAATACATGAATACCCCTTACTATTAGTCGAACCTACTATTACAGAATTTTGTGGAAAAGAGTTACGATCCTATTCAAGTAAAAAAGGATCAATGTAGAGCTTCAAACCTACCAAGACAATCCTTGCTGCAAGAAAAACCAAAGACAGAGTCTCCCCGCTATTTTGACTCCAGACCGTTCGTAACGAGATACAATCAAGAACACTACAAAATAAGAAAATGTCTGGATACACACTGGCATCTCCTCCTGAAGGACCCTGTGTTGGGCCCCCATCTCCCTGAAAAACCAACTATCATTTTCAAAAGAGCTAATAATTTAAAGAATATGCTAGCACCAAGCAGATTAAAGTCTTGCAAAGATTCCCCAACATCCGGAAGACCATCATTTTTAAATAAAAGGGCAGGGATCTACCCCTGTAATAAATGTATTTGCTGTAAGCATATTGATAGGAGACATTATGATTGGCTCAACATCAATTTTCCTAGACTTCCCAAATGTAAGGACATTGTTACTTGTGAATCAACTCACATAGTGTACTTGTTAAAATGCAGCTGTAATCTCATTTATGTGGGAAAAACAAAAAGAAACCTTAAATTGAGAATACAGGAACATATGAGAAATATTAGAAATCAAGTACAAAACCATAGTGTCCCCCGCCACTTCCAGAAAGAACACAGATCCGACCTTAAAGATTTAACCTTTGTGGCCCTTGAACAAGTAAAAATAGATGAGAGAGGGGGTGACCGAGATTTAGTTCTTACTAAACGGGAGTCTTTTTGGATTTATTCACTGAATAGTTTAATACCTAATGGTTTAAATGAAACTATAGAAATGACAGCCTTCCTGTGAAAAAACTCCTTTAAAGTTAATGCCAAAAAATAGGTCCCGTATAGGACTAAAGACCAAACAAAAGAAAGCTATATCAGATAAAAGTAGATCAGTGTGTGTATAGGTAATAGTAAGGGGTATTCATGTATTAATTTAATTCTATTTTTATTATAAAAATTTATTATCTATATATATAAGTTAAAGTAAATATGTATTTTCTTCTTGCATATGTATTTTTCCCTTATTTTTAATGTTTATGTTTTTAAACTGTATCTCTGCAAATATGTCTCAGAGAAAATTATAGTAGTTTTAAAGAATGATAAATTGTTTTGTCTTTGTAAAGGTACCAGTCAGTATTAAAAAGTGTAATGGGCCAAAAATAGGCCATTAGCAGTTGATGGATTTAAAATGCAGATCCCTAATAATATTAACAAAAAGACTCCTTATTGTTAATTAAAAAACAAATAAGTTAATATCCAAAAATTAATAGGGAAACCTTTTTATAAAAGAAAGAACTAGCAAGAAGTCAGCTTAAGTAAGTTATAGTGAAACGCAAAAATATAAGATGGCCGCCAAATGGAACGCATAAGTTATTAAGAGTAATACAAATATTCACCACACTAAGTAAACACAAAGAAGTTGTACACCGTATTTAAGTAGAGACCCCAATGAAAACAAAAATAAAATGTGGGGCTTTAAAGACCTGGGAACACGGAGGTTAGAATAATTGTACCCCCGTATAGCTATAGTGGAACGCTAGCCGCACTTCCGGGTTGTGTGGAACGCAAGCCGGAAGAAGCGGGCGTCCACACTTAGTAGTATAGCAACCACGTGGATAGCATCCGCGGCTCTTAGGGAAGTGGAACGCAAGCCGCACTTCCGGTATTTGTGTGGAACGCAAGCCGGAAGAAGCGGGCGACCACACTATAGAAACTGTTAACCACGCTGTAAAGGATCCCAGGAGGGATCGGTGTCTGCGGCTATCTAGCGCATAGTCCCAGCGTTTGATAACTCTACTCAATAAATAAAACTACATGTACTCAGTGAAATAGTGGCTAGTTCTCCTTTTCTGACAATATACCTGAATGGAGAACGGCGTTGTGGGTAGAGCAGGGAATTATGGGTAGAACTCTTTAAGGTGCAATTCTGATCATAGGATGGCTTATTTAGGTATTTTGAATTAAAAGATTATTTTACCACTTTATATAGCCTGCATTATAAGATCTTGACAGTTAAAAATAAGGCTGAGAACTACTAATTAGATGATTAAAGTTCGGACCAATAGGAATTAGGAGGATATGACATAGGGATGTATTCCCCTATATATACCCACAGGGCTTAGGACACTCAGTCTGCTGTTCTTCCCTGTTGGAGATAGATCCTTTAGAGAAAGGTAATTATATACTTGACTGGTATCCTATGTGTTTGTTGTAAATCGGTAAATGAGATGTTAGAAATGTGATGTTAAATGTTACTGATAGACTCTTCTATATAAGGAAAAAAAAAAAAATTCTAAAAATATTGCCTTCTCATAGGTACACTACACAGGGAAGAAAAGTATTTTTTCCAGAATTTTATTGGTATGTAAAGTAATGTCTCTTAATAATCAGCATTTATGACACAAATAATGTATGATGTTAAACATATCATGTATATTGTAGGTGCCCACACACACGTATACTGTTAAGCGTATCACCAGCTTATATTCCACTCTATAGAGATAAAGCGATAATTGGTATGTATTTTTCACTTTATAGTTAAAAGGTTCTTAAACCTTAAATATTATGGTCACTGAGAACTATGTCAACTTTTAGGTCTGGAAGAACAGCCCCTTCTCCCCGATTTTACTGGAGGAGTAAAAACACTTTTCTCCTATCTTTGGAATGAAGAGGTATATGTATTACCTTTTAGCTCAATCACAGGGTTCAAGTAATTGTCCTTTCACACCACCACCTTTTCTTCTTTAGTTCTATTCTTCTGATATCGGTTAGTAATGGGTCTATCAGTGAAGCTATGTATGTAATTTATGTATATGTATGAATTTAAATTTGTCATTGAAATGTGAATACTTGTATTTTAGAATTTTATGATGTTACCCCTGATGAAGTCGCTCTAGACGAAACGCGTTGGGATACTTCTCACGGTTTTGCCGATGACAAAATTGACGTAAATAAACAAGAAATTGGATGAAATCTTCTGGTCTGCTTCACTGCTTTTTGTGATCACCATACATATGGACTTTATTTATCAATTCTAGGCGCCATACCACAATTGTCTTTTATATATATATATATATATATATATATATATATATATATATATATATAATGTTAGAAGGTCCGGCACTTGCACGTGATATATATATATATATATATATATATATATATATATATATATATGCAACACAAAAGAAAGAGGAGCGCACAGGTGAGCAAGATTTGAAACAGCGTTTACTGAAAAAAGTGCAGGCTCACATACATGGAAGAAAACAGCAGTCAGCATATGCGGTAATCACCGTCAGCACACCGTCAGATAGCACGGACACCAGAGGACATCTAGACGACCGGCAAGATAGACACAGAGGCGGCAGCGGCGTTCTCCACACACGGACTCGAGACGGACAGGTAACACAAGAATCAGGATCTGCGGCGAGGGGCGTGGTCACCCGACGTATCAGATCCTGATTCTTGTGTTACCTGTCCGTCTCGAGTCCGTGTGTGGAGAACGCCGCTGCTGCCTCTGTGTCCATCTTGCCGGTCGTCTAGATGTCCTCTGGTGTCCGTGCTATCTGACGGTGTGCTGACGGTGATTACCGCATATGCTGACTGCTGTTTTCTTCCATGTATGTGAGCCTGCACTTTTTTCAGTAAACGCTGTTTCAAATCTTGCTCACCTGTGCGCTCCTCTTTCTTTTGTGTTGCATGTGTTCAAATTGAGGCCGTGACAAAGCCTTCAAGAGTGAGCTGCACTACTAATTGAAGACAGGTTCCGCAATTATAAGTATCACTTTGCGCATTTCCTATTGTGTTTGTATATATATATATATATATATATATATATATATATATATATATATATATAGTAGTTGATGGCGCGGCACTCGTACCTCTGATAATGAATTCAAACAGCAGCCAGCTTGGTTGTCAACGTTTCAAATCTCTTTAATTTGTCATCAGGATAGAGAAGTAACAAACAGTATCGTTTAAATAGCAAAACCACGTGGGGGCGGGAGAGGTGAAAGCCAATCGCAACACAGTCTCCCTTCACATCTATCTGACGTCATCCAAAGAAGACGCGCCAGTAGTGACATAACAAACCATCACCATAGTAACCATAAATAAAACAAGTTTTTTTAAAAAAATGAATGCAGCAACTGAAAAAAGTCTATGCAGAAGAATATGGCATACTACATAAATATAATGTATATAAATACACATAATATAATACAAAAATGGCAGTAGTAAGATCAAAAAAGAATAAAAAAAGAAAAAAGAACTTATTTGCGGAATATCGCTAATGGCAACAACTCATTAAGACCCCGTGGTGCTATGCAATCTAACTGGTGTATCCACCAAGCCTCTCTTTGGAGGAGTAGACGAGCTCTGTCACCCCCCATTTTAGTTTGGGGAATGCAATCAATAATGCGGTAACGGAGACTTGAGAGAGAATGTTTAAAATCAAGAAAATGTCTAGCGACAGGTTGGTCGCTCTTACCACTTTCTAGGGCATTTCGGATGGAGCTACGATGCATGCCCATCCTTTCCTTGAACTTACGTTCAGTCTTCCCCACATAAATGAGGCTGCAAGGACAGACGATAGTGTAAACAATATACATAGAATTACACGTAAAGTGGTGTCGAATTTTGTATATTTTTCCTGAATGAGGATGATTAAACGTGTCACCTGTAAGTCCAAGTCGATTATGACAGACATGCAGTTTATCGTTGGCTATCAGGGAATACCCCAGATGGCCCTAAACGTCCCTTCTTCCGCCAAAAGAGACGTGGCAGAAATACCCTAAGCCAATTTGATTCTGAATCATCACAAGACCCTCAAAGCTCCAATAGTGAAAATGACAAAAATCCTGGGGAAACTGTCCCTTTAGGCGCAATCCCAAAGTCGACAAGGTACAGAGGTCGTGTCGGCAGAGGAGATACACGAGGCGGGGCCAACAATGGAAAAGATATAAGACGTCCAGGACGACCGCCGACAGTGAGACATTAATCTTTAATTTATCCTCATATGATTTATCACCTAGCGAACAACATCTGCTTTCCAGGGGTCTATCCTTTATACCTACGGTCCAACATGATGACCTCCAATGGAAAATTGAACGCCATGAATTGCTGAGAAAGATTAAATTAAAAGAGTATTTCTTCAACAACCCTGCTGTTTCCAATACTGAGACTACCCCTATTCCAGCTTCACTGAAAATCTTCTGTCCTCCTTCTCGTTTTGAACCTTATTCAGTTAATGCCTCTATTAAGACTTTTGCTCAAGTTATGGACCGAGATATTGAACAAAATGTTCATAACACAGAGATCCACCCTAATTTATCCATCGATGAAAGATATGCATTGAAAACCTTAAAATCTAATAAGAACCTTATTATTCGGGGGGCAGACAAGGGGGGCGCCATTGTGCTCCAGGACATTAAGGACTATGATCGTGAGATCCAACGACACCTGATGGACGTTACCACCTACAAGAAGCTAGTGAGTAACCCCATGTTACCCTGTAAAAAGCATTTAAATGAAATCCTCCAAATTGGTGTTGACAATAATATCATTACAGCCCCCATGCAAAAAATATTATGCCCTGACTTCCCAACTGTCCCCATATTTTACACACTCCCGAAAGTCCACAAAGGTATCTTTCCTCCACCTGGCCGACCAATTGTTGCGGCACAGGGATCTGTGTTACAACCTCTGGCAACCCTGCTAGATGAATGGCTTCAACCTCTTATTAAAAAAGAGGATTCTTTTTTGTTGGACACTACGGACTTTCTATGTGAACTTAAACCGTTTCTGAATATTACTGATGACTGCTGGTTAGCCACAGTGGACGTGGTTAACCTGTATACCACCATACCACATGCTTTGGGCTTGTCAGCCTTGGAAAGATTCCTGAGATCCAAGAGCAACTTTAATGATAATAAAATTGAATTTATTGTATTGGCTATGAATTTCATTTTGACCAATAATTTTTTCCTGTATAATAATGAATTTTATTTGCAGATTCGGGGCTGTTCTATGGGCTCTTCAGTAGCCCCAGCTTACGCTATTATTTATATGTTTGCTGTTGAATCTGATATTTTTCTTTCTAATACTGTCTTTTCTGAACACTGTTTATTATTTAAACGCTTCATCGACGATATCTTTATTTTATGGAAGGGTGACTGCAACATTCTCAAATCCATTATTGAACTGCATAATACCTTAGATCACCCCACTAAATTTACTTTTGATATCAATTTTGCGTATATTCATTTTTTAGATGTTCATATTAGTCGACATTACAATCGACTCAACACCCGAGTATATATTAAAGAAACAGACCGCAACACAATGTTGCAGCCACAAAGCTGTCATCCCCGCAAGCTTGTCAGCAGTCTGCCCTATTCACAGATGCTCAGGTATAGACGTATAAATAGTGATGACATCATTTGTCGACAACAACTTGACGAGTTTACCAACAAACTTATATGTAGAGGGTATCATAAAAATTCCCTAAAGGAGTGTAAAGAACGTGTTCTCAAACTGGACCCTGCTAGTCTATTAATTAGACAGAATAAAAATAAAAATAAAAACTTTGATAATGTCCTCCCTGTAGTATCCCGGTATAATGTCACCTCTGAGGCGGCTATGTCATCAGTCAAAAAGAATTGGTCTATTCTACAATCTGACCCTAATTTACCTTTCAAACAGACACGAGCTATGCCCTGTTATAGAAGAGGTGCCAATCTTAAACAATTACTGGTTAAAACTAATGTTGAATTTAAACCTGATATCGGACTTACCAGTTGGCTCCCCGGTTTAAGGAATGGTAATCACCGCTGTACCTGTGTGACTTGCCAATTTCTCCTTACAGGTGACACGTTTAATCATCCTCATTCAGGAAAAATATACAAAATTCGACACCACTTTACGTGTAATTCTATGTATATTGTTTACACTATCGTCTGTCCTTGCAGCCTCATTTATGTGGGGAAGACTGAACGTAAGTTCAAGGAAAGGATGGGCATGCATCGTAGCTCCATCCGAAATGCCCTAGAAAGTGGTAAGAGCGACCAACCTGTCGCTAGACATTTTCTTGATTTTAAACATTCTCTCTCAAGTCTCCGTTACCGCATTATTGATTGCATTCCCCAAACTAAAATGGGGGGTGACAGAGCTTGTCTACTCCTCCAAAGAGAGGCTTGGTGGATACACCAGTTAGATTGCATAGCACCACGGGGTCTTAATGAGTTGTTGCCATTAGCGATATTCCGCAAATAAGTTCTTTTTTCTTTTTTATTCTTTTTTGATCTTACTACTGCCATTTTTGTATTATATTATGTGTATTTATATACATTATATTTATGTAGTATGCCATATTCTTCTGCATAGACTTTTTTCAGTTGCTGCATTCATTTTTTTTTAAAAACTTGTTTTATTTATGGTTACTATGGTGATGGTTTGTTATGTCACTACTGGCGCGTCTTCTTTGGATGACGTCAGATAGATGTGAAGGGAGACTGTGTTGCGATTGGCTTTCACCTCTCCCGCCCCCACGTGGTTTTGCTATTTAAACGATACTGTTTGTTACTTCTCTATCCTGATGACAAATTAAAGAGATTTGAAACGTTGACAACCAAGCTGGCTGCTGTTTGAATTCATTATCAGAGGTACGAGTGCCGCGCCATCAACTACTGCATTGTGCTAATTCATTGGCTGCGAAGGCACCGACCCAAGTTCAGCCGTTACTGGGAGTGCCGGACCCTGCTACCAATATATATATATATATATATATATATATATAAACAGGTAAGTACCAGCTGGTACTATCGGGCGGCACTCCAACGGATTTAACTAGTTCAGTAGAAATACAGACTCACACCTGCATGTGGATCTAACGTTTCGGTTTATTCAACCTTTATCAACTGCAAAAACAAAAGCTGTATTTCAAATGCTCATTTCTGCCAAGTACTTTCAGAGCCTCCGCTCCGTCTTCAGGGCAATGGCAACAGCTATTACAGGTAAGACATAGACAACAGTGTATCCTTAACCCACCCCAACAAAACTAACACATTTATACGTTACCGGCATCACCTCTCCTCCCTGCACGGTGCTGGCGTCTGCTTACCGGAAGTCTCAGACCCGAACTTCCGGTTTCTGGGGCGGATGTTCTGGGCGCACCTGTTTGTGCGTTCCAGCAACTTTGTTTCGCGTTCCACCGGCCTTCCTGGTCTCTAATACTCCCCGGATAGGCCAGATCATCAGGCATTTCTGCAGTGAATCAGGCAGGTGCAGCGGGCTCGCATATCTGTAAACATAAATACACAATAAATGTCAATACATATAATCAAGTAGATAAATAAATAATCAAATAATAAAAAAATGAAAATTAAATCAATATGCAAAATTAATTAAAAAAAACTATAAATAAATATATACCATAGAACAGACTAGCACAATTGTTGGAATTCTCATACCAGACTATTCCAATTAATTTTGTCATTAAGACCATATGGCTTAATGGTATTGAGACGCTGGGTGACATTCTATGGAGTGAGATAAATGCGCATGTTTTTGGGGGCGTGGCCTAGCGGTACATGGAGTAGGACGCGCGCCGGCAGAGCTCCTGACCGCATAATCCTGCATTAATCCTTATTCGGAAGGAGAGTGTCCCTACTACGGCAGATTTCACTAGCCTGTATCCCCCTGACGGTGCCGAGCTGGTGGTGAGGTACCTGCGCTGCCTGGACCGCCTGGTGACGATCGCCGCTGTGTTCCCCTTCTCCTGAGACACGCTGCCGGGCGCCATCTTGGGAGGTGAGACGGAGAGAGACGCGAAGGTGCCGACTGGGGGACATCACGCTGAGAGGGCTGCAGCTGCTAACGGGGTGACTGTGTTCTCAAAACTCCATCTGCTGAGACGCAGCACCCCCACAGCCCTGTGACGGACCGGACCAGGCCGGCGACATTTGTCTGCGCCCGCCCGCCGGCGGAGAGACGCGGTGACGGAGGAATTCCTCTCCTGCTGGAACCCCCTCCTGTATTAACACCGTCGACGGAGGGAGGCTGAGGAGACGGGAGGGTGGCACCCCCGCCGGCTGTGGAACACCAGAGAGCCCCTCCTGAACGGCCTGACCCCAGGCAGAGTGGTGAGTGGCGTGCCGCCATTTTGTAGAAGGGAGCCCTAGGCAGAGCAACGACCATCTACTCCTGAAACACACCTGGGCCCTGCACAGCGCTGAGAGCCCTGTACCCTACAGATAAAGGCTGAGGCTGATACCCCTACGCTTTCATATTGGGCTTAGTGCATTTGGTGAGAGGAGAGACTAAATAGGGATTGGCTTCCCCACCATTTTATATTGGAGGACTGCATATAAGTGTGGGTCCCCAGCGTGACCTCCCTTTCCCATACAAGAAGTCACTGATCCAGGGCTGAATCTTGCTGGTGTCCCCCCTGGAGGCAAGGGGCTGTGACCAGTACAGATACTGTGTAAATACTGTGCAACTACTACTCCTTTGCTCTCCCACACTGAGCACACACCTGTTGTCCCCTCCCCTAAAAACACCTTTGAATGCGTGATACCCTGTGCATCCTGCTTTGTATCCTGAACACCTAATATTGTGCCTGCGCTGCTGGCAGCCCTGATCTGCTATAAAAAAGACTGCTGTGACCTTTCCCCTATTGCCAGACCGTATCATACTCTATGTCCCGAAGGAACACTCCAGCTGCTGCGGCAAAGCTGGCAAAATTCGCCAGGCTTGAACCTGCATCGGCCCCCGCACCAACTCCTGCTGAGCCCCTCCCCTCGGAGTCGGATATGGCGGAATCACCAGAGGTAACACTGGCACAGCTGTTGCAGGCCATTACTGATTCAGAGAAGAGACTTGCTGGTAAAGTTGCGGAGGTGAAAATCGATATTTCCTTCATAAGACAGGACATGCAGAAACTAAGGGACCGAGTCGAAGAGACTGAGACCCGAATCTCTACACTAGAGGACACCACTGCACCTATCCCTAACCGCCTCTCCACGCTGGAATCACAAATGTCAACATGTCAGCAGAAGCTGACGGATATTAAGGGGAGGTTGAGGAGGAATAATGTGAGATTCGTAGGCCTCCCTGAAAAGGCGGAAGGTACAGATCCTGAATCCTTTCTTGAGTCTTGGCTGATATCCCTGTTCGGTAAGGACGCCTTTACCCCACAGTTTGCAGTGGAAAGAGCACACAGAGTACCCACGCGCCCACTGCCCCCTGGTGCACCACCGCGCACATTCATCGCAAAGCTTCTTCACTACAAGGACCGAGATGCTGTTCTTCGACTTGCAAGATTAAAAGGTCCCCTTGTCTATGAGGGTCAGCGAGTGACAGCCTTCCAAGACTTTTCTGTAGAAGTCCAAAAATCCCGATCTCAGTTTACTGGGGTTAAACAATGCCTACGCTCCCTCCAACTGAAATACTCAATGCTCTACCCAGCACGATTGAGAGTGGTGGCTGGCACCCGTACCCACTTCTTTGATACACCCCAGGCCGCCTCGACATGGATGGACACACAGCCGGCTCCGCGGGAGCTTCCTCCCTGAACTGGCCCTCTGCTGCATATGCTAGAGACTGTCCGATATGTGCATAGTCTCTCTAATTTTTTCTCATAGGCACTCCTATTGGTAATGTATGAAACATAAGATTACGGTATTTAGAGTTAATTCTTTAACAAGAGGTATACTCTCCTATCTGACCCAATTGAATATATGTCTCGGTCAGGACTGCCATGTACTTAGGCCATAAATAATAGTTGCCCCCTAAGGGTTGTTTTTTCTTTTTTGATCGTTTTCTTGGTTGAAACGTCTCCTTAGAGGAGCCGATTCGGGGTTAATGTTAAGGGAACAAAGTGTACCTATGTTTGGGTGGGTATGCCGGGTGGGCCGGGTTTTTCTTGTATATGTTAGTTTTTTTTATTTTTCTTGAAGTGTGTGCATTGCTTCTATATATTTGCTCCTGGATGTTGGGTGGGACGGGGTGGCCCGACATGGCGCTCTTGTTGCGTGCTGCCTCCTCCTACCCATTATTTTCCCCTGTATTGTGCAATGGTAAATGTTATAGGATGGAATGTTAGGGGTCTTAATGACCGAGTCAAACGCACCCTGGTATTGAACCAGCTCAGGGCTCGCCCCCCCGGAATCGCATGCCTCTTTGAGACCCACCTTGTGGGTAGCCGAGTGCTTGCACTCAAAAAATCCTGGGTGGGGTGGTCCTTTCATTCAGTTTTCCACCCAAACTCTAGAGGAGTCTCGGTATTGATACACAAACGTATGGGTTTCAAATGTCAGAAGGTGCAGATAGACCCTAGGGGCTGTAATGTATTCCTGGCAGGTACTTTGTATGACTCTCCCCTTGTAATACTGGCCATCTATAACCCACCTCCATATCAACCCACCATAATCAACAAAGCATGTACCTTTATGCAGGATTTCCCATCATACCCAGTTATAAGTGTTGGTGATTTTAATGCCGTGATAGATGAGTCCTTGGATAGGTGGAGACCTGTTCCCGGAGGGGGACGGAGTGGGGCTACACCCTTTGCTCGACTTATTGGGGAGGTGGGCCTGGTGGATGTTTGGAGACTTAGATACCCGACGGCCAGTTGTTTTTCCTGTTTTTCTGGCACTCATGGGGTCTTCTCGCGCATTGACATGGCACTGATCTCTAGACAGCTGATCCCCTCTGTGACTGCTATTGAATATTTACCCACAGGTGTCTCTGACCACTCCCCGGTATGTCTTGAGGTGGAGTTGGAGTGCACCAAGGGCGCAAAATTCTGGCGCTTTAACCCTTTCTGGCTGACGCAGATGGGAGCAGCCTGTGAACTGTTGGTGCTGTGGGAAGAATTTTTTGTAAATAATCCTGTGGAGGGGGATGCTTCCCTGGTATGGGATGCATTTAAGGCAGTCTTGCGCGGCTCGCTAATCTCCCGGGTCGCGCAACTGAAGGTCTTTAGTCGCAGGGCTGAGACTGAGTTGGAGAGGCAGAGTGCAGGGCTTGAGCAGAAATACCTGACAACTGGGCTTGCAGCGGACCGTGTGGAGTGGCTTGTTGTACATAAACAATGGACAGAGATGCTGCTGGACAAATCCAAGCGACGTCTCTTGTTCCAATCCCATGACTTTTACACACAGGGTGACAGATCGGGTAAATTTCTGGCTTACTTGGCCAGAGAAAACCTCCCACCTACAATAGTACACAATATACGGCGGGAGGACGGTGTAATATGTACGGGGACTCTCCCTGTAGCGACCTCTTTTTACAATCACTTTGAGAGGGTATATAAGACTCGAGTAACCTACAGTCCGATAGAACTGACTGACTACCTTAGAGAGATCACGACTCCTAGCTTGAGCATTGAATCTAGGGATTTTTTGTATGCCCCCCTTACATTGGAAGAGGTTGAGGTGGCAATTAAGACCTTCCCCAATTCTAAGTCCCCAGGGGTGGATGGACTCCCAATTGAAATATACAAAACTCATTTAACATTTTTTGCCCCTAAACTACTAACCCTGTAATACCATTTGCTGAAGCAGGGCTCTCTTCCTGTGTCTATGGCAGAGGCGTTGATTGTCCTTATCCCGAAACCTGGTAAAGACCCGCTGTCTCCTGACTCCTACCGGCCCATCTCACTATTATCCACTGACGTCAAAATATTGGCTAAGTTACTGGCGATACGTCTGAATGCAGTTGTGCTTCAGGTGGTTCACGCTGACCAGACTTGCTTTATGCCCGGTAGATCGACAACCCTGAACTTACGCCGCCTTTTCACTTATCTGCAATGGGCCCGGGGGGGAATGGAGGACGCGGTGGTAGTCTCTTTGGACGCAGCCCGCGCATTTGATTCAGTTAAATGGAGCTACCTGTGGGAAGTCTTGAGTAAGTTTGGAATAGGCCCAAATTTTCTCTCATGGGTCAAACTGCTATATACTGGGCCGACTGCTCGTGTGATGGTTAACGGTTATACCACAGAATCCTTTAGTTTGGGCAGGGGAACCAGGCAGGGATGCCCCCTGTCCCCCCTGCTTTTCGCACTTGCGGTGGAGCCGTTGGCCTGTCACATCAGGGCGTCCCCCCTAATTAAGGGGTATAGGATAGGAGATACTGAAGAAAAAATCGGGTTATATGCGGACGATATGATTTTGTATTTATCTGACATGACCTCTTCCCTCCCAGCGCTACTGACCCTAATGACAGAATATGCTCGATTCTCGGGGATAGGAATAAACTGGGATAAGTCGGTGGTATTTCCCCTACTCTCTACTACACAGCAACCCCAATCATACAACTGCCCACTGCGCTGGTGCACACAATTTAAATACCTGGGTATCCAGGTTTCTCACACTCCTGCTGAATTCATATCCCTGAACCTGACCCCACAAATTGACCACCTACGCCAGAAGGCCCGCACCTGGCACACACTTCCCTTGTCGGTGACTGGCAGGGTGAACCTTATTAATATGACAGTCCAGCCCAAATTTCTATATATACTACAGAACTCGCCCACCTACATACCTATTTCCGTTTTCCAGCTTATTACTAGACACATAATTTCTTTCATATGGGGAGATAAGCGTTCACGGGTGGCAGCAAAAACCCTATGCCGATCTAGATACGACGGAGGCCTAGCACTCCCAGACCTAAGATTATACTACCTGGCGGCACAACTGGCCCAACTTGCTGGATGGGTCATACCGACAAATCGCGAGAACCTGCCTACGGCTCTTTTGAACAAGGCGGGTTTGTCCTTTACACCTTTGCAATTTCTACTAGCTAAGACTACGATGGGGACGCTCCGTCCTCTTTTACAACAGGCCCGTAGGGTGTGAGTGATGGTGGGAGACATACGGGGGGACCCGGTAATAGACTCCTGCTCTCCTATATGGAGAAATAGAGAATTTCCTGAACTACACAAATTAAAGGCAGGCACGGAGTGGGCGACATTTGGTGTCTCTGAAATAGGCCACCTCTTTCAGGACGGAACATTCTATTCCTTTGAACAAATGGTGGATAAGTATGCAGTACCGAGACAGTTTTTTTATAAGTATCTTCAGCTCAGGCACGCGGTGAGTGCGCAGTGGAGGGGGAACACACCTGAATTGGCTACATCCCCGGTCCGCACACTGGTTAGTAAGCTTCCAGATCGAGGGAAGGTTTCAGCTCTGTACTCTCCTCTGCTCACCTTCTCTGGGGTGGGCCGCCTGGAGGGATTGCGGGCTAGATGGGTGGAGGACCTAGGGCCTATTGAGGATGAGGAGTGGTCATATATGCTGAGCTCGCCCAGTGCCGCCACAGCATTTGCACGATTTCAGCAGATCCAGTTGTATCTCCTACACCGGGTTTACTGGACCCCTCATAGACTTATGAGGATGGGTGGTTCTGGGTCCGATGCCTGCCCCAAATGTAGGAGCCCAGATGCGGACTTCTGGCACTTATTGTGGAAATGTCCACGGGTATACTCCTTTTGGATGGCTGTCTTGGCTAGTATACGAGATACGGGAATACAGGTCCCGCTGATAGGCCCCCGTGTCTGTGTCTTCGGACTTGAATTGGAGGAGCTGCTCCCTAGGTATCATAGAACTTATGTTTATACCCTTCTCACGCTGGCCTGTGTATGTATTGCAAGGACCTGGATGGGGCCTTCCGCCCCAGCACACGTAGCGTGGATAGCCCTGGTTAACACTACTGTATCCCATGAGCGCTTCATGTACACCAAGAGGAACTGCCTGGGAAAATATGACAAAGTTTGGAATCTATGGCAATCGTCTCCCTTATACTTACAGGATCCGTGCCTATAAGTTACCAAGATCCCGCCTTACGCTCATAGAACCCCCAAGCACTTATTAGAGTTTAAGACTCGGCTAGAGGTTCATTGAGACCCTGTACCTTATGCAACCATTGCACCCCCTACCTGTGACAACTGCTGATTAATGTAATTATGTATGTGTACCAGATGGAGCATGATAATTGTATCCTATATATTACAACCTGGAATAATGTAACACACAACTTATTGCTTTATGTCTGTTTATTATTTTCTTTATTTAATTTGTTCTTGTACTAGTTATGTAATTGTTTTACATGCAATTTTCAAAAACCAATAAAAAAACACTTGATTAAAAAAAAAATGCGCATGTTTTATATCGCACCACATCGCCGCTATTCGCCCTTTTTAAAATCACATTTTTTGGTAATAATTCGCATATTTAATGGGATGCGCTTTGGAGGCTGAAAAGTGCGAAGTGGTGCGATTTGCGGCGAAGTGGTGCGAATTTAAGTCACAAAAAAGTGTGATTTATTACGCCGGTCATGTGCGAGTTTTGGACCAACCGGAGTGCGATTTACAAAACTGTCTCCGCATGACTAAGAACCCCCCAACCTATTGGCCCACCTCTGTCCCCTCCATTATGCATCACACCCCCTATATAAAGGGGCACTGGCGCCATTTCACTCTTTGATAGGAAGTAAGGAGCATGGAGAGGAGCAGTGGCAGTGTGAGTAGAGGAAGAGGTGTTGGTGGCAGAGTGTGGAGTGGCAGAGGGAGCAGTGGCAGAGTGAGGAGTGGCAGAGGGAGCAGTGGCAGAGGGAGCAGTGGCAGAGTGAGAAGTGGCAGAGGGAGCAGTGGCAGCAGCCAGCCAAGTGGGAGAGCCAGCAGTGTGGCAGGCAGCATGGCCACAGCAAGGCCAGCCCCAGACCAGGCCCTGGCCGTCCAGCCCCAGCAGGAGGAGGTGGAGGATCCGCTGGCATCCCCATCCTATAGCCAAGACCTTGACCATACCCCACAGCAGCTGCAGGAGGGCCACATGTCAGAGGTGGAGGAAGATGGAGGTGTGGAGGAGGAAGACACTGGCATGGAGGAGGAGGGGTACATGGCTGGAGTAGAAAATGAGAAGGAGGAGGAGGAGGTAGAAGCTGGCCGCACAAAAAGTGGCCGAAAGGTCAGATTTTCCTACGAGGAAAATGCTGCGCTTGTCCGGGCTATCATGCCTGTGTTTGACCGGTTACTTGGGAAAACTCACCACAAGACCACTGCACAGCAGAAAAGGGCTATGTGGAAGGACATCACCCAGGCGGTGAACGCTGTAAGTCAGCACAAGCGCCTGGTCAGAAATGTCAAGAAGAGATTCAATGACATCAAAAGACAGCTGAAAAGTAAAATGGCGATGGAGTTGGAGGAGGCCACCAAGACTGGCGGAGGAAGCCCCACCACTGTCTGCTACACGTCCTATGAGGTCAAGTTGAAGCGAATCATACCCCCTGAGGTCCAGATTTTCCTACGAGGAAAATGCTGCGCTTGTCCGGGCTATCATGCCTGTGTTTGACCGGTTACTTGGGAAAACTCACCACAAGACCACTGCACAGCAGAAAAGGGCTATGTGGAAGGACATCACCCAGGCGGTGAACGCTGTAAGTCAGCACAAGCGCCTGGTCAGAAATGTCAAGAAGAGATTCAATGACATCAAAAGGCAGCTGAAAAGTAAAATGGCGATGGAGTTGGAGGAGGCCACCAAGACTGGCGGAGGAAGCCCCACCACTGTCTGCTACACGTCCTATGAGGTCAAGTTGAAGCGAATCATACCCCCTGAGGTCCTGCCTGGCATGCACGTCACGGATACCGATAGGCCGCAAACGCCATCCAGAGCTGGTAAGTGTGACCACATGCAATCTTAAACATACATGCCAATGTTTTCAAACTGTAATGTTCACTTGAATTGTTATGCTAAGTAAAGTGCTGCTGTGGAACTACATAGCCCAGCAAGGTCATGCACAAGAAATTGCCTGCTCCTACTTTCAAATTGCTCATAATGCTGGGCCTTGTAGTTCCACAACTGCTGATATTGATCAACACTGTAACATTCTTTCTAGCATCCTAACATGTATGTGGCCAAAAAACACATAGGTGTACTGGTGGCTTAGCTGCCATGGCTACATACCACAGATTTTTCAACAGTTGTAATGTGTCCAATAGTTTAATAATACTCTAACAAAATAATTAGGTAAAAAACAGATGTCAAATAATGTGGGGACTAAATAATGTAGTCCTTAACCAAAGGAAGTATTGTCCATTAATGTCATTTCAATGCATGTTTGCCGTAAATGCTTATCCATTGCAAGGTACATAATGGCTGCCCATCTTTCCTTTCACAGATTGTCCGTCCCGAAGTGCTCACACATCCAAGACAAGAAGGCCCGTTGCTGCAGAATCTGTGGAAGCAGGTAAATGAACAAAAAACACGCCATTACACATACAGTACACACACCCATGTCACATCAACAATATGTCACACTACATTCATCTCCTGCTGCTACATTGCAACGGAAATGAATGTAATCTGACCTAGCCATCTCACTTATTATTAATGTCAATGTTACATGCTGTATCGGGGAACATGTATAAGTACATAAGACCCCTAGGTATGTGCGTCCAGCATCTCAAGCCCTTTCTAAAACAGTACTGAAGAGAGTCTGGCCTATATATGCATCAGTACTTACCTCCTCATCTGTATCTACAGGTACTATACAACTAGGAACACATCAAACAGATTCTTTGATGATGCTGTTGGACGAAATGGACATCATTCTTGAACCCGTGGAGACCTTTGCGGCAGATGAGGAAATACAGACCTCATCACAGAGTGATCTTCCCCTAAGTGGGGTGTCTCCCAACCCACCCCCACCCACAAACACACCCCATACAGCAGCTTCTGCTTCCCAAGTAGCTAACTCCTTGGTCAATTTCAAGGAGAAACAAATAGAATTTATGGCCTCCCAAAGCCTGCAAATAGGTAACATCCAGGGGTACATGCGTGACACGTTTCTTCAATTACGAAAAATTGCGCGTAGTGTACGGGTAGGTGTAGGTACTCATGTGCGCATTGCTAATAGCATTGACACCCGTTTTGCAGATCTAACTTCTGCTGTAAGGGAACAGAATAGCCATATTGGCAGCCTTGCGCAAAGTATAGCTGCACTAAGCCAATCATGCACAGCGCAGGCCAATGCCTTAATAGGTATGCAGGCCCAACTACAGCAGCTGGAAGGCAATGTCGTAGGTGCAGCAGCATCAGCTCTCAGTAGTGTATCTAGCACCCCAATAAGTGGCTCCCCCACTTCCCCACCCCGTATTAGGACCCGTGGTGGCCTGGGTGCAGGTTCAAGAAGTGGTGTAGGGTGGCCTGATGGTGGGAGAAGATAGGTCATATTTTTGATACTTTTGTACTTTGCATCTAATATGCAATACATCTTGTTACATCCCCTGACAGTTTTAATGTTTTACTGACAAAAATGCAGATTGCTTCTGACATAGTATACTGCAGTAAAAATGTCTAACCGCATACCATTTTGTCAGTGTATTATTTATGAACCAATTGTTGTGTGAATTATGACATAGTGTAATGGTATATGACAATGGGATTGCTTTAAAGTAGTGTTGGGTAACTCCTGGCCCGTCAAAGGTTGTGGAACTACATATTCCAGCAAGCTCTGACACTCATGGTTTGGACTATAATGGTTATAGTGTGTCAGGGCATGCTGGCACGTGTAGTTCCACAACACCAGTGAGCCATGTTTTACAGCAAACTTAATTCATACATGTATCAAATGTACTTACAACCTTGATACCAGCAAGGGATAGGTCAGCACCACCAGCTGCATCCGTTGGGCTCTGTGTATTAGGCTAAATGTGGGTGGAAACAGATGGTATTAATAAATAATTTGTTTATGAGTACACTTACAGCAAAGGTACATTTTGGAATACAGGGCACAAGTGCTTACCAGAAAAGTAACGGCTGATGATGTGTGTGCGCACCAGATTCCCCCTCTGCGTACCCCTCACTACCCGAGGTGTGGTAGGTTGGGCTTCCTGCACGACTGCTGCATGTTCCTCCTCCACATAGGCAGGTTGGGACAGGGCTATGTTGTGCAACATGCAGCAAGCCTGGACAATCATCACTACTTTTGCAGGGTGGTAAAGCAGCGTACCCGATGACCGGTCCAAACACCGGAATCTACTCTTCAAAACGCCAAATGTGCGCTCCACCACATTGCGGGTTGCAATATGGGCTTCATTATACCGGTGCTGTGCAGGGCCCTCTGGGGAGTGCAAAGGTGTCATGAGACAGGAAACACACCCATATCCTGAGTCACCTAAAACACAAATAGGAAGTGATTGCCTTATATGGTAAGGTATGTGTTTTTTGCAAACAGGAGACACTGATAGAAGAACAATATGCTTGTGAAACAGGAAACACACACATTAGAGCAGGTACAAATAAGGACAGACAGGGTAATATGTAAAAAGGTACTTACCTAGTAGCCAGCCCTCTGGCATTTGGTGGTCGTTCAATCGGTTCCAGAGGGCTGAGTGTCTCAGAATATAGGCGTCATGGCAGTTCCCAGGAAAGCCTGCAACAACACTCAGGATTTTGAGGTGAGCATTGGAAACAACCTGCACGTTCAGGGAGTGCCGCCCACGCCTATTGACGTAGACGTGGCCCCACACGTGCGGTGCCCTAATCCTAATGTGTGTGCAGTCTATAGCTCCCAGCATGTGAGGGAATGCTGAGAGTCTATAGAAAGCCAACTTGTGGTCCTGCCACTCCAACTCAGAACTGGGGAATCTGATGTATGTCCGCCACAACTTCTTTAAAGCAAGTAACACTTGAGTAAAATGCTTAGAAAGTGGCCTGTGATACCCCCAAGGACCATGAGGTCACAGACTGAGTGGAGCCTGTGGCCAAATAGTAGAGGGCACACATTGTGCAGCCCAGACACTGCATAGTTGCCACCCCCAAAAGGGTCCAAATCATCTCTCACCTGCTCATATAAGTCCAACAGGTTAATGTGGTTCAGCCTAAACATCCCCACAACCTGTTGATCCGAGAGGGAGTCCAGGTACAGCCGAGCACGATACATACGTGGGGTACTCAGTAGTCGGGGGGCTACCTGGATCTGGCGCGCAGCTTCCTCCCTCCTGCGCAGCTCCTCCAAATGGGCCACATCACAAATAAGCAACTCCAAACCACTCTGCAAAATCTCCATGTCTCAAACCCTCACAGGTGTCCTTAATGATGTTGGGGTTTATGTAGGGGTTTTTCTGAGTGAAAATGAGGGCACCTGTGGTGAAATTAACCATGTGTGCACTTGACCAAAGTGAGTTCTGGGCCAAATCGCCAAACAGAACCTGGTCTGAAATAAGTGCGATTATTAGACACCTAAAAAGTGCGATTTGCATTAAATAAGCGATTTGTATACTTTTCTGTATGAAAACATCTGGATGCGATATAAATGCGAATTTATCACGCACTTTTGGTCCACATGGAATATCGCACATAATATGCGATTTCAGTCCCTTAGCGCATCCTATTAAATAGGCGATTTGACGGAAAAATGCGATGTCGCCTTTTTGTTTACTAATTAACGCCAAAAAACAGAAATCTCATCCCATAGAATGTCACCCGCTGTATCCACTGTGTCTCTCTGATCAACAGGGTTCTTGCCCTATCACCTCCTCTCAGGCTCATGGGGATGTGATCGATAATAAAGTATTTGAGGGACTCTAAAGAGTGTCCCTGCTCTAAGAAATGTCTTGGAACCGGCTGGTCCACCACTTTACCCTTTAATGTATTGCTTATAGCCGATCTGTGTGCAGCCATTCTCTACTTAAATTTCCTTGTGGTCTGTCCCACATAGAACAGGCCACAAGGACAAACTATGACATACACCACAAAGGTAGAGTTGCATGTCAACACAGATCGGATATCATACAGTCGTTGCAGCTATAGCACCCTGGTGGTTTTCTGTAGACATTGGGGTGTGGGGGTGGATCACTCTTGGTTACATCGGCCTTCACTAATCTATCTCTCAGGTTGCGTCCTTGAGTGTAAGCCAATAATGGCCTTTTGTTAGCTAATGCAGGGAGGTCCCTATCTGTAGCCACTATAGGCCATAATGCCTTAGTGGCACGTCTGATAATTGGGCTAGTGAGAGAAAATTCATGACCAAAGAAGAACTTGCAGCTTTATCTGATTTACAAAAGGACAGCGCCATTGTAGGGGCGATTGTGATTCTTAATAAATCGGATTACAAAATGGAGATTTCCAATCAACTTGCGGATGCGGAGGTGTACTCACGCCTGAATCGAGATCCAACATCTGGATATCAACAAGAACTGTTTAACATCCTAGAAACAGCATGCCGTGAGATGTTGATTTCAAAGAAGGTCCTGACCGCACCACAGGTGCAATACCCTGTGGTCCCGGTGATCTATACGCTGCCAAAGCTGCACAAGGATCCAGTGAAACCACCCGGGAGACCTATAATCTCCGCTTGTAATTCACTATTGAAGCCAGTATCACAATTGCTGGACAGCATTCTGCAGCCTTTGCTTCCTCTGCAAAAGATGTTTCTTAAAGACACCACCACCTTCTTGAGAAAACTAGAGGAGATGGTTGTTGTCCCCCCTGGGGCCCTTCTCTGCTGTTTGGACGTGTGCAGTCTGTACACGTCCATCCCGCATGAGGGGGGTCTCAGGGCTATGAAGAATTTCTTACATAAGAATCTTGATCCTGCCTTGTTTGATCATGTACTATTTCATAAGCTCTTGGAGCTTACTCTGCAACTATTTCCTGTTTGATGGCATGTTTTATGTACAGCGTAGAGGGTGTGCCATGGGGTCATCTGTGGCCCCCTCTTACGTGAACGTATACATGTTTGAGGTGGAGGAGGATCTCTTCTTTGCGCCCGCCCACATCAGTGAGCACATCGTCATGTACACCAGATACATAGATGATGTGTTCCTGGTGTGGGTGGGGAGGAGTCCTTCATAAATTGTATGAATCATATCAATGCGGTTAGTCCATACATCAAATTTACATTCAGTTATAGTACAACTCAAGCCAATTTCCTTGACGTATCAGTTTCAGTCAAGGATGGTAAAATCTGTACTGGTGTTTTCTCTAAAGCAACAGATAGGAATACCCTACTTAGGGCAACAAGCCACCATCCTCCATCACTTAAGAAAAGCTTACCGCTATCACAAATGATGCGAGTGGCACGCATCACAAGTGAAGCTGAATGTCTACCTAGTGAGCTGGATAAAATGATCAAAAAGTTCAGTGACCGGGGATATGAGATGCAGAACCTTCTATCTCAAAAGGAACGTGTCCTCAAAATGCACAGGGAAGAGCTTTTCAAACCCAAGAAGAGGGAAAAGCAGGAAGTTATTCCTTGGGTGAATGAATTTTCTCTCACTAGCCCAATTATCAGACGCGCCACTAAGGCATTATGGCCTATAGTGGCTACAGATAGGGACCTCCCTGCATTAGCTAACAAAAGGCCATTATTGGCTTACACTCGAGGACGCAACCTGAGAGATAGATTAGTGAAGGCCGATGTAACCGAGAGTGATCCACCCCCACGCCCCAATGTCTACAGAAAACCACCAGGGTGCTATAGCTGCAACGACTGTGCTACTTGTAAATTCATACTGCCTTGTAAATTCTTTAAACATCCACACTATGACAAGACGTATGATATCCAATCTGTGTTGACATGCAACTCTACCTTTGTGGTGTATGTCATAGTTTGTCCTTGTGGCCTGTTCTATGTGGGACAGACCACAAGGAAATTTAAGGAGAGAATGGCTGCACACAGATCGGCTATAAGCAATACATTAAAGGGTAAAGTGGTGGACCAGCCGGTTCCAAGACATTTCTTAGAGCAGGGACACTCTTTAGAGTCCCTCAAATACTTTATTATCGATCACATCCCCGTGAGCCTGAGAGGAGGTGATAGGGCAAGAACCCTGTTGATCAGAGAGACACAGTGGATACTACGTCTCAATACCATTAAGCCATATGGTCTTAATGACAAAATTAATTGGAATAGGTTGGTATGAGAATTCCAACAATTGTGCTAGTCTGTTCTATGGTATATATTTATTTATAGTTTTTTTAAATTAATTTTGCGTATTGATTTAATTTTCATTTTTTTATTATTTGATTATTTATTTATCTACTTGATTATATGTATTGACATTTATTGTGTATTTATGTTTACAGATATGCGAGCCCGCTGCACCTGCCTGATTCACTGCAGAAATGCCTGATGATCTGGCCTATCCGGGGAGTATTAGAGACCAGGAAGGCCGGTGGAACGCGGAACAAAGTTGCTGGAACGCACAAACAGGTGCGCCCAGAACATCCGCCCCAGAGACCGGAAGTTCGGGTCTGAGACTTCCGGTAAGCAGATGCCGGCGCCGTGAAGGGAGGAGAGGTGATACCGGTAACGTATAAATGTGTTTGTTTTGTTGGGCTGGGTTGGGGATACACTGTTGTCTATGTCTTACCTGTAATAGCTGTTGCCATTGCCCTGAAGACGGAGCTGAGGCTCTGAAAGTACTTGTCAGAAATGAGCATTTGAAATACAGTTTTTGTATTTGCATCAGAACGTGTGGAGTGCCTTCATTTGGAGTATATGTGAAAGGAATTACAAGTGCACCCACCACGCTGTCGTTTATACTACATGGAGTGCTGGCATATTGCAAGTATATATATATATATATCTAAGAGAAATGTAGAAAAAGGCGCTTCATGGTGCAGTAACGTAAAACAAATTTATTAGGAGTAAGGTTTGAACTCCACGGTAAAAAGAGTCAAAGACCCGTACCATAAAATACAACTCTGTGGGCTGGGTACCACATGATATGATATAAAACCATAGGCAAGACTGCTCACGCTGAACCAGGACCGGACATCAAGAGACGTTTCTCAGGTAACCACAGGGCTGGTTTGCTCTGCCGAAAACGAGGACGTCACAGACAGCCGGAGACAGGAGACAGCGAGGAGATCAGCTGGGAGCACGTCGTAAGCCACGCCCTGACGCGTTTCGTCGTAAGACTTCGTCAGAGGGCGTGGCTATTAGGCGTGCTAACCCAGCATATATACCCCCGATCACGTCAATCCACAACGTGCCGGGATAGGGAACACGCCCTTTAAAGGTGTCAGTCCAAGCCTCAAGCAGCTTAGCTGGCGACCAGACCATACTGTGATAAGACACTACGAGTGTCAATCAGTACTGACAAAGATGGGAGGAAACCCTAACAAGGAGTCAGACTGAATGGCATCTAAATAAGCCAATTGAGCGCCAAGACCGGCCGCTAATGCTGACTTAGCCTGCATATCGGACAGGGCGTATAGCCCTATGGCACTATAAAATAAATGCAGTATATCACTATACATAAAAACAATAATATAAAAATATATAAAAAGATATATATTAAAAAGAAATTTTTTGTTTTTTGTGTACAAAAAAATATATATATATAAAACGTCCAATGCTGAATAAGCGTGAGCAATCTTTTACAAAAAAGAGACAAAGTTAACAAAATACATATTAAAAGACCACAGACACTGAGGCGCCACGCATTAGTGTCAACACACATCAATGTCGATACATGCAACAATAAAATACGATGTCAAAAGATATCGGCATCGAAAATAACAATCGGACAATGATAGTCTATAAAGCATCAAATATACCCAGTACTTTAGGCACAATTAAACCATGATGAAAAATAAACATGATGAAAATAAACATAGTAACGACAAGCCTACCTATTCTGATCGCAAGAATCCAGAAACAGCAAGCACGCGAATGAAACAAAATATGTAAATTTTTCATGATGGGTAGAAACCACATTTATATTAAATACAATGACAGTTTCAGAGTTTCAGCTCAAATCACGTCATTTGTTTGTTTCTTCTCTACCAGCTACCTAAAGACTAGAATATTAGTAATTAAGAGCCCGGGCCAGCCTGAGATCAATTAATAAATTTGAGCAATGTAGGAAGAAAATAATGCATTAACATAAAAACCAGAAAACTCAGAAAAATGAAATGTGAAAGGTA
Source organism: Crinia signifera (assembly GCF_055691185.1). NCBI lineage: Eukaryota > Metazoa > Chordata > Amphibia > Anura > Myobatrachidae > Crinia > Crinia signifera. Next base: position 181,713,715 of record NC_139218.1, read on the forward strand.
TGCGTGGAGGGGGAAAAAACGAGCGAAGAAGTATAACAGAGGAAAAGAAACCAATCAATTAATAAAAGGGGTGATTTCATATCCCTCGTTCAAACCGGCCGGCGCCAGTGTACCAAGCATTAGAATCCAAGTAGTTTCCCTCTTCAGTAAGTGTTTTTCGAGATCACCCCCTCTTTTATTCTGTTTCACAAGTTCAATACCCTTAAAAGACAAGCTGGCAGGATCACAATTGTGAACCTCTTTATAGTGCCTCGGCACACTGTGATTTGTAACTCCATGCTTTATGTTGCGGATGTGTTCCAATATGCGGACCTTTAGGCACCTTTTAGTCTTCCCCACATACTTTAGACCACAACCGCACACAAGCATATAAACTACTGATGTTGTGTTACAATTAATAAAACTGGTGACTTTTAAGTCCGTACCTTCAATATTATTTCCCTTTTTCATGAAGGGGCACACTTTGCAATGATTACAGGGAAAAGAACCATGAATGCTAAGGAAGCTATTGGTCAAAGGTCTCTCAGTCGCAGGCTGTAATTGACTCTTAGAGACCATTGATTTAATGGTTTTAGCCCGCCTGTAAATCATTTTAGGAGCATTTGGGATATGATCTGAGAGAATGGGGTCAAGCTTTAGAACCTTCCAATGTTTTCTCATGATCTTATCCAGTTCCTTTTCGTGTGTATTATATTGAGTGATGAAAAAAGTGTCACTTCCATGAGAAGGGATATCCATCTGAGTATCACTCGACAAAGAATTAGAGGGCATCACAATAGCACGACTATTATCCAATAGTTTAGCCCGATCAAGTGCCCTAGATCTATGTAGTGCACCTTGTACTATTTTGTTGGGATAGCCTCTCTTATTGAAACGGTCGACATATACTTTTGCCTGTTCATCGAACAGCAAGGGGTCAGAGCAGTTCCTCTTGAGACGGAGGAACTGTGAATATGGGATGTTATCCTTCCATGACCCTAGATGGCAGCTCGAATAATCGAGATAGCTGTTGGCGTCGACAGGTTTAAAGAATGTCGAAGTTTGAATTTTTGTGTCACTTGAGGAACCTCCATCTAATAGTATAACAGCTGGAGAATTGAAATTGAAACTTAAGTCTACATATTATCCCCTTGAATCCAGGGGCCCTTATATAGACCTTTTCACAGAGCTAGTAAGGAAGGATTTCAGCAAACTAAATGTAAACACTACCACCAAATCTAACCTAAACTTTAAGGAGACGGCAGCCCTAAAAGCCCTTATGTCAGACACGTCCATTGTCATAAAGGGGGCTGATAAGGGTGGCGGGGTGGTAATTGTTAATAGAGCTGACTATGAGAAGGAGGCCTATAAATTACTGTTAGATACCACCTCCTATCTGAAATTACCGGGGGATCCTACAAAGGAATTTATTGTGGAATTGGAGGGCATTCTAAAAGTAGGTCTGTCCAATAAAATCCTCTCTCTCGACGAATATCGGTATTTACTCAATACCTCCCCCAATTTGGCAACTTTCTATCATTTGCCTAAAATTCATAAGGGGGTAGTACCCCCCCCGGGTCGTCCCATCATAGCCGGGGTGGGGTCCCTTACTTCTAGGGTGTCTGAGTATGTCGATCATTTTATAAAAAAGTATGTCCCGACTATACAAACATACATTAGAGATTCAGCACATTTACTGCAGATCTTGGCTGACATCGAATGGAAGACTGGTTATCATTTTGCTTCCATTGATGTGCAAGCATTGTATACAAGTATTCCCCACGATGGTGGTCTACTTGCGGTAAATGGTCGCCTTGCGCTGGATGAGTCAATCACAGCAAGTAGAAGAGACTTCATATGCATGTGTCTAAAGTTTGTACTTAAGTTCAATTATTTTGACTTTCTTGATGAATGGTTTCTCCAGGTGTGTGGCACGGCGATGGGCACGATTTGTGCCCCAAGCCTGGCCAACATCTACATGGAGAAATGGGAGAAAGAGATGGTGACCAGTGTTCCTTGCGTTCAGCTAAAGATGTTTAAAAGATACATCGACGACATCGTCATCATATGGGATGGTGACGAGTCGTCATTTTCTGCATTTGTTGAAACTTTAAATGTTAATTCATTTAACCTGAGGTTTACATCTGTTTTTCATGCGACTAAGATTGAGTTCCTAGATTTAAAACTCGATGTTAGCAAGTTCCCAAGTGACACAAAAATTCAAACTTCGACATTCTTTAAACCTGTCGACGCCAACAGCTATCTCGATTATTCGAGCTGCCATCTAGGGTCATGGAAGGATAACATCCTTCACAGTTCCTCCGTCTCAAGAGGAACTGCTCTGACCCCTTGCTGTTCGATGAACAGGCAAAAGTATATGTCGACCGTTTCAATAAGAGAGGCTATCCCAACAAAATAGTACAAGGTGCACTACATAGATCTAGGGCACTTGATCGGGCTAAACTATTGGATAATAGTCGTGCTATTGTGATGCCCTCTAATTCTTTGTCGAGTGATACTCAGATGGATATCCCTTCTCATGGAAGTGACACTTTTTTCATCACTCAATATAATACACACGAAAAGGAACTGGATAAGATCATGAGAAAACATTGGAAGGTTCTAAAGCTTGACCCCATTCTCTCAGATCATATCCCAAATGCTCCTAAAATGATTTACAGGCGGGCTAAAACCATTAAATCAATGGTCTCTAAGAGTCAATTACAGCCTGCGACTGAGAGACCTTTGACCAATAGCTTCCTTAGCATTCATGGTTCTTTTCCCTGTAATCATTGCAAAGTGTGCCCCTTCATGAAAAAGGGAAATAATATTGAAGGTACGGACTTAAAAGTCACCAGTTTTATTAATTGTAACACAACATCAGTAGTTTATATGCTTGTGTGCGGTTGTGGTCTAAAGTATGTGGGGAAGACTAAAAGGTGCCTAAAGGTCCGCATATTGGAACACATCCGCAACATAAAGCATGGAGTTACAAATCACAGTGTGCCGAGGCACTATAAAGAGGTTCACAATTGTGATCCTGCCAGCTTGTCTTTTAAGGGTATTGAACTTGTGAAACAGAATAAAAGAGGGGGTGATCTCGAAAAACACTTACTGAAGAGGGAAACTACTTGGATTCTAATGCTTGGTACACTGGCGCCGGCCGGTTTGAACGAGGGATATGAAATCACCCCTTTTATTAATTGATTGGTTTCTTTTCCTCTGTTATACTTCTTCGCTCGTTTTTTCCCCCTCCACGCATACCTTTCACATTTAATTTTTCTGAGTTTTCTGGTTTTTATGTTAATGCATTATTTTCTTCCTACATTGCTCAAATTTATTAATTGATCTCAGGCTGGCCCGGGCTCTTAATTACTAATATTCTAGTCTTTAGGTAGCTGGTAGAGAAGAAACAAACAAATGACGTGATTTGAGCTGAAACTCTGAAACTGTCATTGTATTTAATATAAATGTGGTTTCTACCCATCATGAAAAATTTACATATTTTGTTTCATTCGCGTGCTTGCTGTTTCTGGATTCTTGCGATCAGAATAGGTAGGCTTGTCGTTACTATGTTTATTTTCATCATGTTTATTTTTCATCATGGTTTAATTGTGCCTAAAGTACTGGGTATATTTGATGCTTTATAGACTATCATTGTCCGATTGTTATTTTCGATGCCGATATCTTTTGACATCGTATTTTATTGTTGCATGTATCGACATTGATGTGTGTTGACACTAATGCGTGGCGCCTCAGTGTCTGTGGTCTTTTAATATGTATTTTGTTAACTTTGTCTCTTTTTTGTAAAAGATTGCTCACGCTTATTCAGCATTGGACGTTTTATATATATATATATTTTTTTGTACACAAAAAACAAAAAATTTCTTTTTAATATATATCTTTTTATATATTTTTATATTATTGTTTTTATGTATAGTGATATACTGCATTTATTTTATAGTGCCATAGGGCTATACGCCCTGTCCGATATGCAGGCTAAGTCAGCATTAGCGGCCGGTCTTGGCGCTCAATTGGCTTATTTAGATGCCATTCAGTCTGACTCCTTGTTAGGGTTTCCTCCCATCTACGTCAGTACTGATTGACACTCGTAGTGTCTTATCACAGTATGGTCTGGTCGCCAGCTAAGCTGCTTGAGGCTTGGACTGACACCTTTAAAGGGCGTGTTCCCTATCCCGGCACGTTGTGGATTGACGTGATCGGGGGTATATATGCTGGGTTAGCACGCCTAATAGCCACGCCCTCTGACGAAGTCTTACGACGAAACGCGTCAGGGCGTGGCTTACGACGTGCTCCCAGCTGATCTCCTCGCTGTCTCCTGTCTCCGGCTGTCTGTGACGTCCTCGTTTTCGGCAGAGCAAACCAGCCCTGTGGTTACCTGAGAAACGTCTCTTGATGTCCGGTCCTGGTTCAGCGTGAGCAGTCTTGCCTATGGTTTTATATCATATCATGTGGTACCCAGCCCACAGAGTTGTATTTTATGGTACGGGTCTTTGACTCTTTTTACCGTGGAGTTCAAACCTTACTCCTAATAAATTTGTTTTACGTTACTGCACCATGAAGCGCCTTTTTCTACATTTCTCTTAGATTTTGCTGCCCTTGTGGATTCCAGGGGTTTCCCGTTCCCCTTTCCCGACTCTCAGAAAAAGTGCTGCACTACTGATATTGGTGGTTGGTGTCATTTGATACCCTGAATAGGGTTTTTGGACAACTGGTATTTGAGGACTGTTTCTAAGCGCATGGTCCTATATTTCTTTTCCGAAAATATATATATATATATATATATATATATATACAGACACACATACTTACCACATGAAAAGCCTGTGTTTGTCCCTCTGCACCTTACTCTGTAGGAGACCTCACATTCCTAGTGCTGCCTATGATTAAAAACCCTCCCATGACGAGGCTGCTGTTCTCCATGGGCCTGAGAAGCATGTAATGAGCTCCACCAATCAGAGCTCAGCACAAACTTCTCAGCCTCTGCCCTCTGGTGCAAAGTGTCATGGGACTTAGTAAACTACCAGTAATGCACAGCACACTTGTGTAATCAGTGTACCTTGGCTCCTGATGCTCAGCACCATTAATCATTGTCACATTGGCAGATAGGTGAAGCTGCAGCACTACCCCACTCCCATGCACAAAACCTTAAGCTAAAAAAAAAAATGTTTTTGAAAAATACATGCCAACACAAGGGGGCCCCTAGCTAGAGGGGGGCCCAGGGGCACTGACCCCTTGTGCCTCCATTATAATCCGGCCCTGATTTAGGGCGGCAGTGTTCCAGGAGCAGTCATTATTTTCTAAAAAAATTTTCGATGGTTGTACACACTATACCAAACAGATTGAGCAATAGTGCACAATATGCTTCATAAAAAGGGGCATTGCGCGCCAAAGGCGCTCATTAAAAATTTACACCATAATGCCCATTACATGTTAATCCACACACCATAATGTCCATTACCTATTATGCCAAACACCATAATGCTTATTAAAAATTATTCTACATAAGTGCTGCTTACCTACATGCTCATTGCCAGGGGTTCTATGCTCGTTGTCATGTGGGATTACATGCTCATTTTTAAGGGAAAATACATGGTCGCAATAACTGGGGGACAGCTGCCACCGGGCAGAAATGACAGCCATTGACAGCTGGGCAGAGAGCAGGGGGCTGTATTAAGAGCACTGCAGGTCCCGGCTTTTTTAAATAATACCCTTTTCACACCAGCCTAGTTCCTGCATAATCTGGTGTGAGGGGGAGAACCCCCCCTTTAAACAACCAGCTATATCTTCAGAACCAACTGACCCATTTACATAAGACCAGTATCATATTGAAGAACTTTTAAGTGGGCTTCGAATGATTTTGGTCCCGTGAAATTGGGCCATTTGGTTCCAGAGAAATCTGTCCTCAAACTACATGAATAGCCATGAAATGACATTTCAGAAATGAAAAATTCGGTTTACTTGCAATATTTTTAAAACCAATGAACCCATATGGACCAGCCTGGAATTAGCGTTTCCCATGTTATCTCTGGTTCCCAGGGGCTAGCAACACAGGGCCAGGCTCATTGAAAAGCCCTAGCCTTCAGCTACAAAACGGACCTATTTTTAGAGAGTTTAGATTGTTAATCCGGCCCTGATATTACCACGTTTTGCATGTGTGCACGCCAAATTGCAAAGGTTCTCTATTTGTGGGTGGCACGCTGATTGGCTAATTAGTTCTGCGCGTTTGCGTGAAAAAAAAAATCCTGTGTATAAATAGCCACAAACACATGTGTCATTTCCTGCTAACACATACCTCCCAACCGTCCCGATTTTGCTGGAACAGTCCCGATTATCAGGGCCTGTCCCGGCATCCCACCCATGGCCCACAGTGTCCCGCGGGTGGGGAGGTTGCCGCAGGAGGTAATCACTGTTTATACCTCCCGCGGCAACCTCCCCCGCCCGCTGTAATCACTGTGCCTCCTGCCTGGGCTGAGCATGTGCAGTGATTGCATGGCTGCCCTCTCACCGATCGCTGCTCCCTGGGGCACGGAGATGTAGCGCACATGTGCGCATGTGCGCACCACAGACCACACACATGGGACACACTGGCGGCTGCTGAGTTGTAGGCAGCTCGCCCCCTAGCAGCTATGTACAGTAGCTGCTACTAGAGGGCAAACATCCTCCGGCAGCCATTAGTTGGGTTTTGCCCCACCCCCTATGACGCGTGATACTGGGTGCCGCCCAGCCATGCCTCTCACACACTTGTCACGAGGAAGGGCTGGCTGGCTGCACTGTAAGCTGGGGCTGGCTTTTTCCAAGTGGAAAATAGAAGCACAGCATCTATCCCCAGCATCCAGAGGGGCTGGGGGCTTGGCAAGAGGCTCGCAGAGCCTCAGGGCCATGCCCCCACAGCGTAAAATGGGGGCGTGGCCACGTGGGGCAACACAATTACAGGCCACGCCCCTCCCGCGGCAATTTCGGGCGCACGCAAAAGGTATGCTAACATGTCTGATTCAGATGCATATGCTATCTCTGACCCAGAGCTAATTGCAGCAAAGTTGGCGTCTATAACAGCCAGTGTGTACGGAAACACGCTGAGATGCGGAGGGAGGGAGTAAGATGGAGCCTCAACCTCACAGCCATCACTAAATGTTCCTATATCAGCACCATCTGGCTCACAACAGTTCTGCGGCTACTAATCTTGGTAGCCAGGAGTCGGCAGGCAAAGTCAGGAACCTTCCATTTGAAGAGGAAGAATTGAAAATCTTGGTACCCAATGCATGGGAGTGGATTTAGTTTGGGCCCAAAAATATGTATCCTACAGCGAAGGAGAAAATTTGGAGTAACATCACGGAGGAAATCAACAAGGTGTCCCACAGCCATAGGGGTGCGCACAGGTGTATTGTAGCCAATGCCGGGGAGAGAAGCCAGGCTGGCCGCAGTTACAGACGGCAGAGCTGAAGCCGGAATCAGGATACACTACTTCATTGAGGCCCCTGGCTGCCTGTAGGGGGAGCTGAAGTGCACAGCTCCTCTCAGGCATTACATTACTGAGCATTGCTGGCTGGGTGAGGAGGACTGAGGACGAGGAGGACTTCATGGTGACTGACGTGCTGCAGGTGTGCTGCTTTTTGGGAGGTGCTGGAACAGGGTTTTTTTTGTTAAATGGGCAGTCTTTATTGTTATATGAAAAAGGTGTGTGTATCAGCTTTGTTCATGCATACTGTGTGTGTGTGCATAGGGGGGCTGTGTTTACTACAGTACAGCTGTGTGTGTGCAGGCTGTGCCTGTATGTATACTATGTCTGTACATGTGTGGGCTGTGTATATGTATACTATGTGTGTAGGGGTTCTGTATGCGTATACTACATCTGTGTGTGTGTAGGCTGTGTGTGTATGGGGGGGTCTGTATATGTATACTATGTGTGTGGGGGGCTCTGTTTGTATATACATGTGTCTGTGTGTGCATAGGGGGCTGTGTATATGTATACTATGTGAGGGGGGGCTCTGTGTGTGTATACTATGATTGTGTATGTGTTGGCTGTGTGTATGTAGACTGTGTGTGTGTTTGTGTCGGCTGTGTGTATATGTATACTATGTGTGTGTATATTTATGCTTTATGTGTTTGTGTCGGCTGTGTGTATGTATGCTATGTGTGCCGGCTGTGTGTGTATATGTATGCTCTGTGTATCCAACAAAATAAATACCTATACTGTCCTTTGGGCGCTGTTCAGAAAGGGGTTTTCACTTGGGATCATTAGGAGAATACCCAAAAAAGAAAATAACAAAACCACAATAGTGTAATATGATTTTGATAAATTGATATAATCACAATCCAGTATACATTAGTATTTCATGGGTGAACTCGTACCCTTTACGTTGGTCTACTTTTTAAGGTAGACATAAATCGCTTGTAAAGGGGCGGTCAGGTCACCGTTAGATTTTACCTGAATCCAGAGAGATTTTCACTCAAATTCGAAGTACCCAAAAAATTTAAGTGATAAAAAGAATACCGCAATAGTGTAATACTGTATTTGTTAATGTAATTCAGTACATGTCAAATCCTGAATAAGGGGACTCGTACCATTTGTATGTCTACTTTTTAAGGGTAGACATACAGCGTTTATAAAGGAGCGGTCAGGTTGCCGTTCGAATCCCTCAATATTTACCCTATTTGTAGCTCATAGAATAAAAATAAAAAGCTGGTATGGTGTAATACCGCTTTATTCACAAACAAGTTAAAATATTAAGCAGGGTAAAAAACTTCAGACTCTCACCGAGTAGATATGTCCACACAGAATATGTAGACAATAAGGCATGTGATGTAAACCAGGCGTCCCTGCAGCCTCTCCCGGTGCAAAGTCCAAAGTCTCCTGCCCTTCACTCCACCTCCAACGCATTTCCAGACCACAATGGTCTCTTTGTCAAGGCATATGGAGTTCAAACACTGATCCTGTATTTATACCCCTTTCCGGGGAAACCTAATTCCAGACATGGATTCATCCTAATAGCTAATCCCACATTTCCCCAGTCTTTCACAAGGCCTCGGGTCCGGTTTTTACTTACTGCCGGCTATCACAGCTGACAGTAGTTGCTGCTCATGAATTCACTCAGATTCGCGATTTGCGCGATATTTCCGGGTTCCGCCGGAAGTTGAAGTGACGTTTTGCATTCCAGCGAACGTCATACCCGGAAGTGCTGGGCCTTTATGTGCGTTCCACCGTGCCTTCTTTATTTTCATACACATCTGTGGATCAGCGCCCCGTTTTCATTCAATTTAGGTTGCCGCCATGTTAAAGCACCATTCACTTCCTTCCAGACTTTTTGCAAGATGTTTTTTTATGTAATACAGAAAAAACATAGATTAGGTTCTGGTTAAAGTGACATGTGCCTTTTCTTAAAGTGACATGGCCCATTTATTGTGCAACATAACAAAGATCAGAAAGTGACATAGTGCAGACTTAATTTTAAAGTAACATAGCCCAGTTTTTGTGCAAAATAGCAAATGAGGTAACATTGTCTAGAATATTTAAAAAATGCATCTAATATTTAAAAATACAATAATTTAAATATTTAAAAGAGTTAAAAAGTCACATAAACCACTTTAGTTCGAAATCTTTGTTCAAATCCCCTGGAATGAGGGTTTGGTGGTTGAATATGAGGGTCATTTCACTCTTTGCAAGGGCGGTAGCTATGTCGCCCCCCCCCTGATGTTTCCCTCTATTTTTTTAAAACCATAAAAGATCAAAAAGACTATAAAGAGAAAGAAGGTAAAATATGCACCAAAATAGAAAAAATTGAGAATGCATTAATCAATAGGAAATAAAAAAAATTAAAAAGAGATGTAGTGTTATCTAAAGAGCCAGATGAGGTCACAGAAGAGACACCTAAAGGTTTAGACAAACCAAAAACTCAGGCCTTAAAATCAACACCAAAGAAACCAGGTGTCAACTTCAGTAATAGAAGAGGCAAAGAATTCAATAACACATATATAAACCATAGGAATGAAAAGACTAACAGAAATTATGACCATAATTATAATAACTCTGGTAGGGGGAGTGGAGACCAAACTAGAGACTGGAGATTTAGACCCGAGAACCAACAGAACAGGGACCAACACTATGAAAATAGATACAGGTCTGATAACCAAAAATACAGAAATCAGACCAATGAGAATGGGTATGATAATCGACAAAATGCAAATAGTCACTATAAGAGTGATTGGAAAAGGGAATATAATGTGCCCATTCAAAATCGTCTGTGTCTCTGAATGATCTTCCTTATTTCGTGGTGTTGTGAAGAATTGATTGGAAAGTTTTCCTTTCGGAGTGAGAAGTGTATTCCTTTCTAAATCCTGTACTCGTACAAGGGAATTATTAACCTTCTCAGCATCATACCCGCTTTCCAAGAAACGTTTTTTCATTTCTTGTGCCTGGTCTTGAAAGACTGAGTGATCCGTGCAGTTTCTCTTCAGTCTTTTGAACTGTCCAATCGGGATAGACTCCAGCCATCTATCTTGATGGCAACTGTTAATGTAAGCCTGAGAGTCCGTAGGCTTAGTATAATTTTTTGTTTTGAACATGTTATTTTCCACGTATATAACAATGTCCAAAAAATTGATCTTTTCTTTACTGATGTTAAAAGTGAGTTTGATTCCATTGTTGTTTTGGTCGAGATAATTACAGAGATTTTCTAGACTCTTTCTGTCCCCCCTCCAAATGAAGATGATGTCGTCTATATAGCGCCGCCAGGACACCAGGTTTGCCCCATATGGGTGGTGGGACCAGATGGTATCGGTCTCCCACTCACCCATAAAGATGTTGGCATAACTAGGGGCAAACCTGGTGCCCATGGCGGTTCCTCTCTTCTGGATGTAAAAGTCCTCCTTGAATATAAAATTATTATTTTGAAAAATGAACTCAATCCCCTCGACCAGAAAGTTTTTGAGTTTTTGGCTCATCTCATGATTTGTGAGAGCTCTCTTCACCGCCTCTACACCTTGCATATGACTTATGATGGTGTAGAGCGACGTTACATCTGCTGTGATAAGGAAGAGGTCCTCCTCCCATTTTACAGTTTGAATAAATTTTAAAACGTCAGTTGTGTCTTTTAGATGAGACTGATTCTTGGTTACCAATGGTTGTAAATGAACATCAATGAACATAGACAAATTGGAGGTTACGGAGTCCACCCCGGAAATTATTGGCCTTCCAGGTGGATGTACCGGGTCCTTATGGACTTTGGGAAGTATATAGATTGTCGGAATTATCGGGCAATCTATATTTAAAAATTTGTTTTCTTCCTCAGTTATGGTCCCTGATTTATTGTATTTATCAGTTAAAGTTTTCAGGAGATTAATGATCTTTTTGGTAGGGTTTCCTCTCATCTTTCTATATGTTTCTTGATCTGAAAGCTGTTTGAAGATCTCCTCCTCATAGTCTTTTTTATTTAAAAGGACTATTCCGCCCCCTTTATCTGTAGGTTTTATGATAAGGTTTTTATCATCAATTAGGGGTGTCAAGCCCTTTCTTTCTTTGAATGATAAATTTTGCCCTAAAGTGGGATTGAACTGCCTTCATTAGCAGCGTCAGAAACTGACGACATAGATCGAAATATCAAACTAGATGAGATAAAAATGGCAATTAAAACCCTGCCAGGAGGTAAGGCACCGGGTTTGGACGGCATCCCTGCTGAAGTGTACAAAAGACACATTGAAAGCCTGGCCCCCATGTTATTAGACACATTAAAATCTTGTTTCGACGAGAATGTTTTACCGCCTTCAATGATGGAGGCTAAAATAATAGTCATACCAAAGCCAGGAAAGGACAGTACCGATGTGGTATCTTACAGACCCATATCGTTACTGTCTATTGGGGCTAAGATATTGGCCAAAATAATAGCCACCAGAATCAACAAACATATCCTTAAACTGATTCATCCGAACCAATCAGGCTTCTTGCCAGGGAAATCAACCTCACTAAATCTCCATAAACTCTTTAGCCATTTACAGTTACCATTCGATACCAATAAAGACCCAGTGGTGGTATCACTGGATGCCATCAAGGCTTTTGATGTGGTAGAGTGGCCTTATTTGTGGGAAGTCTTGAGGTCATATGGTATAGGCCCCAATCTTTTAAAATGGATTCAATTACTATATAGTAAACCCACGGCACGTGTAACTGTAAATGGCTGGACTTCGCCCGCCTTAACACTAACTCGGGGGACAAGGCAGGGGTGCCCCCTGTCTCCAATTCTATTTGCCATGGCAATAGAACCCCTCGCTTGCAAAATGCGACAACACCCTAGCCTTGAAGGCTTTGAATATGGTCAGCATAGCGATATTATACTGTATCTTTGTTCGCTGATGATATATTAATATACTTAGCCGACTACAAACTATCACTCTTATCGGTCTTGGGTTTAATCGAGGAGTTTGGGAACAACTCCGGGATACGGATCAATTGGACAAAATCACATATCCTCTCCCTTAAAGATAATTCCCCCCCCCCCCTCCTTACCCCAATCAATTCCCTTGAATTGGGTGACTAACTTTAAATACTTAGGGATTCTGATATCAAAAGACCCGAGGGAATTTACCGTATTAAATATAACCCCGTTATTGGAATATTTGCGATTAAAACTAAAAACATGGAAACTACCGTTGACTGTAACAGGCCGTATCAATTTAATCAAAATGGTGATATTACCGAAATTTTTGTATGTTATACAACATTCTCCGCTCTATCTTCCCAAAACAGTATTTAGGCAAATAAATAGTATGCTATCGTCATTCATTTGGAACAACAGGCGACCCAAGATACAATTAAAGACGCTAATGCGTGACAGACAATCAGGTGGTCTTGGACTACCCGACATTAGGTGTTATTATATCTCTGCCCAACTGGCACAAATAAAAACATGGTTGATAGATGGTCAGGGATATGAATTAATCAAGGCCCTATTAGATCGGTGCACTCCTGGCCTTGATCCATTATCTAGGGTATTACTGGGGCAAATAAAAACCACAGACCCTCCCCTGATAAAACAGGCGATTAAAACATGGGACGAAGTCAACAAAATATGTCGCGATACATTAATAGACCCAGATTATCCGTTGGTGGGCGAGGGTATTTTGAAAGCTTTGAACGAACTTCAACCAAGGGAAATATGGAGTAGAGTGGGGATTACAAAATTGAGTCAACTATATGAGGCTGACGGACTAAAATCATTCTTCCAGTTACAGGAGGAGTATGATCTCCCACGTACATACTTTTACCGGTATTTACAGAATAGAAACGCCCTAGGGAAACAATTCCAGGACATCCCCCCAAGATTTGGAGAGTCTGTAATAAAAAAAGGTACTGAAACAATCGAACAAAAATAAACTGGTATCAAGGCTCTATAAATCTATAAGAACCCTAGAACAAAGTGACCAGTTAACAGTACTCAGGAATAAATGGAAGGAGGATGTCGGGAGATTAGACAACAAAGAATGGCAATTAGCCATAACCTCGATTACAAAGGCGACAAACACTCTTTTTTTTTTCATCGAGCATATCTTTCAACGACCAGGATATTAAAGTTTGGGGGAAGGACATCGGACCAATGCCCTAAGTGTAAACTGACCTCGGGCTCCTTTATACACTTGCTATGGGAATGCCCAGTTGTAACAAAATATTGGCAAAAAGTGACCCAGATAATGATAGAAACGGGAGAACCTAGAGAAACACTTAATATTAAGCAAAGCGTGCTTAGTATAGTGGCAGATCATAATAAAGCTGTACTGCACCGCAATTATTTTATAATATTAACCTCCTTGGCCAAAGTGATAATTGCAAGAACTTGGCTGGCTAAAAACGGACCTGATATACAGGAGTGGATAGCCCTGACAAATTTTACATATAAACAGGAAAAAAGTCTCCACATAAACCGAAATACACTATATAAACATGAATCAATATGGAAAGGTTGGTCGAGTTCAAAATATTGCAAATAGCGTTCCTTATATTAAGACACGATAAAAAATAAGAATTGATAATCACGATAAATCACAAAAAACACATTAAAAAGCGAAAACAATACACAAAGAATCTTTCTTTTTATTCCCTTTGCACTCTTTTTTTAATTGTTTTACTGCGAATATTCTTATATAGAGATAAATTAATATGCGACAATCACAAATAGAGGTGGATATTAAATACACATTAAGGTATAATAATTATAAATAACATATTATCACAGTAAAAAGAGTATTAAATTCACAGTTTTTAAATTCACTTGTAAAATCTAATTAGAATTAACTCAAAGTAACTTCTTTATTGTTTGAACACCTATATTTGTTTACATTTGTCGTTAGCACGATTAAGGAATATTTATGTATAAATTCAGCTAGATGCAAACTCCTATAGAACTCCTACACCTCCAAAGTGAAAGAGGTAATTAACATCGTAGTAACAAGCCCAGAGAATGTACTTCTTAAAAAAAAAAAAAAAAATTTTTAAATGACTTGACAACTGTATGTAATTTTTATTTTAACTGTCTGTATTTTTACAATTTTATGTAACTATTTAAATGTATACACTTCTTTATACATTGTAAATATACACTATATGTATTGTTATACTAAAAAGATGGAATTATAAAAAAAAAAAAAAAAAAGAAATTGAGAAATACCACGGAACTCCAGAGGGCACCAGAGCAGTTAAATAAAGGTGAGGAGAGTCCCGATACATTGGGGATGTGAAAGATAATTTCAAGACCAGGGGAAATGTACTGTAAAGAAAGAATGGCATGAAGATATTTATCAATCTAGCACCTAAAACAGGACGATGCTATTGATAGTAAACCCTATGCCCCAAGTCGTGTACATTCATTATTTCCACGAGAAACCCTTTCTTTAAAACCTCCTTCCTTACTATCCAGATGTAAAATAGTCCTCTTTGTTCCTCATATGAGTTATAGGCTGTGGTCATTGAATAGAACGTTGTTAGAGATTGTATCCACTGTATCCAGGGTGAACAATACATTAGTAACAGTTGTTCAACAGTTTCTGTTTCTCATTTGTAAAGGGATCTCCCTTCATGTTTTGGATCTGGATTGGTTTTGGCAAAACCACCCTTGTGGGTTTTGGTTTTGGTTTTGGATCTGGATTTTTATGAAAAAATGCTAAAAATGGCTAAAATAACAGAATTTGGGCCTGTTTTTCCCCCAAAGTATTATTAACCTCAATAACATTAGTTTCCACTCATTTCTAGTCAATTTTGATCACTTCACAGCTTACAAAATTGTTTTCATTTACTGTAGTTGGGCCAAAAGGGTATACCGAGGTAGCTGGATGACTAAGCTAAGCGACAGCAGTCGGCTTCACATACATGTGGACCTTACACTTCCAACCTGGCAGAGCTGCACTGCAGTGGCAGACAGGGTGGCAGTTTAATAAACTATCCCAAAAAAAGAGAAATGCAACAAACAGCAAATACAAAGAGGTATCGGCCTTGTCATGACTGGTGGTAGCAGCTTCAGCACTTCTATCAGGTTTCTGATCTCCCACTATTTCCTTTTCCATCATCCTCCAAAAATGTGTTTTTATTTTATTTATTACTTTTATTTATTTTTCTTACTTTACACTGGACACAGCCTGTCACACTGGACACAGCCCCTTGGACACTGGATACTGCCCCTGGACACAGCCCCTGGACACTGGACACAGCCCGTCACCCTGGACACAGCCCCTGGACAATGGACACAGCCTCTGGACACAGCTCTTGTACACTGGACACAGAAGTCACACTGGACACAGCCCCTGGACAATGGACACAGCCGTCACACTGGACACAGCCTCTGGACACAGCTCCTGTACACTGGACATAGCCTTCACACTGGACACTGCCCCTGGACACTGGACACAGCCCGTCACCCTGGACACAGCCCCTGGACAATGGACACAGCCCGTTACCCTGGACACAGCCCCTGGACAATGGACACAGCCCGTTACCCAGAGCCAGATTAAGGTCTAAATGGGCCTGGAGCTGAAAATGATCAAGGGCCTGTTATGCGCAATAATAGGGGTTGTGGCCAGCACCAAATAATCTGGGGCTGTCACCAGTGTTCTGTTTGGGTGGTCTGCTCATGGGTGTGTCTGTATTTGTGTAAATACTTTCAACTAATTATATATGCCTGGAAAAGGCAGGGGGCTGGCATAAGAAAAATGCAGGGAGATATATTGGCGGGTGCACTCCAAAGGTGCACCCGCAGGATGCCTGACGTCCTAAAATACTTGCGGGTGAGGCGGCACTCCAGTCATAGAAAAATACTGAAAGCCAAAACTTGGTAGACAACATTTCAGCACCTTTTATGTGGTCACCTAAGTTTACCACACCATATACCCCTTATACAAATCATGCAACACAATAGTAACCCCATTATACTGTACTTGCCTCTTACACAGTATGCCACATGGAATGAGCCAAAATTCACACTATGGCACATGGATTGAGTCAAAATTCACGTTATGCCACACAGATTAAGGCAAAATTCACATTTTGCCACATGGATTGAGCCAAAATACACACTATACCGGGCATGTCCAAACAGTGGCCCTCCAGCTGTTTTGAAACTACACGTCCCAGCATGCCTTGACATAGTTTTAGCACTCCCTAATAGCAAAACTGTGGCAATGCATGATGGGACTTGTAGTTTCACAACAGCTAGAGGGCCATAGTTTGGAAATGCCTGCACTATACCAAACAGATTTAGCAATAAAGCACAATATGCTTCATAAATAGGGGCATTGCGAGCTAAATTACACCATAATGCCCATTACATGTTAAACCACACACCATAATCTCCACTACGTATTATGCCAAACACCATAATTCCTATTAAATTGTATGCTACATAAGTGTTGCTTAACTGCATGTTCATTGCCAGGGGTTCCATGCTCATTGCCAGTGGTACCCTGCTTATTGCCAGGGGTTCCATGCTCGTTGCCATGTGGGATTCATGCTCATTGCCAAGGGGGAATACATGCTTGCGATAACTGGGGGACAGCTGCCGCCGGGCAGAAGTGACAGCCATTGACAGCTGGGCAGAGAGCAGGGGGCTGTCCGGCTGTATTCAGAGCACTGCATGTCCTAGCTATTTTAAATAATACCCCTTTCACACCAGAAAATGCAGGGACTTACCAGGGAATATGGTCCCAGGATCAAGCAGGGACATTCCCGGACTGGCCCCTTTTACACCAGCCTGGTCCCTGCATTTTCTGGTGTGAGGTGGAGAAAAAAACACCCCACCCCCCTTTAAACAACCAGCTATATCTTCAAAACCAACTGACCCATTTACATGTAGGCTTCGAATGAGTTTGATCCTGTGAAACTGGGCCGTTTGGTTCCGGAGAAATCTGTCCTCAAATAACATGAACAGCCATGAAATTACATTTCAGAAATAAAAAAAAAATTGGTTTACCCGCAAAATCTCTAGAACCAATGAACCCATATAGACCAGGCATCAGATTGAAGGCCCAGCGATTTGAGCTCGACTGACATCAACCTCAAGCTTCTGTGATTCTGGAGGGGGAACAGGCAGCCGTTGGAACCAGATTGTGGTCGGAATTAGTGGGTCCCAAGTTATCCTATGGGGAAAACGTTCCAGCTTTGCCTGGCGGTATCTCCGGTTCCCGTGGGGCTAGCGACGCAGGGCTGGTCTCGTTGGAAAGCCCAGGCCCTCAGCTACAGATTGGGCCTATTTGGAGAGTGGACCTGGAGCTGTAGCTCCATCAGGCCCATTGTTAAACCGGCCCTGCCGTTACCCTGGACACAGCCCCTGGACATGGCCCCTGGACAATGGACACAGCCTCTGGACACCGCCCCGGGACACAGCTCCTGTACACTGGACACAGCCGTCACACTGGACACTGCCCCTGGACACAGCCCCTGGACACTGGACACAGCTCCTGTACACAGCTCCTGTATACTGGACACAACCCCTGTACACTGGACACAACCCCTGTACACAGCCCCTGTACACTGGACAAAGCCCCTGTCACACTGGACACTGGATATATGTAGTCACACTGGACAATGGATATATGTAGTCACACTGGACAATGGATATATGTCACACTGGACACTGGATATATGTCGTCACACTGGACACAGGATATATGTCGTCACACTGGACACAGGATATATGTCATCACACTGGACACTGGATATATGTCGTCACACTGGACACTGGATATATGTCGTCACACTGGACACTGGATATATGTCGTCCCACTGGACACAGAATATATGTCGTCACACTGGACACAGGATATATGTCGTCACACTGGACACTGGATATATGTCGTCACACTGGACAATGGATATATGTCACGCAGGACACAGGATATATGCCGGCACACATTACATGTCACACTGGACACAGGATATATGTTGTGACTTGTGACACTGGACACAGGATATATTGTCGTCACACTGGCCACTGGATATATGTCGTCACACTGGACACAGGATATATGTCGTCACACTGGACACAGGATATATGTCGTCACACTGGACACAGAATATATGTGGTCACACTGGACACTGGATATATGTCGTCACACTGGACAATGGATATATGTCACGCTGGGCACAGGATATATGCTGGCACACATTACATGTCACACTGGACACAGGATATATGTTGTGACGTGACACTGGACACAGGATATATTGTCGTCATACTGGACACTGGATAGATGTCGTCACACTGGACACAGGATATATGTCGTCACACTGGACACAGGATATGTCGTCAGTCGTCACACAGGACAGGACACAGGATATATGTCGTGAGTGACTCGTGACACTGGACAATGGATAAGATATAGGCCGTCACACTGGACAAAGCCCCTTGTATTACTGCAGCCCCTGTACACAGTGTACTACTCAGCAGCACTGCAGCCCCTGCTTGTGAGCACTGCAGCACTGAGTTAGTTAGTTAAATCACAAAAAACACAGGGTTCAGGGCTAAATAAATCACAACACAGGGCTTAGGGCTAAATAAATCACAACAGGGCATGGGCCACAGGACAGCGGACACTGCAGCCCCTGCGTGTGAGCACTGCAGCACCTAGTTACTTAAATCACACTACAGGGCTCAGGCCTATAAACAGTCACTGACTCTCAAGTCTACAACACAGGGCAGTGAGGGCACAGGGCAGGTCACGGAGCACAGCACAGCACAGGGCAGTGAGGGCACAGGGCAGGTCACGGAGCACAGCACAGCACAGGGCAGTGAGGGCACAGGGCAGGTCACGGAGCACAGCACAGGGCAGTGAGGGCACAGGGCAGGTCACGGAGCACAGCACAGGGCAGTGAGGGCACAGGGCAGGTCACGGAGCACAGCACAAGGCAGTGAGGGCACAGGTCAGGTCACGGAGCACAGCACGGAGCACATGGCACCATACCTCCCAACTTCTGTCCGTATGAAATAGGGACACTCGCGCGGCGAAGCCCCGCGAACGCCCAAAAAGGGGGCGGGGCGTATGCAAATGAGGGCTCGGCTTATGCTAATTAGCCGCAACCTCATTTTCATACGAGAATAGACGCTGTGCGCGTGCGCACAGCATCTGTTATACTAGATTGGGGGTCTCCCAACTGCCACCCCCCCGCAGCGGGACAATGCCTGCCACGGGTGGGACAGTGGGACAGGACCCGAAAATCGGGACTGTCCCTCTAAAATCGTGACAGTTGGGAGGTATGTGGCACGGAGCACAGCACAGGGCAGTGAGGGCACAGGGCAGGTCACGGAGCACAGCACAGCACGGAGCACATGGCACAGAGCACAGCACGGAGCACACGGAGCTTCCCAACCACCCTCTTCACTCTCTAAGATTGGAGTGAAGATGGCGGGGCGCGCGTGCGTCTTTTATAAGATCCAGCTCCCGCGAGAATCCGACAGCGCGATGATGACGTTCAGCCTCGTTATTGGTCCGGAATTCAGGCGAGAACTCCCGAGCCGGCTCGGAACTGGCCCGGATCCCCGTTATTCGGATCTGTCAGATCTCGGGGATCCGGACCCGCTCATCTCTAGTTAGGATTATGCTTAATCTTCAGTTGTCCCTGATATTGTTTGATATGTGTAAAATGTTCGGACAGACTGGCTTTTCCTGTTTGGGGTGTGGTTCATACATGGAACTAAAAGCAGGTGTCACCTTAGCTCATGTATATATATATATATTTGTTATGGATGTTTTTGCATTAAGTTTTTTGACCATACATGTACTTGTATTTAACACCTCATTGTGACCTATTGTAGAAATTGCACATGTGCCTTCAGTGTTTTATTTGGTTCACTGTGGTGGTAGTATCCCATAGCAACAGCAGTGTGCTTTAGAGCCACTACATACAAATTTGGATCCCGATAAATATGCTAATTTACTCTCACCATGCAGTCCTATGTTAGTGATATTTTGAGCCATTAATGTGTGAAAATCATGTTAAAGCATTATCTATGCTGTTTCATTTGTATGTATAATTATGTAGATGCGATTTTAACAGTGCTCTTGGAATGAGGGTGACCTGTTCACCTTTTGTTTGTGTGTCATATTTATGGGTTTTCATAATTGTGAGACTAATCTTGTTTTGTGGTTGTTTACTTCTGTTTTCAGCTGCACTGGAGAAAGCATCCAAGCCAGCTTCTCCCTCAGCATCATCAGTCTCTGGCCAGTCTCAGATAAACAGGCGTAGGTCACGTCAAGGCCAGCAAGACCCCTCACCTGTTGAAGTCACTGCTCCTGCTCGGAGAACACGTTCACGACCATCATCTGTGGCACTACCTGAGTCAATCACTGCAGATGTTGTTCCAGGTCTGTTTAGAATTTATGCAGTTTGCAACTTATTATAACTGTATGTCTCTCTCTCTCTCTCTCTCTCTCTCTCTCTCTCTCTCTCTATATATATATATATATATATATATATTATGACACCTATACCAAATTGTGTTACATTACTTTTTAAGGTCAATTTGCCAATTTAACAAATAAGTGATGTATTTTTTAAATTTCAACAGCCCCGCGTGCCCGTAGTCAGCCAGTCACTTCAGGGTCACACTGTATGTGGGAATCAAGCTGGCACTTTCTTTGATGTTCATACAGGTAAATGTCATTGTAGTTATGTGTCCAGCTGCCAAACAGTGTGTGTGTGTATGTCTCTCTCTCTCTCTCTCTCTCTCTCTATATATAGTTATATATATATATATATATATATATATATATATATATATATATATATATATATATATATATATATAGTTATATATATATAGTTATATATACTCTGTATTGTAAACATTTGTACAACTGCCATCACAATGTTCTTTGCCTCACACAGCATCACGTCCTGCTGCGGCGACTAGGCGTGTACGGAAATCGGCCCCCTCCGCAACTGTATCAGTGGCCCCTCGGGACAGTGAAGCAGAGGACCTTAACTCATGTAAATGGATTTTTATTAGTTTAATTTCTAAAATTCAAGCATGTGTCCCTACATTGATAGAATGTATTTTTAATATGTACAATGTTGTGTTTACATTTAGCAAGAACATTGGCACCACAGTCTCCACCAGCACTTGGACCTATGAGAATCCAGGCACCAGTGTTAACTCTACCACGTCAAGTGAGACAGCAGCCAGACCCATACCAAGGTATAATTCTTATTTTTTTACTGAAGTCACCTTTGCAACCAAACTTATTACATTGCCATGTTCAGGAGGAACACAATGCTCCACCTCTGGCCTTCAATCTCATTTGTGATTCACATCACCTGTGTCCAACATCTTAATTGCTAATTTAGCTCTTTGAGCACAGGTGATTACAATCATACAACAATAGTTAAGTGTAGAAACATTGATTAATGCGCCTCCCGGAGTGTGAAATGTTAGGTGATATTTTTATTGTTTGCAGTGAATGCCAGGACAATGCTGTTATGGGCAACCACACTAAAGGTGGCCATACACACGCAGATTTATCTGCAGATCTGTCTGGTTGGAACAAAAACATGGTTATGGATGTGAGCAAATGACAGTTGACCATTTGCTTGGAAATGCTGAAAAACTGACAAACTGTCACTCATCCATAGCCATGTTTTTGTTCCAACCAGCCAGATCTGAAGATAAATCTTACTAGTGTATGGGCACCTTTAGTTCCTCTCGGACTAAAATGCATTTAACATAAACATGTTTTTAACGCTATAAAAGGATGACCTTGCGGCCTGTAACTGCATTGGCCATCCACAATTGGCATATGTTCATATTGTTGTAACATGTGGATAATGTGAAGGCATGCAGCAATGTGTACTATGACATCATCGGAAGGGAGAAAATTAACATGTGTGTAATGAAAAACTAATACTCATAGGGTTGATTTACAAAATTTAATAAATGTGTTACATGTACTACTTTTTAAACAACATAACGATACTGTAATGATGGCTTGTCTCCAGAGTACTGTCAAATAACAATGTGCAGATGCTAATTTAATGTGTCACTATTTTAGGTCTAGACATTCCGGAGCCGGCAGAAACATCACAATCTGCAGAGGAGCCTGCCTACAGGCAGCATTTGTGGACAATGACTCCATCACCTCCCCAACGTGAAATGCCACATAGTCCCCAACTAACATTCAGCCCACATCCGATTGAGCCTGTTGGTGGTGGTGCAGCAGATTTTTTCACCAATTGGTCTGCCCACCAATCTAGATGTGTGGAAGCCATGAGGTTGCAGGGCAAACACCTGCAGGAAATCGGCAAACAAAGCACCCGCATGGGCAAAACAATGTCAGTGCTCCAGAAAGACACACACCGAATTATAAAATGTATGTCTGAATCTAGGGTGGACCAGCTGCATTACCAAACCAGAATGGTGACCTTGATGGAATCACTGTGCCAGCAGCAAACCGCCCAGACTCGTTGTTTGGAAGATATCTCTGTGGCCTTCCGTGAAAGAAATATAATGGCAGCAAGAGAGGCCACACCTTCCCAAAGTAGCAGTGCTACGCCTCTAAGCACCCCACTCCCTTCACCCCCACGCCAGACAAGGCAACGGAAATCCCAAACTGGTTCAAATGTCAAACAAATTGAAAAGAAAAAACGTGGTGACAAATAATGAACGTTTGGGAAATAAATATTTATGTTATTTTGCTATAATTTTTAATATTTTGATCAGTAAAAGGTTGAACAAACTACTTGTATCTGTCTTAATTTATTTGTAAAGTACAACACACCAAAAAATAAAAAAACACAGACCACAATCTTTGTACACACACACACTCAAAATGTGGCCCGTGACCACAATATTTAGTACTAATAATGTGTTAACCCATACACACACACACCCCCAAAAAAAACAAAAAAACAGCAATTGAACAAAATCAAAATGGGCACCTATTAGCATTAGCAGCTTACTTTCCTTTTTGTAGTGAAACATTAGTCAATATAGAAGTATGTGCCCAAAGTATTAAGTAAAAATTCTAGTGTCCCATCGTTGCTGCTGAAATACACATAGAAATAGACCTTAAAATCAAAGTGGAAAAATATTTGTATTTTTAGTTACGATTCTTAGGCATTTACGACTCGTAAAGTGAAATTTCACGAATACGAGTGGGTAGTAGATACTGAAAATACGCCTGGTCTATGTTAAAAATCCAAGATTTCTATCGATGGTGTACTCTGCCGTAGACATTCGTATTTGTAGGTTTCAGTACAAATACGACCTTACGACATCACGATTTCTACAATACACCTAGTACGATTTCACACATATTAACAATAGTAACTATTGAAAACACAAATACGACAAGTATTTACGAGTTCACACGTAGAAATACGATTTTTTCCCACGATTTTCCTTTAGTAAATGTCCCCCTGTATGTGCTGGCACAGGTTCATGCATGGTGGATGTTTTTTATTTATTTGGTACCAGTTATTTATATAGCGCATACATAGGTACTTATATGTTAGTTGGGTGTCCAATAAGCTATTTGCTTAGTTTTATGCAGCCGCTCGCCACGCTTCGGGCTCGGTGGCTCGCTGCGCTCGCCACACTATATAAAATCAACTCCATGCCGACATGGATAGTGGGGGTATGAGCATACTTACTATAGTGGGCGCTGAACTAACATATAAGTACCCATACATATTCTGCAGCACTTTTACAATTAATATTTGAACATTCCCATCCATCCCTGCCCCCAGTGGAGCTTACACTTTGGAGTAAATTTACTAAAGGAAATTTGTAAAAAAAATAGGTGTATTTGTATTTAGAAATACACTTATTTTTGACATTTTGGGGGAAATTTACCAATATGAAAAACCTAGTTTTTCGTATTGGTATTTCCCCTACGGCTGCATACGACTGTTTTAGTCGTATGCAAAGTCGTGTTCCGGAGGGGAAATTACAAAGCAGTCAGATACGACTGCTTTGTAACCCTCCGATGGTGTAACAATTCGTATTAGCTGGCCATATATACGGCCGCTAATACGAATTTTTCTAGCAGTCTGCACGGATCAGTCAGATCCGTGCAGGCTGCAGTGTGTAAAAAAAAATAGAAAAATAAATAAATATTTAAAAAAAAACGGCATGGGGTCCCCCCCACAGCCGAAACCAGCACCAGGCTGACAGAGCCTGGAGCCGGTAATTAAAAATCAGGGAACCCGACAAATAGGGGTTCCCCGATTTTTAACAACCAGCCCCAGGCTCCTGCTCTGGGGCTGGTTCCCAAAATACGGGGGACAAAATGACTAGGGGTCCCCCGTATTTTAAGAACCAGCCCCAGGCAAAACCAGCCAGCAGGGTAATGCCACAGCCGGGGGGAGACTTTTTATACAAGTCCCCCCGGCCAAAGCATTCATCCCTACCGACCAGTCAGCCTGGTCAGGGGCCCAGGGGGAGTGGGGACCCCCCCAATGAAGGGGTCCCCCCCTCCAGGACTTACCTGACCAGGCTGAAGCCTGGTACTGTCCCCGATGCCCCTGGGCGGTGGGCATCGGGCTGATTATGGTGTAAAAAAAAAGATTAAACTATTGTTTTTTACTGTGGCACTACAAGTGCCAGCAAGCCTCCCCAGCAAGCTGGGACTTGGAGAACCACAAGTCCCAGCCTGCTGGGCATTAAAGGGCCCGCTGGCACTTGTAGTTCCACAGTTAAAAAAATAGTACAATAAACACACTGAAACAATGAAAATAAAAGTTTAATACATACATTACACACATACTGATACTTACCTTTCTTGATCCCGTAGGTAGCCCTGGTCCTGATGTCCTGTGTCGTCCTCCAGGTCCATGTCGGCTGTCTGCGTCGTCCTCCAGGTCCATGTCGGCGGTCCGTGTCGTCCTCCAGGTCCATGGCGGTGTCCGGGTCCGAAGAAATCCATGTTGGAGCTGTGGAAGGAAATCCTACTCACCTGGTCCTGCGCTGAAGTAGTCTTCTCTTGGGGCCTTATTTTGGTTCACTCTTTCTGACAAAATCCTTCTTAGATGGACAAAACCATGTGCACTGCAGGGGGGCAGATGTAACATGTGCAGAGAAAATTAGATTTGGGTGAGTTATTTTGTTTCTGTGAAGGGAAAATACTGGCTGCTTTATTTTTACACTGCAATATAGATCTCACTTTGAAGTAAAACCCCACCCAAATCTAATTATATCTGCACAAGTTACATCTGCCCCACCTGCAGTGCACATGGTTTTGCCCATCTAAGAAGGATTTTGTCAGAAAGAGTGAACCAAAATAAGGCCCTTGGTCCGACGTAATCCAGGTAATGTTCACAGCTGTCGCCGGAGGAGAGATGCTCAGATATTTCATACTCGGCGCCTCTCCTCAGAATGAATTCTATTGGCCGCCTAGCGGCCAATCAGGAGCCGACTTTCTCGGCTCCTGATTGGCACAGGACATCAGGACCAGGGCTACCTACGGGATCAAGAAAGGTTAGTATCAGTATGTGTGTAATGTATGTATTAAACTTTTATTTTCATTGTGTCAGTGTGTTTATTGTACTATTTTTTTAACTGTGGAACTACAAGTGCCAGCGGGCCCTTTAATGCCCAGCAGGCTGGGACTTGTGGTTCTCCAAGTCCCAGCTTGCTGGCACTTGTAGTGCCACAGTAAAAAACAATAGTTTAATCTTTTTTTTTACACCATAATCAGCCCGATGCCCACCGCCCAGGGGCATCGGGGACAGTACCAGGCTTCAGCCTGGTCAGGTAAGTCCTGGAGGGGGGGGACCCCTTAATTGGGGGGGTCCCCACTCCCCCAGGGCCCCTGGCCAGGCTGACTGGTCGGTAGGGATGAATGCTTTGGCCGGGGGGACTTGTATAAAAAGTCTCCCCCCGGCTGTGGCATTACCCTGCTGGCTGGTTTTGCCTGGGGCTGGTTTTTAAAATACGGGGGACCCCTAGTCATTTTGTCCCCCGTTTTTTGGGAACCAGCCCCAGAGCAGGAGCCTGGGGCTGGTTGTTAAAAATCGGGGAACCCCTATTTGTCGGGTTCCCCGATTTTTAATTACCGGCTCCAGGCTCTGTCAGCCTGGTGCTGGTTTCGGCTGTGGGGGGGACCCCACGCCGTTTTTTTATTTTTTATTTTATTTTTCTATTTGTTTACACTAAAGCCTGCACGGATCTGACTGATCCATGCAGGCTTAAAGCAAATACGACAGGGAAAGCAAGGTGTATTTTCCTGTAGTATTTGCATGGGTGTTTTACACCACTTAGCAGCCATATTATCCATACGGCTGCTTAGTAAATCAGGAATCACCATTCTTTTGAATGGTGATTTCTGTCGTATCCTATCGATGGTGTAGGACATTCGTATTTGTAAATACAAATACGAATGTTCCATCTTTAGGAATACGAATTGTTGTATTTTTGGGATTGTAAATCCCGAAAATACAAATTCGTAAAAAAAAGGTGTATTTCTGCCTATGAATACACCTTTTTTCTACGAATCCATTTTGGTAAATGTCCCCCTTACTATCCTGAAAATACGGCAATTCGTATTGATAGCACATCAATACGAATACGAATTGCCGTATTTTCGGGATAGTAAATGTCAAAAATAAGTGTATTTCTAAATACAAATACACCTATTTTTTTTACAAATTTCCTTTAGTAAATTCCACCTTTATATTCCCTACCACATGTACATAATAACACACAGACTTTTAGGGTTAACTTTGTTTGGAACCAATTAACCTATCTGTATATTTTTGGAATGTGGGAGGAAACCGGAGCACCAAGGGGAAACCCACGTAAGCACAGGCACATATAAGTATCACACAGTTAGAGTTATATTTTCATCCAGAGTGCGAATGACAAGAGAAACAGAAGTGTCATGGGGGGTGCACTGGTTTTCACCTTCCAGATTTGGTGAAAAAATGTAGTCTAGAACATGGCATATCGGCATGTCATACTTACTGTACACAAGTGCAAAAAAATTTGTAAAGCGATTGGAAAGAAAACTCTTTTTTTTGTTATTAAAACTACTTTTATAAGTGGACTCACAAAGGACAGACACACAAAAAAACATATACAGTTGGAGCGCCTCTCAGCCAGCGCCCGGGGCCGCTCCATCTGACTGGGATGACACACAAAAACGCGTCCTAGTTACCGGGTAGCGGGGGACGCAAAACCTGACCGTCTCCGCTTCAGGGAGACGGGCAGGGTTAGGGAGGGAAAAGAAAGAAAGAAAGGGAGGGAGGAGCGGGGAGGTGGGGGCAGGCAGCGGAGAGGCGCCGGGGAGCGGGGGAAGCTCCGTTAGAAGATTGGGTAAAATATCTATCTTAGTATTAATTCTTTACATATTAATTAATTAAATAATGAATCCATCTAAATTTGTGAGCAGTGCCTTCAAACCACAATGGCTGTCGGAATTTGCTGTGCTACATAAGAAACTGTTAATAAATAAATTATTAAACAAAAAATAAATAATAGCATATACTGTAGTTATCCTGTATGTATGGAATCAAAAAACATACAATGGCACTGTATTATGTTGGCAGAGGTGTGACAAATAAAGGAAAGTTTGTGATACGGTCACCAGGTCGACCCCATTTAGGTCGATATGCATTGGGTTGCCCACAGAAGGTCGACATCTGAAATAGATTGACATGGCTAAGGTCAACAGAGTTGGAAGGCAGACACAAGCATGAGGTCGACAATGGGAAGGTCCACAGTCAAAAGGTCCACATGAGTTTTTCATGATTTTTTGTCCCGAATGTCAATAGTGTCATCATGGACACCATCAAAGTGTACCGTGTCTCCCTATGCTTGTCATGCTTTGGGAACACTATTCTGTTCTCCCTCCATGCCCTAGTGGATGGTAGGGCAGGAAATACTGCTTGTCAGCACATGTTGGATCAAAAAAAAAACAACCTGTGATAAACTCATGTCAACCTTTTGACTGTTGACCTAGCCATTGTCAACCTTCCAACCCTGTCGGTCTTAGCCATGTCTACCTATTTCATGTGTCGACCTAAGCCATGTCAACCTTCAGTGGTCGACCCAATGCATGTCGACATAATATTTGTTGACCTAACGACCCTATACCATTGGTTTTTTTCCTTTTTATTGGATTGTATAATACATACCATTTCTATGGTATGAATATTTCCTCCAGCTTTAAATGAATAAAAATCATTATTTGCATTTCAGTAAGGGAGTAGGATATTTTTTTATTATGTGTTGAGTATCAAATTATAACAAATGAAGAACTATAAACAAGGGCTTGTTATGTACTACAGTATGTAAGCCTACATGTATTTGTCGTCACACAGGGGGTGATTCTGTACCACTCGCTAAGCAGGAGCTCCCGACAGGCATCGCTCCACCCACCTTCCCAGGGGAACGTCTAGTGTTTTCATGGGGACGCCCAAAAAACGGTGGCCGTTCCTCTGATCTGGCCCCCTTACAACCCCGCCCAACCACAGTGCAGCGAACGGCTTGCTGATTGTGAAAGTCACCAAAGCTGTTCGCTCCCGAGGCCTGCACATGTGGGAATACGCGTCTGTGCAGACCCCCCCCCATCAGAAGGGTCCGATCTTAATTAAATCATTCCCACAGTGTATATAGAGTCTGGGTGTAATATAATGGAAGGTGGTACTTCTGTAATCAAGATGTAAAAAATATTTTTCATCAATACTCGTGTGGTGTGTTATACATTTTTTGTCAATATTATACCACTGTGGTCTTTTATTCCCTTTTATGTATATACTTATGTAATTATTAGATTACATCATTTTAAGCATTTGAAGATTTGTGAATCCATCATCAACACTTAGACAATGTATTAGTTGGGACAATCTTTAGTACATGTACTGTATGCTCTATCTTTCCTTATACTGTATATGGCATTTCTGAGTGACTGCATCCATCAGAATAATCTATTTCCACAAGGACATGAAATTGACTATTGCACAGGATTTGACAATTATATAAGAGAAATGTATTCAAATATCTTCAAACTAGGTGATTCATTGCACCCTACGGGCGCTCTTCACACTCTGCCCCTTCAACCTGTGAAGGCCTTTATTGGGTGAAATATGGTTTGAGGTTGGGGTCTGGCCATGCTGTGGATGGGGAGAGAGGCTGGTGTGCCGTGGGTGGGAGAGGGGCAGTTGTGGTGTTTTCACAGGTGTATGTGGGGGTGCTGGTGGTGGCGGTTACGATGGTGCCGTGAGTGGGTGAGGTTGATTGGGGGTGGTGTGGGTGGAGGAGTGGTGGGTGCTGGGATACTGTGGGTTGTGTTGTTGCAGTTGCGGGGATGCCCTGTGTTGTTGGTGTGGTGTGAGGGGGTGCAACGGTTGAGTGAGGGGGTGTTGCGGGGTGCGGGACCAATGGTGGTGGGGTGGGGGAGATATGGGTGCGTGGGTACTGCAGGTGGGTGATGGGTGGGTGCGGTGTTGGTCTTGATGGGTGCGGGGGTACTGCAGGTTGAGGATGTTCGGGTGCGGGGTGGGTGCCATGGGAGTGGTAGGTGCGGAGTTGGCGCAGGTGGGGGATGGTGTCTGGGGGTGCTGTGGGTGTGTGAGGGGTGGGTGCGCTGCAGGTAGTGGAGTTCCCGTTGTGGTGTGGTGGGTGAGGGGTGGTTGCGAGGGTACTGCGGGTGGGTAAGTGGCAGGTGGATGTGGGTGTACTGTGTGCGCAGTAGGTGTGGTTGCGAGTGTGCCATGGGTAGGTGCAGTGGTAGTGTGGGTTGAGGAGGAGCGGGTGTGTGCAGGGGTGACGTGAGTGAGAGAGTGGCATATAAAATATAGGAGATGCTTGAATGAATGACATACTGTAGGGTGCAGGCCTTCGCAATGACCTCAGTGCGCATGCTCAGAAGCAGGTTACATGGGGAATCATGCTCATCACACACACACAGGGGGAGTTATTGTACCTGGCACAGGACATTACAGAGGAGATACATAACACACCTGGGGCGGGATGTACTAAAGGGAAAATGCGGTAAAACCTCCGTTTTACCGCATTTTCCTATGTATCATCACCGGTTCGCCCCGTTTTCGCTGGCCAGGGTTTCGCCACCCAGAGGGTGGCGATACCCTATAGAAGCCTATGGGCTTCTTTCGCCACCCGCCGTACGCCGTCCGCGCGCCGCCCCCCCTTCCGTCCTCCTTTAACCTCCTCCTCCCCCTGGTGTGACAGCCGGGAGGACATCCGACTTCAGGGGGGAGGAGGAGACGCAGGGGGACGCTGGCAGCCGCCGGGAGGTGACGGAGACCTCCGCAGCCCAGGTATCGCGGGGGTCTCCGTTACCGCAGCCCGATGCTGGCCGCATATGTTAGTACATATGCGGTAGCATCGCGGCGGCTGCCGTGCGAAGGGCGGCGATGTATGTTGATACATCCCGCCCCTGAAGATTACAACTTAGCTGCTCTGTAACTCCGAAAGCCTGTCTGTGTCCTCGGAGTCACAGAGCAGCTCAGCTGTCACCTCTGGGTGTGTTCTGTGTCTCCTCTGTGAAGTGTGGTGTCCCATTCAACAACTATTCAGACAGCAGCAGCCACAGGTGGTGGTGGTGGTGGTGGGGGGGTGTCAGTGTCCCACAGTGGTTGACAGAGTCAAGCGTTACCTCTGAGTAAAACAGACAGGGAGTGTGTGGAAATGATGTATTCCCACTAGATGGCGCTGCCACACTCAACAGGGTTCTACAATAAGATTCTTTAGAGAAATGTTTGTACTTTATAATATTTAATAAACCATGGTATACATGATAAAATCAAAAATGCGCATTTCACATATAAAATATACACTCAAATGAAACACACAAGACATACAACACAAAACATATAAGTGGCTAGACACGGGCTGACTATGAGGCTAAGGACTGCATGTAATTTTTCATGAGACAATAAAGTGTTGCTGTGAGCAAATAGTTACCAGTCCACATGGAATAGTCACACTTGTTACGTAGGGTGCAGGTAGGCTGAGGAAGCCGCTGAACTAAGTAGAGGCGGAGAAACGCGTTCTGGAGCCTGCTCTGACCAGACTATTGCCAGTCACCATCACTGTGTGGATTACAAATATCCCTGTAGGGATTTGGACACTTAAGGGCACAGAACCAGCACCTGGAGCTGAACTCCTGTCATCAAAGGAGTGGACATCCACTGCAAAATTCTTAAGAAGTTCCTGCACAGATATAGGATCTGGTACCTGCACCCTACGTAACAAGTGTGACTATTCCATGTGGACTGGTAACTATTTGCTCACAGCAACACTTTATTGTCTCATGAAAAATTACATGCAGTCATTAGCCTCATAGCCAGCCCGTGTCTAGCCACTTATATGTTTTGTGTTGTATGTCTTGTGTGTTTCATTTGAGTGTATATTTTATATGTGAAATGCGCATTTTTGATTTTATCATGTATACCATGGTTTATTAAATATTATAAAGTACAAACATTTCTCTAAAGAATCTTATTGTAGAACCCTGTTGAGTGCGGCAGCGCCATCTAGTGGGAATACATCATTTCCACACACTCCCTGTCCTGTTTTGCTTTACAGAGAAACACAATCTCTCTGATAAGGTGGCAGCAGCCATACTCAAATGATTGGATTATAATATTGAGAATTGGATGTGATAATTGATCCCCCGGTGTAACCAGCCAGCGCTACTGAGTGATCGTTCACTCTCTTCCCCCCCTTTGTTACCTCTGAGTAGGCACTATTACGGGACTTCATCTCCCAGGCAGCGCTGACTGTGGCCCTCTGTGTGGCGCACTCTACACGTAAATGTGCAAAGTGCCACAGATGGAGGGGGAAGGAGCAGGGATGTTGCTGGGGACTGCCGATTGCTTCTGCCTGCTGCTCCTCCGGCTGTGGGCCGGAAGTCCAGGAGCCTGTGCGAAGGGAGGGGGTACTGGGTGTACAGGTGGTTGCCGTCCCTATTGGCTACATTATATGTATGTGGTATTTCGGGGCAGGGGCGTAACTAGAAGCTTGTGGGCCCCATAGCAAAATCTTGAAAGCCCCCCCCCCCCCTAAGAGAAAAACATATCTGTCCACAAATGAAAAAAAGGGGACAGGGAGAGAGATGCAGGGTGGTAGCATGGGGGTGGACAGACGCAGGGTGAATAGGACAGCATGTAGATTCAAAACACAGGGCCTGAGGTCCCTGTACAGTAATGGAGGGGAATCAGCCTGACACTGCACAGCGGCTCACTTTCACCTTATCTGTGTAGCAGACCGGGCTGAAACTTGCAGCAGGTGGACATCCCTGCGATTACATGGGGTGCCACATGGCTCGTCCTGTGGTTTCATTGCCACCGGAGGAGAGGCAGGGTCCAGACCAGGGTCTCCTCCGTTACTTCACCTCTGTGACCCGCTGGCTGCCCGCCTGCACTGCAGCGTTGTGTGATTGCCTGTGGCTGTACAGAGCGGGCAGGCAGCTGACACCCATGAGGACAAGTCAGTCAGTGTCAGACTGACACTACCGCATGCCAGGCGGGAGGGAATGGGATGGGCCGGCTGGGGAACGGAGACCAGATGCTTACTTACTGAGCTGATTGCTGTGCTGTCGGCAACTCTGTCCCTCCTCCTCTGTCCTCCTCCTGTCAGCGTGAGCACCGCAGATGCAGAGTCAGACATTATGCAGTGAGCACAGTGTCAGTGGAGTACACTGACCTGGGCCCCGGCGGGACTATGTCTGTATACTTCCGCTGCCTTGTACAGTCTGTCAACTGCGCACCACCAGCGCCGCTGCTAACTTCCGGAGTCTAAACATAAAGCGGCTTTGTTTCCTACCTTCATCTTCCATCCAGTAAGTAACATGCTGCAGTGGGTTGCCTCAGGCCCCCCCAAGCCGTCAGGCCCCATAGCAACTGCATCCCCTGCACCCTTTATAGTTACGCCACGGTTTCAGGGGGTGTAGTGCAGGCAGGCAGAGGCCAATATATGTGTATTATATATCTGGCTACATGTGTGTGCATGTATAGGCTGGGTGGGGGGTGGAGTTTCATGTGTGACCCCGCCCAGCATTATAGACACACTCTGAGGATGATTGACACATATAGACAAATATATAAGAGATTCCACATGTGCTGTAAGAAAATTACATAAAATAATCACTCCAATAAATGACAATAAATGAAAACTATAGCAAAAAAATGTCAACATATTAGTTGGCTGTGTCAAGGTACTAGGGCCCTTATTCTAGTTCACTCAACGCAAATTCCTTCTCAAATGGACAAAACCATGTGCACTGCAGGGGGGGAGGGCAGAT
This sequence comes from Crinia signifera, assembly GCF_055691185.1. Lineage (NCBI taxonomy): Eukaryota > Metazoa > Chordata > Amphibia > Anura > Myobatrachidae > Crinia > Crinia signifera. The sequence goes on from NC_139218.1 coordinate 181,747,447, forward strand.
GTAACATGTGCAGAGATAATTAGATTTGTGTGAGTTATTTTGTTTCTGTGCAGGGAAAATACTGACTGCTTTATTTTTACACTGCAGTATAGATCTCACTTTGAAGTAAAACCCCACCCAAATCTAACTCACTCTGCACATGTTACATCTGCCCCCCTGCAGTGCACATGGTTTGGACCATTTGAGAAGGAATTTGCCTTTGCGAGTGAACCAGAATAAGGGCTTAAATGAGGCATTAGTAGAAATATGTCCTCACAGATACAGCAGGGAAAAATGGAGCAAATGTCTGTAAAGCAGAAGCCACTGGTGCCAAGGAAAGAAGCTATGATTGTGAATCTCCTTTCAATAATGAAATAACAAGTTGATGTCTGGATATAAAAAGCCAAATTCTGCACCCACTCTGTGAAATGCTCTTCCATGCACAATAAGACTCTCCTCCAGTCTCCAAACCTACAAGCGTTCCCTGAAAACTCACCTCTTCAGGCAAGCTTATCAAATTCCAGAACCAGCCACATAACCTTCATATACCATTCCTATCCAACACACATCCCCACTGTACAGTCCACAAATATCTATTCCTTTTTCACATTTTCCATCCTTCTGACTCCTGGCCAAACTGCTGGGTCACGTATCAGGAACCTTTGCATTCTGGTGGACTTTATACAATAAAGGATATCTATCCTTTTGTAACAATGCCTATTTCCCTATAGATTGCAAGCCTGCAAGCAGGGCCCTTATACCTTTGACTGTCTGTAAATACCCTGTTTGTTCTGTCACTGTCTCCTATTGTGAAGCGCAACGGAATATGAAATATATTTTCTGATGACTAGTGATAAATATTCACATATAACAGGTAAGGAAATATGGAGACAAAGCAGAAACACATCCATAGGGCCAGGTTCAGACCTTATCGCTGCTGTTACAAGCAGCCAGCGAACAATTAGACATGCCCAGATACAGTGAAATCCCACCGTGTGAATCAATGTGTTCACTGTGCGAATAGATGATTGTGGTTAGTGAAGACTTTGCAGCTGAACAAATATGTAAAAATCAATTCATTAGATGCTCACCATCAAATCATTTTTCCACTGGCCACCAATTATGGCAAGCTCAAAATAGCCAAGTACTTACTCAGCAGTTGCGATGAATACAGACGTATCTGGCTCAGAGTTGACGTCACACACCCTCCCTTAAAATGCATACCTGTGTATTCCTCGGCATTTCTAGCATTTTTTCTGGCACACCTGCGTTTTTCTAAGCACTACCAGTAAATGGCAGGTTACCACACCCAGATGCCATTTTCCTGTCAATCACCTTGCGAGCAGTTAGTGAAGGAAAAAATAACAGAATTTCTTTGCTAGCGGGTGTTGTGCTTGCGCATTTTGGCCCATATGCATTCGCAGTTTATCAATAATCAAATGCTGTGTGAATTTGCACACAAGTGGTCAGGTTTGAATCAAGCCCAAATACACTATGGTAATTATCACAATATGGATCAGATGATAAATTCATTGTACGACTAGTAAGCACATAAACGCAATGTAAATAAAAATCACAAATTTTGTGGCTACAGTCAAAGGGGAAGCGGTCATCTATTAGAATGAACTTAGGTCTACAGTCATTAGGTCGACCCCACTAGGTCGACTGGCAGGAAGGTCGACCTGACTTAAGGTCCACATGGGCCACGGTCGACATGACTTAAGGTCGAATTTGCATAAGGTCGACATGAGGAAGGTCGACTGGTCATAAGGTCGACATGGGGTTTTTCTCTGTTTTTTGAGCCGACATGTGCCGACAGGCGGTATTTCATGCCCTACCATCTACTAGGGCGTGGAGAAGGCTATTAAAGCTGTGGCGAGCGTAGCGAGCCACCGTGCCCGAAGCATTGCGAGTGAAGCGAGCGATGCGAGGGTCCGATTCCCATTGCCAACTGTGTCCATGTCGACTGTCGACATTCGGATCAAAAAACAGTGAAAAACCCATGTCGACCTTATGACCAGTCGACCTTCCTCATGTCGACCTTTATGCAAATTCGACCTTAAGTCATGTCGACCTTGGCCCATGTCGACCTTAAGTCAGGTCGACCTTCCTGACAGTCGACCTAGTGGGGTCGACCTAATGACTGTAGACCTAAGTTCCGATTCCAGTCAAAGGACACAGTGCACAAATCACTTGAGCAAAGGGAAGTAAAGGTGTCCATACACGGTACAATGGGCATCCCATCGCACAACACATAAAGTCTCTGCAGCCTGTGCTTTTAAACTAGATCCTGATTGCATCCCTCATAAATTGAATGCCCTTTGATCGCATGCGATGCGATCTAGTACCGTGTATGGGCACCTTAAGGCTATTTGTTGATGTTCAATGCAGCATTGGAGTGGAAGTACAAAAACAAAGCCAAGCAGTCAGACCAAGAACCGACTGCTGTATACCCAAAGCCAGTAGCCACAATTAAAAGTCACTGTAGAGTTAATGGTATTTTCATCAATTGTTGCATACTGATGTTGTCCACCATCAATGATTTAGCAATGTTTGTTTTTTTCCAATCAAAGCCTCTACCTTCTCTGCAGTGTCCCCCACCCAGTTCGGACTGATAGATATAGAAATCAATTTCAAACGTCTTATTACCCGCAGGGAAATAGACAAAGAACACCATTAAGAACAAATAACAGGATCAATAGGAATCTGAATGACACCCCATTAAATAATGGTCATTATGAAACTCACAATACACAAAACAGACTAGGATGAGACAAAGAGAGCAAACGGTTCAGATAATTATTAAAAACACTGAACATATACAGAGAGGTGCTAGACCCAAAACTCAATTTATTAGAGAATCATATCAATCGAGTTCCCCGTCTTTTTTTTAGAGAGGGATCCCTACCGCATCACGAAGCCCAGAATCGATACAGTATTCTGAACCAAGATAACCCAAAAAGTAGACTAAACAAAAGAGGATGTAGAGTAAAAAAAAGACTAAGAAATCACGGTCTCTATAATTTATCCTCGAGAATGCTGACTGAAAGTAAGAAATTTGTTATAACTAAAGGTCTAAAATTTGTTCCCACTAGAGGTCGCAATCTATATAAGTTATTTGCACAATAGATATATAAGAGATCTCTTCTATCAGAGGTATTTCCAGAACAAAGGATTAAAAGAAAAAAGCTATTTTTACACAGCATTTTAGATATTATTATCATATACATACTGTATGTACAATTTTTTAACACAGATCTCTCCCTTGTTTATTCAACACAAACTCTAAAACCTCAATCGATTGAGGTTTTAGAGTTTGTTTTGAATAAACAAGGGAGAGATCTGTGTAAAAAAACTGTACATATGTATATGATAATAATATCTAAAATGCTGTGCATATATACCGTATACTCGAGTATAAGTCGACCCGAATATAAGCCGAGGCACCTAATTTTACAACAAAAACTTATTGACTCAAGTGGGACCCTCACTCGAGTATGAGCCGAGGGGGGCTTTTTCAGCATAAATTTTTTTCTGAAAAAGTAGGCTTATACTCGAGTATATATGATATACATAATTGATACTGTGAGGCAAGAGAAGGTGAGAGAAGAAAACCTGTGGGCTATTTTCCTGTCTTGTTCTAATATATAAAAGTATACATTGGGTTCTGGATCGCAAAGTTGGCTTGATAGCTGTTCATATGATTAGTAAATTGATATAATAAAACTTATATAATGTATATAAAAAATAATTATTATTTTTTTTTTTATCTTTTTATTGAAAATTTTCAAAGGTAACAGAAATAGTAATCACATTTATGGATTAGTGTAATACAAAGCAGATTGGACCATACATATTCATACCAATTTAGACAGGAATGACAATTTAGGAAACTTCCAGTTATAATAAGAATCCAACTGCATATTAGTCGACATAACAATAGTAAAGCATCGGGTCCAGCCCAAATTTTTCATTGTGTTTCACTGGACGTGTATGTCTTAAAACCTTCACCTTAACACAATTACACTAATTAGCTATACATCAATTACATATACACGTAGACAAGAAGGGTAAGGAAATAAAGGTAGGGGAGGGGATAGTTTTCCAAGCAGTTGCATATTTGGATATTTCGGATGACAGCTTAGTCTACCACAAAAGACAGAGCCCAGAAGCGGTCAAAGAAGAAGTAAAGAAGATAACTATGAGGTATTCCTCCCCAGCTTTGCCAAAAGGAAGATCCAGGCCCCATAAATTCCCTTTACCAGGTAGCCCCATGTCATCCACCTACCCCAGTGGCAGTAGACCTGCACCATATACCCATCACCTTATCAAGTGCTCTGTATTCTAAGAGTTCTCTATATCGAACCTAATGTGTGATTTTGTCTTTTCATCTAATGTATTTATAAATGTTGACCACTTTGAATAAAACTTCCGCATTCCAGTACGGTTGTTCCAATCGGGCATATTTTCTTTAAAAAAATAATATTTGTAGGAGTTTCCGCTTCACAATGTTCAAGTTTGGAGCTGTTTTTTTGGTCCAATTGAACAGAATACACTTCCTTGCAACCGTAACTGTAGTTAGTAGAATTTGGAAGTCCTCGGTCTTGATAGAGTCCAAGGGCCAATATGTAAAGGAAAGTCCAATACATGACGAAGGTTCCATCGTCCAGTGAACTGAGAGCATTGAATTGAAAAAACATACAACTTTGCACCAAAACCTCAGTTTGTAGCAGTCCCACATACAGTGAGCAAAGTCTGCCTTGGTGGTGCCACATTTAACACAATATACCTTTTCTTCGGGTACCATATGTCTGTTCCTATAAGGGGTAATATAAGCTCTGTGTAGCGTGCGGATGTGCACTTCTTGTAGGTAAACTGATTTAAGCGATTTCAAAACTTTTACCTGTAATTGAATTAACTGATCAATAGTCTGGATATGCGGTATATCAGCAGTCCACCTCTCGGCCAGCTTGTTCCACTGTTCATTGCTGACAAACAGCTTAGCTATTAGAAGGTTATAAAAGAATTTCAGCTTGTATGTTCTGGTAGAAATATAAACCAGCAGTGATTCGATGCTTTTAATTTGCGAACGGAGTGCCCCCAGTGGCTTTAATGCGGACCGAAAAGTGTCGTGCCTGGTAATACATAAAAAGATGTGTACTGGGCAAATCATACTTTTGAGCTAGGTCCTTAAAAGGGAGAGGGTGGCCCCCCGGGTCGAATACCTTGTTGGCTAGATCTAGGCCCCTATTTCTCCAGATATTGAACCTCAGGTCCATGATAGTGGGAGGGAAGGCAGGGTTACCCCATAACGGTACGTAATGGGTAACATAGGGATTTCCTCTCAAGGATCTGTTCATTTGAATCCACGCATGATATGTGTCTCTGAATAGAATGTGCTCTCCGACCTCTGGCGGCACATCTCTGAATTTTAACTGCAACATCGCTCCTGGTGAATAGGGCTAAAAAGTGTTTCTTTCCAAAGCTATATCTGTATATGTGGAGTTGCACAAAAGCCAATCTCCTATATATCGAAATTGGATTGCTAGAATATAACTCTGTATATATGGATAGCCCAATCCAGCTGATGTGGGGGACTTGAGCTTGGCTTTTGCTATCCTAGGACGTTTACCCATCCATATAAACTTAAAAAACAATGAGTCTAGCCTAGCAATATCTGATTTTTTCAAAGAAATAGGTAGCATTTGTGAACAATAAAGAATCTTTGGTAAGATAATTGACCTTATCACTGCCAATCTACCCATCAGAGATAGTGGAAGGTCCTTCCAAGCCTCCAATTTAGTAGCTAGCTGAGAAACTATCGGACCAAAATTTATGGCATATAATTTATTAAGATTGTTGCCAACCTGTACGCCTAAATATTTGAAATGCGATTGACAGATGGGAAAAGGAGAGTTGAGCGACTGCAGTAGTTGGGGGGTTGATATTCCTAATGGAAGGATCTCTGATTTTGTGATATTGACCCTATACCCCGATATCTCCCCAAATGATTCAATGAGCTGTAGAATAGCTGGCAAAGTATGAGTGGAATTAGTTATAAAAATAACAGTATCGCCCGCAAATAATGCGATTTTAACTTCCTCATGATGTATTTTGATCCCTTGGATCAAGGGTGATGTTCGGACAGCTATTGCAAATGGTTCAACAGCTACCGCAAACAGAAGCGGGGATAATGGGCAGCCCTGACGGGTACCCCTTTTCAATTGAAACAAATTTGACAGGAGGTCATTGCACGCTATAACCGATTTGGGGGAAGAATAAAGTGTGCGAACTATGTCTATAAATTTAGAGGGGAAACCAAAGTTTTCCATACACTGGAACAGATGTGGCCAAAGAACCATATCGAACGCTTTCTCGGCTTCCAGCGTAAGGACCAATTTATCAACTCTGCTGGGCGCTGAGGAAGCGCCCGAACCCTGTATAGCCACCAACAATTTTCTCACATTGGTGACAGAGTGCCGACCGGTGATGAACCCGGTTTGGTCCTTGTGTATAATAATAGGGAGAATTCCCTTTAATCTTTCAGCCAGGATTTTTGTAAACAGTTTATACTCAGTATTCAGGAGTGATATCGGTCTATAAGAGCCTGGCATATTTAGGTTGCGGTCTTTTTTAGGCAAGACTTTAATTATAGCATCAGAAAAATATGCTGGGAGAATTCCCTTTTCTATGATTGAATTAAAGCCTGCAGTCAATGGCCTCACTATCTGGGATGCCATGAGTTTAAAAAATTCGTTAGAGTACCCGTCAGGGCCTGGCGCCTTTGCGAGCTTTAGTTTGCCAATTGCCCCTCATCCTCTGTTATAGGTGTAATTAGACTATCTTTTAAGTTTTCTGGGATTTGCGGGAAGGGTAATGAATTCCAATATTCTACTGCTGATATAGGATGAGGTAAAGTCGGGGTTGTTTGATTCACAGAGCTGGCTTCTGTACCTTTTGAGGGGGAGCAGGGGACAGAGTACAATGATTCATAATATTTTTTTTAAATGTCTGCAGTTTGAGAGTCCGATTTAGTTAAAGTGCCATCATCCTGCAACAAAGGCTGCACTGAAGTTTTTTGTCTGGAGTCATGGAGAAGATTAGTTAACATTTTCCCTATTTTATTCCCATATTTATAAAATTTGGAATTCACATTAAAAATATATTTATCCCCTATGTTTTCCAGGTATTCCCTGCTCTGAGTCTGGGCCATTACAAATTTAGCTTTAGTTTGTGGATTGGGGGAGTGCTTAAATTTCTGAAATGCTTCTGACAATTCAGTTTGTATTTCCACATATTTATTTATTTTTTGATACATAGGAGATAATTTCTCTGTACTTGTGTATTATAGCGGTGCCCCCGATGTGCATCGTGCAATGTTTTCATCGCGTCGCATCGCATGGCATGCATCGCATGCCATGCGATGCAACGCAATTTTTGCCCCCTATGCGATGAAAGATCGTATAAGCACCATAAAGGGTGCTTTTAAGCACCCTAATGGGTGCTTACAATGTGAAATGCACCCCCAAGCCGACCCCCCACTATAAACATGAACCCGAAGCGTGGCGAGCGCAGTGAGCCCGCGAGGGGCGGCGGTACGCGTCCTCCGACCTTTTCATACCCCCACTATCCACGTCGGCATGGAGTTGAGAATAGAAAGTGTGGCGAGTGCAGGGAGCCACAGAGCCCGAAGCGTGGCGAGCGCAGCGAGCCCCGCGAGGGGACATGGATACCTTCACAGGTATCGGAGTCCCCTCGCGGGCTTCACAGGTATCCACTGCGCTCGCCACACTTTCTTTTCTCAACTCCACGCCGACGTGGATAGTGGGGGTATGAAAAGGTCGGAGGACGCGTACCGTCGCCCCTTGTGGGCTCGCTGCGGTCGCCACGCTTCGGGTTCACGTTTATAGTGGGGGGGGGGGTGGCGTGGGGGTGCATTTCACATTGTAAGCACCCATTAGGGTGCTTATACAATGTTTAATCGCATCACATCGCATTGTATGGCATTGTATGCCATGTACAATGTCATACAATTTTAAAATTGTATGACATTGTACAGTATTGCGCGATATCGCGTCGCATCGCATACTATCGGATGCCTTATGGTATGCGATGCGATGGGAACCGCCAAAATAAACAAGTACCAATTACTCCTCTCAAAATGGCTTTTGCCGTCTGCCAAAAAATCATAGGGTCAGTTACTAGATGTTCCTGATTTTCTAGCTGAAATTGTTCCCAAATCACTTTAAGGTGATCTTGAAGTTCCTTGGAATGTGAAAGGTGAGATGGGAATCTCCACAGAGGGTTCACTTTGGTGGATGTCTGGAGTTCCAACACCACCGAAACCATACCATGATCTGACAATATTGGTGGGGCGATCTCCGGTGAGACTATTTTTGATAAAAAGGTTCCGCTATCAATATATAATCAATACGTGACCACGAATTGTGGGTAAGAGACAAACACGTATAGTGTCTTTCTATCGGATTATGAATCCTCCACGCATCCACCTAATTAAGGGCTTTACCCAGATAAGGTACCCCTATTCGTGGGAAATGAACTGTCTTGGTATGTTGTGATAATCGGTCTAAGGTAACAGAGGAAATTAAATTTAGATCTCCACACACTATCAACGCCGTAGGGTCGAAAGTGTACAGTTGGGCCAATAAGTTTGTAAAGAAAGACTCCTTATATCCCGTAGGGGCGTAGACATTGCATATAGTAATATTTACATTCGTAACTACAGCTTTCACTATAAGTGTCCTACCACCAGGATCAGAGAGCACAGAGTCAACCTGTATATCCAGAGATTTCCTAGCTAGCATGGCTACTCCACAAGACTTGGAGTTCAATGAGGAGGATCCCAATACCTTCCAGCCCAACATCTGGAGCTTCTTAACCTCAGGGGGCAACATGTGCGTCTCTCGGAGACATATAATATCTACCTTTTGTTTATTTAAGTATGATAAAAGCTTTCTTTCTTTAGCAGGGGTATGTATTCCCCTAATATTTAAAGAGGCAAGTTTAAGTGCTATCATAAGTCCTAACATCAATGATTATCTCACTAGTCATCGGTTTAGTATTGGAAGGATGGGAAGGGAAAAGGAAAGCACATAAGGGATACATCAGACAAATAAACATCTTAACCTTTAAATGAGCAGTAAAAGAGAACTGAATAATGGACTTCCAGCATTTAAATGACATGGGGTTCCTGTCGAGCCCCACATCCATGTTATTATCTCCTAGAAATAAAATAAAATACCCCAGCTGGCTCCAGCTAACCGCCCCAACCATACACTCTTATATAACTTTATCACCATAATATAATCGAATATGACTCTGCACGTTAAACTACTAATCCTACCAGTCTATGACTTTATAGATACTCCAAAGCTGCCAAAAAGGAACTTATCCAACAAGTAATGAAAACCATAATTTAGAAACATCTCGTTATCAAGCATTATGTCTGCCTTCTAAGACGTCCCACACGTCCCTGATAGAATACCTCGGGGATCACCCTGGGGAACAATAGAGAGTCTCACAATGTCATATCATCCGTTAGGGGTGGAGACAATATCCGAGATATCCTCTGGGTTAGATCCTGCCACTTCATGTTTCAGGAAATCCTCTGCTTCTCTTGCTGACTTAAAATCTTTGTAACTGTTGCCCGAGAAAATGCATAAACATGCCGGGTACATCAGATAGAATCTTCGATTGGCCCTAGCCAGTGTAGAACAAACGTTAGAATATGAGCGTCTTTCCTTGGAAAAGGCTACCGAAAAAGTCTTGAAAGAACCGTAGAGAATGACCTTCCCACTTCACAGGGTTGATTTTTCTGGATGCTGACCATATAATCTGGCGATGCAGGACATTCAGTACCCTGAAAATAACCACCATTGGGCGATCTTTTTTCTGCAGGTCTAACTGTCCCATCCGATGCACGCGTTCTATTACAATGTTTGTGCATTGCGTGTTGACATTAAGCAGCATGGGAATAGTGTTCCTTACAAAGTGCTCTAATTGTGCCCCTCTTATGGATTCTGGGATTCCTGAAACCCTCAAATTATTACGTCTGGCCCTGTTATCTGCATTTTCCAGACCCTCAGTCAGGAGTCTCTGTTCCTTCTCCTGCTTGTGAATAGACTTTTACAGGGTAGCTTTATCTCCCCTGTTACTCTCGATCTGGACCTCATCGGTATCCAGCCTTATAGTTAGATTTCCTAGCTGGGCAGTGATTTCCACAACTGCTTTTTGTAACAGCGGTTGAATTGCTGCCTGAATTATAGTTGTTAGATCCTTCTGGGATATGGGAGGCATACCTGATGTATTTTGCAGGTCTCCAACTGTGTAGCCCTCCTCTGTGCTCGATTTTTTAGCTGCCGGGGTGCCACGGGAATTGTCTGCGTCTGGCGCCATGCTGTGCTCCCCTCTCCTTTTCTCCTGGCGCTGTTGTAATGGCGCACGGGTGAGTTTCCCTCCGTGCGGAGGACCCAATGATGTGTCCATGTCAGCGTCACAGCAAGGCAACCGGGAGCGGTGTCTGCATGCAGAGTTCAGCTTTAAAGATGAGTGGGCTGTAGGCGGCTAACGGAGCGGTGGAGAGAAGCTGCTCACCTCTCCATGCCGGATCCGGAAGTCATATTGTATATAAAATTTAAGAGCTAGGGTGTTCTGTGGGAGACACGAACCCTCGACCTTGGTTCCATGGTTCTGTGGCTCTACTGTATGTGACAAACTATATGAGTCACAGGTTGTTTAGCACCTAGTTTCTATTACTACTGTACCATTCATATGGGCTCAAAAAGAAATATTGTTGAATTCCTGATGAGAAAGTAGATTTAAATTCTGCTATTAGTTCTATTAAGTTCCCTCTCTCTAAAGGAGTAAAAAGAATAAGAAAAATATTTTCTAGTTTGTCGTATTCTAGTTTATAAACTACATATCTGTATGTATATATTGCAATTGAGTGGGTTCTTTTTCGTACTGACTCCATTGGAATTTGGGGTATAGATTCTAATTGTCTGTAATCCTGTAAGGAGATAAAGTATTGTACTATTGAGGGGAATCGAGAAGCAGGCAGATGTGGATTTAAATGTAAAATCATAAATAAATACACTGATAATAATATATACAATAAAAGTAAATTAATAGAGAAAACAACAAGTAATCATTTAAAATAAAAAATAAAAATAATAAATATTAATGGTAAAAAAGAAAGAAAAAATAATGAAGACCGCGGTGGGAGTTGAACCCGGCGTCCCAGTGTTATGCTGCTGTTGCTCTGTGTGATGCACCACACTGGTGACTGTGTAATTAGAACCTAAATAGAGTTACTTGTAGACTTTGAAATTCATTAACGAACACCTTAATTATATCTTGTAAGTTAATATCCGCATCGTGCCTGCTTGTTTATTCCTTTTTTATGTAGAAAACTATTTACTTATGTATTCGTATTTCTCTTTTCTTAGGAAAACTTGCCACTGCAACATCGCTAACTGGTAGAACTTGTGATAAATTGTTGTATATATATGCTCCCATTATATGAGTTACCTACTCACCTGATAGTTACAGGTGTTTTTAATTAACACACATATCTGATTGGACAATAGCCTTTTAAAAATTATCCGTCTAACATGGGAGGTCATCTTCTATGAAACCGACATACCTGGAAGTCGGAGAAATGCGTAAAGACACCCCACTGATAGGCACTGTTACCTGTTTAAGCTGTGGACTCTGTTACTCTGTTGGCCGCCTCCAAAAGAAACCCTTTTCTTGTGTCCGTCCGTGTTGACCACACTGGTGGAAGTAGGGCAACTCGGCAGGTGATTGTTGACTTTCATCTACCTGGAACCCAGAAGGAGTTCACATGCGGCCGTAAGTCTGCCGACGACTGAGTGTGTGCAGACGGCTCGCTGATGCAGTAAGCTGGTTCTTAAACTGCAGTCAGCCCTTTTCAAACAGCAGCCGCATTATACCACTGCCTTTATTCTGCCTAATCCCCGCTGTTCAAGACTGGTTATCTGGAGTGACCATTAAACCCCCAGGTGGGACAATTGAAATACGGCCAAACACAGAGTTTACTGTCAATATATAAGCACCGCTGACTGGGTCAAATCCCGACAATAACTATATGTAGCTCAAAAACCCTATTACATGGAAACAAGCTAAAATTAAAAAATATCAATAGTATTGGATTGGCTGATTTACAAAACTCACCATCGGAAGCCGTTTTTGAACCTAATAATTTTGGATATCTCCCAAATACATCTTCTATAAGGTTCATCAATTTGAGAGAGTGCCCAAAGATCCAAACTTTCCATATATCAATTGGGCTAATAAGGGTACTCTTTACTTAGAAGGGCGCCCACGATTTTGATCGTGGGCATCGTTAGTAAAAAACCGTGGCCATCTCGGGCATTGAATGCACTAAAAAATCGGGTGCGATTCAACCGACGAGATGCCCGAGATTTCCCATAGGGAACAATGTTAAATGTCTCAATTGACCCAATTTTCCTGTTCAATGCCTCAATTGACCCGATTTTTCCATAGGAAACAATGTTAAATGGCCCACAGAGGCCAAATAGGCACCCTGAAGTGTGAAATGGCCCCCACAATTGTTAACGCCACCCCACGATCAACGTGAACCCGAAGCGTGGCGAGCGCAGCGAGCCCGCGAGGGGCGGCGGTACGCGTCCTACGACCTTTTCATACCCCCACTATCCACGTCGGCGTGGAGTTGAGAATAGAAAGTGTGGCGAGCGCAGCAAGCCACCGAGCCCGAACCGTGGCGAGCGCAGCGAGCCCCGCGAGGGGCTGCGGACAGCTGTGAAGCCCGCGAGGGGACGCGGATACCTGTGAAGGTATCCGGCTGCGCTCGCCACGCTTCGGGCTCGGTGGCTCGCTGCGCTCGCCACACTTTCTATTCTCAGCTCCACGCCGACGTGGATAGTGGGGGTAAAAAAAGGTCGTAGGACGCGTATCGCCGCCCCTCGCGGGCTCGCTGCGCTCGCCACGCTTCGGGTTGACGTTGATCGTGGGGTGGCGTTAACAATTGGGGTGGCCATTTCACACTTCAGGGTGCCTATTTGGCCTCTGTGGCCCATTTACCTTGTTTCCTATGGAAAAATCGGGTCAATTGACGCATTGAACAGGAAAATTGGGTCAATTGAGACATTTAACATTGTCCCCTATGGGAAATCTCGGGCATCTCGTCGGTTGAATCGCACACAATTTTTTAGTGCATTCAATGCCCGAGATGGCCAAGATGGGCGCCCTTCTAGGTAAAGAGTACCCTAATAAGCTTATTATTTAATGGAAGATGTTGACAGTTGCCCACAGCTTTTCATGTTTTTTATTCATTTGATGTATATGTAATCCATTTAGCTTTTATATATACATTTTTTATATGTTTATTGTTTATTATATATGTGTGTAACCCCTTACCGACACAGCCTGTTTTTGCCTTCCTGACAGAGCCCTTTTTTTCAAATCTGACATGTATCACTTAAGTGGGGATAACTTTTTTTTGCTTTTACTTATCCCAGTGATTTTGAGATTGTTTTCTCGTGACACATTGTACTTCAAGTTAGTGGTAAATTTTGGTCGATACAGTCTGCGTTTTTTTGTGAAAAATACCAAAATGTCGTAAAAAAATTGAAAATTTTGCAATTTGCAAAATGTTAAATTTTCTGCTTGTAAGACAAATAATCATACCACTCAAAATAGTTAATAACTAACATAGACCATATGTCTACTTTATGTTTCCATCATTATTTCAACCTCCTTTTAATTTTTTTGGACACTAGGAGGCTTAAAATATGAATAGCAAATTCTCAAATTTTCAAGAAAATTTCAAACACTGATTTTTTTAGGGACCAGTTCAGTTCTGATGTGACTTTGAGGGACTTGTATGTGAGACACCCCCATAAATGATGCCATTTCAAAATCTGCACCCCTCACAGTATTCAAAACAGCATTTTGGAAGTTTGTTAACCCTTTAGGTGTTTCACAGGAATTAAAACAAAGTGTAGGTGAAATTTCAAAATTTCATTTTTTTTGCAGATTTTCAATTTTAATACATTTTTATAAGGAACACAGTAGATTTTACTAGAGAAATGTGACTAAAAATTGATTCCCCCAATTCTTTTGTTTTCATAAATATCCTATATGTGGCCCTAGTGTGCACGTTGACCAAACCAAAGGCTTCATAATAGAAGGAGCACCTACTTGATTTTGGAGCCTCCTTTTTATGAGATTATTTTTTAGGCACCATGTAGGTTTCTAGGCACCATAAGATGCTAAAAGTTAGGAACCCCCCCCCCCCCCACAAGTGACCCCATTTTGCAAACTACACCCCTCAGAGAATTCATCTAGGGGTATAGTGTACATTTCAAACACCCAGGGGTTTCACCAATTGTGGTACAACTGGGCTGTGAAAATGAAAAATTAAATTTTTTACACAAAAATGCAGTTCTGGCTCAAAATTTTTCATTTTCACAAGGAATGAAGGAGACAAAGCACCCCAAAATCTGTGCCCCAATTTCTCCTGAGTACGGCAATGCCTCATATGTGACCAAAAAATACCATTTGGGTGCATGGCAGGACTCAGAAGGGAAGGAGTGATATTTGGATTTTGCCGCACAGATTCTGGTGGAATGAATGGTGGGTGCTATGTCGCATTAGCAAGACCCCCGAAGCACCAATACAGTTGAACCCCCCCACAAGTGACCCCATTTTGCAAACTACACCCCTCAGGGAATTCATATAGGGGTATAGTGTACATTTCAAACCCCCAGGGGTTTCACCAATTTTGGTACAACTGGGCTGTGAAAATGAAAAATTACATTTTTTACACAAAAATGCAGTTCTGGCTCAAAATTTTTCATTTTCACAAGGAATGAAGGAAACAAAGCACCCCAAAATCTGTGCCCCAATTTCTCCCGAGTACGGCAATGCCTCATATGTGACCAAAAAATACCATTTGGGTGCATGGCAGGACTCAGAAGGGAAGGAGTGATATTTGGATTTTGCAGCACACATTCTGGTGGAATAAATGGTGGGTGCTATGTCGCATTAGCAAGACCCCCGAAGCACCATCACAGTGGAACCCCCCCACAAGTGACCCCATTTTGCAAACTACATCCCTCAGGGAATTCATCTAGGGGTATAGTGTACATTTCAAACCCCCAGGGGTTTCACCAATTTTGGTACAACTGGGCTGTGAAAATGAAAAATTAAATTTTTTTACACAAAAATGCAGTTCTGGCTCAAAATTTTTCATTTTCACAAGGAATGAAGGAAACAAAGCACCCCAAAATCTGTGCCCCAATTTCTCCCGAGTATGGCAATGCCTCATATGTGACCAAAAAATACCATTTGGGTGCATGGCAGGACTCAGAAAGGAAGGAGTGATATTTGGATTTTGCAGCACACATTCTGGTGGAATGAATGGTGGGTGCTATGTCGCATTAGCAAGACCCCCGAAGCACCAATACAGTGGAACCCCCCCACAAGTGACCCCATTTTGCAAACTACACCCCTCAGGGAATTCATCTAGGGGTATAGTGTACATTTCAAACCCCCAGGGGTTTCACCAATTTTGGTACAACTGGGCTGTGAAAATGAAAAATTAAATTTTTTACACAAAAATGCAGTTCTGGCTCAAAATTTTTCATTTTCACAAGGAATGAAGGAAACAAAGCACCCCAAAATCTGTGCCCCAATTTCTCCCGAGTACGGCAATGCCTCATATGTGACCAAAAAATACCATTTGGGTGAATGGCAGGACTCAGAAGGGATGGAGTGATATTTGGATTTTGCAGCACACATTCTGGTGGAATAAATGGTGGGTGCTATGTCGCATTAGCAAGACCCCCGAAGCACCAATACAGTGGAACCCCCCCACAAGTGACCCCATTTTGCAAACTACATCCCTCAGGGAATTCATCTAGGGGTATAGTGTACATTTCAAACCCCCAGGGGTAACACCAATTTTGGTACAACTGGGCTGTGAAAATGAAAAATTAAATTTTTTTACACAAAAATGCAGTTCTGGCTCAAAATTTTTCATTTTCACAAGGAATGAAGGAAACAAAGCACCCCAAAATCTGTGCCCCAATTTCTCCCGAGTATGGCAATGCCTCATATGTGACCAAAAAATACCATTTGGGTGCATGGCAGGACTCAGAAGGGAAGGAGTGATATTTGGATTTTGCAGCACACATTCTGGTGGAATGAATGGTGGGTGCTATGTCGCATTAGCAAGACCCCCGAAGCACCAATACAGTGGAACCCCCCCACAAGTGACCCCATTTTGCAAACTACACCCCTCAGGGAATTCATCTAGGGGTATAGTGTACATTTCAAACCCCCAGGGGTTTCACCAATTTTGGTACAACTGGGCTGTGAAAATGAAAAATTAAATTTTTTTACACAAAAATGCAGTTCTGGCTCAAAATTTTTCATTTTCACAAGGAATGAAGGAAACAAAGCACCCCAAAATCTGTGCCCCAATTTCTCCCGAGTACGGCAATGCCTCATATGTGACCAAAAAATACCATTTGGGTGCATGGCAGGACTCAGAAGGGAAGGAGTGATATTTGGATTTTGCAGCACACATTCTGGTGGAATGAATGGTGGGTGCTATGTCGCATTAGCAAGACCCCCGAAGCACCAATACAGTGGAACCCCCCCACAAGTGACCCCATTTTGCAAACTACACCCCTCAGGGAATTCATCTAGGGGTATAGTGTACATTTCAAACCCCCAGGGGTTTCACCAATTGTGGTACAACTGGGCTGTGAAAATGAAAAATTACATTTTTTACACAAAAATGCAGTTCTGGCTCAAAATTTTTCATTTTCACAAGGAATGAAGGAGACAAAGCACCCCAAAATCTGTGCCCCAATTTCTCCCGAGTACGGCAATGCCTCATATGTGACCAAAAAATACCATTTGGGTGCATGGCAGGACTCAGAAGGGAAGAAGTGATATTTGGATTTTGCATCACACATTCTGGTGGAATGAATGGTGGGTGCTATGTCGCATTAGCAAGACCCCCGAAGCACGGTGAAATGATGAATCTAATAATCCATAGATGTGTGATATATTTTAAAGCACTCCTTCATACATAGGCCGGGTTTGTCGGGGCAAGTTTCACAGTGGAAAATAGTTTGCTTTCGTATTCCCTTTTTATAGCAAACTTTGCACCTTTTTTGTGTCCTGCCCTTTTTTCCAGTGGAGGGGATTTCGTTAGGAAAATGCTGCCCTGATACAATACGGGGGCCAGTACTAGAAGTACTGGGGCCAGTACTAGAAGTACTGGGGCCCTCTGCCTGCTGGTTCCCAAATATTAGGCCCTTTATGACTTCCTCTTGAAAGTGCATAAATGTCCCTGTCTGGCTGGTAGAACGGAATAGTACGTAAGCGTTATACAGTGCCATCTGGATGATATACACGGCCAGCTTCTTATACCAGATTTTTGTTTTCCGCAGGGCACTGTACGGCTTCAGTACCTGATCTGAAAGATCCACTCCGCCCATGTACTTATTGTAATCAAGGATACAAATAGGTTTTGAGGTGTGGGTACTGGTACCTCGTACAGGGACGGAGGTGGTACTGTCTCCGTGAATTGTTGTCAGTATAAGGACATCCCTCTTGTCCTTATATTTGACCAACAACATATTTTCGGTGCATATTCCCCTGCTTTCACCCTTTCTCAGTAATTGGGCAACGTGCGTTTTTGGGAGGCCTCTTTGGTTCTTGCGCACAGTACCGCAAGCTGCTGTACCTCTTGAACCAAGGGCCTTAAACAGGGGGATGCTGGTGTAAAAGTTATCCACATAGAGGTGATAACCCTTATCCAGGAAGGGGTGCACTAAATCCCAGACAATCTTTCCACTAACACCTACGAGGGAGGGGGGGCATTCTGGCGGTTCAATTCTTGTGTCCTTCCCTTCATATACCCTAAACCTGTGGGTGTACCCTGAGGTACTTTCGCACAGCTTATACATTTTTATGCCATACCTTGCCCTCTTATTGGGAAGGTACTGGCGGAATTTAACCCTTCCTTTAAAATGTATAAGTGACTCGTCTACACAAATGAATTTTTGGGGGATGTACATCTCAGCAAATTTGGCACTGAAATGATCAATGACCGGCCTGACTTTGAATAGCCGGTCAAAGGTGGGATCATCTCTGGGTGGGCACTGTGCATTATCGTTGTAATGCAAAAATTTAAGGATCGTCTCAAAACGAGTCCGGGTCATGGCCATACGATGAAGTGGGGTGCTGTACAGAACATCTGTACTCCAATATTGCCTAATTTCTGGCTTTTTAA
This sequence comes from Crinia signifera, assembly GCF_055691185.1. Lineage (NCBI taxonomy): Eukaryota > Metazoa > Chordata > Amphibia > Anura > Myobatrachidae > Crinia > Crinia signifera. Next base: position 181,765,763 of record NC_139218.1, read on the forward strand.
CTATGCCCATATGTAACACCAGACCCCAAAACGTCATCATCTCTACTGCATCTACAGGGGTCCACCTAACAAATGATGACGTGGGGTTTTGGGCAATAAACTGCTGGGCATATAAATTACTTTGGTCCACCATTAAATTTATAAAATCATCAGAGAAAAAGACTTTGAAAAAGTCAATTTCTTTGAGGCCTGTACTATCAAATTGGATTCCTGGGTTGGCCAAAATCTCAGGAACCTGGGGCTCAAAATTGTCTGGTGGTGGGGTCCATACGAGATCAATCATTGGGGGGGGGGGTCTCAGCTGCTCTACGGGGGCGTCTTTGAGGGGGTCCCTCATCACTAGAGGAGGAAGAGGAGCTTAAGACAAATGCCAATTCATCACTTACTTCACTGGCTGTGTCAGTGTCAGAGGCAAGAAGGGCATATGCCTCCTCCGCTGAAAACAGTCTTTGCGATGATTGGGACATTTTTATTATTTTTAAGTGTAGTGTTTCAGCACGTGTAGAGTGTAGGGGGGGGTACAAACTTTATTTCAACACGGGGGGTATGTAGTGTGTATGTAGTGCTTTAACACGTGTAAGTGTAAGAAAAAAAAAAAAGGTCCTGCGCCAAAAATTGAGCACAGATGTTGGTCAGTAACGTCCGTCACTGATCAGCGCTCAGCGGGCACAGGACACCCACAAAAGCACCGTGGGTGTAAAAACAATTTAAAAAAAAAGCCCACAGCACTCTCCAAAAAAAATAAATAAAAAAAAAATGCTGAAAAAAAATTATATCAACCCTGTGCCAAAAATGCTGTTCAGTGATGTTCGTCACTGATCAGCGCTCAGCGGCCACAGGACACCCACAAAAGCACCGTGGGTGTAAAAACAATTAAAAAAAAAAAGCCCACAGCACTCTCCAAAAAAAAAAAATTTAAAAAAACTGCTGAAAAAAAATTATATCAACCCTGTGCCAAAAATGCTGTTCAGTGATGTACGTCACTGATCAGCGCTAAGCGGCCACAGGACACCCACAAAAGCACCGTGGGTGTAAAAACAATTAAAAAAAAAAGCCCACAGCACTCTCCAAAAAAAATAAATAAAAAAAAAACTGCTGAAAAAAAATTATATCAACCCTGTGCCAAAAATGATTAGCAGTGAGGGGCAGCAGGGGCAGCAGGCACACAACTGTGGGTGCAACCTGACAGGGTATATATAAAAAAAAAAAAAACCCTGGACCCCAAAAAAGGTGCTGATCACTTAGTTTATAGTGATCAGCACAAAAGGGGGGCAGCAGGGGGCAGCAGATACAAAATTATAGCACACAATTTAAATCTCTGACACAATGACGCTGCTGCAGCAGCAGCAGCAGCACAAGGAAGTCACACCAGGAGCTGGCAGCACGGATGCCACCAACGCTGATCAGGTCAGTATAGGGCACAGATGGGCACGGAGACCGCTCTGCACGCTGTTCCTGACCGGAATGGCGGCTGCAGAGCTGTCTCCGGTATTTTCTATGTGGTGTAATGGCTGTGATTGGTCCGTCGGTCCGAAGGACCAATCACAGCCTTTTGGGGGCAGGTGGGGTGAGGTGGGGTGACACCAGTGTCACCCTTACACCCGGTGGTGATTGGTGCTGTACTTTACAGCACCAATCACCACCGATCCCTGTGTCACCGGCGAACGTTATTCGCCGGTACACAGAAAACGCTGTAATTGGCTGTTCACATTTGAACAGCCAATCACAGCGATCGCCAAAGGGCGGGGGCATCGCTGCCCCCCCTGGGCAATGAGGGAAGATGTCTGCTGTCAGGGACAGCAGACATCGTCCCTCTGTCACCGCGTCTCTAGACGCGGTGACAGTTAAATGGCATGACGTACATTTATGCCATGTGTCGGGAAGCACATCCCGACCATGACGTAAATGTACGTCAAATGTCGGGAAGGGGGTAAATATGAATAAATCTTTCAATTAGAAAAGTAACAGTGTCACATGTGCGCTCTCTAAATATTGTTTCTATATTTTGTGTACATTTAAATACCGTTGAGGATTCCCGAGTTCCTCAATTGAGAGCAGCAGGTGTTACTTTTTATAAATCTAATAACTATACTAGACACTGTGCGCCCAATTTGGTCGTGGTCGTGTGTTTAAATATATCACACGTTATCCCCTTGTCACATTTGGAGGGGGAATTAAGAGACCAAAATTGTGAAAAAGTTATTTTGTTCAATAATGAAAAAGAGCTAAAAGGGGATCTACTGGAAGGGCGACTCCAAGCACCTTTGAGATAAAAAAAAAAACGTCCTGCCAGAGAGGCTGCACTAATGGACACAGCCAAAAGATATGAAATATGCCTCCCACCATTCCACAATTCCACCAACAATAAGTGGAAGTCTCGGGCCAAGTCTTATGGAGTCGTTCTGAAGTAAATTAGACTCTATGAACTAGCTTATAGTACATCTCAGAGTGAGTTATACATTTAGAAATTTTAAAACAAAAATTGAAAATATCTTTCCAAATAGTTTCAGTAAATATATTGGGGAGATCAGCTTCCTATTTAGACTGTGAAGGAAACATCTCTCTTTGAGATGCCCCAATCATGTGTTGATACCATCTAGAAATACCTCTCTTTATAGGTTGTGACGTGAGGAGAAAAGTCAACAGTTTAGGAATACCAAATTGTCTGGGGGGTCTGGTAGTTAGCTTTGGAGCAAATGTCGCAATTGAAGATGTTTATACAAATCTCTTTTAGGGACATGAAATTCCTTTTGAAGGTGTAAAAAGGGAGCTAACGATCCATCTAAGAAGGAATCTTGTAGTGTCACAAGCATAGGCGCCGAAACTGTGGGTGCGGCCGGACTCCGAGTATGGTATTGTAAAACTAGGGTTAGGAACTTACAATCTAATAAGAGATGAAGCATCTTATCAAGTGCTCGCCGTCGGGAATCCTGGCAGCGCCGCAGCGGAGACCCATCAGTGGATATGCGGTCAGCAGCAGGGGTCCCTGCGGCAGATGGAAACTAGTAGCTGTATTAATACCGCTGCTAGTTCCCATCTTCCACAGTGACCCTGCTGCTGACAGCATATCCACTACTGGGACCCCGCTGCAGCGCTGCCAGTATCCCTGCTTACCTCCATCCAGGACTGGAGGTGGGGGTGGGGGGGGTGTGTCTGTGGGAGCCCATTGCAGGGCTGCACCCCTTGAGCACGACCCCTTGAGCACCCACTGGCAAAAACACAAATCGGTGCCCCTGGTCACAAGACCCAGATCATGCCAATTATCCAATTGGAGGTTTGGAATCATACAGGCTATAGCCCGCAGAGGGGAGGGCAGCACTGCAGTTCTAAAAGACAAAATCATGCTTTGCCAGGTCTTTATTGTCATTTGGACTGCCTTACAGATTGTGGTTTTACGGAAAGCAAGAAGAAAGAATTGTCTCTTTTGCTGGCGCACTAAGGATAGAAGAATTAATTCAAGAATAAAATATACTTCTTAATTGTATTATAGATAAAACTGTTTATGTGAAATATGTGCTACATACATGGTTTTTACAAATAAAATTGTATTAAAAATGGATGCACGTGCTGTTGGTACGGGATAACTTAATGGTGGTTTCCTTTTGGGATTTATCTCTTTAATGTATTTGATAGCTGTCCTTTTATACACCTAGTGGGTGTCAATAGGTGTCAAATAATTTAGAAAATATGAGATAAAGTACTAATGATACATCATGTTTATCTCCCATTTGACTTCATAGAAACAGTATCTCCAAAGATGAATATTTTTGCTGCTCTTTAAGCGGTAGTAGCCTTCACATTTGGCTTCATAAGTGTCACCAGAAAATAAGTATTTATGCTGCTCTATCAGGCGGTATTTGATCCGCTAATATTTGTCAGCTATTACTCTGGATACACATAAGCCTTTTGGGGGCCTGTGATAATTCTGCTTATTATCATGCAGTTTAAGTAATCAGATGGTCGTAGGACAAAAATGATTATGCTGCTCTTTATGCAGTAATAAGACTGCTAGGGCACGGCAGCTATACGTCCTATGGGTATCATCAATTGTCTTATGATTTTTATAGTAGTCCTCCTCGGAGAGATATTCTTACTGCTCTTTGTGCAGTATGTGAACTGCTAGTATTCAGCAGTTCTTGTCCCATAGATAAACAGGCTCCCAGATGTCTGTTAGTTTTTATCCGCTTATTATGCAAAAAATGATTATGGCATTGGCTTAAATTGTGTGTTGTTTTTTCAAGATACACTTGAGCAAAGAATGACCTGGTCCTGATGAAGCTGGTGGCGACACGCGCATTGACCGGACACACTTAGTGTGTGAAATATCCACATGTCCATTTCCCCCATGAAATGTATTTTGATTGATGTATAGGGCGTTACAGTATCCACTCACAGAGGGCGCATCTGATAGGAACCGTGGGGTCAGAACCTGACCACGGTCTCCCAAGACTCAGATGTGATTACAGCACGCCAGTGCAAATACAGCACCCGGCCGGTGCGTCCCTCTGTTAGGCGCAGTGTCAGTGACGAAGCGAGACATGGGTATGCGAGTTGGAGAATCACAGCCCCACCATTGACTGTGATCTCCCCGCAGACACCGACGCGCTACCAGCTCAGCCGGGAACAGTGGCATACGTACAAGCCACTTTCCCTGCGGAGAGGAACTACACAAACGACGGAGAACACTAACAGCCGATTTGTGTTCCCAATATCAGATCTAACGGGTACACTTTAGATGTGAAACACGGCATGTGTACTACCAGCCTGCCCTGTAGTCTGTGATTATTTAAGACTGTGCTACACACTGCGCAATATCTGTGCAGATACTAGGCGGCACCCCATTTTCTGATGTTTAAAAGGACCTAACAGACATATTTTCTTTGCTGTCCTAATTTATCTGCACAGTTCTTGGTAGCAATCTGTGTTATAAACTAATATTAAATAAAAGTAACTAAAGCTAGGTACACATATATACAATCGTCGGGCCGTTCTTCCAATCTGGGGGCAAACGGCCGTTCGATTGTATAGGTGTGTACGCTGTCCCAATTGCTGCTGTGCGATCGATAAACGGCCAAAAACGCTCTTGGCCGTCCACGGTCGGTCGGTCGAAGGTTCTTTGCTGCTTAATATTTCATCCGACAGGACGGCTCCATATCGGAACAAAAGTGAAGTGTGTACGCATGTTCGATCGATATGCTTGACAGTTTGACAAAGCACGGTGGTATGCTGCATTATGAGAGACCCTGTAACCCTTTGCCTGCTGTTTTAACTAATGTGTGTTTAATGCCTCACTGCCCAACACTTTAGAGGCATCACTTTAAGACATTAATCAATGTTGAAGTTTTAATAGAGTGTGCTGGAAGCTCTTTGCAGGGCACCATAACACACTATTAAAACTTCAACATTGATTAATGTCTTAAAGTGATGCCTCTAAAGTGTTGGGCAGTGAGGCATTAAACACACATTAGTTAAAACAGCAGGCAAAGGGTTACAGGGTCTCTCATATACTTCTTCTTGCGATTGTTTGGACGGGAGTACATCGGACGTCGCAAGTAAATTTGTACATATGTGTACGCGCAGAACGGTCGTATGTTTTTGACGGCCGAACGTGTATTCGGTCGATCGAACGGTCGCAAGAAAAATGAAATTGTACATATGTGTACCCAGCTTTATTTAAGTGAAAATTGTAACAGATCTGTTCATTTTATGAGTGGGTACACACTGTAAGATTTACAGCAACACGCACCTAATCTAGCAATTATACTGGGAACAGGACATTGGGGTTCAATTTGAGAGGATCTATATCCCTTCTTTTAAAAACACTTTGTTTCTTCCTCTTTGTCTCTTTGGCAATTGTTTTTATATGTCGCAAATCTTAAAATAAACAATTAAAGGTTACATTTTATTAATTTTTCTTGTCCTAACAGTGCGTCACGCACATAACAGTCTTTCTTCTCTTCCTTTGTTATTGCTCAAATTACTGTTGAAGTGACAGCACACCCCACCTAATAGTCTATGAATATTGATTGAAAACAAGGTGTTACCTTATTAATTCTGCCAGTGCGATTGTCCACCTCCCCTCTTTTTTCCATATTTAAAAACTAATTAATTAAACATTTAATTCACATTTGAGAAAGATTTTAATAAAATTAGTTTTTTAGATATATCCATTTATATTGAAAATAATGAGGTACATACAATGAATTTAGTCAACCCACTGATTCCAGCGCCTACTACAGGCAACCAGTTGCCACCATCCAGACTCGCTTAAGTCAATACCGGAAGTTTAGGTGATTGAGACGCAACTGTACCAAGGAAGTTGTATATAGGAATCAAGCAGCCACCATGAAATACAAATTTACATCATCAGGTTATAGTTCCTCCCACTAGGTCTATGACCATGATTAAGTCTAAGGTTTTTTTTTCGATGTGGGATGTGCTTAGGATGTAGTGAGGTACCAGGAGTATCATCCAAAATAAGTAAAGTCATTATTAATCAAAAGGACATCAAAATTAGGGATTTTGTCAAATGCAACAGCAGCGTGATTTATGCTATCAGCTGCAAATGTGGTCTGTGGTATATTGGTCACACATCTAAGACACTTAAGGTGCGCCTAGGTGAACACCTTAGAAATATTAGAAATGGAGTTACCACCCATGCCCTGTTGGAGCATTTTAGGACACATCATAATAGTAACCCAACAAGAATTGTTAGCTTTTGCGGCTTCAGACAAATTAAGGAGAACTGGAGGCAAAAAGGGCTAGCGAAACAACTAGAAAGGGCAGAAATGCAGCTCATTTATGATCTTGGCACTCTAATTCCTGGGGGCCTGAACTCTGACTTTGAGATAAAATTGTTTCTTTGAAACTTAGGTTTTGAAGTATTTTTTTTGGATTTCTGTATGTGTATAATGTCTATTTTAATTACCTTTCTGTCTATTTTAATTCCTTTTTTAATAAGGAGAATATGGATGGCTAAAATTATACAAAAATATGTCACCAAAGCAGCTGAAATGCACGATATGCCAAAGCAAATAATACATTATAAGATACGGAGAGGGCGTCACTAAGCAACCAAGGACGCCGAGATATGGATCTCCGGATATGGCATATTGCGGCTGAGAGATGTAGTGACAAACGGAAGTAAGGTATCGAAACCCGACGTGTTGCCGCGTCAGGACACTATGGTCACCACAGCAACCCTGTCTGCAAATGATTTGACAGGAAGTCCATATGCTGGCAGAGAACAATGGGACTTGTAGGAAGTTGATTGATTAGAGTCCAGCCGACATACGGTAGTAAGGTATAAAAGGAGTTCATTTGCCCACGATCAGGACACCTTGAAAAAGTCCTTTGTGTAAGGATGAAACGCATTGATTAGCTTGGCATTTGATCTTCAACTGGTGAAGGACAGAGATGACGGGGAGACACCACAGTGAAGAAGCACAGTGTCAACACCACTACTAAATTGTGTTGCATGCGCTTAAGGAACTGATTGATACCCAGTTCCCTACACACTGTGTAATTATCAGCATGTGTCCTCTCTAAGGATTCACTACTGCATTCAGCACTTTAAAAGTGTTTTTACTGGATGAATTGTTTTTACATTTATTGTATCATTGTATGTTGTGGATTCATGTATTAAAGGGGGAATTATTTGTGAAACGTACTTCACTATTGCATCTTTGCATTATTTATCTTGCATGATTCATCATTGGGGAGAGATTCCTGCATTATCCTGAAGTTGAGAGCCTGATACTGTAGGTTGTGTTTCAATCTTTTCTTTTCAATTCAAAACATAAGGTGACATGTATAAAAATGACAATGTAAAGTCAATGGGTTGGTAAACCAGGGGTGCCTCTCACCCAAGCCTGATGATGGAGCCACAGGCGGAAAAGTGCAGAGTGCCTCCGGATGCACCCTGCTAGGCTCCAGAAGATAGAGGCTGGGAAGGTTCCTGGGTCCAAGTCACACTGCAGTATCCAACGCGTTTCAAGGATATAGCTCTTCCTCAAGGCTGTGTCCTGCAGTGCCTGTGGGGCTGTATTTATACTAAAAAAGTGTGCTAAAACATTCCTAGGCTCCTCCCCCGGAACAGACGTGTCCGGTCCCGTTTTTTTATTTATGTTTAGTTCTTAAGAAGAAAAACAATAATGATTCCCGGCGTCCTTTTTCTTCTTGCATGGGCACCGCCTGATAGTGTTGACAAAGTGGCTAAGCGAAAGCCCATGCTCGGCAACTCTAGCCATGCGGGCGCAATTACTTGTGTGCTCCATGTCCTTATCTGTATATCTCTCAGTGACAGCCGCTCCGGCGTCAGCCCTTCTCAGGGCTCTGCCTGCTCTGTGACTTAGCCTTGCTCCATGCCAGCAAATACGTAGACTGTTTGTACTGTTTAAATTGTATGCACCTAGTAGGGAGATTCACAGTGTGCACGCAGCCTGCTGCTAAGTGCTCTGCTTCATATATTTGCACAGTGCCAGTCGCTCTGGCTTCAGATTATTTCAGGGCTTGCTTACTGCAATACCCAGTCTGTACATATACTTTTATAAGCATACTTTAATTGTCTATACTAACGTGGGGACATTAACAATCTAACTAGTTGTGGAGGAGGACACCAGAAGAGAATTTATATCTGCTGCAGTAGCCTGACCGTACACCAGTTAGTCTGTCTCCCATGGGTCTGACACACAATCTCTGCTTGAAAGCAGTATTCAGAAAAATAAGAGGGAAGTAAAATATAATTCATAATACCCAACATTTATCTTAAATTGTGTGAGGCTACAGACAAACCCTGTATAATCAACCCTCAGGCTTAAGGACAGTATTAGTATAACAGAGCCGATTGCAGTGTAACCAATCTGGGTGATTGACACATCTAATACAATCTGTATAAATTGTTGCCAATTGTCACTTGAACTGAATAACACAATATTATAGAGCTTGTTTAGCCAATATATTACATAATAACAGTGTATGTTCAAAGGAATCCCATAAATGCCCAGACTGAGGTTATTCTGATCGGTGCGGCCAAACGTGCGTACGTTCCATATTAACGTACGCTCTCCGTACGCGGCCGTTGAAGTTAAGTCCACCCACAAATCAGCCGCATACGTACGGCCAGAAACAACGTCTAAGGGGAGTGGCGTACAATTGAGCGTACGCCAGCGTACACGGACGGATCAGCCCTTAGACTCCGACAACTGTCGTACAACAGAGCGTACGCCACCGTTTACGGACGTCTCTCGTCTGTCTTCCCGCCGACTTCTTGCGGAAATCTGAGCGTACGCCAGCTTGCACGGACGGGTCGCTATTGTTTTCAATGGAAAACTCAGCTTATGTTACCGCTCGTGAGAGTGAGCGTACGTCCGTGTACGCTGGCATACCCTTCACATGTATGGACCTGCAAATCTTGCCTTTCAACTATAATTCAGACAATTAATTAATTATTCTAATTGTTATTCAATTATTGTTTTCTATTAACTCAATTGTCTACCTTAATAAAGACCCTAATAAAACAACATTTTAACCCTCATTACATGTATATTTGTTATGTTCTAATGTGGCATTTTAATCACTATCTATGTGTCCCCACATTGCTTTTACTTGTAAATAAATTTATGTTGGTGTTTGTGTGTATGTACTAAATTATGTCCCTAATTAGTTTGATCTGATTTTTTTTAACATGTATACCTACCCTGATGTTATGTGTGATGTTTTAATCGAACAACATTAAACATTCATGCATTTTCACTATGTGTTATTTAACTCAAAAACACACACATTCACACATCAATCGTTACCCCTCACCTCAAATTACAAATATAACTGACATTACACATCTGTATGTACCTGCCCTTACAAACCCTCAAACATATTTATGAGTAACAACACAGGCAACTTCTAACTGTACATGAACTTTTATTTTTTTTTAACAAAAATTTTAAACTTGAAAAAAAAATTAAATGAGGGCCTCCAGTTGGCCAAAAAGAATATATAAATATAGGAGGGTCAGGAAGATTTCCCGCATTATCCGTGCCACCTCCTCCTGGTGCTGTTCAGTGTCTGTAGTGAAGGGGAAAAACACATTATAATTAATATATCATATACATAAATGTTTATTGCATTGTAACATAATATGAATTTGTGAGTTAAGTGTGAAGGCCACATACATTTTTCCACTACATTGAAGATGGGTATGCTGTAAACATGGTCCAAAATACTATTCGGTACTTATGTAGTATCTGGGCGTCCGATTTAGAAATCGGATCGGATCGCATCGCATCTCATCGCATGCGACCAAATCGTATGCGATGCGATGGTCAAGATTTTTCCATAGGATTCAATGTTAAAATGGTCTGAGTCCATTTTAACATAGAATTCAATGGGAAAAAGGGGTCCTTTTCCTTTCCCCACTATCCAAGTGGGCATGGAGTTGGATATAAACCTGTGGCGAGCGTAGCGAGCCACCGAGCCCGAAGCGTGGCGAGCGTAGCGAGCCCCGCGAGGGGACACAGAATACTTTTTAAAAAATATGCGTCCCCTCGCCACGCTTCGGGCTCGGTGGCTCGCTGCGCTCGCCACGCTATATAAAATCAACTCTATGCCCACTTGGATAGTGGGGAAATGAACAGGACCTTCTTAACATTGAATCCTATGCAAAATCGCATCGAATCGCATCGCATCTGATTGTATGCCTTAAGGTAAGGCATACAATCACAAAATCGGCAGCCCAGATACTACATAAGTACCTACTATTCTGTTGACACACACATACTGTACATATTACATAAAAATATAAAAATTACTCCTTATTGGATGAATGTATGCTGTATCCCAATTGGTAGTTTGGTTTTGGGGGACTCACCTCTAACCTCACAATTAGGCTGTGCTATTTAAGGGTTATGACATTGTTGCGGCTTAAGCACTCCTTACTATTTTAAATTTAGGACATTGCTGTACAAATTATAGGCCTAAAGCTATATTTGTAAAGCATGCATCCGCATGGCTTTACACACTATGAACAAAACAATCTATAAATTAATGTTGCACATCATGCTGGGAAGTGGAGTTACCCAACACCTGGACCCACATAACTACAACACCACTAATGTCGGATATCTCATTGGATGTACTGTTATGTCAATTATTCAAGGGGTGAGCCATGGCCACACTCCAAAAAACCACCAAGGGGACCCTTGTTCCTGGAGAAGGACAGGCCACACCTCATGGTCGCCCTGCAGTGATATGTTGCAACTAATGTTGATGTTGGATACACATATGTGGTTGTTGTGATTGTTTAGGTGTAGAAATGTGTAGGTAAACATTAGACACATTATTTACTTACGGCTAGTTGAGCCATCCTGCTCGCCGCTGGTTGGGTGTCCGGTGGTTGGGGGGGTCAGGAGCAAGGGGGATGGGATAGGACTTGGGATACAGGTAGTGGGTTGGAGTGGGGATTGGAGAGGTTTGGGGGTGGGTGGTGGAGAGGTGTAGGGGGGTTGGAAATGGGGTGGGGAGGGGGTGGGGGTAGGGGTGGGGGTGGGGGTAGGGGTAGGGGAGGGGGTGGTGGTAGGGGAGTGGCTGGTGGAAGGGGATGTAGAAATTTGGTGGTCACCAGCAGGACCCATAGTCTCCTCCTCTTCCTCCTCCTCTTCCTCCTCCTCTTCCTCCTCCTGGGCTGCCTGCTCCCGGGCTGCCTGCTCCCAGGCTGCCTCCTCCCGGGCTTCCATGCGTGCCCTTGCCCGTGCTGAAATGTTCATGTTGATGGCATAGAAATCGAAGGTTGGGTTTCATAAAAATGGGGGAAAGAAAAATTCACATTAGTCATGCTCATAACCTTACAAATTATCATTGCTGTTATATTTCAGACATTTATCATGCGAACTAATTGATATGCTACACCCAAAAACAGAGCGACTACTTATACCCCCCTATACACCCCCTATACACCCATATACACCCCATATACACCCATATACACCCCATATACACCCCCTATACACCCATATACACCCCATATACACCCCCTATACACCCATATACACCCCCTATACACCCCCTATACACCCCATATACACCCCCTATACACCCATATACACCCCATATACACCCCCTATACACCCACATACACCCATATACACCCCATATACACCCCCTATACACCCACATACTCATGAACATATTTATAAAAAGTACAGAAATCATTGAAAAAAAACGCAGACATACTAGTTAATAAAAACTTACATCGGGCAATATGGCGGCGAATGGAACTCAGCATCACTGGCTGGCGCCGGCGCAGGTCAGACCAGCGCCGCTCGACTTGGGCCAGGCTTCTCTGTACACCGGTCCGGGCGTATATTAGCCGGCGGGCAGCAATATATGCCCGCCGCTTGTCCATGTTGGACACATATGGGCCCCTGGGCCCCAGGCGCCGGTCCATGACCTCAACCAAGGCCACCAGCTCCTGGGTAGAAAACACGCTAGCCCTGGTTGAAGTCATATTGGCAATGGCGCAGTTATTAATTGCAGGTACATATATCACTTTTGGTGCTTGCTGATTGGTCTAAAAAATTGTGTGTTTAGTATTAACTTTATTAATCCTTCTTACATTAACAAACTAGATGCGAATAGAAACTTACGCGGACCGTTCCGATATACACACACCATAACCAACAGCATGCTTTCAATGTATAGAGAGACAAACTGTATATACAGTGTGCTGAAAATAATACACGCAACCGTCTACTAATAAATACGCTGCTAAAAGGGCACAATACACCGATTTCCATGGAGAGACGTACTGTATATACAGTGTGCTGAAAATAATACACGCAACCGTCTACTAATAAATACGCTGCTAAAAGGGCACAATACACCGATTTCCATGGAGAGACGTACTGTATATACAGTGTGCTGAAAATAATACACGCAACCGTCTACTAATAAATACGCTGCTAAAAAAGGCACAATGCAACATGTTGGTGTATGACAATTTCATACTCATTACATATGTAAGGAAAGCATTATAACGTGATGTTTTGAAATGTGACTCAGAAAGCATACAAGAACTCCAACAGATACCAGCTGACAACACTCATCATTGGAATGACAGGTGCACACATTTCACCATGTAGCACACAATGCTCCACAACCTGTGTATGTGCATATACAGGTGAATGATCAGGTGCGTTGAGACCTGCGTAATTTAAGCGGGAATTGTCGCCGGGAAATATCGGCGTAAATTAGCAACTACATTGCGGGGATTACCATATAAATATTCAGTCAGATGCAGGCCAGAATTGCTGCAAACATGTCTAGCTCAGATGATTCCGCAGCTGAGGACGCTCTACAGAGAGCTACAGCAGAATCCCTGCTTGAAGCTTTGCAGAAGAGGGAACAGGAGCGGAGAAGGAGGGCCCAAGAGAGAAGTAGCCTGCAAGACCAAGCGGGCCCCTCACTAACAGGCCCTGTTCAAACTGCACCAGCTCCACAAAGGCCAAGCAACCAGCCAGAACAAGAGGTTGCATCTCTCCAAACAGGTGTGACCCAGCAGGTGCATGGTGAGAGAACTGGGGCCACCAGAAAACGAGCTGCAACATCTAGGGTGAGGACTGAGCAGGATACCACCACCAAAAAGAGAAACCCTGCATTTGTAGAGGCCGAATTGAGAATTTTAGTGCCCAGGGCACGCGAATGGATAGAATTGGCAACCAGGAAGCCGGGTGCCAGTGCAAGGAGAAACCTTTGGGACAAGATCACAGAGGAAGTGAACCAGGTGTCACCAGTGGTCAGAGATTGGCTAGCGTGAAGAAAAGGCAAGTGTGTTTGTTCCCCTGATAATGTCATATGTGTGTACATATGTTACATGTATGTTTTGAGAATAATAGAAAGGTGTGTTTGTAGATAGTGCTACACTTTATTGTCACATGTGAACACAACCATGTCTAATAACCCACATTTATATATGAAACATGCACCATTGGTGTGATGTGAGGTTATGGGCACAGTTCTGCTCATGTGAAGTATGTGAAGTATGTGATGGGACAAGAGAAAGTGTGTTTTTGAAATAGTTGTTGTAACATGTTCCATATGATGCTACTGAAACAAGAATGACCAAACTGTGCACATGTAGCTGGTGAGAAACTACACATCCCAGTATACCATCCCATAGTTAAATTACTCCATAATAACCACACTGTCAAGCTATGGTGGAATGTGTAGTTTCACAACAGGTGGAGGTGCATAATTTGGCCATGGATGATGTCATTTCTGCATAGTGATCTATGTATGTGCATTTAGTGGCCTAATGAATGAGATGAGACACTAAAATGCCTCCTAATGGAGACATTAATGTGTGTGTGGGACACATATGGCTAAAAAACATAAGATCACCCACACTAGGAAATGTCACGTAGTCATGATGTTCACTAGCACAGTGGTGCACATATCTCATGGTGATATTTGTATTTTTAAACTTGTAGGTGGACAGACTTCAAAACGACACTGAAGAGGAAGATGACTGACCGGTACAACCACAGCATGTCCACCGGGAGGGGGCCTATGCCAGATAATTTGGAGTATACCCCCCTGGAGCAGGACGCCTTGGATGTAATTGATGTGGCCGAGGTCAGGGGGATATCCAATATGGATAGTGAGCTCCCGGTGGAGGTCTTTGCTGCTGCTTTTGATGGTAAGTCACAGTAATGCATTGTATTTTGAAAGATATTTTTTAGTGCGTATGTGATGGTGACATTGTTTTCAATTATTATCCTAGAAGAAGCAGAAACCCAGGATGAACCGGCAGCATCTTCCTCTGCAGAGCCACAGGTGGAGCAAGTGGTCCAGCCTCCACCAAGACGACACCCCCAGCCACAGGACACATGGGATGCCAGCTTGATGGTGATGCTGGAGAGGATCGAGAAGCAAGGGGTGGATGCTGCAGTCCGTCAGCAGCAGGTTGTGGAAATTCTGGCGGATTGGAAGGCCACAAACAGGCAGCAGTGTGAGGCCTTCAACCGCACGAATGACACTCTGGCGGCTGGCATGCAAAGCATTGCCCAACAACTCAGCCGCCAGAATGAAATTCTTGCGGAGCTGCTGACCACCGCCAGGTCCCTAAGGGACAATCCCCCATCTGCTGGCCCACCCCAAGCTGCTCCCCAACCTTCCACCTCTGCTGACCCTCCTGTGTCCACTAGGGGAAGACGGCGCAAGCCATCTGAGCCAAAGGCCCCTGTCCCCAAGGCCCCATCTAAAAAGGGGAAAAAAGGGCCCAAATAATGAGACCTGGTTCACTGGTGGTTGGACCCCAAATGTTTAAATTGCACTGGACATCCACTTCCTGAGTTGGCCATCGATCCATTTTCGTGCCATGGGCATTAAAGTTCTTATTTTGACCTCTACAAATGCAGGATACATTTTTGGTGGTGTGTATCTTGCTTAGTATTCACCCTGGTTGTTGCAGTACGTATTCTGGTGTCCCCATTTCTTTCACCATTGCATTTGCAGGGTAACACATGTTTGGAGATATGCAACCTCTTGCTCTGGCTGTTTTTTTATTTTTGTGTATATTTTATTTGTTTATTTGATTTATGACATTAAAGTGTCAAATAAGCTGTGATGCTGAACAGCAAATAAATTTATTTTACCAATTAAAACACAATTGTTGTATGTGTAATTTCTTGTGTGAAAAAAATACTACATTTATGTGTACTTACTGACCAGGGTATTTTTGAGCATTTGTTGAAGTGTGGTAGAAGTTTCCCATGTGTAACCCTCTCCATGGCCATTCACATGTTCCTATCCAACTTTTCCCTGCTAATTAGTTTGTGTCAGCACATGTGCAGAGCAACCTAATAGGTGAGAAAGCTTTTTGTGTGCAGGTGAGGCAGCTCCTACATTAGTAGGTAAAAGCAGGTCCAGAACAATGCTTTCCTCATGGAGTGGGTGAGGTAGACAAACAAGGGTCAAAAGGGACATTTGTGTAGGAATGCATATGTGTCCTCCCTAAAAAAAGATGTGTGAATCGGCCAAACATGATAAAATTGCTTGTGGACAAACATGTTTAACTTTGTACATATATATGATTTTACAGTGTCATAAGCAGATGTAGGAATCCTTTGTTAGAGAGATGTGAGTGCAATAATGTGATTGGTGGCATCTTACATCCAGAGTGTAGTAAAATCCAATTCATAGCAGATCAGATAGTGTTACAGGTCTGTATTTTGGGTACTATACAAAGATTGTGTGCAAAATAGTGGGCATGGGCTTAAAACATTGCTGAAACATCCTTTGTAGGTGTTAGATGTGGTTTATGTTATTGTATCATAAATACAAAACCTATGTTTGTATTAGAGTGAACACGTTGACACATGTCGACTTGTGTAGATTGAGTGTGCTACTGTGTAAAGTCTATGAAAGCACGTAGTGAATGTGTATAACTGTTTAACAAATACCTACCTTAGCATATATAAGCAGGTCTTAAAAAGATTCTTACCTTAAATTAAACAAACCTTTAAATGTCGAGAAGTATAGAAAGACTAGGTGATTCATCGCGCCCTCCGGGCGCTCTTCACACCGTCGTGAGGGGCTTCGCCCCATTAGAAGTAGAAATATGTGAGTGTGAGATATAGTGTAATTGTTTCTGAATAATGTGCTTGAAGTGCATTTGAGTGAGAGCCTAAATGTTTTTAAATGAAAGTGCTTATAATTGCAAAGGGGTGTAGTGAGTATTGTGAGGCATGGGTCGGTGCGCGCGCGCGTGTGTGTGTGTGTATTGGAGGCATGGATGGGTGTGTGTGTGTAGTTGTGAGTATTGGAGGCATGGGTGTGTGTGTGTGTGTATAGTTGTGAGTACTGGAGGCATGGATGTGTGTGTGTGTAATAGTGAGTATTGGAGGCATGCGTGTGTGTGTGTCTGTGTGTGTCTGTGTGTGTAGTAGTAGTGAGTATTGGAGGCATGCATGTGTGTGTCTAAACCCACACAATATAGTGTGAGATTACATGTTTAAGGGAGGAGAGGTGTGTTATAAGAGGCGTTGTTGGTGTAGTGTTATGGGGTGGTGAGTGGTACTTACATATGGTGGTGGAGATTGACGTTTGGTGGCAGCAGGTTATGGAGAGTGTAAATAGATGTGTGGATGTGTTAGGTGAAGTAGTGTGAGGTGCATGTGTATTGCAGATGTGAGTGTAAAAGGTGAGGTTGTGTGTTTTGTGAGTGGTGTAGGGTGCAGGAGATAATAGAGATATAGGGTAAGTAGTGTGAAGCATGTGGCATGGAGTTGTGAGTATTGTGAGGCATGGGTCTGTGCGCGCGTGTGTGTGAGTATTGGAGGCATGGGTCTGTGCGCGCGTGTGTGTGAGTATTGGAGGCATGGGTGTGTGTGAGTAGTTGTGAGTACTGGAGGCATGGATGTGTGTGTGTAGTAGTGAGTATTGGAGGCATGCATGTGTGTGTCTAAACCCACACAATATAGTGTGAGATGAAATGTTTAAGGGAGGAGAGGTGTGTTATAAGAGGCGTTGTTGGTGTAGTGTTATGGGGTGGTGAGTTGTACTTACATATGGTGGTGGAGATTGACGTTTGGTGGCAGCAGGTTATGGAGAGTGTAAATAGATGTGTGGATGTGTTAGGTGAAGTAGTGTGAGGTGCATGTGTATTGCAGATGTGAGTGTAAAAGGTGAGGTTGTGTGTTTTGTGAGTGGTGTAGGGTGCAGGAGATAATAGAGACATAGGGTAAGTAGTGTGAAGCCTGTGGCATGGAGTTGTGAGTATTGGGAGGCATGGGTCGGTGCGCGTGTGTGTGTGTGAGTATTGGAGGCATGGATAGGTGTGTGTGTATTGGAGGCATGGATGTGTGTGTAGTAGTGAGTATTGGAGGCATGCGTGTGTGTGTGTGTGTGTGTGTGTGTGTGTGTGTGTGTGTGTGTAGTATTGAGTATTGGAGGCATGTGTGTGTGTGTGTGTGTGTGTCTAAACCCCCACAATATAGTGTGAGATTACATGTTTAAGGGAGGAGAGGTGTGTTAGAAGAGGCGTTGTTGGTGTAGTGTTATGGGGTGGTGAGTTGTACTTACATATGGTGGTGGAGAGTGACGTTTGGTGGCAGCAGGTTATGGAGAGTGTAAATAGATGTGGGGATGTGTTAGGTGAAGTAGTGTGAGGTGCATGTTTATTGCAGATGTGAGTGTAAAAGGTGAGGTTGTGTGTTTTGTGAGTGGTGTAGGGTGCATGAGTTAATAGAGATTTTGGGTAAGTAGTGTGAAGCATGTGGCATGGAGTTGTGAGTATTGTGAGGCATGGGTCGGTGCGCGCGTGTGTGTGTGTGTGTATTGGAGGCATGGATGGGTGTGTGTGTAGTTGTGAGTATTGGAGGCATGGGTGTGTGTGTGTGTGTGTGTGTGTGTGTATAGTTGTGAGTACTGGAGGCATGGATGTGTGTGTGTGTAATAGTGAGTATTGGAGGCATGCATGTGTGTGTGTGTGTGTGTGTGTGTGTGTCTGTGTCTGTGTGTGTGTGTGTGTGTGTGTGTGTCTGTGTGTCTGTGTGTGTGTGTCTGTGTGTGTAGTAGTAGTGAGTATTGGAGGCATGCATGTGTGTGTCTAAACCCACACAATATAGTGTAAGATTAAATGTTTAAGGGAGGAGAGGTGTGTTATAAGAGGCGTTGTTGGTGTAGTGTTATGGGGTGGTGAGTGGTACTTACATATGGTGGTGGAGATTGACGTTTGGTGGCAGCAGGTTATGGAGAGTGTAAATAGATGTGTGGATGTGTTAGGTGAAGTAGTGTGAGGTGCATGTGTATTGCAGATGTGAGTGTAAAAGGTGAGGTTGTGTGTTTTGTGAGTGGTGTAGGGTGCAGGAGATAATAGAGACATAGGGTAAGTAGTGTGAAGCCTGTGGCATGGAGTTGTGAGTATTGGGAGGCATGGGTCGGTGCGCGTGTGTGTGTGTGTGTGTGTGTGTGAGTATTGGAGGCATGGATAGGTGTGTGTGTGTGTATTGGAGGCATGGATGTGTGTGTAGTAGTGAGTATTGGAGGCATGCGTGTGTGTGTGTAGTATTGAGTATTGGAGGCATGCATGCATGTGTGTGTGTGTGTGTGTGTGTGTGTGTGTGTGTGTGTGTCTAAACCCACACAATATAGTGTGAGATTACATGTTTAAGGGAGGAGAGGTGTGTTAGAAGAGGCGTTGTTGGTGTAGTGTTATGGGGTGGTGAGTGGTACTTACATACAGTATGGTGGTGGAGAGTGACGTTTGGTGGAAGCAGGTTATGGAGAGTGTAAATAGATGTGTGGATGTGTTAGGTGAAGTAGTGTGAGGTGCATGTGTATTGCAGATGTGAGTGTAAAAGGTGAGGTTGTGTGTTTTGTGAGTGGTGTAGGGTGCAGGAGATAATAGAGACATAGGGAAAGTAGTGTGAAGCCTGTGGCATGGAGTTGTGAATATTGGGAGGCATGGGTCGGTGCGCGTGTGTGTGTGTGTGTGTGTGTGTGTGTGTGAGTATTGGAGGCATGGATAGGTGTGTGTGTGTGTATTGGAGGCATTTATGTGTGTGTAGTAGTGATTATTGGAGGCATGCGTGTGTTTGTGTGTGTGTGTGTGTGTAGTATTGAGTATTGAAGGCATGCATGTGTGTGTGTGTGTGTGTGTGTGTCTAAACCCCCACAATATAGTGTGCGATTACATGTTTAAGGGAGGAGAGGTGTGTTAGAAGAGGCGTTGTTGGTGTAGTGTTATGGGGTGGTAGGTACATGTGGTGGTGGAGAGTGACATTTGGTGGTAGCAGGTTATGGAGAGTGTAAATAGATGTGTGGATGTGTTAGGTGAAGTAGTGTGAGGTGCATGTGTATTGGAGATGTGAGTGTAAAAGGTGAGGTTGTGTGTTTTGTGAGTGGTGTAGGGTGCAGGAGTTAATAGAGATATAGGGTAAGTAGTGTGAAGCATGTGGCATGGAGTTGTGAGTATTGGGAGGCATGGGTGGGGGCACGTGTGTGTTTGTGTGTGTGTGTGTGTGTGTGAGTATTGGAGGCATGGATGGGTGTGTGTAGTTGTGAATATTGGAGGCATGGGTGTGTGTGTGTAGGTGTGAGTACTGGTGGCATGAATGTGTGTGTGTAGTAGTGAGTATTGGAGGCATGCATGCGTGTGTGTGTGTGTGTGTTTGTGTAGTAGTAGTAGTAGTGAGTATTGGAGGCATGCATGTGTGTGTCTAAACCCACACAATTTAGTGTGAGATGAAATGTTTAAGGGAGGAGAGGTGTGTTATAAGAGGCGTTGTTGGTGTAGTGTTATGGGGTGTTGAGTGGTACTTACATATGGTGGTGTAGAGTGACGTTTGTTGGCAGCAGGTTATGGAGAGTGTAAATAGATGTGTGGATGTGTTAGGTGAAGTAGTGTGAGGTGCATGTGTATTGCAGATGTGAGTGTAAAAGGTGAGGTTGTGTGTTTTGTGAGTGGTGTAGGGTGCAGGAGATAATAGAGATATAGGGTAAGTAGTGTGAAGCATAGGTCATGGAGTTGTGAGTATTGGGAGGCATGGGTCGGTGCGTGTGTGTGTGTGTGTGTATTGGAGGCATGCATGTGTGTGTGTGTGTGTGTGTGTGTGTGTGTGTGTAGTAGTAGTAGTGAGTATTGGAAGCATGCATGTGTGTGTCTAAACCCACACAATATAGTGTGAGATTACATGTTTAAGGGAGGAGAGGTGTGTTATAAGAGGCGTTGTTGGTGTAGTGTTATGGGGTGGTGAGTGGTAGGTACATATGGTGGTGAAGATTAACGTTTGGTGGCAGCAGGTTATGGTGAGTGTAAATAGATGTGGGGATGTGTTAGGTGAAGTAGTGTGAGGTGCATGTGTATTGTAGATGTGAGTGTAAAAGGTGAGGTTGTGTGTTTTGTGAGTGGTGTAGGGTGCAGGAGTTAATAGAGATATAGGGTGTGTAGTGTGAAGCATGTGGCATGGAGTTGTGAGTATTGTGAGGCATGGGTCGGTGCGTGCGCGCGTGTGTGTGTATTGGAGGCATGGATGGGTGTGTGTGTGTAGTTGTGAGTATTGGAGGCATGGGTGTGTGTGTGTATAGTTGTGAGTACTGGAGGCATGGATGTGTGTGTGTGTAGTAGTGAGTATTGGAGGCGTGTGTGTGTGTGTGTGGTAGTAGTGAGTATTGGAGGGATTCAGTACTGAATCCCGGCGGTCGGGATCCCGGCGTTCAGAATCCCGATGCCGGAATCCCGACAGCCGAAATGGCGAGGCCCCCACTACCCCATGGGGGGAGAGGCGTTGGTAGTGTAGTAGTATGGGGTGGTGGGATTGTACTTAGGGTCTTGTACAGTGGTGGTTTGCTGCAGCAGGTTAGTGAGAGTGCGGATAAGGGAGGAGAGGTGTGTATGAAGTGGCGTTGGTGGTGGTGGAGTGGTATTGGGTGCTGGGTGCAATAAGGCTGCAATAAGGCTGCTAAAGTTGTAAATGCAGCACGTACTGGGCTGCGATGGAAAGGCTGGAGTGTTGAGGACTTTAGCACACCTATTATGGCACTTAGCACCCCATGGTGGGAGAGGCGTTGGTGGTGTAGTGGTATGGGGTGGTGGGATGGAAGTTTTACAGTGGGGGTCAGCGGCAGCAGGGGTGAGTGCGGTAAGGGAGGAGAGGTGCGTTAGATGCGGGGTTGGTGGTGTAGTGGTATGGGGTGGTGGGATGGTAGGTCGGGTCCTGTACAGTGGTGGTCAGTGGCAGCAGGGGTTATAGTGCGGTAAGGGAGGAGAGGTGTGTTCGAAGCGGCGTTGGTGGTGTAGTGGTATGGGGTATTGGGTGCCATAAGCCTACTAAAGTAGTAAATGCTGCATGTACTGGGGCTGTTTACTACTTTAGCACACCTATTATGGCACCCAGCACCCCATGGTGGGAGAGGCATTGTAGTGGTATGGGGTGGTGGGATGGTAGTTAGGGAGCTGAACAGTGGTGGTCAGCGTCAGCAGGGGTGACAGTGGGTTGGTACTTACTGTTGGTCAGCGGCTGGAGGGTGGCGCTGGGTGGTATGATGTCCAGGACAGCGTCGGGCAGCGGCAGCTGTGGTCAGCTTGAGGCAGCAATGGCAGGCGGCAAGCTAGCGGTGCACTGTGCACCTGCGATCCGGGCGTCTGTGGGCGGGCAGTGTGTGCGGAGGCAGCTCTCTGCAGCGGCGTACTGTAGCTGGGCTGGCAGCGGCTGGTGGTGCGCTGTGCACCTGCGGGCAGTGTGTGCGGAGGCAGCCTCAGCACTGCTGTCCTTCCGTCGATCCGTCCGGGTGTGGGGGGATGCGCGGGCAATGTGGGCGGAGCCAGCGCCGTGTGTCGATCCGGCCGGGTGTGGGGCGATGCGCTAGCAAGGGGCGGGCAATGTGGGCGGAGCCAGCGCCGCGTCATGTAGCTGGGCTGGCAGCGGCTGGTGGTGCGCTGTGCACCTGCTGGCAATGTGTGCGGAGGCAGCCTCAGCACTGCTGTCCTTCCGTCTATCCGGCCGGGTGTGGGGGGATGCGCCATTGGACGGCGTATAGTAAGGGGCGGGTAATGTGGGCGGAGCCTGCGCCGTTTTTCTATCCTGCCGGGTGTGGGGGGATGCGCCTTTTGTAGCAAGGGGCGGGCAATGTGGGCGGACCCATGAGACAGTTCTGGCCGGGTGTGGGGGGTGCGTCCTCGGACGGAGGGTATTTGTGCTGGGAGGGGCTGGGGGAGGGGCGGTGTGGGCGGTAGAGAGAAGTAGGAAAGTGAAGGGGGTGGGGTTGGGGGCGTGCTGTGCACCCGTGGGGCAGGGGGGGGTGGGGGTGTGTGCGCTGAGGGGGTTGGTGGTCGGTGACTTGCTGCAGCTGCCTGGTGTAGAAGCCAGGGCAGTGTATGACGTTGGCCAGGTCTGTGTGTATGTGGAGCCCCGCCCACCGTTAGAGACTGGGTTTGAGTGACAGATCTGGCTAAATATATAAGAGATAAGCTTCCAATGTGTTTGAGTGCTGTGTGTAGGCTTGCAGGTAGTGAAATCATGGTTTGGACTTAATAGACTGCAGCATTGCTTATTACATTCAGGTGTATGTGTTTCAGTAGTAATCAGCGTAAATTAGCAAACCCAGGCGCACGCTGGCATGCGGTATCTGTAGGGGTGGTCTGAGGTGGCGGTTGGCGGCCGCCTGTTTTGTGTCCGAAATGAACGGTGCTTTAGCCGATCGTGCGGTAGTAGCACCGTTCATTTTTGGTGCACACCCCCGTGTACGCCCATATTTACGCCCATTTTCCCTCATTATTTCAGCCGCTCCCCTCTTCACGCCCCTATGCCGCCCCCAATGCCCGTACTCTCGCGTACAGGTTTTTTCGCATGGAGAGACCCGTCCGTAAGCGTTGTGGAGTGTTCGCGCCTGCGCATTGGAGATGGTACGCATGCGCAGGTCATTAAAAACCCCGGAACGTACGCGTACGGGCCGGCCGCACCAACCAGAATAAGGCCCTCAACAACCTAAATGGAGCTTGTCCTATATTTTGAAATTGTATACAAACCGTTAAAGCACACACAACACGCCCGCACGTGTTAAGTTTTAACACACTATATTTGTCTTTTGTCTGTCTATCTGTGTTTTTTTAACAATGTTTCGCTTGCTTCTAACATAAATAAATAAAAGTTAAGTTTTATGTATAAAATTTCTTGTTGTTGCACCACACCAGGACAAATCCTTTCTCTCCTTGTTCTCCCTACATTGTTACATGCCAGTCTTCATTTTGATTCCAGAATCAGAACTCTGTTATGTGTTATTCCATGCCAAGATACATTATTTGTTGCCTTATTCAACACTTTAATTGATCTGTATCTTCATAAAATATTGTGTGAATAAAAGCACATTTAGCTTATACGATTGTTCTTGTTTCTCCTCTACACTAGTATCTAGCTTTTATCACGTAACCACCAAGGTCAGGACTAGGTCCATCTACCCCAGCAGTCACAGACAACACATTGATTTTATTATTCTATTTATTATTTTATTGCCATTATGTTTTCCTATGCTTATGCTTTGCAATTTGATTTACCAGTTAAACTGTGTTCAACTGCTTTTGAACAATATCACTCCAGTACTTTACACCAGTTTTTGAAGTAATTGCAACCTAATATTGTTTAGAAAATAGTTAAAAAACCCACTGGCTGGGACGCCAGTGATCTTCTGAGGAAACTGTTACTGCTTGTGAAACAGAGAAACACGTCAAGATGCACCCGTGTCCCCACTTGCTGGCACCAACCATACCTGTTCATCTGTGAAATGCCCTCCCTCCGAGTGTCTCCACCAGGTTCGATAACGGTCCGCTGCCATGTGGACCCTTTGTCACTGTGCAGTTATCCGTCTTGAACCTGTCACTATCCGGCACTTCTCCACTATACACAGTGCAGGACATCCTTTGCAACTGCTTAAATCTATGCTAATGGAGACCTATGACTGGTCACCATTGCACAGTTCCTACTGACAGGTTAGAGACTCAAATGCACACAAAGCCATCCCTAGCATGAGAACCTTTATCCTTGTTCATCCAGACAGTATACATTTGTGATGAGACGCTTTTCAATTAAAAGTGTCCGCCCTGTTCTTGGAGCATGTGCATGAGCAGTCGCAAATGCGCAGGGGACCGATTTAAATCTGAATAACCCCATAATGCCCACAGTAGTAGCACCACTTACACCTTATGCCACAAGCAATATAGGGCTGTTTACTTATAATGCCCCCAGTATTATCACCACTTACACACATAATGCCCCCATGCGCTGATTACACATACAATGCTCACAGTCATAGTGTACAATTCACACATATTGCCTACAGTAGTAGTACTACTTATGGTATTCAAATTATAGGCAGTCAATAAGTCAACACCAGAATGTCAAGATGCACAAGTCAACATAGGTCGACATACACCGGTTTACGCACATTGTACTGTATCCACAGCATTATAACAATCTTATATTATCTTGTTAGTGATTTATGAGATTAGTTAATGTTCTGCACTCTGCTGCTTAAGTCTACTCTATTCTGTGTAGATCTATATTAGTTTGCAATTGCTTAGCTGCCTTTTACCATGTGACAGGTCAAAGGGTGATATCCTCTATTTTACTTACTGCTTCAGTTAATCTGAGATGAGATGCTAAGAAGCTGTGTTACTGAAAGTCTGCTTACCCTACAGCAGGCATTCCCAACCACGGTCCTCAAGGCACACCAACAGTGCAGATTTAAGTGATATCCAGGCTTCAGCACAGATGGTTTAATCAGAATCCCTCAGGTACTAATTAATGTTACCTGTGCTCAAGCCTGGATATCTACAAAACCTGCACTGTTGGTGTGCCTTGAGGACCGTGGTTGGGAATGCCTGCCCAACAGGCTTAAATCTTCTCACCAACAACAAACATACATATATATATTTATGTACCGAGAGCCGGCCCTAGGCATGGGCAAACTAGGCAATTGCCTAGGGCAATTTGTAATGCCTAGGGGCATCCATTGAATGCCTAGGGCCAGCTCAGCATCAACATTGGTGACTCGTGGGGCACCCGCCAGACAGCGCGACCGCCCGCCTTTGCTTTTGCATAGCTGACCCAGCAGCGGTAGCTACAGGTGGGGTGCACTCAGCAGCTCCTTTTTTATTGCTGCCCATAATAAACACGGGGGGATAGTAATAAACCATCAGCTATTCCCCTAATAAGCATGGCTGCTGTCACTGAGGAGGCCTGCTGCTCATGCCCAGCTGCAACAGCCCCTCCTCTCAGTGGCGTAGCTGAGGCTCTGCAGCCCCAGCAATAGCGGGGGGGTTGGGAGCAGGTGCCCCGGGGGCGCAGATTCACGCTCAGCAAGAGAGCTGTAGCAGCAAATAAGGATATGCCCTTCTCCGCCTCTGGCTGTCTGTGTGAGGATGCAGTGACATGTTCACTGAGCGTCCTCACACAGACAGCCAGAGAGCGCTCCCCCTTCCACCCTGCCCGCTGCGCACCCACCTTGCACGCTGCGCTGCTATCTATTCCGGGCTCCCTGTGGCTTTGCTTTAGTGGCTGTCTGCTATACACTGGCAGACAGTGCGGGCTGGGCAGAGGGCGGCCGGGAGGAATTATGAGTGCTCTCCTGGCTGCTCTGAACGTCTGACACCTGCCCCGCAGCCCCAGCATGTCCTCAGATGTAGAGGTTCAGGGCTGGAGCCGTTGAGGCAGTGTAAGTGTCACATGCAACTTCCTGATTTACACAGCTGCTGTGTCCGTGATTATGGAGCCAGCCCGTCCCCTGGGACCAGCCACTAATGAGCTGAGCTCATTTACAGATTCTTCCTTTCCTGTCCCCTGAACTCCCTTCTGCAGCACTGACTCCCTAGTCTCCTCCCAGCCAGCATCAGCCCAGCCTCCGAGTCCTGAAACACTCTTCCCTTTTAGAATACAGGTAATTGCTTTAGTAGGGGCAAATATACCGTATATGTAGAGTGTCAGTGTGGCAATCATTTGTGTATTTATTTGTTGTGTGTGTGTGTGTACAGTCCTTTATTTTATTTGTTTATGTGATTGTATGTGAGTGTGTGGAAAGCATGTGTGGAACATGTGTGTTGGGGGGGGGGGGTGGCTAAGTGTATATGTATGAATTGACTAGTTATGGAGTCTGAAGATTTCTGATAAACTGTATACTGTAAAAGCACTTATTTTCACGCGGCTTTAATTTTCGCGATTTTCGCGAGCCTTCCGTAATAGCAAAAATTAAAGCAGCTCAAAATGTCCACCCCCCCCCCCCCTAACGGGGGTTCTATTTACAGCAGGTACAGTAGCAAATACAGTAGATAATCGCGAAATTTTCAGCTTGCGAAATCGCAGATTTTGTCATTATCGCGAAAATTACTGCTCGCGAAATTAAGTGCTTATACAGTATCATCTCTATATCTATATATATCAGATATATTTATTTATATAAATATAGTCCCAAAAGAATGATTTTATCCAAAGTATTCATGCAATCCAGCTCTTACAGATGTACCTACGCGACCTGGGCACACATGGTGGTACATTTACTAAGATGGGCGTGCTATGGATGATGCCCATAGCAACCAAGCAGGTTCTACTACTTATTTATTTAGCACATTCTACAAGATAAAAGCTAGACTCTGATTGGTTGCTATGGGCAACATTCTATCTTTAATAGAACTCACGTCTTAGTAAATTTACCCCATGGTTTGTTGTGCTGCGTGTGAATCTTAATATATTGGGCTGTGTCTAAACCTAAGCTCCCGAGCCCCAAAGCCTGACCATTACCCCTGCCTTGCATGTCCTAAAATCTCCATCCACAGCCTAAACCGAAATCACTAGTACCTAAACCCAATCCCCCCTTTCTTGGGCTTTTTTTTGCATATTATTTGGGTCCCAGCAAGCAATAATGCTGTGTACACACGGTGCAATATGATTGCTAGCGATATATTGCTAGCAATATATTGCCAGCAATCATATTGCTCAGTGTCTCCTTTTCATCAGCGATGAAAAGGAGACACTGCTACGGGACGGAGGGGGAGTGCAGCAGCAGCAGACGCTGCTGCTGTCACTTTGATGGGAGGAGGGAGGGAGCAGCTGCACGGGGCTGGGGAGATCAATGCTGATCTCCCCGGCGCTGACCTCCGTGAAGGGAGAAGGGAGGGAGCAGCGGCACGGGGCTAGGGAGATCAATGCTGATCTCCCCGGCTCTGACCTCCGTGAAGGGAGGAGGGAGGGAGCAGCGGCACTGGGCTGGGGAGATCAATGCTGATCTCCCCGGCGCTGACCTCCGTGAAGGGAGGAGGGAGGGAGCAGCGGCACTGGGCTGCGCTGACCTCCCGGCACAGTGATTGCTGGGGAAAGCCGCTGGTCGCAGGAGCATGCTCCAGCGACCAGCAGGGAGTGCACACGGGAGCGCGCAGCTGGCGATTTATCGCCAGCTGCGCTCCAAATCACTGGCAATATGGTCGCTCAGCGACCATATTCCCAGCGATTTTACCTAATATTGCTCCCGTGTGTACACACCATAAGGCAATGCAGGATTGGCCACTTTCATACCTTTATGCTTTACTAAGAGAAGAGCTGATGTCACCATTGCACTCATAAAAGACAAAAGTCAGCTTAATTTAAATAGGATGAGCTTTCTCTTCACATGACATCTTGCTGTGCTAAGATACTGCGTTCATGGATGTCGCATTTATGGCCTAGAGGACTATGTGGCCTACTTAGACCAGTGAGAGGCACTACTGGGGGCATTGTATGTAGGGCATTGTGTAAAGGACACTACTGTAGGCGTCCTATGTATAAGCAGGAGTACTGGGCCATTACGGTGTGTGGTATGTTGTGTAAAGGGCATTATGGTGTTTAGAATCTTGTGTAAGGGGATTATAGTGTGCGGCATATTTTCTACTAAGCATTGCCAGTCTCCCTTTTTGGAATGGGCACGCTATACAGTAGGTTCTTTATGTTCTTCATAAATTCTTTTTTTTTTTTTAAGTTTATGAGGGTATATTTTTACAGATTTTATTTTGGCTGGGGGGAGCAAAATTTCTAGTTACGCCACTGCCTCCTCTAATACCATCAGATGCAGAACTACCATGGCCCACGGCAGTGAAGGGGCCTGAAGCTGGCAGGATAACCAGCACTTATTACAGTAGGCTGATGCTTGTCTCCTTCACTGCCGTAGGCCTCGGTACCAGGGGCCATAAACATGAAAGGAGAAGAGGATAGTCTGGCCGGAGAAGTGGAGGGAGACCACTTCTGCTCCCTGCTCCTCCTATCACCTCGCCTCCTTTGCTCCACTGCTGCGCGGGAAACTGATGACCTGGTGGCAGTGCAGTGGCCTTGCCCCTGTGCGAGTCCCTCTAGGTAAAACACACACTACGCGGTGGGGGCTCTGGGGGCAAGTAACACAACATCTCTGAAAGGCCCACCATCCCCTTCCACATCGTCCTCATACCGCGCTGCTGCTCTCCTCACGGACAGCCATCACAGCCACCAGCAGTGAAAGGATTACTGGCTGGAGAGTAAAGGCTGACTTGTGAACTCACATTTGTATTGTGGCAGCAGCCTGTGGCTCTGTTACTGGAAAGCTGCAGTAAAGAAGGAGACTGGGTCCCTGCTACAAAATGGGAAGCTTTCTCTCTCCCCCTGTTATGTCTGCCACCACTCACAGCCCAAGCCCACAGACTCATAAAAATAATAAATACACATACAGCCCTACCTAAACCCCTATCCAGCAGTCTAACCCCTTGTAAGTGTCTAACCCTAACGTTTTGCCTCCCCGCACCCTAACCTTCCCCTCCTCATAGCCTGTATACTATATATATATATATATATATATATATATATATATATATATATATATATGTGTGTGTATATATATATATATATATATATATATGTATATATATATATATATATATATATATATATATATATATAAATATATATATATATATATATATGTATGTGTGTGTTTCTATACCTGCTTTGAATTATCTGCTAGGGAGCACCCCAAAAAAAAGGCAAGATTTTTGGATGGTGCCCCCTAGCACCGCCACTAGTTCCGCCTCTGACCCTGCACCATCAACCCTGATCATAGCAGTCATCATTTTGGTGCTCCTACCCGCAATATTTTAAATAGAAACAGTGCACACATTTGGTGCGCAGCCCAAACAGGGGTGTGTTCTTGCTGGGAAGGGGCATGGCCACACAATAGTACCCTCAATTCAAATTATGCCACACAGTAGTGCAACTTTATTCACATTATATCATGCGATGGTGTCCCTTATTCACGTTGCATCACACAGTAAAACCACTTTACCTTATATACATTTTTCCTCATATTATTCACATTATACCCTTAGAAAAAAATCCTGAGAAAATATTGTATTTTAGGCACCTCCATGGCCACACTGCAACCCAGCACAAAGCAGTGTGTGCTGGGCAGAGGAGAAAAGCTGCAACTGCTGCTGTCACTTAAGGGGATAGAGCCCGGGGCCCCCACTGGGCCCTTCCAACAGACTTTGGCCTTGGTAATTTGTACCCCCTACCCCTTTCTCTTGGCACCCCTGTTAATACCACATAGTAATGCCCCTTACACATGACACACATTAATAATGTCCTTATAAACATAATGCCCCTTACACATTATGCCAACCTCTATTAATGCCCTTCATACACATAATGACACACATAATGTCTCTTACACATATGTTGCACATTATTAATGCCCTTATACACATGACACACATAATGCCCATTACACATATGTTGCACATTATTAATGCCCTTATACACATGATACACATAATGCCTGTTACACATATGTCACACATTATTAATGCATTTTGTACATGACACCAGGGCCGTAACTAGGGGGGGGCTGGGGGGTCACGCGCACCGGGCGCTACATGGGTGGGGCGCTATCGGGCCAGGCAGCGGGGGTCCAGGGACGATGGGAGTAACGTTCCCTTTGTGTTACCTTCTGCATGGCGGCGGGGGGTGATATCAGCCTTCCCCCGCTGACGGAGACCTCGCTGCTGGAGCTTCCCCGCGCGCAGCCTGAGCCCAGAACAGACCAACTGCTGCTCTCTCACGGGGGGATCCTGCAGCCGTGCCTATACCTTCCGCAGCCACAAAGGTCGGACACAGAGTGCCACTGCCAGCACCCCGGCACGCACACTCCGCTCACTGGCTGGCTCCCTGAGGTACTGACACAGATAGCACACTGCTCAACACAGCCGCTAATCCCCTCAAAGCCCGTTCTGTGCACCCCTCGTCGGCGCGTTGTGGGGATGTCCCAGAGCCCTGCGTGCTGCGAGCATCTGCGACGCGCACACGCTTGGTACATCCCGGCAGAGGGGGGGATGGATATGTAACAGTCCTATGCACGGCAGCTGTATAGCAGCTGCATGGCATTTATCTCAGTGGGTTATAGCACCTATGCTGTATCTGCGTCACCCCACATGTACTATGTCAGGAGCACAGCCGTGGGCTGTCTCACTCTATTCTGCTAGTGTACAGCTCTGAGCGGCGCTGTGTACGTCAGGTGATTGACGCTATACACAGGAGAAACTGCGGTAGACACAGCACCGACCCCCTGTATGTCCTGTATCATGGACTACTCCACAATCCCCGGACCCCGCTGCACAACAGAGGTATGTGGGTGCAGGTTTCACTCAGCCTCCGGCGCCAGGGGCAAGGCAGTCATTTGCCCCCCCAGTCGGGGGGGGCGACCAAATGACTGCCTTGCTCCGGGCGCCGGAAACCCTAGTTTCGGCCCTGCAATGACACACATAATGCCCCTTACACATATGCCGAACACTATTGCACAACCAACCCACCCGCAGACAACACTCGCACAGCCGGTAACTTTGTGACCTCTGCCTCTGCTTGGATACAGATGTTTCCTCATACATCTTGCCTCATTTGGCCATGCAGCTCCTGGCCAGATCTGTTAATGTTGGGTGCATTTTTTGCAGAAAATGAATCTTATTTGCATTTTTATGTGACCAAGACACACAAGGAGCTCCCGATGATTAAAATGATATGTGGCATGCCTATATTCTGTGTGCGACTGTGGCTGTACCTGAATACCGAATGCTATGTTACAGTGATTTCCATGAATACACTATTTCATATGCAGATACAGCCTCACTCACACACAGAACATAGGCATGCTGCATATAATTTTAATCAGCAGAAGTTGCTGGTGGCCATAGGTATTCAAAATGCCCTAGGCATTTGCCTAGTTTGCCTATGCCTAGGGCCGGCTCTGCGTTTTCCTTCCAACGATTTACATTTACTTTTTCCAATCCTTCTACGGAATTTTGGTTTCGATTGTACACTGGGCATCGGCTCTGCTTTCACACTGGGCATCAGCCGTGGCAGACGACGTTGTTGGCATTTCATGTCTATGTAGTGACAGCAGCTTCAGAACTATGAGGAAGTGGATCTTCATCTTTTCCTATTTTTTTATACTTCATATTTTAGATCTCCATTATATTTGTGGAGTTATGTCACAGGACAGCACCACTGGAGTGCAATTAATACGTCAGTAGTTATGCACCAGCAGGCAGGTATTACAGATATGGCAGTACTAGGCAGTGGGCACAAGACCGGTAGATATGGCAGTACAAGGCAGTGGGCACCAGACAGGTCGATACGGCAGTACTAGGCACAAGACAGGTAGATATGGCAGTACTAGGCACAAGAAAGGTAGTTACGGCAGTGCTAGGCACAAGAAAGGTAGATACGGCAGTACTAGGCGCAAGACAGATAGATACGGCAGTACTAGTTAGTGGGCACCAGACAGGTCTATACGGCAGTACTAGGCACAAGACAGGTCTATACGGCAGTACTAAGCACAAGACAGGTAGATATGGTAGTACTAGGAACAAGACAGGTAGATACAACAGTACTAGGCACAAGGCAGGTAGATACGGCAGTACTAGGCTCAAGACAGGTAGATATGACAGTACTAGTTAGTGGGCACCAGACAGGTCGATACGGCAGTACTAGGCACAACACAGGTAAATATGGCAGTACTGGTTAGTGGGCACCAGACAGGTTAATACGGCAGTACTAGGCACAAGACAGGTAGTTCCGGCAGTACTAGGCAGTGGGCACAAGACATGTAGATACAGCAGTACTAGGCACAAGACAGGTAGATACGGCAGTACTAGGCAGTGGGCACAAGACCGGTAGATACGGCAGTACAAGGCAGTGGGCACCAGACAGGTCGATACGGCAGTACTAGGCACAAGACAGGTAGTTACGGCAGTACTAGGCACAAGAAAGGTAGATACGGCAGTACTAGGCACAAGACAGGTAGATTCTGCAGTACTAGGCGCAAGACAGATAGATACGGCAGCACTAGTTAGTGGGCACCAAACAGGTCGATACGGCAGTACTAGGCACAAGACAGATCTATATGGCAGTACTAGGCACAAGACAGGTAGATATGGTAGTACTAGGCACAAGACAGGTAGATACAACAGTACTAGGCACAAGACAGGTAGATACGGCAGTACTAGACACAAGACAGGTAGATATGACAGTACTAGTTAGGGGGCACCAGACAGGTCGATACGGCAGTACTAGGCACAACACAGGTAGATATGGCAGTACTGGTTAGTGGGCACCAGACAGGTTAATACGGCAGTACTAGGCACAAGACAGGTAGTTACGGCAGTACTAGGCAGTGGGCACAAGACATGTAGATACAGCAGTACTAGGCACAAGACAGGTAGATACGGCAGTACTAGGCAGTGGGCACAAGACCGGTAGATACGGCAGTACAAGGCAGTGGGCACCAGACAGGTTGATACGGCAGTACTAGGCACAAGACAGGTAGATACGGCAGTACTAGGCACAAGAAAGGTAGATACGGCAGTACTAGGCACAAGAAAGGTAGATTCTGCAGTACTAGGCGCAAGACAGATAGATACGGCAGTACTAGTTAGTGGGCACCAGACAGGTCGATACGGCAGTACTAGGCACAAGACAGATCTATATGGCAGTACTAGGCACAAGACAGGTAGATATGGTAGTACTAGGCACAAGACAGGTAGATACAACAGTACTAGGCACAAGACAGGTAGATACGGCAGTACTAGGCACAAGACAGGTAGATATGACAGTACTAAAAAGGGGGCACCAGACAGGTCGATACGGCAGTACTAGGCACAACACAGGTAGGTATGGCAGTACTAGTTAGTGGGCACCAGACAGGTTGATACAGCAGTACTAGGCACAAGACAGGTAGATACGGCAGTACTAGGCAGTGGGCACAAGACATGTAGATACGGCAGTACTAGGCACGAGACAGGTAGATACGTCAGTACTAGTTAGTGGGCACCAGACAGGTCGATACGGTAGTAGTAGGCACAAGACAGGTAGATACGGCAGTACTAGGCACAAGACAGGTAGATATGGCAGTACTAGGCAGGGGTAACAAGACAGGTAGATAAGGCAGTACTAGGCACAAGAGAGGTAGATACGGCAGTACTAGGCAAAAGACATGTAGATACGGCAGTACTAGTTAGTGGAACAAGACAGGTTGATACGGCAGTAATAGGCACAAGACAGGTCGATACGGCAGTACTAGGCACAAGACAGGTCGATACGGCAGTACTAGGCACAAGACAGGCAGTTATGGCAGTACTAGGCACAAATCAGGTAGATATGACAGTACTAGTTAGTGGGCACCAGACAGGTAGAAACGGCAATACTAGGCACCAGACAGGTCGATACGGCAGTACTAGGCACAAGACAGGTGGATACAGCAGTACTAGGCATAAGACAGGTATATACGGCAGTACTAGGCACAAGACAGGTAGATACAGCAGTACTAGTTAGTGGGCACAAGACAGGTTGATATGGAAGTACTAGGCACAAGACAGGTCAATACGGCAGTACTAGGCACAAGACAGGTAGATACGGCAGTATTAGGCAGTGGGCACAAGACAGGTAGATACAGCAGTACTAGGCAGTGGGCACCAGACAGGTCGATACGTCAGTACTAGGCACAAGACAGGTAGATATGGCAGTACTAGGCAGTGGGCACAAACAGGTAGATATGGCAGTACTAGTTAGTGGGCACCAGACAGGTCGATATGGCAGTACTAGGCACAAGACACGTAAATACAGTAGTACTAGGCAAAAGACAGGTAGATACGGCAGTACTAGGCACAAGACAGGTAGACACAGCAGTACTAGGCACAAGACAGGTAGACACAGCAGTACTAGGCACAAGACAGGTAGAAACGGCAGTACTAGTTAGTGGGCACCAGACAGCTTGATACGGCTGTACTAGGCACAAGACAGGTAGTTATGGCAGTACTAGGTCCAAGACAGGTTGATACGGCAGTACTAGTTAGTGGGCACCAGACAGGTCGATACGGCAGTACTAGGCACAAGACAGGTAGATACGGCAGTACTAGGCAGTGGGCACAAGACAGGTAGATACGGCAGTACTAGGCACAAGACAGGTAGATACGGCAGTACTAGGCACAAGACAGGTAGATACAGCAGTGCTAGGCACAAGACAGGTAGACACAGCAGTACTATTCAGTGGGCACAAGACAGGTAGATACAGCAGTACTAGGCAGTGGGCACCAGACAGGTAGATATGGCAGTACTAGGCACAAGACAGGTAGATACGGCAGTACTAGGCACAAGACAGGTAGATACGGCAGTACTAGTTAGTAGGCACCACACAGGTAGATAGTTACAGCAGTAGCAGACTACTGTATGCACCAGCAGAATTTATAA
Organism: Crinia signifera; assembly: GCF_055691185.1. NCBI lineage: Eukaryota > Metazoa > Chordata > Amphibia > Anura > Myobatrachidae > Crinia > Crinia signifera. The sequence continues at coordinate 181,801,039 of NC_139218.1, forward strand.
TAATTATATTGCAGTAGGTACTGGTTGGCACGGCAGTGCACCAGCAGCATGGACTTATTTATTATTACAGTTGACGATGACGTTGCCCGCTCAACCGTATACGAGACATGCAGGAATCTCTGAGCGCTGCTCGGAACTGGGCTTGGATTGATGACGTTCGTGGGGGCTCGGATCTCCAGAATCCGATTCCGCACACCTCTAGTTTCAACATACCACACCCAAATCTAACTCTTTCTGCAAATGTTATATCTGTCCGTCCTGCAAATGCATCATGGTTTTTCCCAATTGCTTGCTTTTTGTTTTTCTTACAAACATGAATCAGGCCCACTATTAGAGCCGGTGCTACCCACTCAGCTCGGCTTACCATCTCATCCCTTTCTGGACACATATTAATTAAACATGTTCTGTGGCTGGCTGACTTCAAGACTCCATTTCACCTGTTTTTTTTTTTTAGTCAGCCACAGAACCTGTGTAATTAATATGTGTCTAGAATTAAAGGGGTGAGGTGGTACCCCTACGCTCAGCAGAGAATGTAAGGGTAGGAGAGGCATACCTGCTGATGTCCTGTCACATTGTATAACAGACTGCAGTGCCAGCAGCTAGAAGCATATAGAAGAATGTGGCACCAATCACACAGGATACATAAAGGGAGATGCTGTCATTAGGTTGACAATGTATATGTCGACAGTGGAAAGGTCGACCACTTTTAGTCAACAAATGGACTTTATCCAATTAACTGCGCTAGTTATTACAGAGGTGCATATAGGTCTGAATTAATGCTCAACACAATTTTCTCAATATAATTTTTTAATAAAGTGTAAATAAATATATCACAATACAATAAGCATATAAAATAAAAAATAAAAATATATATAAAATAAATTATATTGCTCGTGTATGTTATAATAAGGTGGCCACCTAACATTTACAATTGCCTGTAATTAATTAATTAATTAATTAATTAATTAATTGCGCGTATACTTGGAATGTTTATTGCAGGCCAAGTATAAGCATAATACTTAGGGGAAAGGGGAACAGGGAAATTACTTTTGCATAGGTAGGTACTTAATGCACCCAGGGATGGCCCCAATTTTTTTTATTATAAATGGTTTATTTGTTATGATGATTTTTATTGTTGCTGCCAAAGACAATAATGTACAGTAGAGAAACAAGAAAGAAAAGGATTGTCTCTTTGTTGGCGCACTTGAAGAAGAGAAGAAGGATGATTTTAAAATTTACCTTTTATTAATATTAATTTAAAAGAAATATTGTTTACGTGAAATTAATTCAAAATAGTCAAAAAATTCATAAAATAAAGTATTAAATTATTGTAGCTGTGTGTCGTTTCATTTGTGTATTATTTTTGTTGTAATGATCTGTCTGGATACAATGTTAAACCAAATCCTATATGTTTCTACTGTACAATTATAACTTTGTACTTAGTTTCAATTTTAGGAAGGATTGGTATATTAACAGTGTAACTGTTGTTGGGAGCAGACAGTGCCACCAGAGTTCAGAAGCTCCACATTGAACAATGTTTGTTTATTTGCACATTTGCTTGTCTGGTCGGTACTTGTTTCCTAGCACGGCCACAATCGCGGGCATCGCGGGTCATATCTAATGGTATGCGATGCGACCGACGCGATGCCCGCGTTTTTCATTGGAAAGCATTGAAAAGGTCAAAATCGCGTCGGTCGCATCGCATGCGGCCAAAAAAAGCATGCGATGCTACCGACGCGATGCCCACGATTTTACATAGGGAACAATGTAAAATGCCTCAATTGACCCAATTAAACATAGGGAACAATGTTAAATGGCCCACAGACCCCAAAAATCCCCCCTGAAGTGTGAAATGGCCCCCCAAAAAATTGTTAATGCCACCCCACGATCAACATGAACCCGAAGCGTGGCGAGCGCAGCAAGCCCGCGAGGGGCGGCGGTACGCGGCCTCCGACCTTTTCATACCCCTACTATCCACGTCAGCGTGGAGTTGAGAATAGAAAGTGTGGCGAGCGCAGCGAGCCACCAAGCCCGAAGCGTGGCGAGCGCAGATACCTGTGAAGCCCGCGAGGGGACGCGGATACCTGTGAAGGTATCCGCGTCCGCTCGCCACGCTTCGGGCTCACCACACTTTCTATTCTCAACTCCATGCCGACGTTGATAGTGGGGGTATGAAAAGGTCGGAGGACGCGTACCGCCGCCCCTCGCGGGCTCGCTGCGCTCGCCACGCTTCGGGTTCATGTTGATCGTGGGGTGGCGTTAACAATTTTTGGGGGGGCCATTTCACACTTCAGGGGGGATTTTTGGGGTCTGTGGGCCATTTAACATTGTTCCCTATGTTTAATTGGGTCAATTGAGGCATTTTACATTGTTCCCTATTTAAAATCGCGGGCATCGCGTCGGTCGCATCGCATGCGATTTTTTGGCCGCATGCGATGCGACCGACTCAATTTTTTACCTGCGATGCCCGAGATCCAAATCGTTGTGGCCGTGCTAGGAAACAAGTACCGTCTGGTCTCCTTATGTTTACAAATAGACTTTTCAATTGCCCAAACAAATTCTCTCCATATCTATATTTATTCAGAAGGAATTAGATTAGAGGATTAGAATTGGCAGGCATTTAATTTTATGGCAGCTCCTTATAGTAGATGATTATCAGTGCTATAGTTTTTCCCTGATAGGGGGTACTTGTTCATAAGTTATGATACAGTTCTAGATGGGGTGATTGGTTAGTTTCAATCACCTCTTAAGCAGTCATACCTTGTCTCACTCATAGGCAATGATACGATGTAAGCTGGTATTTGCTTATATTTCCTTTCATATTTCTATTGGCTTTATTACCATATGTTGCCAGATTTATTATATCTATATGGATTCAAGCAAATCTTATGTCAGCCTAGCCTAGATGTATATTTGGGTCCAGATGTAGCCTTTGTCAGACCCTTCTGTATCTTTTTGTTTGTACCTTCTTCTTGGTCCTCAAGAGGCCATTGGTAGCTTGCATATAGCTATTAGTCGGGGTATAGCTATCATCTATCCCCTCTGCATCATTTGCCCACTGCTTAGTCTTTAAGGGGTCGAAAAAATAGGCTTATATATGGCCATACGTTAAGACCACTTAATTATTATTAATGGGCAGAAACAGTACAGTATGTGGTAGCAACTAAACGGGTAATATTTCACTTAGCCGTTTAATTGATTTGGCCCCAATGTGGCCGTTATTATCAGACCATTTAATAATTATTAATAGGACAAAAGACAGTGTATATCGGCGGCTCAGCAGATAGTGTTTTATATCAGCCGCACAGTTAACATAGGTGCAGTTAGCAAAGATTATGTTACTTCTCTGCCTGGTCATGGGGTTCTCGTTCCCACATTCAGGCTAGCTATATTCCCGAAATACAAACCGGAAGTCTGTCTAAGTAGCCGGGCGTGTAGTCTCTGCTGCGGCTGGTTTGGTACCACGTGTACCGGCAAAAGTGCAGCGTATCTAATAGCGGCTGCCGCCTTACTGTTTTACTCACAGGTACTATAGGATTATAGAAGGGAAAATATATATGTGATATATAATCGGGCGCAAGTGGTTAATTAAATAATTAATATAAGACACAATATATTAAATGGCAGCTCCCAATGGATTCCCACCAGGGGATCCAATGAAACAAAATCTAGGGGATATAATTATTCTAATCAAATAATTATAGAGAGCGCACTGAATTAAGCACAAATATTTATTAAAAAACAATAGATGAAAAAGGCTTATATAAATGATCACAATTATTTAATAAAATATAACAATAAAATCAATATGATATAAAATAGTAATAGACCACTGGGCAATCACTGATGCCCCACACAATGCTATATGAATAATGTCCAGTTGCTCTTACCCACTAAGGATGATGTTATGTCCAGTAGCGGGGAACTTATAATTTAGTTTGATGGGATATGAGAAGACAAAGTCCATCCAGTAAGTTTATGGAAATATGTGATGTTTGATTGGGGAAAAAATGGAGGGGCATTTGTAGAGATGAAAAGGTGACTCGCAGAGCAGCCTCGCTGTTGGAAATAGATGTATCTGTGCTACAACCGGCAGATGATGGTAATGAGCCGGAAGCACTCCACAGTGAACCAGCGGCGCGGCTAGGTGTATGTTGGAGAAGTCTGTCTCATCTACCACCGTGACGCTCCGGGGAAGAGAGCCAGCGGTGGGAGTGACGGAGTACCTGCCGCACTTGGTCTCTGGGTCTGGAGCAAGTCACACCTCTTGGGGGAGCCTGTGGATGGTAAATTCCGGGATCGCCGGAGGTCACCCTTCTGCCCACAGGTATCGGCCCCCAAGGATAGGAAATAAATCTGGTTATTTGAAGCAAAGTGGTGGGTAAAGGTGAGTGCCGGGTGGTCCTCCCGGTCTTTCTCCGTCGTGAGAAACGCGTTTAGGACCTGTTTCTTTAACAATAACATTGTCATAAACCAGCTTGTTATTTTTGGTGTCTCAATACTAAGGATGTGTACACACGGGGGCGATTTTGTCTAATATCGCGTGCAATATGGTCGCTGAGAGACCATATTGCCCACGTTGGGAGTGAGCATCGGCAAAATATATCGCCAGGTGCGCGCTCCCGGTTTTCCCCCGTAGTGATCGCAGGTCGCAGGAACATGCTCCTGCGACCAGCTGATTTCCACTGCCGGGCTCCCCCCGGCAGTTTTTTTTTTCATCAGCGACCATCTCTGGTCACTGATGCAAACCGGACACTCAGCGATATATCACTCATCGCGAGGGGGCGCCAACAAAAATCTTGCCTAGGGCATCAAATTGGATAAGGCCGGCTCTGGAGAAACGTAAACTTGGCAATATGCCATTTACGACACAGAGTGGCAAGGAACGGCAAAGGCCATGGCCTAAGTACATGACTAGTGGTTTAACTTTGCATGACGATCAAAGTCCTCCTCCTCTCCCCCTGCCCAATAGTAAATTTAAGAGAGTTATGCTGACACTGACTCATAAAACTCAGAAAACAACTCCTATGCCTTCTAAAGACATATCCCAAATCCCCAAGGAGAGTCCTAGGGTGTCGGTGGTTGTGATTCCGGACCTTCCCATCACTGTACGTGAGGAGGTGGCTCCTTCCACCATTTGCAGTATGCCCTCTGCATATGCTGGAAGGATTACCCACAGTCTAGATCTGGGGTAGTCAACTCCAGTCCTCGAGAGCTACCAACAGTGCATGTTTTTCAGATCTCCTCACAGAATCACAAGTGAAGTAATAAGCTCCACCTGTGGACCTTTAAAAATGTTTCAGCTAGTAATGAGTACACCTGTGCAGCAGCTAGGTTGTCTGGAAAATGTGAACTGTTGGTAGCTCTGGAGGACCGTGGTTGGCTACCACTGGTCTAGATCCATATTTATTAATGAAGGTGATGTTGTAAACCAGGAGGAGGATATTGATGTAGCTGGCACTGAGGAGGATGCAGAGGTGGTTTGCTTAAATGAGGCAGCAGGGGGGAATGAGGCACCAGGGGGAGGGGGGAGTTGTTGTCCATGGTATGAAAAAGCCCATCGTCATGCCTAGGCAGAGGACCAATAAATCCACCTCTATGGTCTGGAATTTTTTTTATCCGAATCCAGACAACAAATGTATTGCCATTTGTAGCTTATGTAAAACTCCAATAAGCAGGGGATCTTGCCCACCTAGGGACATCCTCCCTTATATTCACCTAAACAACCTTCATAAATCAGTGTTTAGTTCAGGAACTGCGGCTACCAGTCCAGGGACACCTAAATCTCTTTGTACTTCTTTTGGAGCCAAGCACCTGAAAAGCACACCACCAACTCCCTCCTCGACAAATTCCTCCTCGATCCGGATAGGGGGGAGTCCTGCAGTCCATCTCACCTGCATGAATGACTCCATAGATTCCTCCGGAGGATCCAGCAGCGCTACACCTACCACTACTGCCGCTGCTGCTGCTGCTCCTGGAAGTCAGTCATCATCCCAGAGGGGAAGTCGTAAGACCGCTATATCTTTCACTAAGCAAATGACCATCTGCCATGAGGATGAAATATGACAGCAGTCATTCTATGGCAAAGCGGATAACTGCAGCCTTGACATCTTGTTGGTGTTAGACGTGCGTCCAGTGTCCACCATCAGTGGAGTGGGATTTAGAAGGTTGATGGAGTTATTGTGTCGCCGGTACCAAATCACGTCTAGATTCCACTTCACTAGGCAGGCGATACCCGCGATGTACAGGGACGTCAGAAAAAGTGTCCTCAGTGCCCTGAAAAATGCGGCTGTACCCAATGTCCACTTTACTACGGACATGTGGACAAGAGGATCAGGGCAAACTAAGGACTATATGACTGTGACAGCCCACTGGGTAGATGCATCGCCTTCCGCAGCAGCAGCAGCATCTCCTGCACCCCAGCTCCTTCCAAGGCAGGCTATGCTGTGTATCACCGGTTTCAGGAAGAGGCACAATGCCAACAACCTCTTAGAGAACTCTTATGGAGAGATTAGTGAAAGTAATCTCGGTTTCAAAGGATTAGTTTGTACAAGAATTTTTGGAAGACGAAACGTCACGCAGGAGTACCCTTGAGGCGCCCTTAGTAGTGACAGTCAGAGCAGACTAGTATCACAGATAGGAAACATAGAGTTTCTGTGTAAAGCGAGGGAAAGTGGGTGTAATAAAAATTAGCTTTTATTTCTAGTTGCCATTAAAATAAGTACAGTACTAGACAAACATATGAAATTTAAACACACAGAAGACACACACAGAACACAAAACATGGAAAGCACTTTCTATTGGGCCACACTTGGTGATAATCACTGAATACAATCTGTGCTGAGGTTGTCACAAAATATCTAGCTCAAAAGCCCTTTTAAAAAGTTCTGATTATTGCTGAATGGAAAAAGTACACAATTTAGACAATGTTTCAATCCAGAGTATTTCTGCACAGTTTTATGATAATTGAGAAGTAATGAAACATTGTATCTAATTCAATTAGTGTAATCTGTAAATTCAAGGTTCAAATAGACAATCTCAGGGTTTGTATATGGATCTTTCAATACAGGCACTGTCAACAATATCTTATCGCGGGATAACGAATTTCCCGTGAGTATAACAGTACCAAAAAATCACAAGGTGGTAGCATAGAACATGTGTAGCAATACTGATATTGATTAAGCTGGAAGTGCTATAGGCTGGTTTAAAGGTTACCAGCTACAGTGAGGATAAGTATCCCCTGGTGAATTTTTTTTTTTTTAAACGGTTATGAATAGTTATTACATATAAAATTTGATAACATTAATAATACCAGAGTATATACTCTGTTATATCTGCAGCAGCAAATTTTAAGTGTGAAAGGATAGGGGTCTCAGTAGATGGGAAAATAGAAAGAGAAAAAGGGGGATTAAGTATATTTAAGTATAAGTCTCCCTTTCATGCCCTGCTCAGAGATGTTCAGAACACACTTTATATACCTATGGCAGAGGTGGGAGATTCCGTTTGTCTCAGGGGAGTCCCCTCACCCTTTGTATATCGAAAATCACCCAAAAGAACCCTTGCCGGGCCGGCTTCCATTATGTGGTAGTGGGCTTATCAGGTATTGTGGGAAATCTCAACGAGCACTGGGTTTTGGGGGATAGAGTATGAAAGTCTCTTACTAACCCTATATTAGGATGCTGCACCCTGACTTTATATACCTATGGCATAGAGTGGGCTGCTTTCCGCTAAAACTTTACAGACCCACTGTGGGCAATTACCGCAGCATTATACACTCGTTTTCCACTCCACCTTAATAATCTGGCTTTAGTACAAGCCTTTTTCTTTCAAGCCATTGTGGACTGTAATTTATCAACCATTTCCCCCACGGGATCATGTTCCCTGTAGCTTTTCTCATTCCTATACTAAGACTCGGCGCTACTGCATATACAAACTGAATATATGCACACAAACAGAACCTATGCACGCACCGGGTCTTACTTAGACGGAGACACATAATGAACCTTTGAATTTAATATCTTTTTCACAGATGCCGCTCTGGTTATATCAGCAAGCAATCCGTGACAGATGCGGCTCTCATTATTAGTATTCCGCCCCTTCCCCTTTCCCCGCCCCTTAGCCAATCACGGACACAGACTCACACATAAAAAAGCGGTGTGTCCGCTCTAACCCACACACCCTGACGAAGCCCTCCGGTGAAACGATCGTTGGTGACTGTCATCATTTAGACGCGGTTCCTCCGGCGTCTCCTGCAGCAGCTGAACGGGTCCACAGCAGCCGAAGCCGCACAGCACGAATTGACGGACAGAGTGCCTCAGAGGGCCCAAGGACAATTCCATCTTGCATCACCATTTATTATTCCTACTGCTGAGTCATTCATATGTGGGACTTGTCTTTTCAATGCATACAACTGTTTGCATTCCACTAATGAGAGTAATTTATTGCTGCACCAATCGCCCACTGCCCACTGCTGGTTGAAGCTCTCACCCTGCATTAATGTTGGAATCTGCCACTGCAGCTCTCACCCTGCATTAATGTGGGAGTCTGCCACTGCAACTCTCACCCTGCATTAATGTGGGAGTCTGCCACTGCAGCTCTCACCCTGCATTAATGTGGGAGTCTGCCACTGCAACTCTCACTCTGCATTATTCTGTGAGTCTGCCACTGCAGCTCTTACCCTGCATTAATGTGGGAGTCTGCCACTGCAGCTCTCACCCTGCATTAATGTGAGAGTCTGCCACTGCAACTCTCACCCTGCATTAATGTGGGAGTCTGCCACTGCAGCTCTCACCCTGCATTCAATATGGGAGTCTGCCACTGCCACTCTCACTCTGCATTATTCTGTGAGTCTGCCACTGCAGCTCTTACCCTGCATTAATGTGGGAGTCTGCCACTGCAGCTCTCACCGTGCATTCATTCTGGGAGTCTACCACTGCAGCTCTCGCCCTGCATTAATATGGGAATCTGCCACTGCAGCTCTCACCCTGCATTAATGTGGGAGTCTGCCACTGCAGCTCTCACCCTGCATAAATGTGGGAGTCTGCCACTGCAACTCTCACCCTGCATTAATGTGGGAGTCTGCCACTGCAGCTCTCACCCTGCATTCAATATGGTAGTCTGCCACTGCCACTCTCACTCTGCATTATTCTGTGAGTCTGCCACTGCAGCTCTTACCCTGCATTAATGTGGGAGTCTGCCACTGCAGCTCTCACCGTGCATTCATTCTGGGAGTCTGCCACTGCAGCTCTCCACCTGCATTGATGTGGGAGTCTGCCACTGCAGCTCTCACTCTGCATTAATGTGGGAGTCTGCCACTGCAGCTCTCACCCTGCATTCATTCTGGGAGTCTGCCACTGCAGCTCTCACCCGGCATTAATTGCATTGCAGAAAAAGAAGTGCTTAAAAACCGTAACATTCTCTTTAATATAAAAGCTATACTTACAAATCTCCTAAATTCTAAAACTCTTCAAAACACAAAAACATAAACAAAGGAACATATTTTAAGTGTTAGAATGTAGAAGTCCAAAAACTGGATTGAACATACATGTCATATACCCTTGACCAAAGATCGGTGCTTCTCTACCGGGGAAGGCCATCTTCTGCGACCGAGCGCGCAGCTTCAGGAGGGACACATGTGAAGCGGTGAGGGAGGAAGGGGACACCTGCCTAGCCAGCCAGATGAGCTGAATCAACCCTAGCGATCTATGGGGTGACAGATGTCTCAGCCAGATCGCCCTCACATCCCAGATAGGGGTCTTGTTGGCTGCTTAACTGTACATGTACAGTTAGGTAGGAAGCCCCCGGTTGCTGAAAAGCGATACATCTCCAACCCAGAGAGGTGGAGGAACTCTTCCATCTGCCACCTAGTAATTGATTAGCCCCCTCCCCTCCACCCATTAGGCAATGATTTAAGAGACGACTGGTAATAAATTAATAATAATCACAAAATTAAACAATTAGATTACATTAATTAATAATAATCATAATCACACAATCAAGCCAGATAGGGTTCTTGTTGGATATTAAACTGATCTAAACAGTTACACACTTGCAGACAAAGTCAGTGCTGCATGAAATGCCCACTGCTCCTTGGCTGCTCATAGTAAACACGATCAAGCCAGATAGGGGTCTTTTTGGGGCCTAGTTTTTTAAACTGCTCCACTCTTACATGAGCCACGTGTTTGTGCCGCACACTTGTGTGGCTTAGCATAGTTATCCAGCTACCTCGGTGCAACCAATTGCCCTAAAAACAATATTGCGATGTGTTCAGAAAAGACTGAAAATGAGTGGATGTTTTTGAGGTTAATAATAGCGTAGGAGCAAAAAAAAATAAGAGATTTTAGCAGTTTTTTTTTTCTTTTTAAAAAAAAAAAATCAGGACCCAAAACCCAAAACGTTTTGGCGAGTATTTTGGCAAAACACATTAGAACCCAAAACTTGAAGGTAATCAGAACCCAAAACACGAAAAGTGGCTGGTGCACATCCCTAGTTCAAGCTGAAATTTAAATTGCAAAGTGAAAATTAAACTGTCTAGCATTTGTGGGTTATATGCAAAAGTAGCCAGTATCCCCCCCCCCCCCCCTTGCATTTCAGTGTGGTGTATCCCAGACACAGTTAAGCATGGTACATACCTATATATTTATCTGTCCAATCTATCTGGTGGGAGCAAGAATCTGGTCATGGATCGGAGCAAATGAGAATCGAACATTTGTTCCCAAATGCTGGAAAGCAGACAATAATCCTTTAAGCAAAGTTGTTAAAGCTGTTTGAATTAACACATTTATCCAAACAATCCTTTGCCTATTTTGCAGCATTTGAGAGTAAACATTTGACTGTCCTTTGCTCTCATACATTTCCAGATTTTTGCTCCCACCGGACAGGTTGGACAGATAAATCTGTATGTGTGTACCCAGCTTAACTGGCTTTACATAACTTACAAACATAAAATAACATACAAACATGAATCAGGCCCAGTCCTTAATAAATAATTAAGCCCCTGCATAAATAATTTCACCCCAAATGCCCACTTATTTGAAGTAACATATAATTATTGTACCAAAAATATTTAGTATATTACTATCCTAATATTTTCTGTAGGGTTAAAGTCCAAACACATTGGGCAATTTCAGGGCTGTTAGAAATGAAGCATGGATCGCGCATTGTGTATAATCCTTAGCAACAGCGATTCGCGGAACACACAGGATGAGAACATGATTTGTTCTGTATTGCATCATCATAGCCAAACCCTTGCTGTACAATGCTGCCATTGTATAGCAATATTGTTATTGTTTAGCAGCATCTTCCACCCTGCCTCACCCTTTGGGCCAAAAGTGATAAAATGGAGAGTGATAAACAACCAGCCAATCAGCTCCTACCTGTTATTTTTCAAACCCAGCCTGTGACATGACAGGTAGGAGCTGATTGGCTGGCTGTTTATCATTCTTCATTTTATCACTTTTGAAGCTTGATACATCTGGCCCATAATGACAAACCTCACCCCCTATGACACACACACACACACACACACACACACACACATTTCTGCCCACCTGAGGGGACAGCAAGGAATTTGACAACTCTGCATATATATACTATATACTGTACTGTATGTTAGATTGGCAAACTATCATCAGTCCCCCCCAACCTATTCAGTTTTACACTACAACATGTTCTTCAATCAAAATCGTAATTCGTAACATAAATTTCTATGTTTTTAACTTTAACTCTGGATAAACTTGCTGAACAGTAACACCCAACCCATGACTGCAATGTTGTTGAGAAGATAATTTAGAGAAAAAACTATTTAAATTGAATGGCTTTAGGGTTTTGTGGGACATTTGAGACTATTGCTAACGTAAATTGAAGGTCAAGTATTTAATTTAACATTGTTTGATATATTTTGCATTCTCTAAACAGATGCCTTAGGATAATGTCGCTGAGCACACTTTGTGCTATTTCTCAGGTGTGGCTACAATACGGATTGGTGAAATGTTTAAGAGACACTATTTCATCTTCTATAAACTTCAGTCCTTGGTCATATTTGAGGAGCAACAGTTCACAGTAACAACTGAAGAAAAGGTAAGGTAAATAAGATAATCTGACAACATACCAGTTTAATGAATGAAACTGAATGATTTAATATATTTCTTGACACTTACCTAACAGATTTGTAACCTATGTTGGAAATAAAAATTGTGAAACTGATAAATCCACAAGTCAGATTTGTCAACTAAAAAGAATGTCAATAGTATTTAATTATAATGTATTACAGTATATACTGTAATGTTTGATCATTTAAGATGGGTACACATGTAAACCACTTTGTTTACATTGATAATTGGTAGGTGGTTGGAGTGGATGAAAAATGGACACATTTGTTCCCAGTTGTAAGCTTTGAATTCAACGAATAGGAATGCATTAAACATGTTTATTTTTATAACTAATTTTATTACTGGTTTAATAAATGATAGCATTTCAGCAGTATGAATGTGAACAAGTGTGAGGATTTGTAGGCATTAGGCAGGGACATGTTTTCAAATCATCCCTACACAAAATAAGTGTTATATTTGAAAAGACACAAAATGTACAATGCTGATTGCTAGATTGCAAAGCGGCATGAGCACAAACAAACCAGACATACATTTATTTTAATTAGTTTAGTGAACATTACACAAAGAAAGTAAATTGTATTCATGTATTTGTTGGATAACCTCCAATAATCCCAAAGATATACAGGTTGAGTACTCCTTTTCCGATATTGGTCATTCAAATTATTCTGAAAACCATAGTTTCCGGAATCTACTTTTCTGCAAAAAAAAACAACAACACTGGGGACATCTTTACCTGGCACTACTGGGGACATCATTTTCTTGCACATATTTAGTGCCAGTTACTTATCACGTTCCCAGTAGTGCCAGTTACAGATGTCCCAAGTAGTGCCAGTTACATGGCACTACCGGGGACATCTGTAACTGGCACTACTGGGAACATGATAAGTAACTGGCACTAAATATGTGCAAGAAAATGATTGCTTAGCATTAAATTAAGTGTGCCTGAGATAGTACACACATTTGTTTCTTGTATGGAAACTTGTTTCATGCACATATAAATATGTTTGCTTATATAGCATAAATACATTTTGTGTTCACACATGGGTCCTGTCCTCAAGATTTCTCATTGCAATATAAATATATTCTGAAATATGGAATAATCCATTATCCAAAATGTTTCTGGTCCTGAGCATTTTTGGATAAGGGGTACTCAACCTATAATATGATGTCATCTTAAATGTAAATTACATTCTATATATCCTCATTTGTTACCTGTATTCTACTGTATTCAATATATAATACTTTTACTCACACAAGGTCATTAGCTAAACTACAACAATGGACATCTCTTTGCTTATTTCAAAATATCTCCCAACCCGATTCTACTTCTATTGCTGTTTTGATATTACCCAGTTTTATTTTGGAATTTGCTGCGTTATATAAGATTAATAAATAAATAATAGATAATGATGTTCTACTGTATGAATGTTTGAAAGGTCCTTTTGGAGAGCTATATTGGTAGTGATGTCATAGTTTATAATTTTTAAAATCTGAATATACAGTAGCATGTAGTCATACATCTAGCCAGTATGTTTTATTTGACCCATGTTCTAGCTTTAGGATCGTGCAACCAGCCATTTTGTGTCCTCCCTTCCTGGTGTGACAAACAGTATTCCACTCAGGGTAATCCTACTTAGTGCATCCAAGATAGCTACCGCATATATTACCTTTAATGAGTGGTATATATGTGATGAGAAAAACAAAAACCCTCTTTAATTTTAAAGGTTAACAAAAATATGCAGGGTAAATACTATTCAAAATATTAGTACATACTCCAAAAGTGCATGGAATACAGTATTTTTATTTTTCAATTTGTTTTGAATATGATATTGTCATTTCTTGGCATATAGCAGCCTTTAGTATATTAATTGTTCTTGGTTGATGTTTGTAGACCATAACTTAACATCATAGAAAGACATATAAAAGTAAGCTTAGTGAAGGTAAGTAAAATGCAAAACTTTAGAAATTGACTACAAATGAAGGCTGCCATCTGGACCATATCATTATAACTGAAAATAAACTGTATTTCTTGTAATTTTAGATTATTTACAAAAAATTGGAATAGCATCTTACATGCCTTGTTTTGTTAACCATTAGAATACCAGAGGTGTTTGTATCTCAACATGTGTAACCCATCTAATTTAGTACCCAAATAACTGCACCAACCCTACATTATGGAGCCGATTCAAACCCACTTGTAGCTGGCTGAATTTGTCCCCGTAAAAAAGGAAGGGGTGGAGACCGCGCTAAAACTAAAACATGCAACAGGTATATGTAGTGATATGTAAAAATTTATTAATACACATTAAAATACTATTAAAAAATTAAGGATAGCATATCCTAAAAAAACATAAGATACCACAAGCGTGATGTAGAAGAGGTATAGTCACCCACAATATATTGCACAGTCCCGAGTCCGTTCCTAGAATGCCTTTATACTTTTCCCGATTTGTAAGCCTTTAGGAGAATATTTATCCCCAGTCCAGGGAGCTCCTTGCTGTTGTATAGGTGCTCTACCTGGAGTATGTGAAAAGCCGGGGAGCGTCCGCTGTTTGTGAGGTGCTCTACCTGGATTGAGGTCACTGGAAGCCAGGGAGCATCAGAAAAACACCATCTCATGATACCAGCAGCATCACCTTGATAAAGCTTCTTTTAGCGAAACGCGTCGGTGAAAAGGGGTTCAAGACACCCACTATTGAATCTACAACCACCATTCATCCCTGTGACCGGACCAGCCTTTTCAATATCCTTCCCACCAGCCTATCCTTGGGACCTTACCAGCATATACCAGGTAGAGCACCTTCAAAACATCTGATGCTCCCTGGTTCCCAACTATTCCACTCCAGGTAGAGCACCTTCAAACATCTGATGCTCCCTGGCTTCCAGTGACCTCAATCCAGGTAGAGCACCTCACAAACAGCGGACGCTCCCCGGCTTTCCACATACTCCAGGTAGAGCACCTATACAACAGCAAGGAGCTCCCTGGACTGGGGATAAATATTCTCCTAAAGGCTTACAAATCGGGAAAAGTATAAAGGCATTCTAGGAACGGACTCGGGACTGTGCAATATATTGGGGGTGACTATGCCTCCTCTACATCACGCTTGTGGTATCTTATGTTTTTTTAGGATATGCTATCCTTAATTTTTTAATAGTATTTTAATGTGTATTAATACATTTTTACATATCACTACATATACCTGTTGCATGTTTTAGTTTTAGCTCGGTCTCCACCCCTTCCTTTTTTCCTGTTTATTGTTTGGGATTGACACCCCAATTTGGAGACCGCTGCTTAGGCTCAACAACTCCTCCCAGGCGCACTCCTAGGTCGCATTCGCGACCTATACCTTTTCTACACTGAATTTGTCCCCGTGTCTGATATTTTTTATCTACTGAAAATTAATAAGGTTTAAAATATATTGGGGTTATTGTAAAGGGGAATGCAAGTCAGTTTTGCAGCTATATCTCCTATGTCTTACTGTATATGCTCATAAGTAGGAATTAGAGGAGATGCAGAGCTGTACACAATTTTGTTGCATCTTCACTTGCAGTGTTATGGTATATACATGAAGGTAAAGCAGTGAACTCCTTGGGGTGGTGGTGGGTGGAACTCTGACATCATCAAGCACGACCTCCACTTCCGCAAAATGCAACAATTTGAAGGTCCACAAGCCTCGAGAGTCATTAGTTCGACACCACTAGGTCTACATGCTGAAAGGTCGACATGGGTCTAGGACAACATGGGATAAGATCAACAGGTCATTAGGTCTACACAAGCATTAGGTGGACATGGGCAAGGTCGACAGTCAAAAGGTCGACATGGGGTTTTGTCACTGTTGTTTGAGCCGTCATGTGCCGACAGGTAGTATTTCATGCCCTACCATCCACTAGGGCTTGGTGGTAGAATAATATAGTGTGCCAAGTGTAGCAAGGCAAGAAGCATGGCGAGCAGAGCAAGTCATGCGAGGGGACTTGGTGCTACGTTTCAGTGTCCATGTCGACTGTGTCGACATTCGGGGTAAAAAAAACAGCAAAAAACCACGTCTACCTCTTGACTGTAAACCTTGCCCCTGTCGACCTTGTCCCATGTTGACAAGATCCATGTTGACATTTCAGCATGTCAACCTAACTGAAACATTTACCTTTTATAAATGTATTATAGTTTCATATATGTTAATATAGCTCTGGTTTTATTTATAACAAATTTACAAAAGTCTATCTATTATATTAGCAGGGTGACGAAACATCATCATGAACACAGTTAAGTTCTTCTCGGCAGCCCTGTTCCTGGCTATGTGCTTCAATGATTGTCTTTCACAAAGTAAGTACAGTGCATGTTATAATATTTAACAATATTCTGTTGAACTCAAGATAAAAATGACTTATTTCCAAAAAAATCTTGTCTAATCAAATATGTACATTTATAAAAACCCACAGACACCTTTTAGATAAGAAATGTACTGTACCTGCATTCTTATGGCTATTCTACATCTATTAGATGCATTTTACTGGTCCCTCACCTTAACTAGGGGTGTGGTATAGAGTTCCGACAGTCGGGATCCCGACAGTCATTAGCCTGACATCGGGATCCCGACTGGCCGAACTCAGACAGCATGGCGAGCGCAACAAAGGCCCTTGGCTTGAGAGCTTGCTGTGCTCGTCACGCTGCGGGCACGGTGGCTCGCTACGCTCACCACCTATTCTATTCTCCCTCTATGGGGGTCGTGGTCCCCCATGAGGGAGAATAGCCAGTGGCCGTCGGGAACCCTTCTGTCTATGTTTTAACAGTCGGGATCCCAACGTTGGGTAAATGACTGTCGGGATCCCGACTGTTGGGACCCCGTCCGGCACCCCTTAACTAGAAACTTGGGATCTGCTTCATGCAAATGGTTTTCCTGTGGCTCCCTTTGTTTTTTTTTATCACAGCTACAGTACATCCATAACCCAAATTTGTGGGTATGTCTTTGAGGAACAAGGTCAAGATAGAAATGTTGTATTACTAGTAGATCAGGTCTGAAAATATTTCTAAATCACACGTTGAAGATTGCTCTATATAGATAGCACTGTATTTAACTGTATAATTAATCAAGAGATTACAGCTATTTTACAGTTTTGAACAGAATTGAGTTTTCGTTCTTTATTACGAAATTGTTAAAATCACAGTTAAAATGACACCACCCACCCGTACACCCACCCCTCTCTTCTGTTTGGGCTAGGGAAAGAACAAGATTAGTTAATGTGTCGTGTACATGGTAGTGTTTAATTACAAAAGTCTCATTACTTCCTATTATAGCTACTCTATCCTTGAGATAACACTAATGGCAACAAATCACAGCTGTCCCCACTCACAAAACTGTGTCAAGCTGCAATAGCAAAGCCTTTTCTCTTGCATTTTCATGGCTTACCTTTGCTTCATACTGTAAATGGGTTGGGATCATTTGGTCTACAGCATGATGGTTGACAATCAATAGGTTGACACCATTAGGTTGACATGGTGTAGGTCGACGGTCAAAAGGTCAACATATGGTGTGTGATGTGTGACCTGTTGACCTAAAGCCATGTCAACCTTAACAAAATTCGACCTAGAACCATGTAGACCTAGCCCCATGTCGACCTAATGATTGTCGACCATCATGCTGTAGACCAAATGACCGTTTCCCCTGTAAATACACTCCATATGTACACCATAAGATTTAATGTATTTCATTTCTGGGGAAAAAAAAGGTAAAACTCCATTCGTGGTTAAGCTACAAAGTACATGTACAAATCTTTGACCTGTACACCTCATGCTCACACTTATCAGTTTTAGAACTAATACAATGAAAACAATATAATACTATTCTACGATACTATGACATTAATGGGGAAATGCTTTGTGAGTCTACCAATGAAACATTCTGTGGTTTTTATCAATACATTGCATTATAGCATTAAAATGGAAATCTCCAGCTGGGGTATTTTGTTTTGGTACTTGTGTAGTTTCACGATGCCATCATGGCGTGCGTCTGTGTCCAGCTGCGGGACTGAAAACTCCATGCCAACGTGTATAGTTCGTACCCCCACTATCCACGTTGGCATGGAGTTGATTTTAGATAGCGTGGCAAGCGTAGCGAGCCATCGGGCCTGCAGCGTGGTCGAGCGCAGCAAGCCCCGCAAGGGGACACATACGCAAAGCGCCATGCTGGCACCACGAAAGTACACAAGTACCTTTTTTTTTGTGGTCTGCATTCAGTCCAAATGAGGCAATCAAATAATAAATTCTAGTTTATGCCTATTGAGTAAAAGTGCCCATGCAGGCATGTCCAAACTATGACCCTCCAGCTGTTGTGAAACTACAATTCCCATCATGCCTTGCCACAGTTTTTCTATTAGAGAATGCTAAAATGATGGCAAAGCATGCTGGGATGTGTAGTTTCACAACAGTTGGAGGGCCATAGTTTGGACATGCAGGCGAAAGTATAAACAGGGATGATAAACCTAGTCAATAAAATTACATGGTGTTTGTATAAAAACAATGGCTCTGCTTATATACTGTAGGGGCAGTAATAGACATTGATGTATAAGCCTTGGAAAGTGATCAAATGGAGAGTGATAAACCACCAGCCAATTTGCTCCTAACTGTCATGTTAAAGGCTGTGTTTCAAAAATGACATGTAGGCGCTGATTGGCAGGAGTGTCATCACTCACCATTTGATCACTTTTTAAGCTTAGTACATCTGCTCCATTATGTAAACTGGGCAGACTGTAATATTCATTGGGTTAAGTGATTTTAGCTACAAAATGTTTTAGTACTAAGATATTTTTATATTACATTTGTTCATAAATTTTACTAATCAGATTTTTGTTTGCTTTATTTTTCAGCCTTGACGTCAAGTGAGTATATAATGTACTGTTGCCTATGATCTTCTTGCAGTGGTTCATAAAATAAAAAGAAACGGTACTTGTTTCCTAGAACGGCCACAACGATTTAGATCGTTGTGGTCGTAAGATAAAAAATCGGATCGGTCGCATCGCATGCGATTTGGTCGCATACGATGCGACCGATCCGATCTGCCGATTTTTCACCCGATTTTTTTTTTTTTTACACCAGATTTGTTTAAATTGCCCCCCCAAATGTTAATAAGTGTGCTAGACCCCACGATAGACGTGAACCCGAAGCGTGGCGAGCGCAGCGAGCCCGCGAGGGGCGGCGGTGCGCGTCCTCCGACCTTTTCATTCCCCTACTATCCACTAGGGCGTGGAGTGAGAATATAATAGTGTGGCGAGCGCAGCGAGCCACCGAGCCCGAAGCGTGGCGAGCGCAGCGAGCCCCGCGAGGGGACGCGTCTAACTTCACAGGTATACGCGTCCCCTCGCGGGGCTCGCTGCGCTCGCCACGCTTCGGGCTCGGTGGCTCGCTGCGCTCGCCACACTATTATATTCTCACTCCACGCCCTAGTGGATAGTAGGGAAATGAAAAGGTCGGAGGACGCGCACCGCCGCCCCTCGCGGGCTCGCTGCGCTCGCCACGCTTCGGGTTCACGTCTATCGTGGGGTCATGGCGGGCACATAAAAAATGTGAAATGGGTCATATTGGCCCATTTCACCTTTTTTATCATTTTTCCCTATGTGAGATGGACTTAATCAAGTCCATCTCATCTTGTGCCATTATAATGGCACAAGACCGACCGATTTCAATGTTAAAAGATTTTTTAACATTGAAGTCTATGGAAAAATCGGGTCAATCGGTCGGTCGCATCGCGGCCGATTTTAATTGGTCGCGACCGACCGATTGACCCGATTTCTGTCAATCAAATGGAAAAAATTGTAAAAAATCGGCCACATCGTGAGGATCGTGTCCCTTAATTAAGAGCCACGATCACTCACGATTGTGGCCGTTCTAGGAAACAAGTACCAAAGAAACACTTAACCATAAGATCTACATTTTAACAGTTTTATGCAAAACTGTAATTATAAATTGTGTGCTATTTATTTGTAAAAGAAAAAAAAAAATCAAGTCAAAATCATAGTGCTCACCTCTGACTTCAAGTATGCTTTCAGGTGCATCTCTTCCATTTCTCCTTGCTGTGCTGCAGCTTGCATAGTGATTGCAGTTATTGTGAAAATAAAGTTTTTGAGTTGGCATGCAAGGATCTTATTCACAGCCAGTGGACGCTTTTACCTATGGGCTGCAGGATAGCGGACTCCCAGATAAAATTTGCCAGTGAGTGAGATACAGTCCATGAGACTACACTGGCTTGACTGACTGGCATAGGTGCCGATTTATATTTTTGCTGGTGGATGCTCAAGCCAAAATTATAGGGGAGTGGCATCATGGGAAAGGGGCGTGGCCACAAAATAATACTGATTTATATTATGCAGCACAGTTGTCTCCAATATTCAAATTATGACAACAGTGCCAAATACATAAATGCCTCCACAGTGCCAAATATATAAATGCCCCCACAGTGCAGATACATAAATGCCCCCACAGTACCTGTGCCAGCGACAAGGGAGGGGGAGTGCAGTGGGACATGGGCGGGTGGGCTGCTGCTGAGCAGGTGGGTGATCATCAATTTCCGTGGGTGCCCAGGCCCTCAAGCACCCACAGAATCGGCACCTATGGTGACTTGCCGTGACTTCTTATTGGAAGTCCTGCATGCCAGTCATTGACTCCACAGGCAGTCCCATTGGAAGGTGTCCCCTCCCTCTTGGACTGCCAGTCCAGGCTGTGATAAGCAGAGAGCTAGCTTCTTGTAGGAACTCACACCCTGCCATATCGTGCAGCCTCATCTGATATTAAGCTAGTCTTATAAATACAGATACCAGTCAGAGACTTTCAGCAGTAGAGTACAAGGGAGGATTTGCACTTCAGCCTTCCTACATTGCAGTCACCCGTTTTGCTATTAAACTTAAGGCCCTTCTACACCAGAATGATATTGTACTATCTCGATTGGTTGTATGACTAATTGTATGCAGATTGTGTGCACATCGTGTGCACACAATCGTGCAATGCACGTTCCCACTGGTTGGGGAATTGGTCTTCTGATCTGACGTGCTGCACGTCTGATCAGTTGGGATTGGGATCAGATTGCATGTGCTGTGTTCCCTGGCAGTGGAGGTTGTGGCTGGGTCCCCTAGCGGCAGCTGAGTCCCCCATCAGCGGTGTAGGAGACATTTTTTTTAAACAATTTTTAAAATGGCAGCTGCCAGTCAATAGCGGCTCGGCCGGTCATCGCCCTGCCCCCTTAAATGGGATATGGTCATTTAGTCTACAGTATGTTGGTCAACAAGCATTGGGTTGACACATTAAGTCAACATGGGGATAGGTCGACATGGTTCTAGGTCAACATGGGTCTAGGTCGACATGGGTTTAGGTCGATAGGCCATTTCATAGTGTGACAGGGCACTTGTAATGGTGTGGTGCGTTTAGGGCCAGTGCTAGGTTCCTCAGCACCCTAGGCAAACTTTCTGTCTACTCCCCCCCCCACCAACACCCACTTTGAGGTGTATATATATATATATATATTATTCCTGCACCTTGATAAAGGAGCCAGTGGGCTCGGAAACGTTGGTCAGCAACCCACAGCGTGGTCTATTTTTTTCCTGAGTGCCGCCATCCCCCCCTATACTATATATATATATACACACATATACATATATATATATATATATCAAACAATGGACAAAGTGCGCCCTCCTAAAGTGTATCCACCACCAATAGAACAAATGGTGACAATGTGGTCACGGTACAACAGATTTAATATAAAACAGATAAAATATGACAATAAAATTCTTTCATCTGTGTGGAGTCATGGATTTCTATAACGGTCAGTATACACAAAACCCAACGCGTTTCGTCGTTAAAACGACTTCCTCAGGGGTAACCGTCTAGGTGGTGGAAATAAACAATATTATTTGTTTGTTTTTTACACTTACTGAAAATTAAGTAATTGTACAGACCTGAGTGGTCAGTACTAAAGATAGTATTAAAGGTACATACCAACAGGTAACTTAATATTTTTCAGTCACAGTGTAATACAGCTTTCATTTGAAAGAACATGAAGGAGTGGATCCTTAACAGATCTCAATCATAATGCTTGTCAGCATCTAAAACATGAATTAAAACATATATGCAATATGTCAAGAAGAGGAGCAAGATAGAACAGAGGAAAAATAACAATAATATAAATATAGATGGAATTGGGACATACCAATTTCCTATACCCAGCGTGGGGCAATGGATGAAAATAGCGTTCTGGAGAAATTCAGGATTACTCCTTAATGTGGTGTGAGCAAACCTACAACATTGATGGATCACATAAGCCATGGGTATAAACCAAATGAATATAAATATGACCAGAATAAATATAAATATGACCAGAATAAATATAAAGGGACATACCATATATTGGTTATATATTGGGGAGTGTCTATCCCCCTTCTTTCCCCGACCACAGTTGAAACTAATTATGTACCGAACTAGATTTATTCTAGAAGTCGGAATTCTTGTACTGAGGTATGAAGCCTCGTAATAATATTTAACCCCACTATAATAATTGTTGTTCTATTACGAGCATTTGGCATACACCTATTGCTTACATGAACCATCAATATTGTAGGTTTGCTTATACCACACTAAGGACTAATCCTGAATTACTTCAGAACGTTATTCCATCTACTATTCCACGCTTGGTATAGGAAATTGGTATGTCCCTTTATATTTATTCTGGTCATATTTATATTCATTTGGTTTATACCCATGGCTTATGTGATCCATTAATGTTGTAGGTTTGCTCACACCACATTAAGGAGTAATCCTGAATTTCTCCAGAACGCTATTTTCATCCATTGCCCCACGCTGGGTATAGGAAATTGGTATGTCCCAATTCCATCTATATTTATATTATTGTTATTTTTCCTCTGTTCTATCTTGCTCCTCTTCTTGACATATTGCATATATGTTTTAATTCATGTTTTAGATGCTGACAAGCATTATGATTGAGATCTGTTAAGGATCCACTCCTTCATGTTCTTTCAAATGAAAGCTGTATTACACTGTGACTGAAAAATATTAAGTTACCTGTTGGTATGTACCTTTAATACTATCTTTAGTACTGACCACTCAGGTCTGTACAATTACTTAATTTTCAGTAAGTGTAAAAAACAAACAAATAATATTGTTTATTTCCACCACCTAGACGGTTACCCCTGAGGAAGTCGTTTTAACGACGAAACGCGTTGGGTTTTGTGTATACTGACCGTTATAGAAATCCATGACTCCACACAGATGAAAGAATTTTATTGTCATATTTTATCTGTTTTATATTAAATCTGTTGTACCGTGACCACATTGTCACCATTTGTTCTATTGGTGGTGGATACACTTTAGGAGGGCGCACTTTGTCCATCGTTTGCTATTTCTCCATTTTCCCCCACTAACAGGGGGGACCCACTTAGTTGCTGCCCCTACATTTTCTGTAGCGCATTGAAAGGGTACTCTCTCTCTATATATATATATATATATGTATGTGTGTGTGTTGCGGGTAACATCCTGGCAGTCAGGATGCCAGCAATCCGTATACTGACACTGGCATCCCGATTGCTTTCACAACACAAGAGGCAGGACCACAAATATATCAGGAATATTGACAGTCCTGGTAGGGGGGGTGGTTATGTTTAGGCACTACTGGGAGGACTTAGGGTTCCTACGGGGAAGAGAGGGTTAGGGTCAGGCTGCGGGGGTTAGGATTAGACACTTACAAAGGGTGGTAGGGTTAGGCTGCTGCAAGGGGGGACACCCTACCGGGCGCCTCCAGCATCCATACAGTGGCAGCAGTAACACAGGGTGAAAGAGGGGAGAGTTGTCTGCCCCTTGGCTCACCAGGCAGGAGCATGGACAGGCAACCAGGGAAGGAGTAGAGGCAGCTAGCAGCACCCAGATCCCACACTCATCTGAGATGAGGGGGAGGGGGGGCACCTTGCAGGAGGAGCACTGTGGGCAGCTGGGCAGGGTAGCTGGGTGGCAGGGTACCATCTTCCCCCCGGAACACTAGGGGGGGTAGAGCCCCTGCACCTCATGCCTCCTCCTGTTCCTCCATGGGAGCAGCTATATTGCTAACTTTTGTTGTTGTGGCTAAACTGTTCCTGTGCCCTGCAGATAATGCTTAGGCGAGGGCATCCATGTTGCTCCACAGGGGGTGTCGGGGGATGCGGTAAGGACAGCCGCTTGCTCCATGGGGGGGGGGGGAGGGAGGAATTGTCATTCGCCTCGATCCACCTGCTACCTCTTGCCGCCCTCCAGTGGCCGGCGCCCTAGGCAAATGCCTAAAGCTGCCTAGTGGTGGCACCGGCCCTGGGTGCGATGGCGTACCTGACTCTGGAGTTGACGGCTTCAGGAATCTTCACGGCTTCTTCTTCGAGAACCTGAGGCAGGGGGTGGCACAACCCATGGAGAACCCACAAAAGGAATACTACTACTGTTAGCAGCGACAGTAATTTATTTACTAACACACGGACTGGCTGCTGCAATATTTCAATAGGCTGCAAGTGACATAATACATACTCAATAAACAGGTAGTCACAGAAAAGCATAAGATAACACAATTATCACTTCAACATTCTATCCTGTCATCAACTTTAACAGTTACAACTGACGCTATGAAAAGACTATAAAACTCTCTGGCTCTGTAGCCAATCTAAACGCTTCTACAACATTTATGCACATTAATGGTAACTCAATATACGCGGTCACAGTTAACCAGTCACTGGCTCTGAACAATGGTCCCTCGTTGACAGGTCCTCAAACATATAAGGGTACGTCCCTATGATAGTGCGCACACTTATTTATGACTCAAAGGGAAGGGTGAATGACAAAAACGGTCCTCACTGAGGGACAAGCAGATTCCCGGCTCAGGGGTAATCTCCTGTTTGTAACTGTAAAACAGTCTGCAGGGTTAGCCTCAATATAGAGCTGTCCTGGACAGGGTGAGTCTAGCAGGCACTTCTCTGCCCTGCTTCTATATCCTTTTACTGGGGTTAGGCAGACCTTGTCCTGTCTGTAGGGCTCAGTAGGGTACTAGCCTTTGTAGTGGGAGTCTATGAGGTGTCTCTATTTCCTGATATCCCCTTACAAGGGTGCAGATGCTGTCACAGGGGGACTGAATCAGTACCTTGGGTGTTGCTGGCTATACTGCTGCATGCTGTCTGGCCCCTCTTTTGGGTGCTGCAGTGTGCTCCCTCTCTCTCTCTTCCTTCTCCTCACACTTGGGACAGCAGCCTTCTTCAGATTTCTTTCACACATGCCTCAGTGCTTCCTCCTCCTGCAGCTCACTTCTGAAATCACACTGCTGCACTTGTTCCCTCTGTCTTTAGGCAGCACACTCCTTTTCTGTCTGACACTGGGGTTGCTGCAGCTTTCCTTCACAGGGCTTTCTCCTCTCTTCCTGTCATGCTGCCTGGCTGACCTCTCACCTTTCCTTCCTGCATCCTGGGCAGGCTTCTCTCTGCAGGACATAGATCAGAGCAGCCAGCAGGGTACTAGTGCTGGCCAGGTTAGTTTAACCTCTTGCAGCCCTAATCACAGGGAAGGGGTTTTACTGGGCAGCTCTTGCTACCATTGAAGTCCTTTAAGGGGCACCTGGAGTGGGGTGCCACATACCCCCACTCTGGAAATTTGCCTGTCCGCAGGCAACCAAACAGAGACATTAACTCATGCACAAAGTCCTTTAAATGTCCACGACAAACATTTTAAACAGTCAAATAAAACAGGTACAATTATAAATTCAATAACAAGTACGCATTACTACCTTTCTGCTGTCACCTGGTTATCTAAAGTGGGCTCCCTGGGTCAACCATCCCTCCGCCACAGGACTCCCATCCCTCTGCGGTCCAGGTGCTTCACTGTTGTCCATGGATGGTGCCCACTCTCATGGTGTGCGATCGTCTCTAAGCACATCTCACCTCTTGGTCTTGCTTCTTAGATCTCATTATCGCCTGCTAAATCCTGAAGGCGAATTCCTCTACTGATATGGTTGTATATTCGCTGTACGTTACAGGCTTCCCATTGATGGAACAGGTCTCGGCCTTCTCATCTCTCTTCTGTGTTTCTATCTCAGCCTTGGGTTCAGGTGGTGGCATAGTTGTTTCTGCTCGTTCTTCTTCTGATGGCTCCACTGTCTATGTCACAGCCATGTGGACCACAATCTCAGGGCTTCTCTGCAGGTCGATCACCCTGGCATTTGTCGGCCTTAGGTTTGCCACCCGGTAGTCAGCATTGTTCATCCTGGGTACATACTCCCGCGTCAGCTCAGATGGAATTTGAGGCCTGGTCGCTTCTTGCCAGTTCTGGTGGACTGCCTCACTCCGCACAAATGGTTTCTCGCTTTCTCTCAGCGGTTCACGTTTCCTCGTGATGTCAGGTTCCGGTGGGCGGGGAATCTGTTCCGGTTGAGGAGGGCTGGCGTTAAATCTGTCACTTTTGCCATTTACTTCCCTCGCTTGCTTTCCATTCCTGTTGTGCTGGTAGCCTTGTTGATGGTACTGTGGAGGCTCTTTTTTGGTGCTGGTAGCGCCAATGTTGCTCTGGAGCGTGTCTGTTGCTGTGCACCGGGATTCCATTCGGACCGGTCATGTTGGCGGCCTTGGTGCCTCTACTCCCGTTCGCCAGTTCAAACTCTACAGCTTCGCCATTTGTCAGGCTCCGGAATTTGTTTTCGGGGTCGGCATGCTGAATGGCGGTGTAATGCACATACACGCTTCGCCCGGTATCTGTGCGTTGAATGAAGCCATACCCGCGTGGTACGTTGAACCACAGGACACGACCTGACATTCTTCTTGGGCCGGTTTGCGGGCTATCCCTCGACTGTATCACACCGGGTGCTCTCGTCGTGTTCTGAAACACTGCCGGTGGACCTCCTCTTACTTGTCTTCTCGCGGTCTGTGGGCATACATTGACTTGGTCGGTGGGTAGTCATTCTGACCTCCATGGGGGATCCCACTGTTGTCTGCGCCTTCTTCCACATTTGCGTCACCATCTTCTATGTTCATCTTCCTCCTGTTCTATTCTCTGGTTAGCTATGGTTTTCCTCATCTCCGTGATCATCTTGATGATTCCATCCAGTGCGACAGACATTTCACTGATTGACTTGTCATATGCGGTGGGCTTGCCTTTATGCACTTCCATGTCCGATCCTGTTCGTGTGACAGGGCCCCTGTAATGGTGTGGTGCGATGGCGTACCTGACTCTGGAGTTGACGGCTTCAGGAATCTTCACGGCTTCTTCTTCGAGAACCTGAGGCAGGGGGTGGCACAACCCATGGAGAACCCACAAAAGGAATACTACTACTGTTAGCAGCAACAGTAATTTATTTACTAACACATGGACTGGCTGCTGCAATATATCAATAGGCTGCAAGTGACATAATACATACTCAATAAACAGGTAGTCACAGAAAAGCATAAGATAACACAATTATCACTTCAATATTCTATCCTGTCATCAACTTTAACAGTT
The DNA here is from genome assembly GCF_055691185.1 of Crinia signifera. Classification (NCBI taxonomy): domain Eukaryota; kingdom Metazoa; phylum Chordata; class Amphibia; order Anura; family Myobatrachidae; genus Crinia; species Crinia signifera. The sequence goes on from NC_139218.1 coordinate 181,828,642, forward strand.
ACAACTGATGCTATGAAAAGACTATAAAACTCTCTGGCTCTGTAGCCAATCTAAACACTTCTACAACATTTATGCGCATTAATGGTAACTCAATATACGCAGTCACGGTTAACCAGTCACTGGCTCTGAACAATGGTCCCTCGTGTGCACACTTAGGGCCTTATTTTGGTTCATTCTTTCTGACAAAATCCTTCTTAGATGGAAAAAACCATGTGCACTGCAGGGGGGCAGATGTAACATGTGCAGAGAGAATTAGATTTGGGTGAGTAATTTTGTTTCTGTGCAGGGAAAATACTGACTGCTTTATTTTTACACTGCAATATAGATCTCACTTTGAAGTAAAACCCCACCCAAATCTAATTCTCTCTGCACAAGTAACACCTGCCCCACCTGCAGTGCACATGGTTTTGCCCATCTAAGAAGGATTTTGTCAGAAAGAATGAACCAAAATAAGGCCCTTATTTATGATTCACAGGGAAGGGTGAATGACAAAAACGGTCCTCACTGAGGGACAAGCAGATTCCCGGCTCAGGGGTAACCTCCTGTTTGTAACTGTAAAAAAGTCTGCAGGGTTAGCCTCAATATAGAGCTGTCCTGGACAGGGTGAATCTAGCAAGTCTTTTCCCAGGCCAAAAGAGATATTCCAATATTTGGTGTTCAACAAACAAATCTCTGGTCTTGACTTTCTATAGTGAACTAAAGGATAGTTTCAATATCCAAATCATGGGGTAATCCCTCTAAAATTTCCAGAGGATAATGGTCTGGATCAAAGTAAGATCCCCATTGGTGTCTTATCAAGTGAATTATATCCCATAGGGAAACTATTCTTTAATATGAGACATAACATCAATTGTCTCCAAAAAACAGATAAATGGTATCAGGGTTAATTGGACTCCAACGCAATTGACCCGTAAGGTGCTTATACACGGGGGCGATTTTGTGTAATATCGTGGGAAATATGGTCGCTAAGCGACCATATTGCCCACGATGGGAGTGTGCACTGGCGATATATCGCCGAGTGCACGCTCCCGTTTTTACCCCGTAGTGATCGCTGGTCGCAGGAACATGCTCCTGCGACCAGCTGATTACCACTGCCGGGCTCCCCCCGGCAGTTTCTTTTTCATCAGCGACCATCTCTGATCGCTGATGAAAAGGAGAAACTGAGCAATATATTGCTCAGCCATATATTGCTCAGCAATATATGGCTGAGCAATATATCTCCCCCGTGTGTACGGGGCTTAAGAGATGTGCTCTGCATGAGCGATAGTGACACTATCATTAGTTTAATGACAACCAATAACATTAAATATGTTGTTCTTTTGGTTTAGAAACTACATTACTATTTGATTGTGCAACTATACTAAAAAGTGTTAATAGCATCTTACGTGCTATACATGTTTCTCACAGCCTTTCATTTTTATTTCCACAGATGCAAAAGCATGCAGTGACTGCAACTCAACTCTTTCTGCTACGTGCAGCCAACAATCCGGCTATGTAGTTTGCTCCTGCAATGCTGACTATGTTGGAAATGGTTTTAGCTGCACAAAAAGAGTATTTTGCAGCAGCTATCAATGCTGCCCACAAGGATATTCCTGGAATTCAGCACAAAATCTATGTGTAGATATAAATGAATGCAGCAGTTCTACAACAAATGTGTGCACCACCAAATGTGTGAATTTGCCTGGCTCATATTTGTGTCAAGACCCCCTTAACCAGCCATGTCCTACAGATAACTGTTCCCCCGGTTCCAACTGTATAAAACTTCCAAATAATACATTACAATGTGTTGATCCTTGTATGAATTACCAAGTGATCAGTGGAACAGACAATCTCTACAATATCAGCTCTACTGGAAGGTTCACCACTAATAGATATTACTTTGGTTGGTACAGATATGCAAATGGACTAAGGATAAGGGAAGGCTGTGTGGAAAAATTAAAATGTGGTTCCCTTCAGCCATATAGTATAAGCAGCCACCCAAGTATCGCCCAAGGTGTGGTATCAGTTCCTCTGAAAAGTAACACATTAACAGGCTGCTTTTCCGGGCCTAGTATTTCTGTGAAAGCCTGTCCTGGAGGATATTACGTGTACAAGTTTGCGGGGCTTCTACTGGCCGAGGATTACTGCACAGGTGAGTTGACCATCTTAATTTATCTCAGTTTTCTCTAGTATTGTATATGTATTTATTAATTTATTACCAATTATAAATATAGTGCACACATATTCCGCAGCGCTTTTCAGAGTATAGTTGAACATTCTTATCAGTCCCTGCCCCAGTGGAGCTTACAATCTGTATTCCCTATCACATATACAGGCACATACATTCATTCTAGGGAGCCAATTAACCTACCAGTATATCTTTTTTGGAGTGTGGGAGAAAACCGGAGTACTCAGAGGAAACCCACACAAGCATGGGGAGAATATACAAACTCTGCACAGTTTCGGCCATGGTGGGAATCAAACCCATGACCTCCGTGCTGTGAGGCAGTAATGCTAATAAACTCTCCATGTGTCATACAATAATATATATTTAAATAGAATTACAAAAGACACAGAAATCATAATAATTTAATATTCATAATAATTAACAGTAAGGTATACATTTTTACAGTGGTATACATTTTTTATTAATATATACATGTTCAGAGAACTTAATATTAACAGCCATGGGTATGGGTTATAGGGTTGGCACATATTAGGTCGACATGCATTGGGTCAACCACAGAAGGTCGACATGGCGTAGGTCAACGCATGAAATATGTCGACATGGCTAGATCACAGAACTTCCGGTCCGGGCGGCGATGGAATATATTCATTGCGCACTAAGCCAAGCTGTATGTTATTACCCCCGCAGCGTCTACTTCAAGGTGGAACGGCGCTGTAGGGGAATCTTTATGTGTGCACGTGCTGGACTAAAAATCCAAGTGCACCGGCAAAATGTCACTTCCGGTAACACGGAGGGGTGTTACACAGGTGTACCAGATTATCTAATCTATATGGTATAAAAACCCTGATCTTCAGTGTGTTGGCATCCACATCTGAAGAAGGAACCAGCTTCCGAAACATGTTATGAGGATGCCAACACTCTGACGGGAGGACTCTGAAGTTACATCACTGAATCCCCATCCAAAGCCTGTGCGGTGGTGCTTACATTCCTGCTACCCGGACCCACCATCTATAGCACCTAGCCCACCGCACCTCCTTGGAATGGTGAGATAAAAAGCATCAGATTGCCCCGTTTTATTCATTGTACATGCACTTTTGGAAAATGAATGCATTGTCACTTTGAAAAATTGTACTCCTGTGCACTTGCACTTTTATACCCATTTGCATTTGCACTTTTATATGTGATTTGTATGTGAATAAATCTTTGTTCTGGTAAAATATTCCCACTGTGGGTCCAGATTATTCACATATCCACTCCGGATTATTTGCGCCTACCCTGTTGACCTACCCTTTTACAAGACATGGCTAGGTCGACAGTCAAAAGGTCAACATGCATTTTACACATTTTTTTTGTCCCGAATGTCAGGTTTTTTTTTACCCCAATGTAGACATGGTGGACATGGACACTATCAAAGTATACCCGCTTGCCACACTATTCTATTCTCCCTCCATGCCCTATTGGATGGTGGGGCATGACAAACCACCTGTCGGCACATGTCAGCTCAAAAAAAAAGTGAAAAACTCATGTCAACCTTTTGACTGTCTACCTTATTATTGTCGATCTTATGTGTGTCGCCTTTCTGACCCTGTCGACCTTAGCCATGCCATTTTATTTGACTATCGGTTAAGCTGTAGAACTACAAATACCAACAGGCCCCTTAATGCCCCACATGCTCTGGGACTTGTGGTTCTCCATGGCCCTGCATGAGGGAGAGGTTTGCTGGGACTTGTAGTTCCACAGCTTAACCCAATAGTTTATTAATCTAATTTTACACAAAAAAAATCAGCCGTCCAGGGGCATCGCGGATAGTACCAGGATTCAACCTGGCAGGGAGTAGCCTTAAAGGGGGGACCTCTTTATTGGGGATGTCCCCACGTCCCCACTCCCCCAGGATCCCTGCCTGGGCTGACCAGTTAGGGGTTTATGCTTTGGCTTTAGGGGGACCAAAGGCCCTTTTTTATTTATTTATTTTTTTTTCACACACAAAAGCCTGCACAGATTTGACTGATCCGCGCAGGCTTCATCAAAATTCGCCTGGAAAATTAGGAGTATTTTCCAGGCATATTTTCAGGTCAAATACCGGGGTACTTATGTAATATCTGGGCTCCCGTTTTTCTTATGAGACCGTGTCCCCTCGCGGGGCTCGCTGCGCTCGCCACGCTTCGGGCACGGTGGCTCGCTGCGCTCGCCACACTATATAAAATCAACTCCATGCGTATTTGGATAGTAGGGATATGAAAAAATGGGGTTCATTTAACATGGGAGACCAGATAATACATAAGTACCAATACCGGCTGTATTTTCCAAACGGCTTGGTAGTAAATTTGGAATCCTCATTCGAATGAATGGTGAATTCCATTTGTGTCCTTTGGATGGCATTTGCATACGTATTCTCGACCTTTGTAAATTCAATAAAATACAAATTTACGGACGTTTTATGTCTACTAATACGGGCATTCATAACCATTCTTATTTTAGTAAATTTCCCCTATACTGTCTAATGTGTACTCATCTTAAGCCAATACTATCAGAAATACAGTAAGACATGTCTTGATAAAGGGCAGTTAGCCCGAAATGTTGATCTATACTACTTGTGTCTGTTCATCAATTATTAGATAGATAGATAGATAGATAGATAGATAGATAGATAGATAGATAGATAAATAGATAGATAGATAGAGAAAAAAGGGATTTCAGAGGGCGCTCAAAATAATAAACCAATTTTAAATTGACAATTGATATTTAATAAAATGTACAAACGCATAAAAACCCCATACTGGGGAATCACAAATATACAAGTGGTGAACAATCACAGAAGCATGTACAACTCTGGTTAGTTGGTACGTTCGGTCGAAGTAAAGAGCCAAACACGTTTCGTCATGGTCATGACTTCATGAGGGGCAAGAATGCAACCGATAATAACTATGTGCATCCTATATAAGGGTATTGAGAGATGAATATTTCAAAATAGTCCGGAACAGTCCCAAAAACTCGAAACACCAAACAAAGATTCTTTGTTACATTTTGGTGTGAGGTTTTGCTGGATGATACCCACACAATAATGTTATCTGGAGCAGTGTGCATACAGCAGGAATCCACCACAGTGACCTAACCTAACCTAACCTAGTATCTAAACCTAACCTAACCAACCATGTCATACATACATTTAAGAAGCCTGCTGTCAGGATTCAAGTGCCAGCATCCATTTTAAAGCTCCTGTGAAAGTGTTCTGATGGCAGTCGGGATTCTAGCTTATGATTTCAGCCAGCCGGCTTCTCAATCGCCAGGATTATAACTGCATCCCATTATATTTATCTGTATAGCTATATATATATATATATATATATATATATATATATATATATATATATATATATATATATATATATATATATATATATATATATATATATATATAAAATCTCAATCTATCTTCTATCTATATATCAAATTATGTTTTACTGACAGGAAGTAATTGTAACCTATTAATTACAATATGCCCAAAGTCAAGTTTTGCTAGCTAAAGGTCAGAGGCAATGCAATAGTAGAGTGTGCAGTCTCTGTGTGTTCTCCCTCCTTTCTCATCAGTGCGTGCACTGATTAGGCACTGACACTGAGCTAGAGTCTACTGTGCATGCGCAGATGTCCAGGCAAATGGCACTGGTGTCATCTTCCCAGTGATTTTGTTTTTGTGCATGCAAAGATCCTAGAGCAATGGCATGAACACTATTTTTAGTATGATTACAGTGCATATGGTGGAAATGTCTTTATTTACATTATGTTTTCTGTTCTTGCAGAAATATCACCCATATTTACAACTCCCACAACGACGACGACTACAACTACCACCACCACCACTCCAACCACAACCACTACCACCACTCCAACCACCACTCCAACCACAACTACTACCACTACACCAACCACTACCACTCCAACCACCACTACCACCACTACCACTCCAACCACAACTACTACCACTACACCAACCACTACCACTTCAACCACCACTACCACCACTACCACTCCAACCACAACTACTACCACTCCAACTACCACTACACCAACCACTACCACTCCGACTACGACTACTACCACTCCAACTACCACTACGCCAACCACTACCACGACTCCTACCACCACTACACCAACTACTACCACTCCGACTACAACTACTACCACTCCAACTACCACTACGCCAACCACTACGCCAACCACTACCACTCCGACCACCACTCCAACCACCACCACTCCAACCACCACCACTCCAACCACCACCACCACTCCAACCACCACTACAAACACACCAACAACCACTACCCCAACCACCACCACTCCAACCACCACCACCCCAACCACCACCACCCCAACCACCACCACCCCAACCACTACCACTCCAACCACTACCACTCCAACCACAACCACCCTAACCACTACCACTCCAACCACAACCACCCCAACCACTACCACCCCAACCACCGCCACCCCAACCACTACCACCCCAACCACTACCACTCCAACCACTACCACTCCAACCACAACCACCCCAACCACCACCACCACTCCAATCACCACTACAAACACACCAACAACCACTACCCCAACCACCACCACTCCAACCACCACCACCCCAACCACCACCACCCCAACCACTACCACTCCAACCACTACCACTCCAACCACAACCACCCCAACCACTACCACCCCAACCACTACCACCCCAACCACTACCACTCCAACCACAACCACCCCAACCACTACCACCCCAACCACTCCCACTCCAACTACTCCAATCACTACCACCACCACTCTAACCACCACAACTCCAACCACAACTACTCCAACTACAACCACTCCAACTACTCCAATCACTACCACCACTGCACCAACAACAACTGCTGCGCCAACAACCGCCACTAGCACTACTTTCATAACAACACCAAATCCCACAGACATTACAACCACTTCCTCTGACACCACAAAAGCACCATTTACTACACTACCAATCGTAATGTCAACAACAGAAATATATCCTGAAGAGAACATAACTGTCACAACAGTGCTTACCAAGTGTGTTTTAAGTGTTCATATTTTAACACAATTAGTAAATAACACAGAGGTAAGAAGCCTAGAAATAAATGAAACCACCACTATTAATGTTGAGGTTAAGACCATCAGTGCTAGTGAAATTAACATTAAAATCACAAACTCCATAACCCCTACTTTACTCCTCATTCATGTTGCTGGAGAAGAACCTCAATCATTTAACAACCAAACAAATACCGTGATTACAAAAACGGAGTTCAAAATGAACCACACAGAAGAATTTAATCCTGGAGCCTATTGCAGTAAACCAGCAAAGATTAACACAGTCACAAAGACATCTGCCAGTGCTGGAGACCCCTGTACCAAGCACATGTCATCTTCTACCACAACAACTACAACTACTACTGAGGAAGTCATTGTGCTAGGTCCTGATGGATTCTCCCAGACTTGTGCTTACTAATATTGCTGTTACAGTATATGTTGATGCCCCAAATGATTATTCTTATTCCTTGCTAAAGGGTATATGAAGAAATTTTAACTTCCTTTGTGAAAAATACTCGTCATATGTTAGAAATTAGAAGTTAATGTTATTTTAAGATGTACAGCAATGAAGCAACTCAGTACAATTCAGGTTGGTGTTGTCTTTTATATAACTACCACTTTCAAAATAGGACAGGCACACTAGAATCTTTCTATAGCCTGCATTGTGCAAGCTATTACATAAGCACCTAGATGTATAGCAGTGGTTCCTAAACTGTGCACCATGACACCCAGGGCCGGCGCCACCACTAGGCAGCTTTAGGCATTTGCCTAGGGCGCCGGCCACTGGAGGGCAGCAAAAGGGAGCAGGTGGATCGAGGCGAATGACAATTCCTCCCCCCCCCCCCATAGAGCAAGCGGCTGTCCTTACCGCATCCCCCGACACCCCCTGTGGAGCAACATGGATGCCCTCGCCTAAGCATTATCTGCAGGGCACAGGAACAGTTTAGCCACAAAAACAAAAGTAAGCAATATAGCTGCTCCCAGGGAGGAACAGGAGGCATGAGGTGCAGGGGCTCTACCCCCCTAGTGTTCCGGGGGGAAGATGGTACGCTGCCACCCAGCTACCCTGCCCAGCTGCCCACAGTGCTCCTCCTGCAAGGTGCCCCCCCCTCCCCCTCATCTCAGATGAGTGTGGGATCTGGGTGCTGCTAGCTGCCTCTACTCCTTCCCTGGTTGCCACTACGCCCTGTCCATGCTCCTGCCTGGTGAGCCCAGGGGCAGACAACTCTCCCCTCTCTCACCCTGTGTTACTGCTGCCACTGTATGGATGCTGGAGGTGCCCGGGAAGGGTGTCCCCCCTTGCAGCAGCCTAACCCTACCACCCTTTGTAAGTGTCTAATCCTAACCCCCGCAGCCTGACCCAAACCCTCTCTTCCCCGTAGGAACCCTAAATTCTCCCAGTAGTGCCTAAACATAACCACCCTCTCTACCATGACTGTCAATATTTCTGATCTATTTGCGGTCCTGCCTCTTGTGTTGTGAAAGCAATCGGGATGCCAATGTCAGTATACGGACTGCTGGCATCCTGACTGCCAGGATGTTACCCGCAACACACACACACCCCCACATATATATATATATATGTATATGTGTGTGTATACATATATATATATATATATATATATATATATATATATATATATATACACACCTCAAAGTGGGTGTTGGTGGGGGGGGGGAGTAGACAGAAAGTTTGCCTAGGGCGCTGAGGAACCTAGCACCGGCCCTGATGACACCTACAACTAGGGTGTCTTTAAACACTTACAGGGGTGCCCTGGGTTGGTGGTTCAGGCACAGTTCAAATTATTTGTAGATAATATAATAGGCAAAACCAATGCTTGTGGCTTCCAATCATAAAACATGTGGACAAACGGAAATGAATCCAGTCCCTCACCACATATCTGATTTTATGGATGACATATAAACACAATTTGCTTCATTTAATATTTTTTTCGGTACTTGTGTGCTAGCACGGCGCCCAGATAATTAGTCGCCCAATTTTTTAATCGAATCGCATCGCATGCCATACACCCGATGGCATGCGATGCAATGCAATTTTAAGTCATATTCGATATTTAATTGTATAAGCACCCTAATGGGTGCTTTTAAGCACCCTAATGGGTGCTTACAATGGTTAAATGCACCCCCACGCCACCCGCCACTATAAACATGAACCCGAAGCATGGCGAGCGCAGCGAGCCTGTGAGGGGCGGCGGTACGCGTCCTACGACCTTTTCATACCCCCACTATCCACGTCGGTGTGGAGTTGAGAATGGAAAGTGTGGCGAGCGCAGCGAGCCACCGAGCCCGAAGCGTGCCGAGCGCATTGTAAGCAGGCATTTGGGTGCTTATACAATTTATAATCGCAACGCATTGTATGGCATTGTATGCCATATACAATGGCATACAATTATAAAATTGTATGCCATTGTACAACATCGGCCGATATCGCGTCGCATCGCATACCATCGCATGCGATATGGTCTGCCATGCGATGGGCGCCGTGCTAGTACACAAGTACCTTTTTTTCTAAATCACCCACTACGAAACGTTTAGCCTAGGGGTGCAACGCAAACATTTCTGGTACTCTAAAAAGCCGTGATTCAAAAAAGTTTGGGAACCACTGACAAAAAATAATATGTTTTTTTTTTTCACAGAATACCTGAGTGAAAATGTCAAGAAATATTATTGGTATGGGTCATAGGGCCGACACTATGAAGGTTGACATACATTAGGTTGACCACTGAAGGTTGACAGGGCTTACGCCCACACATGAAATACTGTAGGTCGATATGGCTAAGGTAAACAGGGTCGGTTGACATTCTAAAAGTCGACATGAGTTTATCATGATTTTTTTATCCCAAATTTCTACATAAGTCAGTGTACCACGTCCACTCACATGGCTCACTCATACCTGCCTACTTTTGAAAACTCCTAAGCCCCGCCCCCACAACCGGCAGCCGCATTAATTTGCGGGTCCGTGGATGGGGGGAGGGACTTAATTATGCGAAATGACGCGATTTGCATCATTTAGCCCCCCCCCCTCCCCGCGGACCCACGAAATTCAGAAATTTATACCGTGGGGAAGGGGGGAGAAGGGGCAGTGGCTACAATGTGGGAGACTTGCCCACCTTCCCGGGGGGCTGGGAGGGGGACCCGATTTGCGCGACCCTCCCGGCCATTCCGGGAGGGTAAGCAAGTATGGGCTCACTACACTCTGGGCATGGTGTCTGACTGCGCTTAGCACACTATTATATTCTCCCTCCACGCCCTAGTGGATGGCAGGGTATGATATACCACCTGTGGGCACAAATTGGCTCAAGAAAATGTGACAAAATCATTTTATGACCTTTTGACTGTCAACCTTACTATTGTCGATCTAATGCTTGTGTCGCCCTTCTGACCCTGTCGACCTTAGCCATGTCAAGTTATTTCATGTGTTGACCCTGCAGTGGTCAACCTAATGTACTTCGACCTTTATATTGTAGACCTAGGGACTGTATCAAAAATATTATAATACAACACATACATACAGTTACACATCTGGTAATACAATATTAAATATGAGCTATAAAACTAACATTGCTTCATAGCTTAGGCCAGGGCCTGATTCAGAGTTGATCGCAAAAGCCAAATCTTTCTCAAATGTACAAAATCATGCTGTACTGCAGGTGGGGCAGATGTAACGTGTAATGCAAGCAATGCAAATTTGTGCTGTAACATTAGACACACTGGGAAAATTTACCATATAAAAATGCATTGGAAAAAAGCATCATGTTTCATGTCTATTACCACAGTTTGTATTTTTTTTTATATACATGTTATGAATCATATTTTGGGATACACCTCTATTATCTATAGTATATAAAGTAAAACATACACTATATTTTAATAAAAAAAAAAAAAAAACATTTTAAATAATGATGGGAGCATCGCTCAAAGATTACAGATACCTGAAATCAAAAAATATAAATTTATTACATTATTTCATGGATAAATGTACTCAAACTATATTATTTCGTATTTGGTTTCTTGTGACATTTATGACTGCATCCATTTCTTTATAATATATTCAGTTTATTTAATGGGTTTGTTAATAATTTTAGTAGATACACAGCTTGGAATGTGGAATTGTATGCCAATTTGTCATTAGTTACAAAGGATCTGTCCAATGTTAAAATGGTTGTATGAACATGAACTTCTGCTTGTATGATTTGTGTGTATAATGTTTATAATCTTAATGGGTATAAATAAAGGGTCATTTCTTGCATGCTCATGTTTGGTGTCAGACAGAAGAATGAAGGACCTTCCTGGGGAATTAAGTGGTAGGGGCCCATGCATCTTGGCCAAACTAGTACAAAGGACATTGCCTGCAGACAATGGGCCTTATTCTAGTTCACTCTTTCTGACAAAATCCTTCTTAGATGGACAAAACCATGTGCACTGCAGGGGGGCAGATGTAAAATGTACAGAGAGAATTAGATTTGGGTGAGTTATTTTGTTTCTGTGCAGGGTAAATACTGGCTGCTTTATTTTTACCCTGCAATTTAGATCTCACTTTGAAGTAAAACCCCACCCAAATCTAATTATCTCTGCAAAAGTTACATCTGCCTCCCTGCAGTGCACATGGTTTTGTCCATCTAAGAAGGATTTTGTCAGAAAGAGTGAACTAGAATAAGGCCCAATATGAATACTACATAAACACCCATGTTAATCCATGTTCTTGCTCTATTGGCTAATGGCAACAGTGTCTGTGTTTATTATGAGCCAGAGGCGGATTTCCCACAAGGCAACCTTGGCGCCTGCCGAGGGGCCGGTTAGTCCCAATGGCTGCCGCCATATTCTTTTCCGTATTTGGTGGCCGTACAGATCTGTCAGATTTGTGCAGGCAGCAGTGTAAAGAAATAGAAAAAATAAATATTAAAAACAAAAAACAGAGTGCCCCCCCCCCCCCATGGCCGTTACCAGCTGCGGGCTCAAAGAGCCGGCCCTTGTTTTAAAAATTCATGGAACAAAACATGTAGGTGTTTCCTTGAATTTTTAAAACCAGCACCAGGCTCAAGGGCTGGTCCTGGTTCCCAATTTATTGGGGACAAAAGGAGTACGGGTCCCCCTGTATTTTGAGAACCAGCACTGGGCCCAACAGCCAGCAGGGTAATGCCACAGCTAGGGGAAACTATTTATATCAGTTCCCCTGGCTGAAGCATTCACCCCCCACTTGTCAGCAAGGGCAGGGACCCTGGGGGAGTGGGGACCCCCAATAATAGGGTCCCTCCTCCAGGATTAAGCTCAGGGCTGTCCTTGGTGCCCCAGGGAGGTGGGTACCGGGCTGATGGCATTTTTGTAAAAATAGATTCAACTTATTGGGTTCTGCTGTGGAACTATGAGTCCAAGCAAGCCTCCCCCGCATACTGGGACTTGGAGAACCACAAGTCCCAGCATGCAGGAAATTAATGGCCATGCTGGTACTCTTAGTTTCACAGCAGAACCAAAAGCCAAATATAAACAAACGCACAGCAGAAAAATATAACTTTATTACACACACCCGATACTTAGAGATACTCAGCTACGGTATCTTGACTCAAAGCATCTGTCCCCTTGTCCACTAGAATCCTAGTTATGATACCTGTAGTAGGAAATTATGCTTCTGATGTCCTATGGCATGGATCAGTTCCTGGTTCCTGTTGGCATCCCCGTACTTGGCACAATAAAAAAGCGCAAAGTGTACAACTACAGGTTGAGTATCCCTTATCCAAAATGCTCGGGACCAGGAGAATTTTGGATAACGGATTATTCCGTATTTCGGAATATTTTAATATTTCAATGATGTATTTTAAAGTATCTTGCATTTATGCTGTATAAACACATAATATACACACAAATATATTTTATTACCACATAAAATACACACAAATATATTTTAATTGTTCAAAAAACAAGGTTTCAAAACGTGAAACAAAATGTGTGTACTATCTCAGCACTGAATTTGAATGCCAAGCAATCATTGTCTTGCACATATATAGTGCCAGTTACATATCATGTCCCCAGTGATGCTGTTACAAATGTCCCCAGTGAGTTTTTAGCAAAAAAAAAAAAAAAAAATTCACTTTCTGGAATGTCCGTATTTCGGAATAATTCGGATAACGGATATTCGGATACGGGATACTCGACCTGTACCAGGACTAACTGTGAGAAGCCCTGAATGTAATGTTTACATTCGATGCTTCTCACCCCTAAGTGCACTCCTGATTGGCCACTAGGCGTTCAACAGTGCACTTTAGGGTGAGAGGCGCCGAATGTAAACATACAGGGACACACAGAAAAACATACAGGGACATTAATACCCCTGCAAAATTTGGACATAGATAGGGAGTGAATATCTATATATTTTAAACCACTTATATTTTTCCTTTCCTTACTGTCATTCACTATATTTTAATATTTCACCATTTTATTTATTAGGAAAAAAAAGTTATATTTTATGTGTAATTATTACATTTTCAGTGCACCCATGCCAGTACTTACTTTTTCTTGTTAGGGTGTTGAGGTAATTAACTAAGGCATTATTCCCCTTATATTTATGCTACTCTATGTGAAGATAAGAAAGTCTCTTATAATATCAGAGGGTGGGATGTTCTAACATCTGCAGCCCTCTAACGCCCCCCCCCTTCGATGGGTACCGCATTGTTAATGATCGCATTTGGTCTAACATATGCAATCATTATGGCAAGGGACAGCTCTTGCGATAAGAGCTGTACCTTGTGATGCGGCTCCGGCTCTGGTCCGGCCTGGGGGGGGGGTGTGTGCCGGTAACTGAGGCAGCAGGCCGCCACATCATTCCACAGGGGTGTGTGTGTGTGATTGCGCTGGCCCTGTGTGTTCGTGGGCGGCGGTCTCAATCAGTTGAAGTGGTGCTGGTCACATACCCCCTCTGCCTAGCTGACCTACCATGCCTGGCAGCTGAGTTGTGACTAGTTCCCCTTTTTTCACAAGGACCGGGGGAGGAAAGGGGTTAGGGAAAGGAAGATCAAGGTCAGAACAAGGGGCCCAAACGGACCCTCACTCAGGCACGGTAGTTCACTCCACTCAGCTTCGCTTCACACCTGGTTACAAAAGGCAACTAGTGGTGGCATGGATATTGAGGGAACAAGCCTACAATGTCCGAAGCGTGGCAAGCGAAGTGAGCCCATGAGGGTCCATATGGGTGCCTTGTTTCGACCTTACTTCTCCTCTTCCTGCCCCCTCTCCTCCCCAGGTCCTTACGGTAAAGGGGAACCAGCCGCTACTCTAGCGGCCAGCCATCCTAGCGCTGCTGGTTACTGCACTTCTGAGTTTTGCGCTCCACAATATGGAGCTCAGAATTGGACAGGTTGGATGAGTCCAGGGCTGAGGAGGGTGCCACTACTATCGCTGCCCCGTCGCCCCCCTGGCTGTTTGCTTCAGACACGCCTAACAGGTGCGTGGGAGCAAGTAAATTCCTCGCTGGGTGCCCAGATTCCCCACTGCCACGGCACTGACAGGATGGAATTGCTGCCTGCCCTACTATCTCTGTATCCTGGGGCTGGGCTGCATGAAAGCCACACTGGCCTCTCTGACTTGCTGCTCCGGGGTAAGTCTATTGGAGCCATCTACCCACAGACTAACCAAGGCACCCAGTTCAGCATAGGGATGGCCATCGACCATCGATGAGTAGAAATCATTGATAGTTTATGGCCGATGTCGAATAGTTTTGCCATCGATGGGGGAGAACCAGATGGTTTCCCACCATTGATGTAAAGCTTAAAAGAATAGTTTTGTTTTTGCTTTTTCCCTAAAGTGCCAGGACACTGAGCAAAGCTCCACCCCCGACACCCGTGAAGCCCCGCCCCCACATTTTGATTGGACCACAGGCCACTCAATCGCAGAAAATGGATGACCATCAATATACAAAAACATTGATGGTCATCCATTGAATGTACACTATCGATGGCTAGTTGCACTTTCGCCATCGATGGCAACCAATGATGGCAAAGGCAACGATGGCCATCCCTAGTCCAGCATAACTCACCCCTGAAGCATAACATTAACCATACAGCCCCCCACAGCATATATCTAACACCATTCCCCCTCTTACCATACACCCCTCATACATTTTAACCCTAATCATACACACACACACACACACACCCCACAGCCTATAACCCTAACCTATACTTTTAGGAAATAGAAATAGGACTGTCCAGTAGCGCATGCAGGGGGGGTTTCTGAGTACAAAGAAAACCTCCAGGAGTCTAAGGGCCATAGTCTGAAAGCTGAGGGTCCCTCTGTCACACTCTGTTATATTGTGTGAATACCTGGTACTCTGACATCACCTTGTCAGCTGATCTCAGCAGCCTATCACACCCCTACAGCTGAGTGATACTCCCTGTGAGAATTCCCACTGGTGCCAGAAGCAAGGTGTTATTTCCCTGAGCTACATGCTGTTCCTTGTCTCCCATGTCAAGTGAAAGATTCTGTTATCTGGCCCAGAATTGCAGTTGCTGTAAATTCCTGCACTCCAGCTAAGTACTTGTCTGCAAGTAATCAATCCTGCAAATACCTGTTCACCAAGCTCATCCTGCAAACTCCAGTGTTACCTGCCTATACAGCTGACTGCAATCACCATCTGCACAGTACCTGGGGAGATCCACTCTCAGTTTGCTCATTCAGTCTCTGTTCACTGCTTGTTGGTTTCAAGCTCATACCTGAAGTCATCCAGTGCTGCATAGTATTATCAGTGTCCAGTGTCTCAGGTACTCACACCATTCCAGCATTATACCTGTGTGTATCCAGCCTTCTGATTTACTGTTACCGACCTGGCTATCCCTGTGACCTGCAACTGCTAAATCCTGGTCTGCACTACGCTCCCTGATATCTGGTACTGACCTGGCTATTCCTGTGACAAAGAACCTGCTCAATCCCTGTGTACCTCCAGCCATCTGTTATTTGCTACCGACCCGGCTATACCTGTGACCTGCACCTGCTAAACCCTTGTCTGACTACTGCTACTTCCAGTGTAACCAGCACCTGTACGAGAAGCCTGGGCAGAGGGCCGCGACCGACGTGCCAGGTGCCGCAAAAGCCCAAATCCCGCTTGGAGGGGTCACTGGCGGAAAACCCCTGGCACGGTTAGACTCCGCGCCTCTGCTCAGGTACAGTCAAATTCTCACACAGGTAGTGTCCTCCTCTGTGATCCGTGACAGATTGCTTCTGGCCTAATAAAATGGACACTGCTGGTCAGACCCAGGTGACAGACCTTCATGTGGACTTAATGAAGATATGTGAGAGGTCGCAAGCATCCATGTTGCATTATTTAGCTGATTGTTTTACCATGGCTTCTCAGTCCCAAAGACTTTTTGCTGACTCAGTTAACCCTTGCATTCCTCCAGTCTTTTCCAATGAATTTGCTGGTAATCTGAAAACAGATGACTCAGTTAAAGGGACCACTCACAATTATTCACAGACCTTCCAGTCACCAGGTATCCAGACTTCTGTGAGACTGAGAGTTTTTGGGCAGATGTTAGAGCAGCTGCAAAAGATATTAATCAGGATTATTCAGTTTCTACCAGAACTTTTTGAAAAAATGCCTGATTCCATTAAAACCCCAGCGCAAGGCACTGCATTTAAGGAGTCTGTTGATTTAGGAGCCCTAAAAACTGAGATAACGTTCTCTGGACAGAAAAGAGAGAGGCATCAGAGCTTTCTAAGGCCCAAGTTGTCGGAAGCTGAACGCCAACGGCGCAAGGAATTGCAACTTTGTCTTTATTGTGCGGGTCCTGATCATTTCATTGAGAATTGCTCCCTGCGCAAATCCAGGAATCAGAGTAATGGCATCAGTGATAAAACATCTCAAGGGTCCTCATCAGTTCCAGTTTGCACCATTCAGACTATGGGTGTTAAGGAGAGTGTCCAAAGAGGAATTCAAGTTCAAGATTGGGGTCCTGTGACAAAAGCACCCAATTACAGGTTTGGACTTCGAAAGAGAGTTTTCAAATCTCTTAAAGTCAGTGGGAAATCTGTTCCTGCAACATCAGGAGGAATGACCGATGTTTCTATCGATGATCGGTTCCAAGGCCAAAAACCCGATTCTGAAAACCCTGAAAAGGGTGTTACGTCAGTCCAGCCCCAGGAGGGGGCTCCGTCAGTCCAGCCCCAGGAGGGGGCTCCGTCAGTCCAGCCCCAGGAGGGGGCTCCGTCAGTCCAGCCCCAGGAGGGGGCTCCGTCAGTCCAGCCCCAGGAGGGGGCTCCGTCAGTCCAGCCCCAGGAGGGGGCTCCGTCAGTCCAGCCCCAAGAGGGGGCTCCGTCAGTCCAGCCCCAGGAGGGGGCTCCGTCAATCCAGCCCCAGGAGGGGGCTCCGTCAATCCAGCCCCAGGAGGGGGCTCCGTCAATCCAGCCCCAAGAGGGGGCTCCGTCAATCCAGCCCCAAGAGGGGGCTCCGCCAATCCAGCCCCAAGAGGGGGCTCCGCCAATCCAGCCCCAAGAGGGGGCTCCGCCAATCCAGCCCCAAGAGGGGGTTCCGCCAATCCAGCCCCAAGAGGGGGTTCCGCCAATCCAGCCCCAAGAGGGGGTTCCGCCAATCCAGCCCCAAGAGGGGGCTCTGCCAATCCAGCCCGAAGAGGGGATTCTGGCCTTCCAGCTCGAGGAGGGGCCTCAGAGCATCATACCCTCAGAGTATGGTGTCCCAAGATGGATCATTGTGTGGCGTGCCCCAAGATGGATCATTGTGTGGCGTGCTCCAAGATGGATCAGTGTGCCATGCACCAGGAGGGGTCACAGTATGCCATGCCCCAGGAGAGATCTCCAGTCCCAGTAGGGTATCTGGTCTTGTAGATCTAGGAAGGGCATCTGAATTTGTAACTCCAGAAGGGGTGTATGATTTTTTTTCTCCAGGATGGGCAGCTGAGCTTCTAATGCCAGGGGAGATGTCTGAGTTGGCAGTTTCAGGAAGTGACTCCAGTGCCTCCAGTCCTAGTTCAGTTCTGTCTATACAGTCAAGTGGAAACCTTCCAATACTGGGTCCCAAAAAAGAAGTAAAGTTTTCTGAAATGAATAATATTCCAGCAGCTGTGGACTCTTCATTTGATTCTCTGCCTAGAAGTTTAGAGGATGGTCGACCATCCGTTTATTTCGATGGAGATCTGGATCAGTTTTATGCATTGGTTCGTCAATATCTTGCCGATGTGGATTCGGGATTGCTGACATCGCTTTCTTCTTCCAAGGTTGTGAAATATTTCCTTTTGGCCTTTAGGGGTAAGGCTTTGGATTGGGCTAACCCACTCATAGAGACCAAGGATCCTATTTTAGAAGATCTCTCAGCTTTTACTGAAGCAGTTCTACAAAGGTTTGCTCCAAAAGCATCAAGATCTGTACCAGGTCCACAGTCTGCTATTTTGAGACTCGGGGTTGCTTCCTTGGTCTCTCTTCATGACGACTCCACTAGGTATTCTGGTTCTTTGGATTCTTCATCCATTTCTGATGCTACTGTCAAAAAGAAAAACATGGTTCTAACACTAGACCAGGACTCTGATTCTGATTTTGATCCCGTAATGGATGAAGCACCGTTTCCTGGTGGTCCTATATTTCGGAAAGCAGTTTTTGTTGAACCGGAGATTCCACCTCTTCCAAGTAGATCAAGACGTTCCCGAGGAGGGAAGAAGAGTCGTCGAAAGCATTAATTGCTACCAGTCCAAGGGGTGTCCGGAGGCCACCCATTCAGGGGGGAGTAATGTCACACTCTGTTATATTGTGTGAATACCTGGTACTCTGACATCACCTTGTCAGCTGATCTCAGCAGCCTATCACACCCCTACAGCTGAGTGATACTCCCTGTGAGAATTCCCACTGGTGCCAGAAGCAAGGTGTTATTTCCCTGAGCTACATGCTGTTCCTTGTCTCCCATGTCAAGTGAAAGATTCTGTTATCTGGCCCAGAATTGCAGTTGCTGTAATTTCCTGCACTCCAGCTAAGTACTTGTCTGCAAGTAATCAATCCTGCAAATACCTGTTCACCAAGCTCATCCTGCAAACTCCAGTGTTACCTGCCTATACAGCTGACTGCAATCACCATCTGCACAGTACCTGGGGAGATCCACTCTCAGTTTGCTCATTCAGTCTCTGTTCACTGCTTGTTGGTTTCAAGCTCATACCTGAAGTCATCCAGTGCTGCATAGTATTATCAGTGTCCAGTGTCTCAGGTACTCACACCATTCCAGCATTATACCTGTGTGTATCCAGCCTTCTGATTTACTGTTACCGACCTGGCTATCCCTGTGACCTGCAACTGCTAAATCCTGGTCTGCACTACGCTCCCTGATATCTGGTACTGACCTGGCTATTCCTGTGACAAAGAACCTGCTCAATCCCTGTGTACCTCCAGCCATCTGTTATTTGCTACCGACCCGGCTATACCTGTGACCTGCACCTGCTAAACCCTTGTCTGACTACTGCTACTTCCAGTGTAACCAGCACCTGTACGAGAAGCCTGGGCAGAGGGCCGCGACCGACGTGCCAGGTGCCGCAAAAGCCCAAATCCCGCTTGGAGGGGTCACTGGCGGAAAACCCCTGGCACGGTTAGACTCCGCGCCTCTGCTCAGGTACAGTCAAATTCTCACACAGGTAGTGTCCTCCTCTGTGATCCGTGACACCCTCTTTCCATGGGTACAATAATTTTAAAAATCGGCCCTTGGGAACCGGAGATATCTGACTTCAAAGCAGTGGTCCCCATCCAAGCCTGTTAATTGCTCTTCCCAGTCAGATATTTCAGGTTCTGTCTAATTTAGGAGTTTTTCTGAGGGTATATTCCAATATCTGTGACTCTCCCCCTTTGATGGACACTAGTAGCTTGTCTCTACTGTTCCCAGAACCAGAGATATCAGCCTTTTAGCAGCTGGTTACTGCTCCAGCTCCACACACCTGGTATGTAGTTTTATATACTCGTTGGCCGATTGCTCTGCCTCCTGAACTCTGATCCCCTAGTCCCCAATATAATTTGGTAGGTGGGATTCTCTAGTTTTTAATTCCATTAACATCTAAGAAATCTATTTCTGGGAACTGGAGATATCTGCAGTCAAGCAAACTGTCCTCCCACCAGAAAATTATGAATAATAAGCCCACTCCACTATACACCCCTCCTCTGCATATTAAACATCCCCTACCACCCTGGAAGTTATGTATCAGGGCCCCTTCATTCAGCCCAATGCCCCCTTCTCCCACCATCTGTGCAGTAAAGGGGTAATTAGTGGAAATTACTAATCCATGCCCTACATGCTGAGCGGTAAATATAATACCCCCAACCACCCGCGGGACATCAAAGTCTCCCCCACTCCTACCGCTGGAGGATCGGTAGGTGCCCCAATACATTGCTATGCCCAGGGGTCTACACTGCTGTTGACGCCCCTGTATGTATGTGTGTATGTATGTATGTATGCATATATGTGTGTGATTTATTATTTATATACATTTGGTCTATCTATAATACGTTAACTGACCCGGCATATACTGGGTCACCTAAGTGTCCATCTCCGTGCTTTGCTCCGCCCCTCTGAAAACCCCCTTCTGAAAATCCTGCGTTTGCCCCTGCTGTCCCCTAGGGGTCAGAACTTGGGGGCGCTTGTCAAGAGTGGCTTAACTCAGTGCCAGATTAAGCTTTCAGGGGCCCGGGGTACTTTAGCCAGGGGGGCCCCCTTGCACTTGTCATTACTGGCCGCACACTGCATGGGAGAATATTACACTGTCAAAACACAGAGTAAAGGCAGTATAAACTTGGTCAATGGTTAACAGTGTGTGTGTGTGTGTGTATGTGTATATATATATATATATATATATATATATACACACACACACACATACTGTACACATAAATACATACCATATGAAAAGCCTGTGTTTGTCCCTCTGTACCTTACTCTGTAGGAGACCTCACAGTCCTAGTGCTGCCTTTGATTAAAAACCCTCCCATGACTAAGCTGCTGCTGCTGTTCTCCATGGGCATGTAATGAGCTCCACCAATTAGAGCTCTGCACAAACCTCTCAGCCTCTGCCCTCTGGTTTAAAGTGCCATGAGACTTAGTCAACTCCCAGTAATGCACTGCACACTTGTGCAATCAGTGTCACTTGGCTCCTGATGCTCAGCACCATTAATCATTGTCACATTGGCAGACAGGTGAAGCTGCAGCACTACCCCACTCCCATGCACAAAACCTTTAGCTAAAAAAAAAAAAAAATTTAAATACATACCAACCACAGGGGGCCCCTAGCTAGTGGGGGGCCCAGGGGCACTGACCCCTTGTGCCTCCATTATAATCCGGCCCTGGCTTAACTAGTAGCTGTTCAGTGAACAAGGTAGTTAGTCCCGTATAGAAAGACAAAAAGAAAATACAAATGTGAACAGCGCACATGTGATGAGAATCGATGAATAAAAGATTTATTACACAATATGAAATCAAATCTAAAAATGAATTCAATATAAATGCATGGATTTTAAAAACAAATGGGGCTAAATTGAATTAGCACAATTGACTACATAAAAAACAATGTGAGGGAACCCCCTGCAGGTGTTAGGATCTGGCAGACTGGAAACCATATGTCAGCATTTGGAGTTAGCAATAGTCTGGTGGTACCGAGAGACTAGACTGTGGGTACAGAGGAATTCAGACAAATTCAGGACTCTGGACCAGGTGTGGAAAGGTAACTGATGAGTAGTGACCAGGGATGTGAGATTAACCCCTTCTGTGCAGAAAGTATGGGAAACACCCAATGCTTAGACACAGGGGAAAGCAGCAGCTAGCAATGGCATAATCAAACCAGGACCTGGATGCAGCTCAAATGAATGCCCACAGAAAGTAACAATGAAATACTTTATTCAGGCATCAAAGAATAAAGTATAACTTCCACAGCAAATAAAGTAAGTTCCAAGGTAAATTAAATGCAGGAGGATAATACCAGTGGCGTAACTATAATTTTTGCTCCCCGCAGCCAAAATATTTTCTGGCACCCCCCCCCCCCCCCCTATCAGTTAGGCTGTGGGGGTGCAAGGTGTATAGTTACTTAGGCTGCGGGGGTGTATAGTTAGGGTTGGGTTATAGGGGGGTGCATAGTCAGAGTTAGGCTGAGGGTGTGGGGGGTGTATAGTTAAGGTGCCCATACACGCTACGTTAGCAGCATGCAATGATGTGTGCTTCTGCGGGCATTGCATCGCACAGTACAAAAAGTATGTGCTGCACATACTTTTTGTACTGCTCGCAGATCGCATCGCACGCAAATCACATGCAAAACGCATGCGCTGCGATCCAGCCCATAACGCATTGCAACGCAGGCTGCTATCACAGCATGTATAGGCACCCTAAGTTAGGTGGAGGGGAGTGTATAGATAGAGCTAGGCTGTGGGGTTAGGGATGTATAGGTAGGGGTAGGCTACAGGGGGTGTAGAATTTAAGTTTAGGCTGGGGGGTGTATAGTTAAAGATAGGTTTCTAACATGGCCTATACATGTCACACAACCATAAAAACGGGGTCTTGCAGTAGGGTGCAAGAAAAAGACTGAATTAGTCTTACCTGGGGCACAGGTAAGACTAATTCAGTCTTTTTCTTGCACCCTACTGCAATACCCCGTTTTTCTAGTTGAGTTCTCTGAAACTTTTTCTGGGAGCACCACCAACCGGCTATATCGCAGATCACTTTTTTTGATGATATGCATGTTGGTTGACATAATTTAATACGGATTAAAGATTGTGTGCGGATTCAAAAAAACCTTTTTCATGTCACACAACCATGTAGGTTAAAACTGCAAACCCTTTTCACACTTTCCAGCTACAGTAGCTGTGGTCTTGTCAATGTCAGCTTGTGACTGCACTGTCCAAAAACACACACACACAAAACTCAACTCAGGCAGCCAAACCTGCTAGTGCTGTGCCTGCCTGCTACTAATAGTTACTTTAAATTCAACTTACATGTTGGGGCTGTGGAGAGGTATTTTCTCCTCGGCTGCAGCCTTCTCTCTTCCTCCATCAGCCCAAGTAGCCTAGTACAGGTGGCCCGGGGAAAGAGAGCAAGCATGGGTGGGCGCATGGGCACTATGAGGCACAGCTTAATCACACCGGACGCACCGGCTTATGGAGCTTGCAGGGGGGGGGCGGGTGAGCAGCAGCATCCACACTACGGTGGCCGTGTTTATAGTTGTGGCCGGTGCAGGGCATGCATTAGGGGTGCCTGTGCGCACCTGACTCCTGATAAGTGGCGCTGGTGTTCGAGGGAGCCCGGCCCTGGCTCAGGCTGATGTCGCGTGCCGGGGTTAATGAAACAGGAGGTAGGATATACCTACCCTCTCCTCCCCGAGTCCCCTCCCCTCCCATCTATCAAACCGATCTGTGGGCTGCAGCAGCAGCGTGCAAGCAGCAGCGGGGCTCCTGCGCCCCTGTGGCACCGGCTCCCCCCCGCCATCACTGGGGCTGCGGAGATTATTTACGCCACTGGATAATACAAAGTAATATGGATAATTGCAGGTGGATAATGCAGAGTTTATGGATTATTGCAGGATGCAGAGTAGTGGGAGAATGCAGGCCAGCTACTCGGTATATGGTAAGTAATAGCAGGATCTAAAGTACTGTAAGGAATATCTCTGACTGTGCTCCTCCGACGACTAGGAGTCTCTCTATTTGCAAGTTTGCCCTTAGTTTTGCCCTTTTCCAAGATGGCCAGTTTGGAATCGGAGAAGCCATCTTGGATCCTGTTTCCTGTTTAGGCCTATAAAAGGCACTTCCTGGATCTAATCCCTGCTTGAGTATTCTGCTTGCTCAGCTCCTGCTACCTGCCACACGTCTCTACGTCTGACTACCCTCCTGTGTACCGAACCGGCTTACGTCTGACTACCCTCCTGTGTACCGAACCGGCTTACGTCTTACTACCCTCCTGTGTACCGAACCAGCTTACGTTTGGCTACCCTCTTGTGTACCGAACCAGCTTACATTTGGCTATTCCCTGGTATATCTGCTCGGCCACTGGACTTCAGGTAATACCACCAGTATTGTTATAGGATACTCAAGCCTTGCAATGGAGTCCGCTGAGGATATACCTATTAAGCGCCGAGTGGCAATTTTAACTACTATGCTAATCGAATGCCAGGAAGAGCTAAAATTTCTGAAGGACAGTTTTATAGCTCTTGAGTCACAGATTAAGCAAGAAATTCAAGTTGCAGAGCTGGAGAAGCGAGCACCACAATTGTCTGCAGCATCAACATTGTCTGCTAATCTGCCTCTCCCGCCAGCTCGGTTTGGAGGGGACCCTCAAAGATTTGTGGATTTATAAATCAATGCCAGATGCATTTCAAACTATATGAGTCCCATTTTCAGTTTGAAAAGTCAAAGATCATGAGTATCCTTTTACTACTTAAGGACACTGCTCTGGCCTGGGCTTCTCCTTATATTGATATGTCCAGCCCAATATTAGATAATTTTGAGGAATTTCTTAAAGCGCTAAAACAGACCTTTGGTGATCCAAATCGGAGAGATACTGCAGAAAAGGCACTATTGAAATTACGTCAGGGAAGACGCTCAGTAGTAGAATATACTGCAGATTTCCGAAGATGGGTCCTTGATACTTCATGGAATTCAGAAGCACAGTTGTCAGTTTACCACAAGGGACTGTCGGAGACCATCAAGGATGAATTAGCTCGAGCAGATGCACCCACTAAGCTGGAACCTTTTATCAACCACTGCATTCGTATTGATGCTCGATTGACTGAGAGACGACAAGAAAGAAGGACTTCAACCTGGACCTACCCCAGTTATCGGGAAAACACAACTTTAAATAATTATGGTAATTCTGAGACTAAATCCACTAAAGTAGACACACTTCACAAGCGTAGTCTCAATGGGCCTTATTTTGGTTCATTCTTTCTGACAAAATCCTTCTTAGATGGGCAAAACCATGTGCACTGCAGGTGGGGCAGATGTAACTTGTGCAGAGAGAATTAGATTTGGGTGGGGTTTTACTTCAAAGTGAGATCTATATTGCAGTGTAAAAATAAAGCAGTCAGTATTTTCCCTGCACAGAAACAAAATTACTCACCCAAATCTAATTCTCTCTGCACATGTTACATCTGCCCCCCCTGCAGTGCACATGGTTTTGTCCATCTAAGAAGGATTTTGACAGAAAGAATGAACCAAAATAAGGCCCAATGAGAGAAGGGAGCAACAACGTCAGGAGAACCTATGTCTTTATTGTGGCGAGTCTGGACATTATGTTTCAAATTGTTCCAGAAAACCTCAAAGGACAGTAGCCACCTTAGCAGAAGCAGATTCTTCAGATCAGGAGTCTGTGAATACCGATATGCCTCAGCATTTGAATGTGAGTATTCCACGTCTCTCTACCTTAGCATCCACTGAGAAGACTAAGGAGAACAGTGAATCACACTTCTCAATTCAAATTAGATTCCAGATCGGTGCACAATGGGTTTCCACTTCTGCAATGGTGGATTCTGATGCGAATGGCAATTTTATGGACATAATGTTTGCTAAGAGAAATAACATTAAATCTAGGGAGAGAGAGAGATACCTGTATTAATGGAAACTGTGGATGGCTCCCCTTTGAACTCTGGTCCAGTTACTCGTGAAACAGAACCCATGGATCTTGTAATTGAGCAGAATCACCATGAGACTCTGACCTTCTTACTGATCTCTTCTCAGTTTCCTATTATTTTGGGAATCCCTTGGTTGGCTGCAAATAATCCATCAATTAACTGGGAATCAAAGACTCTTTCATTTTCATCAGAAACTCCTCTTCCTGTGTCTAAATCTGAATCCTCTCTGAAAGAAGTGAGCCATTTAAATAATTCCACTCCTCCTGTATTGGAACAATTACCTCCACAATATAGAGACTTCTCTGATATCTGTAATAAGAAGAATGCTGACAAATTACCACCTCACAGATCCTATGATTGTCCGGTGGATTTGTTACCTGGGGCTGCCATACCCTTTGGACGCATTTACCCATTAGCTGAACCTGAGTTAAAGGCCCTCAAGGATTATGTGGATGAAAGTTTAGGAAAAGGTTTTATTCGTCCATCCACATCTCCAGCAGGTGCACCTATATTCTTTGTAACGAAGAATGATGGTTCATCACGACCATGCATTGATTATAGAGCATTGAATAAAGTTACAATCAAGAACCGTTACCCACTTCCACTTATTTCAGAATTATTGGAGAGATTTCGTTTAGCAAGGATTTTCACCAAATTAGATCTACGAGGAGCATACAATGTAATACGCATACGAATAGGTGATGAATGGAAGACTGCTTTTCGATGCAAATATGGACATTTTGAATATTTGGTAATGCCTTTTGGATTGCGCAATGCCCCTGCAACATTCCAGCACGTCATGAATTACATTTTCAAGGATTTCATTGACCGATTTGTTGTCATCTATCTCGATGATATACTTTTTTTTTCAAATTCCCAAGAGGAACATCAACAACAGGTTCGTTCTGTACTGGAACGTCTTCGCAAACACAGTTTGTACATCAAATTGGAAAAATGTGAATTCCTCAGACACAGATTCAGTTCTTGGGCTATATTATTTCACCTCAAGGTTTAAGAATGGATCCGAGCAAGGTCCAGGCTGTATTAGATTGGCCAACTCCAAGAAATATTAAAGAAGTACAAAGGTTCATAGGGTTTGCTAACTTCTATAGACGATTTATTAAGGACTTCTCCAAGATTGTAGCACCAGTCACTCAACTAACTAAGAAAGGATCATCTTTCCATTGGTCTCCAGAAGCTGAAAGGGCTGTCTCCATACTTAAAGAGAGGTTTACTACAGATCCCATATTAATATATCCTAATCCAGAACTCCCTTTCATCATTGAGGCAGATGCTTCAGATTCTGCAGTTGGGGCAATATTGCTTTTTTCTCTCGTAAGATGACTAATTAAGAAAGGAATTATGATGTAGGAAATAAGGAACTATTAGCCATCGTGGCTGCTTTTACTGAATGGAGGCATTTGCTGGAAGGTGCTTCACATCAAATCACAGTGCTTACTGACCATCGGAATCTGGAATTTGTTCGGTCTGCAAAGAGACTTTCCCCCGACAAGCCAGATGGAGTTTATTCCTAAATCATTTTGACTTTGTTATCTCTTATAGGTCCGGATCACGGTATGGGAAAGCTGATGCCCTATCCAGAGCATATATGGAAGACTCACCCCATTGTGAACCAGAAGAAACAATCCTCTCTAAATCAAACTTTCTGGGTGCTGTTGGCAAGTGTGAGCTCTTATTTGACATCAAAGAAGGTTACAGTACAGATCCAATTCTGTTAAACCCTCCTTCAGATTTACATTTAACCTATCAAGATAGCACATGGAAGTATAAACTTGTATGTACCACCAGCAGCACGATTAAAAGTACTGCAATTTGTTCATGACTCTAGACTTGCAGGCCACAAGGGTGTATCTAAGACTGAATTATTATCCTGTTACTTTTAGTGGCCAAAATTCAAGGAAGATGTTAAAAGATTTGTATCATCCTGCACTATTTTGCCAGGTTTAAGACTCCCCTCACACCTCCACACTTGGACTTTTACAACCATTACCAGTAGTAGTAGTAGTAAGTAGTAGTAGTAGTAGTAGTACGTTTATTTATAAGGCGCCACGAGGTGTCCTCAGAGCCGTACATAGCAAACAAAAACCAAGTTACAAGGTAACGTACAGGGTGTGTTGAAAAATACAGTATAAATAGGGATATAGCTGGTAGAACTAAAATTAGCATCAGTTCAAAATTAGGTGTCAAAATTGTCGGGGAGACTGAAGATGAGAGGAAGGGAAGAACAGGACAGGAGCACAGGTGAGGTAAAGAGGTAGGGTGAGTAAGTGAGGAAGGAGGACCCTACTCATAAGAGTTAACATACTAAAAGGAGGTGGGTGGACAAACAAAAAACAATAGGATAAGTAGAAACGGATGGGAATGGAGGCAGGATAGGAGGATCAAAAGAGGTTAGGAGGAGGGATAGGCTAGTCGAAAAAAGTGGGTTTTGAGGGAGCGCTTGAAGGAGGTAAGGGAATCAGAAAGCCTGATGGGTGGCGGGAGGTTGTTCCAGTGCAGGGGGGCAGCGCGAGAGAAGTCTTGGACACGGGAGTGGGAGGAGGTGATTAGGTGAGAGGTCAGTCGGCGGTCAGCGATGGAGCGAAGAGGATGGGAGGGAGTGTGGCTAGAGATCAGTGAAGAGAGGTAAGGAGCGGTGGAGGAGGAGAGAGCCTTGTAGGTGGTGGTGAGGAGTTTAAAGAGAACTCGGAAAGGAATGGGGAGCCAGTGAAGAGATAGACAGAGGGGGGAGGCGGAGGTAGAGTGGCGGGAGAGGAAGATGAGCCTAGCAGCAGCGTTAAGAATGGATTGGAGAGGTGCGAGGCGGGTGAGAGGTAGCCCAGAGAGAAGGATGTTGCAGTAGTCAAGGCGGGAGATGACAAGAGAGTGAATGAAAATTCACCAGTCCCTTCCCGTCCATGGGGATCAATCTCCATGGATTTTATTGTGGATTTACCATCATCCAAGGGTATGACAACCATTCTGGTGGTGGTAGATCGACTGACAAAAATGGCTCACTTTGTACCCTGTAGTGGACTTTCTTCTGCAAAAGAAACAGCAGAATTACTCATTAAGGAAGTCTTTCGTCTACATGGAGTTCCTGATGATGTCATTTCTGACCGAGGAGTGCAATTTACTTCACATTTCTGGAAGCAGTTTTGTATATCTCTTAATATTAACATTAAATTATTAACAGCATTCCACCCTCAATCTAATGGTCAGACAGAGCGCACCAACCAGACATTGGAACAATACCTACGGTGTTACATTTGCCATCTGCAAGATGACTGGGTCAATGTTTTACCAATGGCAGAGTTTTCATGCAATAACTCACAACACTCATCCACAAGACAGAGTCCTTTTTATTTAAATTTGGGGTATCATCCAAACCTACTCCCCAATTTTCCACTGGATTCACCCCTTCCTGCTGTTACATCCAGACTAGAGTTCCTACAGAAGAATCTTAAACAACTAAACGAAACATTGCAACATGCTCAGGACAGTTATAAGTGTATCGCAGATAGACATCGTAGAGCTGCACCAGTTTTAAACATTGGTGATGATGTCTGGCTTTCTACGCGAAACTTAAAAGTAATATATATATTTCAAAATAAACTTCAATATCTGATACAGTGGCAGGGATATGGACCAGAAGACAATTCATGGGAACCAGAAGGGAATATCCATGCTCCTCGATTGCTGCATGAATTTCATCAGAGATATCCAGAGAAACCCTGCGTCCAGAGGACGTTATTGAAAGGGGGGAATACTGTAAGGAATATCTCTGACTATGTGCTCCTCCGACCACTAGGAGTCTCTGTATTTGCAAGTTTGCCCTTAGTTTTGCCGTTTTCCAAGATGGCCAGTTTGGAATCAGAGAAGCCATCTTGGATCCTGTTTCCTGTTTAGGCCTATAAAAGGCACTTCCTGGATCTAATCCCTGCTTGAGTATTCTGCTTGCTCAGCTCCTGCTACCTGCCACACGTCTCTACGTTTGACTACCCTCCTGTGTACCAAACTGGCTTACGTCTGACTACCCTCCTGTGTACCGAACCGGCTTACGTCTGACTACCCTCCTGTGTACCGAACCGGCTTACGTTTGACTACCCTCTTGTGTACCGAACCAGCTTACATTTGGCTATTCCCTGGTATATCTGCTTGGCCACTGGACTTCAGGTAATACCACCAGTATCGTTACAAGTACTTAACTGACAAGTCCTTTTGCACACTGAGAAGGTTAATGTCCAGAGCAGGTTGATGACAGAGACAAGGCAAATATCCAGAGCAGGTTGGCAACAGGAACAGGCAAGGCAAGGCAAGTATCCAAGGCTTACAGTATCTCCTGAAGGAGCTGGAGTACAGGACATCCACACATGGAGCAGTAACAGGAACTATGACTAGCAGGGCGGAGTCCTACTGATTCCCCTTTATACCATCAGGCGAGGTAATCAGTGGATGCAGCTGAGAGCACATGAGGCACACACTCCTCACTGCTTGCCAGACAGGACAGAGTGTAACAGCAGGATGGAAATGATACTGGAGAGTCCGTTCCTATATTACCCCTATACGGACATGATGTGTGATATTTACCACCCTTAATAGGGTATGGATGTCCTCCTCCGAGTGTCCACGGATTGGCCCATAGTTGGCTCAAATCACCGACAATTTGTGGTTTTGTGATGCTCGGGTGCTCCCCAATAGATGGATTGTAGATGGTATATTACTAAATGCTGTTCTTAGAATGGAGGCACATGGAGGTGATGTCCTTGATGGAAAGGGCAGGTTTGTAAATCCAGGGGTTGGTTCGGACTTCGATTCAGATATGTATAGTCAATAGGGGGGGGTCCTACTACTGGGGACTCCCCCCCCCCCCCTATTGAAATTTACACACACACACACACTCTGCAGCCTATAACCCTAACCATACACACACCGCACAGCCTAAAACCCTAATCACACACACACACACACACACACACACACCCTGCAGTCTATAACCCTAACTATACACACACACCCCACAGCCTATAACCCTCAAAGACGTGCGGTGAGGTAAATGGCTCAAGAGTCCCTGGCAAGTACCAGAGCCAGATATGCACACAATAAATGAGCCATGGGGTACATACCAGCATTATGCACCTGTGCAGCAGAATATACTGCTGGAGATTCGCTGAGTTTTGATAAGAGATGTGCAAAAAGGTTGCCAGGTGAGGCACTGCCTCACCTGCCATAGACTTTATACTTCAGAGTTTTGGCTATAAAAATGATTATAATAATAAAACTAAGATTTTTTTTATATATATATTCTTTGTAAATTTGACACACTTTCTAAATTAAAAACACTGGCATATATGCTAGTATGACAGGAAAGGCTGTGTTAGGGTTATCTAATCATATACACACACCCCACACAGCCTACAACCCTAATCATACACACACACCACGCAGCCTATAACCCTAACCACACACACACACACACACACACACACCACACAGCCTACAACCCTAACCATACACACATCCCGCAGCATATTATGTGTAGAGATAAGCGCGTCTGGATTCCGGAAATCCAGACATCCCTGAACACCCCCCTATACGAAGGCGTTCGCAAGCCTGTTCGGGTTTTCCCAGCAGACTCGGAGAGCGCCTTTCTGGCGCTCGCGAGATCCCGCTGTCAGATCTCACGAGATCTGGACAACATCACTTTATGTTTATAAGGACGGCCGGACAGGTGCCATGTTCACTTCAGTCTAGGAGATTGAACAGTGTGCATGTCTGGCTGTGTTCCCTCGTGCCTACGTGTTCACTCTCCCACCCCGCTGTGCAACCTGTGTGGTGCAGTAGTTATAACTGGATGTGGTCAATTTCCCGGTGGTCAATTACCCTGTGGTCAATTTCCCGGCGGTCAAAATCCTGACGCCAGAATCCC
Source organism: Crinia signifera (assembly GCF_055691185.1). Classification (NCBI taxonomy): domain Eukaryota; kingdom Metazoa; phylum Chordata; class Amphibia; order Anura; family Myobatrachidae; genus Crinia; species Crinia signifera. The sequence goes on from NC_139218.1 coordinate 181,860,416, forward strand.
AACCGCCGAAATCTCTACACTTTCTCCCTCCGTGGGTGTCCACGACACCAACAGAGGGAGAATAGATTAGTGTGCCGAGCATAGCGAGGCACCGGGCCCGCTGCGTGGAGAGTGCAGCAAGCCCGCAAGGGGGGTGATCCACGTCCCCCCCCCCTTGTCAGGATTTCGGCGGTCGGGATTCCGGCAGCGGGATTTTGACCGCCGGGATTCTGACCGCCGGGATTCCATACCGAATCCGTTTTAACTACTACACTGCTGATAGTGACAACCTGCTGAGACTGACTGTGTTAGTTTAGTGTATTTACCTGCAGCTCTAAAATCTGACTATTTTGATTTTTTTAGTTAAAATCCAAATAAGAAAAAAAAATTACAGCAAACCACCAAACAATAAACTGAGAGTTGAAAAAGTGCATAGATCACTATATGTACAGTCTGTGTCCAAAACCGGGCACAGACATGTACTGTACACTGTTTAGACTGATAACATGCATAAGAATCCTAAGGAATAATTGCTGAAATCATGCTGAAGACCTATATCTAAAGCCACAATGAAGATTGTCACATGATGCTATCATAAACTGCAAAGCATGATGAAATCACAGGGTGGCAGTGTACTAAATGCACTGTGTGAGTTCTCACTGTCGGGAGAGATGCTGACAATGGGGCAGATGTACAGTATTAAGCCTTAACAAGAGATAAATGCAAGGGTGATAAAGAGAGATAAACGTCCAACCAATCACATACTAACTGACATGTTACAGGCTGTGTTTGAAAAAAAGTAAAAAAAAGGAGCTGATTGGCTAGACGTTTATCTCTCTTTATCACCCTTGCATTTATCTGCAGGCTTAATACATCTGCCACATTATGTATGAGACAAAGTATAGGGCAGTGGTGGGCAACAGGCGGCCCGCGGGCCGGATGCGGCCCGCGAGACGCTCAGGTCTGGCCTGCAGCACTGACCTCTATCACTATGACAAGCGGCCCAACTAGCTGAGCCGCTTGTCAATTAACCGGCAGCTGCAGGGCTAAACGAAGTGCAGTGCCACCGATGCCTGACTGCGCCCACCGCGCACAGCATTACTGAGAGTGTGGGAGGGAACGCGGTGACGTGGCAGCTGCCTCCCCGCCATTGGTTAGTGTGACCGTGTCCCCTCCCACACTCTCAGTAATGCTGTGCGGGGCGGGAGCGGTCGGACATCGGCGGCACTGCATTTCTTTTAGCCCTGTAGCGTGACTGACGACTGCTAGCACCAGCACCAGAAAGTCCTGCATGATCCTCCTGTCCTGGCTCCCCTCGCTCAGGCTCCCCGCTGACTGGTGGCTGCAGTTTTTTGGTGGGTGATGTTCTGATAGGGATTTGAAGGAAGTGCAGTGATGAGGGGCATGAATGAAATGTGAAGTAATTTTGGGTGATCAGAGGGTGCTCGCTGATAGGGGGTACAGTGGTGGGTAGGAAATGAGGGGGTGTGATGGGAATTTGCAGTGATGGGGATGCTATGAGGGATTGTGCAGTGATGGGGATGCTATCAGGGATTGCGCAGTGATGGGGATGCTATGAGGGATTGTGCAGTGATGGGGATGCTATCAGGGATTGTGCAGTGATGGAGAAGTGATGAAGGTGTGCGCAGTGATTGGTTTTGATGGTGGGGTGAGTGCCCATGTCAGATTGCTTTCGTGCAGCGCACATCGCATCAACTATGGAAATAGTGACCCTTAAAAATTAAAAGTAAGAAACTGCTTCTGCCAGCCTATATTACGATATGTGAAAATATACTGTGTATGTGTGTGTATATATAATATACATATATACAGTATATATATAGACATACAAATACACACGTGTGTGTGTGTATGTGTATAAAATATATATATATATACTGTGTATATATATATATATATATATATATATATATATATATATATATATATATATATATATATATATATATATATAATCATATAATTTTATGTGCGGCCCTCGAATATTTACTGGAAGTGTGAAGCGGCCCCCCAGCCAAAATAATTGTCCACCCCTGTTATAGGGTGTTATTCTGGTTGGTTTGTTAATGGACAAAACGATGTGCACTGCAGGTGGGGCTGATGTAACATGTGCAGAGAGTTACATTTGGGTGAGTTATTTTGTTTCAGTACATAGTAAATACTGGCTGCTTTATTCTTACACTGAAATTTAGATTTAATTTTGAACACACCCCACCCAAATGTAACTCTCTCTGCACGTTACATCAGCCCCACCTGCAGTAGTGGGTTTTGCTGGGGCAGGACAAACCTGCCCTATTAAGCTGGGTACACATCTAAACAATCCCTGTTTTCTTGCGAGCGTTCGATCGACAATACACGCGACCGACCATCCACAAACACCCGGCGATACGCGCATACACACCTATATAATTTTACTTGCGACGTCAGATCTACTCCCGTCCAAACAATTGCAAGAAAAAGATTGTACCACTGTACACACTCTTTCGATTGTCATTGTCATTGCATGATGGTCAGGGCCGGCACCACCACTAGGCAGGACTAGGCATTAGTCAGCTGGCAGGGTGGCTAGAGACAGACATACGGCAAATAGCTGGGGTGCGCGTCTACATGTAGTCAGTCGGCTGAGCGGTTTGCCGGTCTCAACTTTTTACGTGGCACTACAAGTACCTGTGCAGCAGGGGTGTTAACCATCATGCAATGACAATGACAGTCGAGAGAGTGACTACATGCTGTGCTGTAGGAGAGATCATGCAGCTAGTCAACGCCTACATGGGCGTTCCAGCTTTGGGAGTATAATTGCAAGAACGGCCAGCATATCGATCGAACGTGCGTACACACTGCACTTTTGTTCCGATATGGGCCCGTCCGGTCTGATGAATTTTAAACAGCACTGAACCTTTGACCAACCGAGTATGGGCGGACAAGACCGTTTTGGCCAGTTTATCGATCGTACAGAGGGAATCAGGACAGCATACACACCTATACAATCGAACGTCCGTTCGTCTGAGAACGGAAGAGCGGCCCGGCGATTGTACCCAGCTGTACCCATTGTACCCAGCTGCACCCAGCTTTAGGTTTGTCCTGCTCCAGCAAAACCCACCACTCAAGGGGTTAAAGAAGGAATTGGATTTTGCAATCCAACCAGAATAATCCCCCATAGTACTGTATTCTAGTTGACTCGCAAGGCTGCAAATTTTGCAGCCTTTGCGAGTCCCCCAGACACCACCCACTGCCTGCCACATGCACAGCCCTCGCACATTTTGATCCCCCGCAGGGGTGCGAATGGCTGATTTGCATAATCAATTTGTAAAGCTTGCTGTATCTGGTCCCATGTGTTTTTTTTGCAATGCATGTAAATAATAATATGTAAATGTGATCCATGCTGAATTAGGCCAAGTTTTAGGGAGAGAGAGGGGGGGAGGGAGTGATTGTGCCAGGAAGAGAGATGGAAAGCATACCTCCAAACTTTGAGGAGGGACGAAGAGGGATGCTTGCGTGCACTGCAAGACCCAAGCAATATTTTGTGGGCATGGCCTAGCAGAAAGGAGGGATGGCCTATAATCACGTTCCAGCAAGGCCATGCTCTGTTTTTGCCACTGTGGGGGCATGAATAGACGCTATGTGCATGTTTGCATGGAAAGCGGGACAGCTGAGAAGTATGGGAAAGAGACAGTGTCAGAGAGAGGGAGAAATACAGTGTCAGAGAGAGAGAGAAAGATAGGCAGTGTCAGGGGGGGGGCAGAGGCGTAGGGAGGGCGGAGCCACCGGAGCTCATGCTCCAGGCGCTGATTGGTGGAATGGCGCCGCCGGCCCGCCCCCCCCTCCGCAAATGATCCCCTACAAGTATCTCATACGACACTAATGGCGGGCAGCGTGTGCCAGCGGCTGCCCTGCCCCTAGCTGCTGGTCCTGTCACTCAGCGTCAGCGTCAGTGGCGTAGATCCGAAGCGGCACCGCTGCAGCTGTCCAAATAGCTATTATTAGTTAGGGACGCGGAGGAAGCCCTCGCATCCCTGACTCCTCCCCCCTTCCCTACACGCCGCCGGCGCCGCTTGGCAGAACGCATCGCACAACAATCTACCAGCACTAATAATGGACGCGTCGGCCCCTCCACTGCCGCGCGCAGCAGGCTGGCGGGTGACCGTGCGCGGGGAACAACCCGCAGCGTCTGCAACCAGCCGGCACAGCAACCAGCCCGACACCTCCCGCGCCGCTCCCCTGTGCCCCAGGCACCGCTCCTCCACACTGTGAGATGCCCTCTGCTTGCCCCTCTCCTCATCCCGCGGCCCGCTGATGGGAGCTCCCTCCGATGCTGCCCCAGAGACTCCAAAAGACCCTGGGGAGACAACAAATCAGCTGCCTGCCCCTGGAGCGTGCCAGAAAGGCACCACCGAAGGGAGACCTGGTGCCCAGCTCCAAACAAGCCGCAGAGATTTCTGACAGGCAAGGTGAGCACTATATGAGTACACACTAGGGAAAGGGATTTACTTGTCAAAATCCTTCCCTAGCAAACAAGGGGGTGGCAGGGGGTCTCTGCAACAAAGGTCTCCCCACAGGTATCTGCAAAGAAACACACAAATTTTGTTGTAGCCAGGCGCAACTCCTTCAAAAAGACTTCATAAACCACCATGAATTTCGACAGGGGTTTATTGGAATAAAAAAACAAGCAAACAAATAAATTCAATACAATATACAAACAATCAATTTCTTGTGGACATCAGACTCGGATCATCAATTTTCATATATTCGAGGATTAATATACAAATTTATCTCACCATCGACCGATGCTGCGGTGGGCTTTACTTCAGGCGAAGTCTCTGCGGCACCACCGCAGGAGGCTTGGTTCTTTGGTGAGTTCCTCAACTAAAGTGCAGGTGCAAAAAAAGTGCAAGTGCAAAGAAGGTGCGATCCCAATAAAGTGTCCAAGTGTCCAGGTACAGTGCAAAAAACTGATGAAATATTGCACTGGGTAGAATCAATACTGTGTCCTTTTAAGCAGGGTCAGCAACGCGTTTCGGAGACACACCGGTCTCCTTTTTCAAGCTGGGTATGGACACATATTGATTATGAAGCTTATTTATACCTACTTCCTAAATTGCACACCAATGAGAATTCCGCGATTTTCGCGGGCCGGAAGTGCCGTGCGTTCCACACGGCACTTCCGGTATGCGTTTCACCCGACCTGATGCGGTGTAGAGCGTCAGGGAGTGGATTCTGATGTTACTTCCGCATGTTACGCATTCCGGAAGTGCCGTGCGTTCCACACGGCACTTCCGGTTTGCGTTCCACTCGATACACAGGGGTTTTATGAGCCGGAGGCGACTATTGATGTTAATACACAATTGTTGAACATTCTCTTGTTCTTTGTTGTGGCGCCTCTATTCTCATTCGTACCATTTCTTCTCTGTGTGTAATGTTCGGTGGGGGCGCCTCGGAGATCTGTTTCTTTTCTTTCATCTCCATCCGCCATTTTTCTTAAGGGCAAGCTTAAGGGCACATGACAGGAATATTTCTCTTTCCGAGGTGGCTCTCCTCATATTACCGGTCTGTGCAGTACTTCATTCCTGCATTGTCCATCCCTAATTACCGGGAGAGCCAACCTCATTGCTTCATTATTCCTTTTTGTGGTCAGCGTAGGTACATATGAAAAATGTAATAAATAAAACAGAATTAGACATAAAATCTATTAAAAGTGATTATTAAAAGATGAATACTAAAAGAAGGATAAAAACACTAATAATAATTTATTCTTAAAACCACTTCAATTCAAAATCAGCATTAAGACCATTAGGGCATAAAGTATCTAGAGTAAAAATCCATTTCATCTCATTTTTAGCTAATCTGATCTCGAGATCCCTGGTCTTCCAATTACAGGTCACTTGTTGTATTCCCAGGAATCTCTTGATTGCTCCTTCACATTTGTTATGATGTTTAGTGAAGTGATCAGACAATGGATGAGTCATGCATCCTTTTCTTATATTATATACATGCTCGGCCAATCTTAATTTAAGGTTTCTGGTGGTTTTTCCTATATACATCATATTACACTCACATTCGAGCATGTAAATTACATTCCTCGAATGGCATGTAATAAACTGATTGATTTTGTGCTTTTTTCCGTTGATTTCAAATGAAGTGGTCTTTTTCTCATAGCCATTTTTGCTAGTGGTTTTGCACATGAGACATGATCCACAGCGGTGGAATCCTTTGTTTCTGTCACTTCCCCCAATTTTTTCAACCAATGCACTTCTTACTAGAATATTTTTTAGTAAAGGAGCTCTCCTGTATATAAAATTTGGCTTCGGAGGCATCACTTTACCTAAAATTGGGTCATCTAAAAGAATACGCCAGTTTTTCCTCATTATGGGGGATATTCTAGTTCATTCTTTCTGACAAAATCCTTCTTAGATGGACAAAACCATGTGCACTGCGGGTGGGACAGATGTAACTTGTGCAGAGAGAATTAGATTTGGGTGGGGTTTTTCTTCAAAGTGAGATCTATATTGCAGTGTAAAATCATGCAGTCAGTATTTTCCCTGCACAGAAACAAAATTAACTCACCCAAATCTAATTCTCTCTGCACATGTTACATCTGCCCCCCCCCCTGCAGTGCACATGGTTTTGTCCATCTAAGAAGGAGTTTGTCAGAAAAAATGAACTAGAATAAACCCCCATATTCTCTACCCTTTTTATGGTGGGCCCCGTACTGGGAGAAGAAGGCCCATTCTGTGTATTTTGAGTCTTTTTTTGTGTATCTTTTTGTTTTATTTTCAGCAAATCTGTTCGGCTCATTTTATTTACCTTTTCTTTGGATTCATGGAGCCTGTCATATGTGTACCCTTTTTGAAGAAATCTTTGATCTACAGTAGGAGCAAGTTTCATCTTTGCTCCTTTGGTCATGGCTAGCCATGGCTAGCCATGGCTATTCTATTGTTCTCAGCTGCAATACAATACGTATTGCAGCTGAGAACAATAGAATAGCCATGGCTAGCCATGGCCAAAGGAGCAAAGATGAAACTTGCTCCTACTGTATATCAGTCATTTGTTGTTCTAATACTTCTGGTTTTGTACAGTTCCTTTTTAACCTCATATATTGTCCTATTGGGATACTATTTAACCATCTTTGATGATGTTCACTGTTAATTTCAATATACAAGTTGGAATCTGTTTCTTTCCTGTAGGTCTTTGTATGAATGGTTCCAAGATCAATATAAATTTTTAAATCCAAAAAAAAAACAGTTCAGATTTGCTGATATTAAAAGTGAGTTTAATATTAAAATCATTTGAATTTAAAATTTCACAAAATTCATTTAAAAGATTTTCCTCACCCCTCCATATAAATAAAACGTCATCAATGAAACGCCACCAGGCTACCAGGTTCACCCCTTCCGCCAACCTGTCATCTACTGTGCCTGTTTCCCAGAAGGCCATGAACAGGTTGGCGTAACTTGTGGCAAACCTGGTGCCCATGGCTGTCCCCTTTATTTGGAGATAATAATTCCCATTACAATAAAAATAATTGTTATTTAAGATAAAATATATTGATTCAATTATAAAATCTTGTAATTCTTTCGAATAATCACTTTTTCCCAGAAAAAAACGTATGGCTTCTTCTCCATTTTTCCAGTCTATAATTGTGTATAGTGTGCTGACGTCTGCACTGACTAATACACAGTTTTCGTCCCATGTTATGGGTTCCATTTTGCGTAAGACATCACCTGTGTCCTTAAGGAAGGATCGTGTCTTTGAAACCAATGGCTGTAGATAAAAGTCTACTAAGGCCGATAAGTTCGATGTTATACATCCTGTTCCAGTGATAATCGGCCTTCCGGGGGGTTTAGTTAGGTGTTTATGAATTTTTGGCAATATGTAAATTGTGGGAGTCGTGGGATTTGAGATGTTAATAAAGTCATATTCTTCCTTTGAAATTAACTCATTTTCCATTGCTGTATTGGTTAGCTCATGGAGTTTTTTTATAATTGAAGTTGTGGGGTCACTTCTGAGCCTTTTATGAGTTAGAAAGTGTCATTCAATTGTCTCTCAATTTCCTTAATATAATCACATTTATTCATGATAACCATTTATTCATGATAACCACCCCTCCCCCCTTATCAGCGGGCTTAATTATCACATTATCCTTTTGTTTTAGTGCCTCAAAAACAAAAGGATAATGTGATAATTAAGCCCGCTGATAAGGGGGGAGGGGTGGTTATCATGAATAAATGTGATTATATTAAAGAAATTGAGAGGCAATTGAATGACACTTTAACTTATAAAAAGCTCAGAAGTGACCCCACAACTTCAATTATAAAAAAAACTCCATGAGCTAACCAATACAGCAATGGAAAATTAGTTAATTTCAAAGGAAGAATATGACTTTATTAACATCTCAAATCCCACGACTCCCACAATTTACATATTGCCAAAAATTCATAAACACCTAACTAAACCCCCCCGGAAGGCCGATTATCACTGGAACAGGATGTATAACATCAAACTTAATCGGCCTTAGTAGAATTTTATCTACAGCCATTGGTTTTGAAGACACGATCCTTCCTTAAGGACACAGGTGATGTCTTACGCAAAATGGAACCCATAACATGGGACGAAAACTGTGTATTAGTCAGTGCAGACGTCAGCACACTATACACAATTATAGACTGGAAAAATGGAGAAGAAGCCATACGTTTTTTTCGGGGAAAAAGTGATTATTCGAAAGAATTACAAGATTTTATAATTGAATCAATATGTTTTATCTTACATAACAATTATTTTTATTTTAATGGGAATTATTATCTCCAAATAAAGGGGACAGCCATGGGCACCAGGTTTGCCCCAAGTTACGCCAACCTGTTCATGACCTTCTGGGAAACAGGCACAGTAGATGACAGGTTGGCGGAAGGGGTGAACCTGGTAGCCTGGCGGCATTTCATTGATGACGTTTTATTTATATGGAGGGGTGAGGAAAGTCTTTTAAATGAATTTTGTGAAATTTTAAATTCAAATGATTTTAATATTAAACTCACTTTTAATATCAGCAAATCTGAACTGTTTTTTTGGGATTTAAAAATTTATATTGATCTTGGAACCATTCATACAAAGACCTACAGGAAAGAGACAGATTCCAACTCGTATATTGAAATTAACAGTGAACATTATCAAAGATGGTTAAATAGTATCCCAATAGGACAATATATGAGGTAAAAAAGGTACTGTACAAAACCAGAAGTATTAGAACAACAAATGACTGATATAGATCAAAGATTTCTTCAAAAAGGGTACACATATGACAGGCTCCATGAATCCAAAGAAAAGGTAAATAAAATGAGCCGAACAGATTTGCTGAAAATAAAACAAAAAGATACACAAAAAAAGACTCAAAATACACAGAATGGGCCTTCTTCTCCCAGTACGGGGCCCACCATAAAAAGGTAGAGAATATAGTGAGAAAAAACTGGCGTATTCTTTTAGATGACCCAATTTTAGGTAAAGTGATGCCTCCGAAGCCAAATTTTATATACAGGAGAGCTCCTTTACTAAAAAATATTCTAGTAAGAAGTGCATTGGTTGAAAAAATTGGGGGAAGTGATAGAAACAAAGGATTCCACCGCTGTGGATCATGTCTCATGTGCAAAACCACTAGCAAAAATGGCTATGAGAAAAAGACCACTTCATTTGAAATCAACGGAAAAAAGCACAAAATCAATCAGTTTATTACATGCCATTCAAAGAATGTAATTTACATGCTCGAATGTGAGTGTAATATGATGTATATAGGAAAAACCACCAGAAACCTTAAATTAAGATTGGCCGAGCATGTATATAATATAAGAAAAGGATGCATGACTCATCCATTGTCTGATCACTTCACTAAACATCATAACAAATGTGAAGGAGCAATCAAGAGATTCCTGGGAATACAACAAGTGACCTGTAATTGGAAGACCAGGGATCTCGAGATCAGATTAGCTAAAAATGAGATGAAATGGATTTTTACTCTAGATACTTTATGCCCTAATGGTCTTAATGCTGATTTTGAATTGAAGTGGTTTTTAGAATAAATTATTATTAGTGTTTTTATCCTTCTTTTAGTATTCATCTTTTAATAATCACTTTTAATAGATTTTATGTCTAATTCTGTTTTATTTATTACATTTTTCATATGTACCTACGCTGACCACAAAAAGGAATAATGAAGCAATGAGGTTGGCTCTCCCGGTAATTAGGGATGGACAATGCAGGAATGAAGTACTGCACAGACCGGTAATATGAGGAGAGCCACCTCGGAAAGAGAAATATTCCTGTCATGTGCCCTTAAGCTTGCCCTTAAGAAAAATGGCGGATGGAGATGAAAGAAAAGAAACAGATCTCCGAGGCGCCCCCACCGAACATTACTCACAGAGAAGAAATGGTACGAATGAGAATAGAGGCGCCACAACAAAGAACAAGAGAATGTTCAACAATTGTGTATTAACATCAATAGTCGCCTCCGGCTCATAAAACCCCTGTGTATCGAGTGGAACGCAAACCGGAAGTGCCGTGTGGAACGCACGGCACTTCCGGAATGCGTAACATGCAGAAGTAACATCAGAATCCACTCCCTGACGCTCGACACCGCATCAGGTCGGGTGGAACGCATACCGGAAGTGCCGTGTGGAACGCACGGCACTTCCGGCCCGCGAAAATCGCGGAATTCTCATTGGTGTGCAATTTAGGAAGTAGGTATAAATAAGCTTCATAATCAATATGTGTCCATACCCAGCTTGAAAAAGGAGACCGGTGTGTCTCCGAAACGCGTTGCTGACCCTGCTTAAAAGGACACAGTATTGATTCTACCCAGTGCAATATTTCATCCGTTTTTTGCACTGTACCTGGACACTTGGACACTTTATTGGGATCGCACCTTCTTTGCACTTTCACTTTCTTGCACCTGCACTTTATTTGAGGGACTCACCAAAGAACCAAGCCTCCTGCGGTGGTGCCGCAGAGACTTCGCCTGAAGTAAAGCCCACCGCAGCATCGGTCGATGGTGAGATAAACTTGTATATTAATCCTCGAATATATGAAAATTGACGATCCGAGTCTGATGTCCACAAGAAATTGATTGTTTGTATATTGTATTGAATTTATTTGTTTGCTTGTTTTTTATTCCAATAAACCCCTGTCAAAATTCATGGTGGTTTATGAAGTCTTTTTGAAGGAGTTGCACCTGGCTACAACAAAATTTGTGTGTTTCTAGTGTTCTCAGGAGGTGGTGTACCTTCTTTCGTGTTGTAGTAGGCTGCACTCCCTCAAATTTATTGGGCTAATTTTTCCACAAACCCTGTGCATATCAAGGTATCTGCAAAGAGAAAAAAACAGCAGTGGGGGGGTGGATGGGTTCAACATCCAGAAAAGCCATGCTGCACCAACACCCCACTGGAAAGGCAGCCTCCTGCAGAGCTCCGTCACTGTCCCCGCATCCCCCACGTCTCTGTCTCCACATCCCCGCCATCTCTGTCCCCACTGCCCCCGTCCCAGCATCCCCTCTTCCTCTGCCCCCACATCCCCTCTACCCCTGCTTCCCCACATCCTCTCCGAGTCATCGCCTCACCCAAACTCCGGCCCAATCTGTGTGCCACAATACGAACCCTGGCTCTATCCATGTTGCACAACGCGATTCCGTTACATCGTCTTATATAGCGCAGCAGATTCCGTTACAGGGTCTTATATAGCGCCGCAGATTCCGTTACAGGGTCTTATATAGCGCCGCAGATTCCGTTAGTGTCTTATATAGCGCAGCAGATTCCGTTACAGTGTCTTATATAGCGCAGCAGATTCCGTTACATTGTTTTATATAGTGCAGCAGATTCCGTTACAGTGTTTTATATAGCGCAGCAGATTCCGTTACAGTGTCTTATATATCGCAGCAGATTCCGTTACAGTCTCTTATATAGTGCAGCAGATTCCGTTACAGTCTCTTATATAGTGCAGCAGATTCCGTTACAGTGTCTTATATAGCGCAGCAGATTCCGTTACAGTGTCTTATATAGCGCAGCAGATTCCGTTACAGTGTCTTATATAGCGCAGCAGATTCCGTTACAGTGTCTTATATAGTGCAGCAGATTCCGTTACAGTGTCTTATATAGCGCAGTAGATTTCATTACAGTTTCTTATATAGCGCAGCAGATTCCGTTACAGCGTCTTATATAGCGCAGCAGATTCCGTTACAGCGTCTTATATAGCAGCAGATTCCGTTACAGTGTCTTATATAGCGCAGCAGATTCCGTTACAGTGTCTTATATAGCGCAGCAGATTCCGTTACAGTGTCTTATATAGCGCAGCAGATTCCATACAGCGTCTTATATAGCGCAGCAGATTCCGTTACAGCGTCTTATATAGCGCAGCAGATTCCGTTACAGCGTCTTATATATCGCAGCAGATTCCGTTACAGCGTCTTATATAGCGCAGCAGATTCCATTACAGTGTCTTATATATTTCAAATGTAACATGCCAACACATGTTAGCCACGCCCCCAATTAATTACCGGGAGGAGGGGCGCGAAATATGCCCTTGCTCCGGGCACCATGGCACCTAGCTACACCGCTGGGGGGGGGGGAGAGGTGCAGTGTTAAAGAAAGAGAGAGCAAGTGTAAGAGATACAGAGGTTGGGGACAAGACAGTGTCCGAGAGAGACAGTGTCTGGGGAAGAGAGGGAGATAGACTGTGTCAGAAAGATATGCAGTAGGGGTTGGAGAAGAAACAGTGGGCGGGATGCTCTAAACCCGAAATGCTGTAAAACCCCCGTTATCAGGATTTTTACCACATTTTTGTATTCTCTGTCCCCCCTCTGAAGTGTCAGCGCTGCGGAGGGAAGCAGAAGCTGGCGATTACCTGCAGAAGCCTATAGGCTTCTTACCGCAGTGCTGTGTGAGGTATCCATCACGGATTCCTCCCAGCATGCGGCCGGAGCTACATCGCAAGGGACAGCTCTTATCGCGAAACATTGTGTGTATGTGTGGAGGGCCTTCATGTCCTGCTCTTTCCAGTGGCCTAGATGAAGGGAGAGTGATGAGCTTTGGGGGCAACCAGTTACTGGATATAGCTATGTGCCCTGGAAATAGATTTGGCCCCATAGCAGTTGTACCCAGGTGCTGGAGGCCACCAGGCAGGGGTGAGGCCTCAGAAAGGGGGCATAGCCATGCCCCGTAAATAATAAATTCACACAATTTGTATGGGATGCTGGCAGCATTGCACACAGAGGCAGAGAGGGGGCAGGTGCTGCTGCAGCTGTCTCTTTAGCTGAGCTGGCGAGAGAGGCTGTACTGTACTCCCTCCTCCCCTCCTACATCTCCACTCCCCTCCTTCCCACCCCTGTCCTCATTTTACCCCACCACTGCCGCTGAAGTCCATTCTATCCTTCAATCCGGTTCTCCCTCCACCTGCCCGCTCAATCCTATCCCCTCCAATATTATCCGTCATCTCAGTCCGTCGGTCTGCTTTCACCTGGCTCACCTCTTTAATTTTTCCCTATTCTCTGGGATCTTCCCCTCCTCCTTCAAACACACTCTTGTCTCCCCAATTCTCAAAAAACAAATCTGGACCCCAACTCTCCGTCCAACTACATCTCCCTTCTCCCTTTTGCCTACAAACTCCTAGAACGTCTGGCCTATAATCGTCTCCTAAGCCACCATACTGCTAACTCCATTCTAGACCCCTTCTAATCCGGGTTCTGCCCTGTACATTCCACTGAAACTGCCCTAACCAAAGTCACTAACGATCTACTATCAGCTAAATCCAAAGGCCTTTTCTCTATCCTTATCCAGCTTGATCTGTCGGTTGCCTTTGACACTGTTGACCACCCTCTCCTGCTCAACACCCTCCACTCCTTTGGCATCACTGGCACGGTCTTATCCTGGTTCACTTCATACCTCTCCGATCGCTTCTTCTCCGTCTCCACTCCGAACTCCTCCTCTCTTACTACCCTGCAGCCAGTCGGTGTTCCCCAAGGGTCAGTCCTTGGCCCTCTCCTATTTTCCCTCTACACCAGTTCTCTGAGCACCCTCGACAGCTCCTACAGCTTCCATTACCACCTTTATGCTGATGATACCCTTATCTATCTCTCCTCTGACGACCTTTCCCCATCACTCCTGTCCAAGGTCTCCAAATGCCTCACGGCCATCTCAGCCTGGATGACCCAATGCTTCCTGAAACTAAAGGTGCGTACCCACGGTACGATTCATGTGTCTCCTGATATCGTATACGATTTCACGGGAACGCACTATAGGCTAAAAAGCATCAGATTTGGACTGAAAATAATGTACGATCTGCAAACGATCTGTATACGATCTGACGTCACAGCTAGTAGGCTAGATCCTGGACGATCACAGTGTCCTTACCTATTTGCATAATGGGCAGGGATTTGAAAAAATAACAAAACCCTCATTGGCAGGCTGTAGAAGTGGGTGTTTATGTTTACAGGGTTGTATTAAGGCTCAGCAGCCATTTTAAAATCATTGCATTTGTGCAGAGTGAATAGTTTGAAATTCTTCTCCAGATTATTTCAGCTTGTGTGCTAATAAACCTTTTTCAAGGTCAATAATGGATCCTTTTCATTATAATTTGCTGGCAGCGTATGCAGGAGCTGCTGTGATAGCAGAGAGGGAGAGCTCTAATGATGGTAGAGGAAAAGGCCACAATAGGGCAAGGCGATCCTGCTGGACCAAGCATTGGCTTTTACAGAGGGATACCCTCTCTCATATGCCACTACTCATATGTCCAGATTCGCGAAAACAACCCAGTAGACTACCGTAACTACCTGCGGATGGATGAAAGTTCATTCCAGGAACTGCTGGGACTGGTGAGGCCAAATATCCAAAGACAGGATACCACCATGCGGAGGGCAATACCTGCAGAGGAGAGGCTGATCGTCACTCTGTGTTTCCTGGCAACAGGTAGATCCCTAGCGGATCTGAAGTTTGGGTCCTTGATTTCACCTCAGGCTTTGGGGCGTATAATTCCTGAAACCTGCAGGGCCCTATATGCTGTCCTCAAGGCACAATACTTGAAGGTAAGGACAATTTAAAAGTCACATTAGTTGAAAATATGTATTCACAGCATCCTCTGTAGAGTATATGCTAATGCACATGGTCCCATTGTGTTCCCACTTAATTGCTTTATTTAAAGTGTCCTTTGTTCTCTATGTGTGCTCCCCTCATGCGCTGAAAGCAGCAACAGTTATATACCTAGAGAATTGTGCACATACCAAATACATTGTTTAATGTTGTAAAATCTCCAAACCTGACACCGCTTAAGATTGCCGGCCGGGGCAGCGGCAGGGCTTATGCTTATGGAGATGAGGAGGGGGAGAGACGCGGGGGCGGGCCATAACTCTGAGGTGGGTTTTGCTGGGGCAGGACAAATCTGCCCTGGTTGGTTTGTTGTACCCCAGTAAAGCACAACAAACAAGGGCTTAATACAGGCCTGGGCAACCGGTGGCTCTCCAGATGTTGTGAAACTACGAATCACATCATGCCTTGCCACAGTTTAGCAATAAGAAAGGGAGTGTTTAAACTGTGGCAAGGCATGCTTGGATTTGTAGTTTCACAACATCTGGAGAGTCACAGGTTGGCCTGTCCATCCTTAATATATCTCATGCATGGTTTGCAAAGTATAATTATCTTGAGAAGTGTGTACTGTCAATCAAATTTCCTCCTTGGGAAGGCTCAATTTTGACCATCAACAATGAAATATGCTATAAAGTTATGTTAATATAAACCTCAAATTAAATACATTTTTCTTCAAACTTCTTTTCTAGTTCCCTACTACTCGTGAGGAATGGCAAGGTATTGCGGCTGATTTTGAGACCAGATGGAACTTTCCCAACTGCGGAGGGGCCATCGATGGGAAGCATGTCCGCATTACACAGCCACCCAAATCGGGTTCCTTGTTCCTATAAGGTTTTTTTTAGTGTAGTACTGCTTGCGATAGTTGACGCCAATTATGAATTTGTTTATGTGGATGTGGGTAAAAATGGCAGGGCATCAGATGGAGGTTCCCTGAAAGACACTTTTTTTTTTTTACCAGCACCTTGACACAAAGCGCCCAAACCTCCCTTCTAGTGATGAATGCCAAAATGGACTAAATTTTGTTTTCTTAGCTGACGAGGCATTCACACTCCATAAGCACATCATGCGGCCCTATCCTCAGAGAGTGCTTAATCAGGAGCGTCGTATTTTTAATTACAGGCTTTGCAGGGCGCGACGCACTGTGGAAAACGCCTTCGGCATAATGAGCAACAAGTTCAGGATTTTCCACAGTGCAATCAATATGCGCATCGACAAAATCCAATGGATAGTGCTTGCATGTTGTGCCCTGCATAATTTATTGAGGCGCAAGGCAAGACACCAAATACCAGTAGTGTCAGAACCGGAACCAGCACACCAGCCTCAGGACATCGATGGGTGGACCTCCCTTAATGCCAACCCACTGGCACATGGGTCTTCACAGCGTGCAAAGCAGGTCAGAGACCAGTACCTGGCCTACTTCAATGGAGATGGTGCATTGGACTGTTAGCTTCAAGCAATTGCCTGATACAGAACCAGCTATTTGTACACATTTGTTTATGTTAGTTTACTTACTGCAATGTTCCCAAAATTTGCATGTGTTCTATTTTTGGGTCAAATATTATGTTTGAAGTATTAAATATGTTTAGGTTACTATTACATAAAGTTTGTTAAATGTTACCAAAATGTCTGGTGATTTTTTTTTTGAAACCTAGTAGTCGTAGTTGAATGGTAGTATACTACACAGAATGTCACGTATTTATCAATACCTTTTTAAAAAGCACTAATTTACAAAAACAACAAAGTTTTGCTGATAACATTGCCCTTTCCACAAAAACTTGCAACCAGACAATAAAGATCTTTTTTTTTATAAATTTGAATGAACCATGAAGTGTTTTATGATCATAAAAACTAAACTTCCAAGTAAGGTGTACCAAGAACTTTGCATCAAGCGAGATATCGCAACTACCTAAAGGCTCAGAATAAACTTGTAGATATCAGGAACAGAGAGGGTCTGCATCTATGATAAAATTTACAACTTGTACAGATCAGGCTCACCAAGGAGAGTGGCCTGTAGCCTATAGCTGTGGTTTGGTAGAATGTATCATCAGTTCTGATAATGTGTGGGGCCTTAAACTGCTTATACCATCAAAATCTTTAAAAATATAAATAAAAATAAGCATTGATCTTTCCCTTTTATCCGGATCATCACTTTAATTTCTCGTTTTTTGTGACCTGTGGTCACCGTCAAGTGTTGTCACAGCTTGTGTCTGTTTGTCTGGTGTTGCATTTGTTGCCCTTCTACCAATGTATAGGAGCATATACTTTTTAGTAAGTCTGGATATTGGGGTCCATCGTCCCCTCCTAAAGGGGGGGGGGGAAAGTACTGTTAGGAACCATGATTAATGGTTCAGTTCTGTTTTGTGTTCTGTTCAGTTTGTGTTTGGCATTGACTCTCTGGTGGCCTCCAGTGGTAGGTCTGTGCCATTATAGCTCTATATTCTGTGAGCTTAATTAATTCACAAGTCTGCGAGGCAATGAGCTCGTTATTACAGCTTGGGAGCTTTCTGGATCTCTCAGCTGATTAATCACTTGAGCCCTTCATAGGGGATTCTCTCTAGCTCTGCCCTGCCAGTGATAGCTTCTAGCTTCCAGTTACCAGCTTCCTGTTTCCTGTTTCCTGTGCAGGTAGCTGCTATTTCTGATCCACAGCTGGTGACCTGTCTGGGTACTGCTCTGTTTGGAGTTTACCAGCCGTTTGCTGGTAATTTGTCCATTTCTCCCTGCACTTTGCCCAGTGCAGCCTTCCTGGACTTTGGCAGTTCCATATATACCTATCAATCACCTTTCACTCAGACCCGACCCAGTATCATGGATGAAATATATACACATACACTCAAATCTAACTTCCTATCAAGAAGAGAATAAACATCTATGAAAAATGATCTCATGTATATAGATGAGAGTGCCCAACTGATAGTATGATTCTGGAAGGAGCATAACAATAAAATCATTTAAAATCTTCAAAGGATAATTATAAGATATACAGATTCCGGATTCATCTAAAAAGGAGCATAGGCGAATAACAACCAATTGAAATTATAAACCCACAGACCAAATATGAAACACAATAGCAAGGATAGTAAACACGGAGCAACGAAAAAACTGTATCTTTATTATAAGATCATTCAGATTTGATAAACTTGATAAATAAAACATAAGGAGATTGCAAATTATATCCTATACAGAGTACAGGGTACAATCCCGATATCCAGACTTCCGGGTCCCGGCAGAAACAAGCGGCTATTGGTCAGCCGTGATCACGTGATGTGCGTCTGACGTCGGCCGCGATCACGTGATGTGCGTCTGACGTCAGACGCCACACACATGAGGCGATACGTCAGGCTATGGGCGG
The DNA here is from genome assembly GCF_055691185.1 of Crinia signifera. Lineage (NCBI taxonomy): Eukaryota > Metazoa > Chordata > Amphibia > Anura > Myobatrachidae > Crinia > Crinia signifera. The sequence continues at coordinate 181,878,875 of NC_139218.1, forward strand.
AAGAAGCCCCCAATGTGAAGTAATAGAAAGCAGCGCATGATAGGCGCTAATGGCACATGTGACACCACAGAAGTGATTTGATTGGACATGGCCATACGATAAATAAAGCATCAGTGGGGCGGTTAACTTGAGCCTTGAAAAATACTTTTATAAAGTTGAAACACGTGTTGGTGGTGGGCAGAGCTAGGGCAAGTTTGGTTGAGAAACGCAAAATCAATGCACTAATGTCTAATATGCAGAGATTGTAGTTAGCTGAAAGAGGGATACGGCAAGCCTGGTCAATTGAATCCCCAAAAGAAGGACATACAGGAATACAGCATCTATAGAACAAACTAAATAAAAATAACACTAAACCCTGCAGCGGTTTACTGCAAAAGAAGGACATACAGGAATACAGCATCTATAGAACAAACTAAATAAAAATAACACTAAACCCTGCAGCGGTTTACTGCCGGTCCAGGCAGAGACCCCTTAAGGGGACAGTGCGACCACAATAATCACAGAGGTACCCCAACCTTATCCCTGGGGATTTAATTGTGTTCCGCAGTACAAATTGACTGTATGAAAATAACATAACCCCGCAGCGGTTTACTGCCGGTCCAGGCAGAAACCCCTTAAAGGGATAGCACGACCACAGTAACTATAAAGATATTCCAACCTCATCCCCGGGGATTAAATTGTGTTTGAATATTATTCTTAAAAACACCACTTCCCAGATAAAAGGGAACAGAGATATTTGCAATCCATGTCCCTGGATAAACTGTGGTTCAAAAACTGACATCCTTCTCCCTATTAAAAGAGAAAAGTAAAAGTTTGTTCAAATTGAGAATTGAATCAATGTTGACCAGTAGGAATCAACAACTGATACTATTGTTGTATTTCCTGCCTCTGAGAAAGTGATGACCTGGGCTCTGTGATAGAAACAGAACAAAAGTATCTAAACTAAGGCAACATAGCCTCAAATAAATATATAGATACACCAGCACTTATCTCATAACTACAAAGACTGCACAAGCAACCCTAGCTCTGCACCATTTTTTAATAAAAATTATTTTCTTCTCACTAGCTAAACCTCTTTGTTTTGCACTACATGTCTCATTTATGTTGTGATTGTATGTCATTTTAACCTTTTGATTTCACCTTATCTAACAGTCTCTATGTCCCCCAGTTTCAATTAATAAAAGAAAAACTGGAAGGACATTTTTTAAAAAAATTAACCCTTATAAAAAAAGTAAATCCTTCTTGTAAATAGGTGTGCATCCGACCCTACAACCCCTTTTTCTCTCTCTCGTCCATATAAACTCATATGGTTGTGAGGATAGCACCCCCACCAAAAATAAATAGATTGATGGTAAGACCTATATCGATAGTTTCAATAATTTAGAGTGCAGACTTATTTCTTTTTGTCCTACTTTGGCAGTTCCAGCCTGCATTCATTCAGTTACAGAATCCTGTCTGCCAGCTTCAGTCTCTGAGCAATCCACCTGACTCCTTTCTCCAGTGCCTGTCTGTTCCAGGGAGGTGCTTTCCTTGCTAGCTGTTCCTGGTCTCGTGACTACCTCTGCTAGGGGCCTGGTTTATTTCATTATTACTTGTGGCTCTCCTCAGCATATCTTTATTTACCCACCCTTAGCTTGGTGTGCAAGAGTGTCTTTTCAGCAGTAAGCTGTATCCTTAATTTGCTTTTGCTTGGGTGCTAACTTCCGGTGCCTTATTCTGTGTTCAGTGTTCTGTGCGTATTGTCCGTGGTGTGCTTTTGGTGTGGTGTATTTTTTCTTGTGTATGCAACGTGGTCGCTGGTGATTGGCGACTAGGTCGCTGGCTCGGTTAGTTCTAGTTAGTTAGTTTGGGCAAGTTGCCCTCTTTTTTATTTTTCCAGTCAGGTCCTTTAGTCAGTTCTCCTTTTGGCTGTACCCTTGGGGGGTCACTGACTCTTTGTCCCCACATAACACCTGGTTGCACCGGAGCTCTAGTGGGTCTAACTCGCTACTTCAAACGTGGCGACTACAGGCGAAGGCTAGCATACGAAGCAGTCAGTCACCTGACCTTTGGGGTCAACAGAGTCAGTAGGACTTTGCCGTGGCTGTCCTAAACAGCAGTTCACACCAAAACCATAACATGTATATGCATTGGAGCTGTCCTTTTTCCTTCCCATAAAAAAATGATGTCCTTGATTGGGGGATGGTTCATCTCCGTCTTTCAGGCAGCCCCATGTGGTGTAAACAGAGAGAGGAGCTTCCTGAGAGCCGAGCAGAGCCGGCCCTAGCCTAAATTACGCCCTAGGCAAAATTTTGTCTGTTGCCCCCTAGCACCGCCACTAGTTCCGTCTCTGACCCTGCACCCCTTTCCCAGTACCATCAACCCTCATCATAGCAGTCATCATTTTGGTGCTCCTACCCGCAATATTTTAAATAGAAACAGTGCACACAATCGGTGCGCAGCCCAAACAGGGATGTGTTCTTGCTGGGAAGGGGCATGGTCACACAATAGTACCCCCAATTCAAATTATGCCACAGAATAGTGCAACTTTATTCACATTATATCATGCGATGGTGTCACTTTACATTACATCACACAGTAGTACCACTTTACCTTATATACATTACTCCTCACATTATTCACATTATACCCTAAGAAAAAAATCCTGAGAAAATATTGTATATTAAGCACCTCCATGGCCACACTGCAACCCAGCACAAAGCAGTGTGTGTGTGTGCTGGGCAGAGGAGAAGAGCTGCAGTTGCTGCTGTCACTTAAGGGGAGGGAGTCCGGGGCCCCCACTGGGCCCTTCCATCATACTTTGGCCTGGGTAATGTACCCCCTACCCCTTTCTCTCGGCACCCCTGATAATACCACAAAGTAATGCCCCTTACACATGACACACATTATTAATGTCCTTATAACCATAATGCCCCTTACACATTATGCCAACCTTTATTAATGCCCTTCATACACATAATGACACACATAATTTCCCTTACACATATGTTGCACATTATTAATGCCCTTATACACATGACACACATAATGCCCATTACACATATGTTGCACATTATTTATGCCCTTATACACATGACACACATAATGACTGTTACACATATGTCGCACATTATTAATGCATTTATACATGACACACATAATGCCCCTTACACATATGCTGAACACTACTGCACAACCAACCCACCCGCAGACAGCACTCGCACAGCCGCTAACACTGTGACCTCTGCCTCTGCTTGGATACAGATGTTTCCTCTTACATCTTGACTCAATAGGCCATGCAGCTCCTGGCCAGTTCTGCTAACGTTGGGTGCATTTTTTGCTGAAAATTCATCTTATTTGGATTGTTACGACCAGCACACACAAGGAGCTTTCAATGATTAAAATGATATGCAGCATGCCTATATTCTGTGTGCAACTGTGGCTGTACCTGCATACAGAATGCTATGTTACAGTGATTTTCATGAATACACTATTTCATATGCAGATACAGCCTCACTCACACAAAGAATATAGGAATGCTGCATATCAATTTAATCAGCAGAAGCTGCTGATGCCCCTAGGCATTCAAAATGCCCTAGGCAATTGCCTAGTTGGCCTATGCCTAAGGCCGGCCCTGGAGCCGAGGAACTGTACGCTGCAGTGTCACTTAAAGGCAGCTCAGCAGTAATACTCAGCTTCCTCCCAGCAGAGCTTGCACAGGACAGCCTTTGGCTCTGAGAACACCGTGACCCTACTGCGCCCTGGTTGTGCCAGTCCTACCGCGACCCATAGGGCTGCGGATGCCTATTTACTACATTGCAGGAGTGAGCCAAGTGTGCTGTATAATTCTTGGGGTGAGCCAAGTGTGTCATATAATTCCTGGAGTTAGCAAAGTGTGTCATATAATGTCTGGGGTGCTGTTAAATCAGCCGTATAGTTCCTGGGGAGCTTCCATTTTTATTAAAAGAATAAAAAAGTTTTCATCTTTTTTTACTGCAGAATTGCTGTCATGTGTGCCGTATAATTCCATGTGTGCCGTCATCATTCCAGGGATGCCGCTATTTGTGCCGTAAAATTTCATGTGTGCCGCAATGTGTGCTGTATTAGGTCAAGGGTGTCGCTATCTGTGCCAAATAATTCTTTGGGTGAGCCCAGTCTGCCATATAACTTCTGGGGTTAGCCAAGTCTGCCGTATAATTCATGGGGTGCTGCCAAATGTGCCGTATAAGTCCAGGGGTGATGCTTAATGTGCAATATCAGTCTCCCTCTGGGAGTACACGTCCAGAAGACCCTCGTGAAGTACCCACATCACTCTGTGACTTCTGTTGCCCAAGTCTGCACTACCTTGAATTCTCAGGTACACCATTGAGGCTATAACAGTTAAAAACTGTAGCTTTGGGAAGTTTTGGACAAATGGATCAAGCTTCATAGAATACAGTCCTGATTCTGGCTACTCAAATCTAATGTCTGTCCCAATGACTACAGGATTTATTTATTCATGTGGCTTTCCAGGAAGAGGGTCTGAGGGTTCAGTCTATCCAATTATCACCTCAGAGTGATCCCAAACTTAACTTAACTTTCTGACCAATTTACTGGAGACCTTAAGCAGTTTTTCAACTCTATTTCCAGCTCAGACCATATTCTTCAGCGTCTGAAACCCAAAGGGAGGGTATTGTTATCTCTCTCCTGCAGGGTGACCCACATTCTTGGGCCTTCATTCTTCCTCCAGATTGGGGTGCTTTATGATGACCCAGATCGGCAGAAGCACATCTCCATGGCCTAAAGCAAGGTAAAAATTCAGCAGAGATCTACTGTATTGAATTCCGTCGGTAGGCTAATGCCTGTGGTTGGCAGTTTTGCCTAGGCCTCACCAAACAGATTAAAGATTTCTAAATGAAATACCTGACCCCAGAAACTTTGGATGCCCTCATTAAAGTTGACAAGTGACAAAGAGTGTCCATTACCATCTCCCCAGTGGACAATTCCAGAGGATCCTGAGGATGACAAGAAGCCTATGCAGATCAGGCATTCCATTTGTCACCCAGAGAGAACAGACAGCATACCCTTGGGTTGTGCTTATACTGTGTAGGGAATTTGGTAAATGCCTGTTCCGTGAAGGTGCAAAACAAGCGGACCTGAGAGAAAATATGGGAATTATCTCAGGTCTTTTCTCACCGAATACATTTTTCTTTTAAAAACTGAGGTCAAGGTTCTGGCTATCCTGGATTCTAGAGCTGTAGGGAATTTTATGTATTTTGAATTTGCAAATTCCCAGGGTATTCGTAAAGAAAAATGATAGGTTCCCATTTCTGTTTGTGCTCTTGATGGGAATCTGATCCGGAATGAACAGGTGAACTCTTGGACTCCCATTCTTTGGTTTTCAGTAGATGCCCCTAATTCAGAGGAGTTCTCATTTTTCCTTGTTCACTGTTGACTCCCATTGTGCTTGGTTTCTCATGGTTGTAGAACCCCAGTTCATGTTTACTGGGGCATAGAATGTTTTTGTAGGTGCCTGTCCATTCCCGTTCAGTCCTCGTTCTCCTTTCCTGAGAGGTTAACTACTGTCACAATATGCATGTATTTCAGTTACCTGCTGGTCAAATCCTGCTGGCTTTGTCTCATGCTGCTGACAAGCTCTGTTTAGTTGAACTGTGCTGTGAGATCTGAGCTCAGCTAATTAGTTACACCTGGTGAACCTCTCTTGCTGGGAAACTCTGTGTAACTGAGCATGCTCAGCCTGTTGATTAATTCACCTGTGACTTCCCTGTGCTTGCTATAAAAGGCAGTCTCTGGCAGACAGAAGCTGCCAGAGTATAGGTTCACACCAGCTCCAGCGTTCCAGTGCCTTGTCCTATTCCAGACTTCTGATTATAGCATCTGACTTCGGCTTGTTCCTGACCATTCTCTTGCCTGATCCTCCGGTACCGTGTCCAGTGATTCCTGTGTATGACCTTGGCTTGTTCTGTGACCATCCTCCTGCCTGCTCCCTGTGTACAGCATCCTGTGCCTTCCTGTGTATGACCCGGCCTGACTCTGACTTATCATTGCTGCATCCATTGGTATCATTTCTGTCCACCTGTTACTGACCCGGCTTGACGACCACGCTCCATATTCCACAAGCTACCACCACTCATACGGGGAACCTGACCAGGGGGCCGTGTCGGGTGCCGCAGAAGCCCATTTCCCGCTTGGAGGGGTCACTGGCAGAAAACCCCCGGCACGGTTAGACTCCGTGCCCCTGTGTCAGGTCTAGCCAATCCCCGCGTGGTAGTGCACCCCAAGTTTGTGACAACTGCTCAATAGAAGTCATTCTCTGATGTTTTCTCTAACAAGCAGGCAGATTCTCAGCCTCATGACTGTGCAATGAAGCTGGGTGCAAAGTTACCTAAGAGTTGGCTTTACATACTGTCATTGCCAGAGACTAAGGCAATGGAGAAGTATGTTCAAGAGAATCTTGAAAAAGGCTTCATCCACCCTACAAAATTATCTGTAGGAGCTGGATTCTTCTTTGTGGCAAAAAATTGGCTCACTCCAGCCATGCATTGATTATGGAGGTCTGAATAGAGAGCCAATTAAGAACTCTTATCCATTGATCTTGATGCCTGTGTTTGATCAGTTAAGGGAGGCTGTGATTTTCTGCAAGATAGATCTTCATGGGGCCTATAACCTGATCAGGATAACACAGGGGGATGTATGGAAAACAGCTTTCAATACACACTCTGGGCATTACAAGTATTCATTTAGTCATGCCATTCGGTCTCTCAAATGCCATGACTGTGTTTCAAGATCTCATTAACGATGTTCTGCAGGAATTTAGGAAAATTCATTGTAGTGTATCTGGACTAGGGATGTGCACCGGCCACTTTTCGTGATTTGGGTTTTGTGTTCTGATTACCTTCAGGTTTTGGGTTCCAATAGGTTTTGCCAAAACACCCCCTCAAGGTTTTGGGTTCTGATTTTTTTTTTTTTTTAAAGCATAAAAACTGCTAAAATCGCAGAATTTGTTTATTTTTTTCTCCTACTTTTTTATTATTATTATAATTTTATTTATAAGGCGCCACAAGTGTTGCGCAGCGCCGTACCAAGGAAGCAATACAGGGAGACAAAACTTGACATAACATTGAATAAATAACAAAAATAGAGTACAAATAAAGAGCGTCACAGTTCAATACACATTACAGCTTAAATATAAGTAGCGAGGACTCAATCAACATACTATAAGAGGCTTGAGGCCAATAATGGAGATGAGTATGCGGACGAAGATGGTCACTGAGTGTTTCAGTATAGAGAGCTGTGAATGAAATGTGAAGAGAAGAGGGCTTTGACAACAGGAGGGAAGAGGGCCCTGCTCGGAGGAGCTTACAATCTAGTTTTAACGCTATTATTAACCTCAATAACATTCATTTCCACTCATTTCCAGTCTATTCTAAACATCTCACACCTCACAATATTGTTTTTAGGCCAAAAGGTTGCACCAAGGTAGCTGGATGACTATGATAAGCGACACAAGTGGGCGGCACAAACACTGGACTGATGCGGCAAACTTAATAGCACCCCTGGACTGATATGGCACACTTAGCATCACCCCTGGACAGCACACTTGGCAGCACCCCATGAATTATACGGCAGACTTGGCTGACCCCAGGAATTATTTGGCAGACTTGTCTCACCCCTGAACTGATACGGCACACTTAGCATCACCCCTGGACTGATACGGCACACTTAGCATCACCACTGGACTAATACAGCACACTTGGCAGCACCCCATGTATAATAAAGCAGACTTGGCTTACCCCAGGAATAATACGGCACATATGGTGGCATCCCTGACCGGATACAGCACACAAGGCGGCACACATGAAATTATACGGCACAGATGGCGGAACCCCTGGACTGATACAGCACACACGGAATTATACTGCACACATGGTGACACACCTGAAGTAAAAAGAAAAATACTTTTTTATTATTTTAATAAAAAAATGGCAGCACCCCTGGATTGATACTGCAGACTTAGCAGCACCCTATGAATTATACAGCACACTTGCGTCACCCCTGGACTAATACGGCACACTTGGCAGCACCCCATGAATTATACGACACACAGCATTACCCCTGGACTGATACAGCACACTTAGCAGCACCCCATCAATTATACAGAAGACTTGGCAGCAACCCATGAATTATATGACACACTTGGCTCACCCCAGGTATTATGCGTCACACATGCGGGCAACCCTGACCTGATACAGCACACATGGAATTATACGGCACAGATGGCGGCACCCCTGGACTGATACAATATAATACACATATATATATATATATATATATATATATATATATATATATATGCGCCTGAGCACTCCTCTCCCCCTGCGCCACATACAGCCGCTCTGCCAGGCAGCGTCTGAGGATAATCTGATTGCTCAGTGAGCTCTGCCCGGCATGTGCTGCAGCTGCCGCCCAATCCCGAAGTCCCGGGATTGGAGTGTCCAATCCTGGGATTGAAATCCCGCTGATTTTGGCCTAAAATCCCAGGATCCCTAATTATACAGCACTCTTGGCTCACCCCTGGACTGATACAGCACATTTAACAGCCCTTGCAGTGAAAAAAACAAAACAAAAAAACACATTTTTATTCTTTTCATTACAAAAAGGGCAGCTCCCCTGGTCTGATACAGGACACATGGGGCACCCCTGGACTGATACGGGTCACATGGGGGCACCCATATATTTATACGGCACACATGGGGGCACTCCTGGACTGATACGGGACACATGCGGGCACCCCTGGACCATACTTGCCTACTTTTGAAAACTAGTTTCAGGGAGATTATAGTTGGTAGTAGAATTTTGCACAGCGCTCCATTGAGGAGGGGTGTCATGCCCCACCCAAAGTTTGTGACTAGTTCCATATATGGAGAGATTGTGAAAAGAGATTGTGCTGTGGCACCTAGAAGTGTGCATCTTTTAAAATTACTTATATCCAAATGTAGATGAGTACCAAAGCAGTTAGTAAGAGCTACTATACTTGGTAAAGTGCTGGGAAATGGTGCTGATGATTCAATGTAAATTTATCTATCTCTCATCTCTTTTTTCCCCAAAAATGTGACAGTGTAATGTGGGCTAGATGAAATGAGGGAGATTGCTAGACTAATGAGGTAGAGAGGGAGATTGCTGCTATTTCAGGTAGTCTCCTGCAGAATGCAGGAGGGTAGGCAACTATGCCCTGGACTGATATGGGACACATAGGGGCACCCCTGAAATTATACGGCACACATGGGGGCACCCCTGGAATTATACGGCACACATGCAGGCACCCCTGGACTAATATGGGACACATGGGGGCACACCTGGAATTATATGGCACACTTGCGGACACCCCTGGACTGATACGGGACACATGGGGGCATCCCTGGACTGATACAGGACACATGGAGGCACCCATGGAATTATACGGCACATATGTTGGCACCCCTGGACTGATACGGGACACTGGGCAGCACAGTTGGACTGATATGGCACACTTAACATCCCTTGCAGGTTAAAAAAGGTTATTTCAATAAAAAAATGGGGGCAGCTCCCCTGGACTGATACGGGACACTGGGCACCCCTGGAATTATACGGCACACATGCGTGCACCCCTGGACTGATACAGCACACATGACTGATTCGGGACATATGGGGGCACCCATAGAATTATACGGGACACATTAGGGCACCCCTGGACTGAAACAGGACACATGGGGGAACCCCTGGAATTATACGGCACACATGCAGGCACCTCTGGACTAATATGGGACACATGCGGGCATCCCTGGTCTGATACAGGACACATGGGGGCCCCACTGGAATAATACGGCACACATGCGGGCACCACCTGCGGGCATCCATGGACTGATATGGGACACATGGGGGCACCCATGGAATTATACGGCACACATGCGGGCACCCCTGGACTGATACGGGACACTGAGCTGGGCAGCTGGACTGATATGGCACACTTTACATTCCTTGCAGGTTAAAAAAAAAACAACACCTTTTTTTATTTCAATTAAAAAATGGGGGCAGCTCCCCTGGACTGACACAGGACACTGGGCAGCACAGCTGGACTAATTCGGGGCAGCCCTCTTTTTTTCAGAGAACCCTTTAGATGTCCCCCACAGTAGTCCCATATAACAGCCACCCCCCCCTTAGTAGTAGCCTTAGTAATGCCCCCTTAGTAGTTGTAACCTGAATAGTTTACCACTTAGTATAGTTTCCCCCTCAGTAGTTCCCCCTTAGTAGATGTACAAAAGTTCCTGCACCATTACTTCCCCCTTAGTAAATGTACCTTTAGATTCCCGATCTGTCGTTGTCCCCCTTGAGCAGCCCCCATTAAGTAAGCAGCCTCTATTAGTTTCCCCATGAGTTTGTCCCCTGTTAGTTTGTCCCCTTTAGTGTTAGTTTGTCCCCCATAGCTTTCCCCTCTGTGCAGACAGCATGGACACATCCGTGCTGTCTGACTTCCCCTTGCCGAATGAAGATGGCGCCGGAGCCGGGACTTTTATAGAGATCAGGTCTCACGAGAATCCGACGTGGGAAGATGACGTTTTGGCCTTGTTTTGGACTCGGAAAGATGGCGGGACCCGGCGAACTCCTCGAATCCGGCCTCAGATTAGGTCAATTCGGGGGGGTTCGGATCTCTAGGATCCGAACCCGCTCATCTCTAATCTGGACAATATATTAATCTATTCAGTCTCTTCAAGATTATCGGGGTCATGACAAAGCTGTGCTCCAGAAATTCAGGAAGAGACAATTATATGCCAAATCAGAAAAATATGAATTTGAGGTGAATAAAATTGCCTTCTTGGGGTACATCCTCACCCCCAAGGGGATCTCCATGAAACCTAAAGAGCTGCAAGCCATTGTCAACTGGATCCGGCCCACTAATTTGAAGGTTGTGCAATGCTTTTTGGGCTTCTCAAATTATTATATGAGATTCATCTGCTCCTTTTCCACCATTGTAGCACCCATTGCTGTTCTAACAAAGAAGGGGGCAGACTACACTTACTGGTTTTCGCTGACAGTTAAGGCATTTGAGGACTTAAAAAAGGCATTTATCTCTGCTCCAGTCCTGTGTCATCCAGATCTGAATCTGCCCTTCATTGTTGAGGTCCACCCCTAAGTTGGAGCAGGAGCAACCCAGATGACCATAGACTTCACCCGTGTGCTTTTTACTTCAGGAAATTTCCAAACTCTGAGGCCAATTACGATGTAGGTAACCAGGAGCACTTGGTGGTTAAATTTGCTCTGGAGCAATCTAGACACTGGCTGGAGGGGGCCATGCATAAAGTAACAATATTTACTGTTCACAGGAATTTGGCTTGTATTGAGTTAGCTAAAAGATTGAGTTCCCGTCAGGCCAGGTGGGCACTCTTTTTCGCTAGATTTAACTTTGTGATTAAGTTTAGACCAGGTTCCAAAAATGTAAAGGTCGATGCTCTGTCACAAAGCTTCCTGCCAAGTCAAGATATTTGTAAACTGTCAGTATCCAAGTTGTCCCCTACTTGCATCCATGATGGTCTTACAATGAACCTGAAGTTATGCATTCAATCGGCACAAGCACTGGCTCCATCTAAAACTCCACCAGGCTTCTGTTTGTACCTGTAAACCTCGGAACTTTGCTCCTGAAGGAATTACATTCCAGTAAGATTTCTGGTCACCCAGGATTATCCAACACATGAATCTCCTGTTGCGCTCTGTGTGGTGACCTACCATAATGATGGATGTGTTGGAGTTTATAAAAGCGTGCGATGTCTATGCAGGAATAAATCCCCTCAAATTTTTCCTTCTGGACAGTGGCTACCATTGTCTGTACCTTTCAGACCATGGACACACTTATCCATAGATTTTATCATTAATTTGCCAAAATCTTCAAAATGTTCCGTGATCTGGGTTGTAGATGACCGCTTTAGCAAAATATCTCACTTCATTACGATGCTATGTTTCTAAATGTCAGGATGATTGGGTTCACTGTCTATCCTTTGTGGAATTTACTTACAATAATTCTGAACATTTGGCAACTTCCATGTCTCCATTCTTTGTGTCTCTGGTTTTCAGCCAAGGTCTAATACCTTCACTCCGGTTCAACAGTCTGAATCTGCTAGTTCTCAGGTGTCTTACCTCAGGAAAGTTTGAAAGAAGGTATCTGGCATTGAGATATGCTGCGGCCATTCCAAAAAATATTACTGATACATCCCGGAGACCATGTACCTTTTGTTATGGGTGACACCAGGTGGTACAAGGTTGCACTGTTGCACTTGCCCAGCAGTCCTTAAAGCCTCCTGCAAGCTAAGGCTTCACCTATAACAGCCACTTTTACCCAGTGTATTAGGTCCATCAGTTACTGGGGTGTGTAAAAGGCTGCTACAGGAGGCTGTACAAGGCAAATACAGGACTGGAGTCAGACAGGGAAACAAAAGGAAGGACCAGACACACAGGACTTCTGGAGAAGTGCCAGCAGCAGATGTACAAACACATAAGCACTGGTATATACAAACAGAAGCCCAATAGGAACAAGTACACCAAGAACACAATAAGTAAGTAATTTGTACACCAGACATAAACAGGAGCTCAGAATGAGCAGGGTCAGTCAGGACAAGGTATAGTAAACAGGACTAAAGCAGAAGCTCTAGGTCACAATGCAGGACTTGTTGCCACATCCTGGCCTGCTCAAATCAAAGGTCTGAAGGTAGTGGCCAGTACCCCCACAATATGAGCATAGGTTAAAGTCTTTGTGCTACTTATGCACCTCCTGAGATAGCTTGGGCCACAGAAAACCTCTATTACTTATCCTCCAGATTAGAGTAGACCCTGGCCCCAAGATTTTGAGCCAAAGTCTGTTTAGATATAAATAAAGTCCCAATAACTTCTGGCAGGATAAGATACATTTTAGTTAGAAGTTCTTGCAGTTGTTTAAAGAACTGCTGCAATACCTCCAAACTTACAGGTTTTAAGGCAAGGTTATAATGTTAAGAGCAGCATCAGGTGGTACTACTAGCCCAGCTGTCCTAAATGCCTCCTGCAAAGCTAAGGATTCACCTATAACAGCCACTTTTCCCTGGTGGATTAAGCCCATCAGGTACTCGGGTACAGCCAGGTCTTAATGTGTACAAGGCTGCTACAGGAGGCTGATCAAGGCAATACAGGAGTAAGATTTGGACACAAAAGGAAGTACCAGACACACAAGACAAACAATAGACACTTAGCGCACTACTGTGTGCGGCTGGCACCAGAACACTAGGGTGGATGGTGCACACCAGAGTCACTGTAGAGTTGTTGTTATAAGTAAAGGGTAGTGAACCGCAATGGTAAGGTGTTGAATGATGCAGTCGCTGTAGCGCATGAGGAAGAAAAGAAAATGCAGCGCTCAATTTTTAATGATGTACCAATTAAAGAAAATTTAATAAATGGTTACGATATAACAATAATAAAAATATAAATAAAAATACAATGGTTAAAAGCAATAAACCACAAAAACAGGGGAACCTGCCAATAATATGGTGATAAACCTGCTCTGGTTGTCCGTTTCCCAGAAGTGTCCCTTGTGGGGAAAGAAAGAATTGCCAGGGGATGTCTGGAGACCGATTGGACACTGGAGGTGTCCCAGTCCTGATGGACTGCAGATTGTATGGATCCTCTCTAGGTGCGTATATGCTTGGAGATGGTAAATGGTTCACCAGAAAGTTTGTAATCCCAAATGAGCTGCTGGAGGTGTCTCTTATCCAATGCAGAATGGAATGCAGGTGGAGATCCTCTCTAAAGTGCACTGTGCAGGGATGGGTGTTGGGTATAAAAAGTGACCACTCCAATGTGGCATGGGAAGGCACAATGTCCAGATAAATGGGCAGGTGGGTATAAATTAAAGTCCAAGGCAGGTTCCCAGAGGTTGACCAACGCGTTTCACTGTCAAGCACAGGACAGCTTTTTCAAGGTGACTGTAGGGGATATTGGTACGGGTATAAATACCCTCCCTAATTATGTTAATTAACCTCATTAGCAGAAAAACATTTAATATAACATAAAAATATATATAAAACAATTCGGAGACGGACTGAAGATATTGAATAGAGCATTGTAGCAGCATTCGCAAAACCTTTTTCACAGGAAAACCATATAAAATTGAAAAGAGATATATTTCGTGCCCGGAGTCTGGTCTTTTTACTTCCGGGTCAGGTAATTAGCATACACAAACACACTCCAATAGCGAAATACAAAGATCCAAGTTTACATAGTATATAGCAGAACAATAGCCAAATATACCATGGGAGCACTCAAATGGTTACATATTCGGAGCAAGTTATAGCACATAAGAACACTTAGTAGTCACTCATGGTGTGCTCCGTAATCCAACCAATCAGGCGTCGGCTGGTTTGGAACGCATAATGCGGAAGTTCTGACATAGAATACAAAGCTGGGCACTTCCGCCCTCTGGAACGCATGGATGGAAGTGACAGCTACAGCCCCGTATCGCCCCCAGTATGGGAAACGATCCCAGAAGGGGAGTTAGTGATCATAAATAAAGTGCAGTTGTGTCTCGATGTATATTGCATATCCCGCTGGACCGCGGGTCTAGGCTATAATTCATCAAATGACAACTGATTGGTGCGAGTGGAGGGTAAACACAGTTACTTCCTCCTTATGTGGAGCACACCGCGTCACTTCCGCCAGTATCCTGGACAGATGATAGCTGTCCGTCGCTAAATTGGGTTGGGGAACAGATCAGCTGTAGCCCATAAGTTCCGGACATAGTACTAAAACCCGATTTTTATACACACATCACTGGGTGATAAACTAACTGGGATATTATATACATCTGTATATGGCTCGAGGGATCATACAATCGACCAAAAATAAATAGATACATAAATCCAATGCAAATTAGGTAATATGGGAGTGTAAATGATAATAATAGTAATGATGAATAGTAATGATGAAAATAAATACAAATGGAAAAAAAGAAGAAATGTAAAAAAATGGAAAAAAATATAGAATAAAAATAAAAATAAATAAAAATAAATATAAAAATAAAAATAGAAATAGAAATAAATAAAAATAAAGACAAAATTAAATATAATAAATATAAAAAATAATAATGATAAAATATATATATTAAATAAAAATGAAAGTAAAAAATAATAAATGTAAAAAATAATAATAAATAAAATAAAAATAATAATAATAATAATAATAATAATAAAATTAACATTATAATTAAAATAATAAATAAAAATGAAAATACTACTAATTTTAATTTGATCAAAGGAAGAGGGGTAACACAGAAGTATACTTTAGGCGGGAACGGGAGAGAAAAGGATCACAGAACTGTATTTAACTCCAATGATTCGTTCAGACCTTTCGGAAAAAGGCAATCTAATTTAAAAATCCAATATATCTCCTGTCATCATAATACTTTAAACCAGTCCCCAGCCCGCTTGGTAACTCGAATATGTTCCAATCCAACCACTGTAATATCTCTGGGGTTACTCTCATGATGTTCCAAGAAATGGCGTGAGACGCTATGTAGGGGATTTTTCTTGATAATGTTCCTTCGGTGTTCAAGAAACTGAACCCGAAGGGGTCTGGTAGTTCGTCCTACATATCTGAGGCCACATTTACAAGTTAGCAAAAAAATAACATAATTTCTATCACAATTTATGAAACCTTTAATCGGTTTAGAGGTACCATCTAATGAGATCTCTAAAGTCCTATTCAGGATGAACCCACAGGTAATACAGGAACCCCGTCCACACTTAAAACAACCTTGGGTTTTGGGAGGGAGCCAGGTGGTAAGAGATGTCTGACTTTTACCAAGTGTTTCTTGTCTCAGGGCACTGGGGGCAAGTAAGGATTTTAAAGATTTGTTCTTTCTGAAAATAAATGCTGGTTTTGGGGGCAGAAGGTCGCATAAAATAGGGTCCTGTTTCAGAATGTTAAAGTTTTTTTGAACTATTCTTCTAATTTCATTAGATTGGTTATTATAGATAGATATGAAAGGCAAGTTAGGAGTTTGTCTATTATTGGCCTTCTTTTTGGTGTATTTCAAAAGATTATCCCTATTGGTGGTTCTGGCAATTTGTACAGCCTCATTAATCAAATTTTTTGGATAACCCCATTCTTGAAAAGCGGACGATAGTTCTGAGGATCCGTCGCTAAATTGGGTTGGGGAACAGATCAGCTGTAGTTCCGGACATAGGGCCTTATTTTGGTTCATTCTTTCTGACAAAATCCTTCTTAGATGGACAAAACCATGTGCACTGCAGGGGGGGCAGATGTAACATGTGCAGAGAGAATTAGATTTGGGTGAGTAATTTTGTTTCTGTGCAGGGAAAATACTGACTGCTTTATTTTTACACTGCAATATAGATCTCACTTTGAAGTAAAACCCCACCCAATTCTAATCCTCTCTGCACATGTTACATCTGCCCCACCTGCAGTGCACATGGTTTTGTCCATCTAAGAAGGATTTTGTCAGAAAGAATGAACCAAAATAAGGCCCTATGTCCGGAACTACAGCTGATCTGTTCCCCAACCCAATTTAGCGACGGACAGCTTATATCATCTGTCCAGGGTACTGGCGGAAGTGACGCTGTGTGCTCCACATAAGGAGGAAGTAACTGTGTTTACCCTTCAATAGGACCAATCAGTTGTCATGTGATGAATTATAGCCTAGACCTGCGGTCCAGCGGGATATGCAATATACATCAAGACAAAACCGCAAATTTTTTTATGATCACTAACTCCCCTTCTGGGATCGTTTCCCATACTGGGGGCGATACGGGGCTGTAGCTGTCACTTCCGTCCATGCGTTCCAGAGGGTGGAAGTGCCCAGCTTTGTATTCTATAAGTCGGAACTTCCGCATTATGCGTTCCAAACCAGCCGACGCCTGATTGGTTGGATTACGGAGCACACCATGAGTGACTACTAAGTGTTCTTATGTGCTATAACTTGCTCCGAATATGTAACCATTTGAGTGCTCCCATGGTATATTTGGCTATTGTTCTGCTATATACTATGTAAACTTGGATCTTTGTATTTCGCTATTGGAGTGTGTTTGTGTATGCTAATTACCTGACCCGGAAGTAAAAAGACCAGACTCCGGGCACGAAATATATCTCTTTTCAATTTTATATGGTTTTCCTGTGAAAAAGGTTTTGCGAATGCTGCTACAATGCTCTATTCAGTATCTTCAGTCCGTCTCCGAGTTGTTTTATATATATTTTTATGTTATATTAAATGTTTTTCTGCTAATGAGGTTAATTAACATAATTAGGGAGGGTATTTATATCCGTACCAATATCCCCTACAGTCACCTTGAAAAAGCTGTCCTGTGCTTGACAGTGAAACGCGTTGGTCAACCTCTGGGAACCTGCCTTGGACTTTTATTTATCCCCACCTGCCCATTTATCTGGACATTGTGCCTTCCCATGCCACATTGGAGTGGTCACTTTTCATACCCAACACCCATCCCTGCACAGCGCACTTTAGAGAGGATCTCCACCTGCATTCCATTCTGCATTGGATAAGAGACACCTCCAGCGGCTCATTTGGGATTACAAACTGTCTGGTGAACCATTTACCATCTCCAAGCATATACGCACCTAGAGAGGATCCATACAATCTGCAGTCCATCAGGACTGGGACACCTCCAGCGTCCAATTGGTCTCCAGACATCCCCTGGCAATTCTTTCTTTCCCCACAAGGGACACTTCTGGGAAACGGACAACCAGAGCAGGTTTATCACCATATTATTGGCAGGTTCCCCTGTTTTTGTGGTTTATTGATTTTAACCATTGTATTTTTATTTATATTTTTATTATTGTTATATCGTAACCATTTATTAAAATGTCTTTAATCGGTACATCATTAATAATTGAGCGCTGCATTTTCTTTTCTTCCTCTTGCTATTATCATGGACCTGACTAGTCCAACTGCAGCTGCTCTGTTTGAGAAACCAGACTTGACAAGCGCTCACTATAGGTATTCTGTACCTTCCTTTTTTCGCTGTAGCGCATGAGTATGATATGAGCAGACAAATGGACTAAACCGTAGTGCAAGCAATACTGGTCACAGGCAGGCAAATGGAGTACTGGACAGGACTGCGGAGCAGCGCCAGCAGAATATGTACTGACACATATGCACTGGTATATACACACAGAAGCTCAATAGGAGCAAGATTACAATAAGACAGTAATATGTACACAAGACATAAGCAGAAGATCAGAATGAGCAGGGACAGACAGGGCAAGGTGTATTAAACAGGATCAATGCAGGTACAGGCTGGAATATGCAGGAGAAGGATACAGAAAAATACTATTGCAGAGCAACAGCAAACTCAGTGTATCTCAGGGTAACACAGGCTAGTCAGGATTAGACCAGAATCAGGATCATGGTTAGCCAGGAATGACTGATTACAATCTCCTGAAATAGCTAGAAAAAAGCAGTATAACCAGCACAGAGGGAAGACTGGGTAATATAGCGAGCAATATCCAATAACAACAGCTGGAAAGGACAAGCCCCCTAAATGAGGAAAGTCACTGCAGGTGACCAGCCTGACACACAAGGCAGAATGCTAATGGCCTAATTATGTCAGAGGTGAAACTGCACTTAGAACTGATACAACAGAAAAGGCTGCAGTTACACAGACATGCCAGAGATGACTTGTAACACTTTTAAAATGGGGGATACTGTATGTTATGGTTATCAGTTCAGAACATAAGATCTGCCAAGTGTCTCAGAAGTTGGGACCTCATTACATTGGTCCATTTCAGATCATTCAGCATATCAATCCCATGGTCTTTCGCCTTCAGCTACCTTGGTCTTTGAGGATCAATAATACCTTTCATTGTTCTTTATGTAAGCCAGCATTTATCTATAAAGAATTCTGCATCAGGAATTCCAGGAGACCTGCTCCAGTTTTGATTCAAGGACATCAAGAGTATGTTATATAAAAAATCTTAGATTCTAAATTTGTACGCAGTCAAGTACACTTCCTAGTTCATTGGAAGGTTTATGACCCTGAAGAGAGGGCATGGATTCCAGGTAGACTTCTTCATGCTCCTGAGCTTAATTTTGTACTTTAAAAAGTTTCACCTTAAACCGGGATATAGGGGTTTCTTAACTCCTCTTTAAGGGTTGGTGGGTACTGGTAACAGCTGCCATGTGGCTCTCTGGAGATGCAGGTCCCAGCCATTGCCAGGCGACTGGAATGCTGCACCCCACCAGAAACTAGAGATGCTGTTTCTGCTCGGTGCCCTGCAATCCAGTCAATGGACCGCCTGGGAGTCACCAAGTGCTTAGCAATGGGGACACCAAAGTCAGACGGTGTTCTCCATTGTTGGGCAATTAAATGGAGCATCCCTGTTAGAAACAGCGTCTTGTTCTCGCGCCTAAGTAAGTCCGCTGGTATATTGAGTGGTACGCAGTTATCATAGTCAGTCAGCTGTTATATTCTGACTGACTATGCAGCTGTGGAAAAAGGTCAGTCTGAGGGCTGTGCAGTGGTTTAGAGGGTGTCATCTCACCTTTGTTACCCTCATACGCTTTGTCTTCTGCTGGGCTGAGGAGCTGACTAGCATCCACTTTTGTCAGAGACATCTCTCCGTCTCCCAGGCCACCACTGTACAGTACAACACCTTAATGCGGGAGGCCTGCACCGTCTACCTCCTGTCACAGCCTCAGCGGCAAATTGTTGGCCCAGGCACCATTGTCGAATATACACACTTCCGTTTTGGGATTGGCTTTCTTTTGGCGGGATTAATTGGGTATATAAAGCCCACAGAGGAAGCAAGGACTTATGCTTCTGATGAACGTCTTCTGAGACTGAAAGCGCTTAAGCTATAAGTCCATTTCTAGGACTCAGGAGGATTCGTACCATGGAGGAGATTCCCGATAAGCAGTATTTGAAGGTGACGGTGACCTGATTTACTATTTTGATGACAACTAAGGACATCTTCTCAACGTGGGGAATATCTCTGAGGACCTCTTCTACCAATTATATATTGGTGATATGCTTTTAAATGTTTTAATTCATTGCCTTTTCATCCTGTTGAAGCTTTAAAGGGGAAGATCCACCTAGGCTATCCATATATAAGTGGAGTTACATGCTATACCTTTATAGAAAAAATGTGAGTGCAAGCAAAAAATTCTAAAATTAATGGTGTAAAAAACAAAATTGCACTTTTATCTTTTTCTTTCAAGTTATTTTCAGATTCATAAAAACGGAGGAAGGACCAGTATAGCTTTAGACTTTCAGGAAAGTTTAATACATTTTTACTTGGTTTTTGGTGAAAGGACAACTACTGGTGGCACTTTTGGAAAGACACTCTCTTGTGCATGCACCATTGTCGAAGTCAACGAAAGTCTCTTCGTAGAACGTAAGAGTAACGTTGGCCGCATGCAGTGAACAGCAGTGATCTTTGGGGGCATCTCCAGGGATACTGGAGAGTGCTTTTTGATGGCAGTTGAGAGGCAGGATGCTAGCACCCTCATGGCTGCCAATCGAGAGGCACGTGCGACCGGGGATGATGATTTATTCGGACTGCTGGAAGGCCTACAGGAATGACCAGCTGGAGAAAGCTGGGTACCAGCATGCCAGGGTGCCACTTCGTGGATCAGGAGAGCGGGGTTCACTGCCAGAACATTCCAATTGAGAAAGCCTCGTTTGGTGAAACGTACGTCTTGGAATAAACCTAACTCCCGCTGTGCACGAGCAGGAGTTCCGTTCATCTAACAGTCTGATGATCTGCCTGAGCCCTCTGTTCAGCAATCACCTCGAGGACTGGCGTGGAGAATACACCTGCTGCCTCCGGTGGAACCTTATAGCCTCCAGCTAAGGATTTAGCCACATAGGAGAACAGTGCCACTTATACGCTTTTCCTGCAATATCAATTAGATAACAGGACAGACACCAAAGGGCACCGATAATCACCACAGAGGCCACTACTGTATTTTCACCGGTTACACTGCCTGTGTTAAATCGCTCATCCCCTGTTCACTGCGAAGGAGTACTTCCAACCGCATACAGGGGACAGCAGCATTTTTTACAAGGGAACACAGTAAACCAACTTTCCTATATTCTCCCCGTTTCCCCCCCCCCCCCCCTTTCCCTCCCCCCTTTTTCTTCTCTGAGGTTCTCTCATTCCCGCGGTTTCCACCCCCCTTTTTTGCTCTGCTCTGCCTTTCGACAACAGAGCAGGGGAGGTCACCAGCGGCAACAGCAGAAACCTATACTACATCAAAACTACTATACTTGTGACGCATCCTGAGTCCGCTCAACTACGCATTCACTGAACCAATCTGGGCACATGCGTAGGCAGCAGCCACCCAGGGTGCACATACAACTCAAGTATCTGCTATACTCACCACTGCCTCTAAAAAATTAAGTGCCACTTAGAGAGGTCAATAACTGTGCATAAATTGCCAACATTATTTGTTATATTGTAGAAACTCTTTCTGCAATTCTCCACTTTGCAACATAGTAAAGATCAATCTGACATCCTATATTGCTTGCTACCATTTCTTACCTATATCTTTGCTTACAAATTAACAGAAAAAGACTCAGACAGATGTGTAAAATTGTGTGTTTTGCTCATGTATCCTAGGGAAATGGCTATTAGAGCAATTATTAATGTAAGATTCCCCTCTGCATGAGCCGACTTGCACACCAATCTTATACTTGTATTCCAGACTGTTAGAACTGTATCTTAACCAGGATAACATTTAACATTTGTTATAACCACATTCGGATATCCTGGGATACCATAGACTCAGAAAGCCCCAATATTCTCACCGCTTTCTTACTATATTGTAAATAATAACTGTTGTTGTCTACGTTATGTCCGTCTATCTGCATGTTCTATGTTGATTGTACCATATTCCTCATTTATTTAGAGGAATCTTTTAATACATATCCATTAAAAGTGAAATTTTATTTAATTAATATCTTTTCATAAGGCTTGTGCCCCACACAGGGAGACTTCTATATGTCCTCTCTTGGACATATCTTTTCTCAGAATATAGAAAGACTATGGGGATCCTGCAAGTGGTGCAATAAGCACCAAAGGGGGACTGCGCTCCATCAGCTGGACTCATATTTTCAGGAATTCATCTGGAGGAAGACACTGGGCACAGGAGACCCCTTCAAGCGCATTCTGCACGCGCTGACCCTGCTCCCCCATGCAGACAAAGACAACGCCGCAGAGGCAACTGCGTCAACTTCGGCTGCTGCATCGATTTCGGCTGATGTTTCTGCCAGTGCAGTTTCTGAGGAGTGAACTTTTTCTCATTGTTTTTGTGTCTTTTTTTCTTTGTTATTCATTGTCTTGCTATTTAATAATTTTTCCTTGATTCTTTTTATTAATCTTTTCTAAAATCAAGTTAACATTTAACACATGTCGTCATTACTGTCTCAGGTGTGTGATATGGCAGGTGTGAATGTGTTCCTGAAACAACCCCACTATCCATGCCAGCCCGAAGCATGGCATGCGCACGCGTTACGCCTACCGACCTTTTCATACCCCCACTATCCTCGCGGGGCTTGCTGTGCTCGCCACTCTTCAGGCTGGCGTGGATAGTGGAATAAACAAGGTCGACAGCTGTTAAGTCAACAAGTGTCATTGTCGACAGGTTTACTAGTGTTTTTCACATTTTTTTGGTCTGTGTATTTTTTGGGATAATGCTGCACCCCTATACCGACTAAAATTTAGACGCTGTAAGGGTCTCAATTTAGATGCACCCTTGTTAGCGGTTTGCGGATCATCTAAATTTAGACGCAAAAGCGTCTAAATGAGCAGTTTGCCGGCGCTGTACTTAGACGCTATAGCTTCTAAGTGGTAGACGCTAAATTCAGACTCCCCCTTTGTTAGCGGTTTGCTGGGGTATCTACTTTAGATGCCCCCTTTGTTAGCGGTGTGTCTATTTCTTTGTGGAACTACAACTGCCACAATGACCTGTCAGTGCTTGGCTGCCGCTGAGTCACTACGCTGACAACGTAGTTCAAGCTGGCGCCGTGAAACTACACAAGTAAGGCAATTACGCTGATAACGTAGCAACCTGTCAGCACTGAGCTGCCGCGGAGTCACTATGCTGACAGGTCATTGTGGCACTTGTAGTTCCACAGAGAAATAGTTCAAGCTGGCGCCGGGGCTACGCTGACAATGTTCAATTCAAACTTAGCATAGAGCTGTCTCCGTGAAACTAAAGAAGTACCAAATTTTCATTTCACACAATAAAATAATAAGACAGAACAGGACTCTCACCCAGTGTAATGGTCCACAGTGAATTGCAGACAACAAAGCACAATGTAAAATCAAGCAGCGAATCAATGAAGCTGTGGATGTTAGGACATCCCACCCCATGTCTTGCTATACCCCTGTCAGAATAATAGGGATATGTTTGTCAGGACAAGGGTCGGATTAGGATGGAAAAGCAGCCTCGGAAATGTATGGAAGCAGCCCTAATGGGGTGGGGTCTACTGAGGGAGTGGAGACTTTTGTGAAGGGTTGTAACTATATGGGGGGGTGAGGTTTATTATAATGCCTGTGCTGTCTGTCCATTTGGGTTGGGGTAGGATTATACCTGGGCTGTCTGTCATTTTGGTGGTGTAGCATAATGCCTGTGCCATCTGTCCATTTGGGTTGGGGCCGGGTTTGATTATGCCTGTGCTGTCCGACCATTTGGGTTGGGGGTAGGATAATGCCTTTGCTCTCTGTCATTTATGGTGGGGGTAGGATAATGGCTGTGGTATCTGTCCATTGGGGGGGGGGGGGGGGGGTAGGATTATTCCTGTGCTGTCTGTCCATTTGTGATGAGGGTAGGATTATGCCTTTGCTGTCTGTCCATTTGGGTAGGGGGTAGGATTATGCCTGTGCTGTCTCTCCATTTTGGTTGGGGGAAGGATTATGCCTGTGCTGTCTGTCTATTTGGAGGGAAAAAGGCTGTCCAAGTTATCAATCTGCATATCTGGAACCCCCCCCCCCCGCCCCCCTTTCAAATCCTGCATTTGTCCCTCGAAGCTGCACATATGCATTTCTGGGGTAGCTATTTAGGGGAGGAGAAAACACTCCAATGCATACAGTTAAGGCTCTTTTGGCCACGCATCTATGCCTCAGTCAAGTGGTATTGTCAAGAATACCCAGTGTGCCAGAAGACAGGCACTTGTCAGAGTTAAGGGCTCCACTGGTACCTCTTCTATAATTTCCCTGCCTTTTGAGCAAGTTGGTATGGATATGATAGGGCCAGTGGAAAAATCTGCTCAAGGGCACCAATACATACTGGTGGTAGTGGATTATGCCAACAGATATCCGAAGGCTATACCACTGCATAATATGAAATATGGCACTATTGCCAAAGAGCTACTAACCATGTATACCCACTTGAGAATACCAAAGGAGGTGTTAACAGACCAAGATACCCCTTTTGTTTCCAGATTTATAAAGTATTTCTGTCAGTTCTTAAAGGTATACAGGATTACCAATATAAATATAGAAAGACTGTGCTAAATACTGTATGGTTGAATATTAATAAAGATTAATGAATAGTGCTAGTATACTTAATTAATATAATAACATTTTAAAGTGTAATTTCATAAAAGCATATATAAAGGAAAATAATACACAAAATGCACATAAACAGTAAAATAATAGATAATGCAACAATTGTGCCATTAAAAAGAAAGAGTGACTGATGGCTAAAGTCTATACGGTACCGTATAATGTGGAAAGGCCCAGCTGGGTTTTTGGATGGCTTAATGGAAGATGCTAACCCCCTGCTGTTTTAAAGTTCTCTTAGGAATGGTGGAGTCCCAAGTTTTAGCAGCAGAAGTGGTTCAGAGGCTGGTCCGGTCTCTCAAAATGGAATGTAATAGTATGGCAAGGTCTGGAGTCAATCAGTCACTTGTGAAGGTCCACCTCAGTGTACCACCCACAAACCAATGGCATGGTAGAAAGGTTTAATCAAACCCTTAAACAAATGATAAAGAGGGATTTACACCTACCTTATTTGATATTCGCAGTCACAGAGGTATCCTACTCCGATACAGGGTTTAGTCCCTTTGAGCTCCTCTATGGGAGACAGCCCAGTGGGATTCTGGATCCACTGTATTAAAAGAAGGGTGGGAACAACATCCATGTCAGGATCCTTACATCATTCAGTTTGTATCCCAATTGTTTTCTTTATAATCGTGGATGCCTACTTGAAACAAAGAGGACGTGATCTACACTGGAGGAGGTCTATGTATGTATGCATGTGTGATTGTAGAATGTATTGAAGTTTTTCTTTATGTGTGTACTGTATGTGTGTGTTTTATTTCGCTATTGGTTATATTGTAGAACTAAAAGAAACAACCGGTCCATTAATGCCCCGCATGCTGGGACTTGTGGTCTCTGCATGCAGGGGAGGCTTGCTGGGTTTTGTAGTTATGCAACTTAACGCAATATTTTATTCTTATTTTTACACTTCACTGCCATCACCGACCAGGGGCATCATGGAAAGCCCTGGGCTTCTACCCAGGTCAAGGTTCCTCTGGAGGAGGGAACCCTTTATTGAGGAGTCCCCACTCCCCTAGGTACCCAACCTGTGATGAGCAGTAAAGGTCATCATGTTATGGCCACGGGACCTT
Organism: Crinia signifera; assembly: GCF_055691185.1. NCBI lineage: Eukaryota > Metazoa > Chordata > Amphibia > Anura > Myobatrachidae > Crinia > Crinia signifera. Next base: position 181,904,518 of record NC_139218.1, read on the forward strand.
TTATAATAAGTGTTTCACAGCTGTGGCAAATTTGGATTCACTATTCAAGTGAATAGTGAAATACGTCCATGTTCGGTACTTGTGAGTTATCCGGGCTGCCGATTTCTAAATCGGGTCGGATCGGGCACATCGCATCGCATCGCATGCGACCATCGGATGCGATGCGATGCGATGACCCGATTTTTCCATAGGAATCAATGTTAAAATGGACTGAGTCCATTTTAACATGGAATTCAATGGGAAAAAGGGGTCCTTTTCATACCCCTACTATCCAAGTGGGCATGGAGTTGGATATAAACCTGTGGCGAGCGTAGCGAGCCACCGAGCCCGAAGCGTGGCGAGCGTAGCGAGCCCCGCGAGGGGACACAGAATACCGTCCCCTCGCGGGGCTCGCTTCGCTCGCCACGCTTCGGGCTCGGTGGCTCGCTACGCTCGCCACAGGTTTATATCCAACTCCATGCCCACTTGGATAGTAGGGGTATGAAAAGGACCCCTTTTTCCCATTGAATTCCATGTTAAAATGGACTCAGTCCATTTTAACATTGATTCCTATGGAAAAATCGGGTCATCGCATCCGATGATCGCATGCGATGCGATGCGATGCGATATCGCATCGCATCGCATCTGATTGTATGCCTTAACTTAAGGCATACAATCAAAAAATCGGCAGCCCAGATAACTCACAAGTACCCCATGTTCTTTTGATGGTGTATTATTTCGTAAAAACAAAACAACAAATGAACTTTTGTAAAACAGATAAAACACACACTTATTTAAGCTTTTGCTAATTTACGGCTGGTAATTGACATTGAATGTCCATGATATGGGTATTTGTTGCCATTCAATCTTATTTAATTTCCCCCAATTTGCTAAATAACAAATATCACGTAAAAAAATGCACATCTCTGACACTTTCTGAGCTATTTAGATACCGGGAAGCTGAAGGGGAATCGCTAATCTGGCACAAATCGCTATGTGTGTAGGCCTCATTGAGTTCAAAGAATACTGTCTCTAACAGTGGACTTTAAACATGTCATCAATTAGTATTATAACTTGAATAACAGGTAAAACAAAACATAAAATGGAAGCTGCTCAATCAAATTAGTAATTCCCCTCAGGTGATGAAAGAGAGGGGATTGTTCTAGACTAGAAATATACAAAACAAGGTTTTCCCCCAGCACACCAAGGGGCATTAGCAAAAAGTTTTTGAACAAAAACTTGTATTGCAGAAATTAATAATCTGATAACGCTCATATAATTGATAAAAGAGCACCTAGTGTGTGATCATTCTAGTATACAATGTATAATAAATAATACTCAAAACTTTGTCAAAGTTGAACCACCATCTTCCAAGGATTGACACAAATAGTGTCAAACAAAACATATGTAATGTGCCAGCGGCTGCATAGAGGTCGCAATGTGTATCATAATTTGTGGGACTGTAAGCATTAGCATGACAGGGAATGCTTATCTAGATCAGGTTCTCGGTC